>NC_137953.1:32973056-33573056 GCF_963924665.1 Micromys minutus | reverse complement strand
ATAAGGGGCAATCCTGGTGCTCCTCTGGTACCATCAGGTCATAAACGGGTACCCAGCATACATGGTCATTCTTATGAATTAGTCTGCTGGGCTAGGCTGGCTTTTAACCCACAGTTACTGCCGATACATTCCTCCGTCCTACCCCCCACCTCACCCCCCCCCCAAAAAAAAAAAACAGGTAGATGACCAAGGTAGGAAGGAACACAGACAGAACTTGGGGAAAACTACCTGTTCCTCTGCTCTTTCTGACTGTCTTGGTAGCATTCCCATCCAGATGGCACCTGCTCAATGAAATAAATGTTCAAGTGGCAAGTTCACCACCTTAACCTGTTCAGGTGGGGGCTTTTTATCTTTTAAAGTCAATATCTGAACTGTGTGACCAAGCCTCAGCTCATAATAGCATATTTAAAAGCCTTCCATGTATGGCTGCTAGCTATTATTTAAAACGTGCAGCTACTGAAAATCAGTAAGAGAACTAATAATAGCAGCCATTTCTCAAAGTCGATCGTTTACCATTGACTTTCCTAAAGGTTCTGGCTCTATTTTCCCCATAAAGTCTCACTACATTTTAAGATTTATCTAATGTCACCCATATCCTACAAATCAGGACACTAACACACTCCTAGGTGGAGGGAGGCCAGCCACTCCAACTCCTAAAGCACTGTCTTTCTATAGTGCCCTGGCCTTTACGGTCCCAAGACTTCCAGACTGAAGAGAATTTGACATAAAATGTGTGGCCTTGATGTTGCCTCACTAGTGAAATGATGAGCTGCAGGTGCAGGGGATATAAGCTCTCTGTGCTGTACTCACTCTGTAGGTGATCACCCTTACCCCAGGACTGCACTCTGTGCAGCCGAGTCTCTGGGTGTTATAGTGAGTGTAAGAAGTATGAGAGAACCAAAGGAGAGTGCCTTGTTGCTCCAGCAAGGCAGCCTTTTGTTCTGAAAGCTTTGAAGTGATTCCTACCCCTGGGACAGATAGGGAATTGAGCCTTATCTTGAGCCAATGCATATGAAAGAGAACAGTGTTTTTTGTCTTAATTTCTTCTCTTTGCCTGGGATGGATCAGTGGGGGAAAACACTTCATAGGCATGAGGATCTGGGTTCAGATCTCCAGAACCCACATAAAGCCTGACATGGTAGCACATGTCTGCAATCTACAAGAAAGGCGTCAGAGACAGGAGCATCTGTGGAAGCTTGGGTGCCAAATAATCCAATATATACAGAAGCAAAACAGAGATCCTGTCTCAAGCAAGGTGGAAGTCAAGAACCAATACCTGAGGTTATTCTTTGACTTCTGCCACATATATGAAAGCACACCCCCACACACACACATGTACACATGTACACTCATACAAACACACATATTAAATACACATATGCATATGTACATACACACCTATTATACATATACTTACACACACAAATATATAGCAAATTTTCTTCCTGTTGAAATCCACCAAGTGCCAGGCTATGTTCATAGGAAGATACAGACCTCTGTGTAGACGCTTTTCCAATGGTCCCTGCGATGCTATGTTACAGGTTCCTCATGTCTTTATATTGACACCCCTTCCCATACACACACAAGCTTTCCAACTGGACGACGCAAGTATGAAATCTTAAGCTTTAATTAAAACCCTTGGACATTTTTTGACATTTTAAAAGTTCTGAAAACTGGCCTTCTATTCCCTTCGGAATAATTCAAAGGATTAAGTTAGAAGTGATCAGCTAGTCAGAGGCCCATGCATCTTAGATCTTTTAAATTCCTTAATAGACTAGCCTGAATTGCAAAGAAAAACCTGTCTCAAAAAAAAATCTATGCTAGTTAGTATTTTTCTTTTCTAGTGTTCACTAAATATTCTTTCTTGCTAAGGAGTGGTTTTGTAAGCTCAGAAGACTTGCTTTAGAGTTTCCATTGTCATCCACTTTTCATTTTAAATCTCTATCCATCTGAACAACCACATACAGACAGCTCAGTGATAGCACTCCTTGCTACAAATAATCATAGCCAAATGCACTTTTAAAGTGCGTGCATTGCAGGTGCCCAGGGAAGCCAGAAGAAGGCTTCAAATCACTTGGAGCTGGAATTAAAGGTGTTTGTAAACTGGCCAGTGTGGATGCTGGGTTCAGAACTTGGGTCCTTTGATAGAACAGTAGGTGCTCTTAACCGCTGAGCCCTCATCTCTAGGACAAAATGCATGTTTATTCTCCTGATTCTGTTTCCATTTTTTGCCTATTTGGAAGGGCAGTCACTGGACAAGGACTAAATGAAAGCTCATTCCAGCTCCTAGGAAAGGCAACACTACTGCAAAGAGGATTGTATGGTGGTGTAATCGCAGAAAGGGGAGATTTTAAATACTTTAGGCCTTTTCAGAAAGAAAAACTATTTCAATTAAAATGATCACCCTGCACCTCTCCAGGGTAAATCTGCTCAGAGGACACTTGCCTAAGTTTCTTTACAAGGAAAAAAAAAATGCCTTGAAATAGGAACTAGTTCTGCCTTGTCTCCTGTAAAATTTCAGCAGAAGTCTCTGTGAGACACAGAGCTGACTGTGTCTGCAGAGACCGATTCTGGCTTGGCTAGCCCACGATGTCCCTAAAGGCCTAGCTCTGTAGCATAGCTGTCCACCATTGGGCATCAATTTCCCAAGCATCTTCTCATCCAGCTCTGATAGCTACATACATGGAGCTCCCTATGTCCCACCACACCATGACCTGTTTGTCCATCCGTGCCCTGGACATCCATCACTGTTTCCACCTCTGCTTCACCTGAACATGCCCTGCTGGTGTCATAAAACTTCTCTGGCTCTGGTTTATCTTAGTCTCTGCCCATGTGTTTCACACATACTCCAGCGCCTAGTTTTCTGTCCATAGTGCAAGGCTTGGACCATATTTACTTCTGACCTTTCCCTATTCCGCCTCCAGTTTTTCTATGTGCTCCATTCTAAGTATTTCCTACTACATAGTAGTTGTTCCATTAGTCACTAATTCCTTAATATGATTGCAAAAATCTCTTCCCCTGGATTTAGACAAATCACACATCAGAATGCAAAGGCATTTGTGGATGACGTGAATGGATAATCTAAGGAGAGCCTTGCAGACCTTAAAGTACCAGAAATAGAAACAGGATACAAACTCTCAGAAATATTTCTTATAGGGCTGGAAAAGTGGCTCAGCAGTTAAGGGCGCTTAGTCAAACAGGAGACCAAGTTTGAATTCCCAGTACCCATGTGATGGTTTACCAACCATCTATAACTGCAGTTCCAGAGAATCCAGTGCCTTTGTCTGGCCTTGATGGGCACCAGGCAGGCATGTGGTACACAGATATACATGCAGGCAAAACGCATGTACATATAAACATTTCATTGTAAAACAATACTTTAAGTGGTATCTAGTAAGTATAAATTGGTAAGATTGCAGATTAGTATGTAGGGAATTAGAAATGTGGGAAGAATCATGTGTTCGTACGTCCAAAGATGAAGTCCTCAGAGTCAAGTCATCCCAAGTGAATCGTAGTTTTTAAGTGTAGATTCCACGGATGAGAAGAGAAGCCTTGTACCTGGACATTTGTGACTCTACACTACATCTAGTCTGGAGTTGTAGCTTGTGTTCCAGAAGCAGCTCAAAATAAGCTACAGACAATTGATCAATTGATCAAAACAAATTATGCCCTGAGGAATGCCCTGAGGTGGCAGGAGTCACAGGACAGACATCACAAACCCTGGTAAAATGGGCTGCTTCTTGGTTTCAGCAGAGCCTCTGAAAGACCTTGCCACGATGCTTGCTTTCCACTCATTCAGCAATCATTTTAAAGGTGCAGTGTGTGCCAGTCATTGGATTGGCTCTTGGCCAGTGTGAAGAAAATTCTGGGTTAGTTGATAATATGAACAAAAGTTAAATTTTGCTTGAAACTCTCTCTGGCAGAACAGGAAATCAATGGACTAATTCCAGTGTCTCTGGGGGTCCATTCCCTTCCCATCATCACTCTGGTTTGCTCCAAGAGCCCTTCTCTGGCCAGCTGTCTTTAACACACCCTGCCGGGTGCTTTTTCTCTTCCCTCACGTTGCTTTATTTTTCTTTATTGTGCTTTTCTGTGTGCAGAGATCTTATCCATGGAGGTTTCGTGGGATGGCCTATTGCCTGCCTCATCCCTAGAATGCGGTGTGAACAACCTAGTAAGCCAAGGCATTTCACAGAGCTGGGTCCCTTGTTTCTTGCTCTTGAATAGGTTTATGAGTGACAATTGATGTCTTTCCTACTAATCAAATTTCCAGATGATGGAAAGTCAGGAAGAGCAAGGGACATGGTAAATAAGGGAATTGGGCTGTACCATTATAGCACTTGCGAAAGCACTCTGATGATTTGGGAACTAGAATTAACTGTAAGTTAAATGTCATAATTTTAGGTGTCTCTAAGTCACAGCCAAGCCAATTAAATATAAGCTTGTACATTTAGGCTAAAAAAAAAATCAATTATACAAATCAAAGAAGTCCTGAGCACTGGCCACATGGTGTCAGAGTGAGAGGTCAGTAACCCTAGAGCTGCCAGACTGAGATGACACTGGACATCCTTGGGACATCATCGATTAGGGGTACCATGCTGTGAGGTGAACTGAACACTGCCAACCCTGAAAGAGGACAAGGGAGGGAAACACTAGAGAACAGCAGCAGGTACTGAGGAGCAACCTGGAGACCAGGGACCTTAGGAAACTAGGCGAAGGGAGGGAGGGTGGCTTTTGACTATTTTCAAAGTGTCTGTAGAGGGAAGCTTGTGAATGTGTCGGGGCTGGGGGGGTAGAGTCAGTTACTGCTGGATCTCCAGATGAAGCAGGTTTCCATGCCGTGGATAAGGAGAATGATTGGAGCCCATAGTTGGGACTCAGTAATCCACAGCCTTTGGGCAAGCTCATGGGTAGTTACTAAAAAGATTTAAAGGCAGGTTAGATGGCCCCTGGGGCTGAGAACAAACGATTGGGGGCAGTGGGGGGAGGGGTCCTTGGCTGTAGAAAGGCTGAACCTACTGGTAGATCCAGCACACATTACTGGTCTGCTTTTAAGATTAATGTTTTCATTCCATTCAGACTGATCTACTCCACCTGACTGCTGATTTAAATAGGATTTAGCCTACCTAGCAACTCCTGAGTGAAGCCTGCTGGTCCCTGTGGCTGTTCACTGAGTGATCCCCCTTCCGTAGCCTCTCTGTAGTTTCTCCTCTCTCGGTGTGTCTCTGACCAAGCAGAATATGACAGCCTTGGGCCTCTAAAAGCTCTGGCCTTCTGCTACTGCTCTGTACTGTGAATGTTTCTTGACTTACACTGTGGGGCTCATAAATACAATCAGATGTAAATAGGCTCTGAATTTGGGGTGTCCAGTGACCACCTCTGTTTGAGCTGCCTTCATTCTCATTTCTACGCATCGGAATTGTAGCTTTTTCAGAATACATAAAATCTTGTCATTTCATTTTTCTATGTAAATCATATATGTTAAAATATATAAAAATATAAAAAGTTGGAGGTTACTTATAGCCCATTAGATTAGCAATTGAGATGTGTTTTATAATGAAAACCTAGCTCCCAGGGAATGAGTCTCCACTTTCTTTTTATTTTTATTTAAAAAGAAATTTCTTTTTTATTATAAAAAAATGTTATTTTTTTCATTTAAAACAACTTTTACAATTAAATATATTTTGATCGTATTCTTCCCTCCTCAAAACCTTCCTGATTCTCTTCTACTCTACCTACCTAACTTTAAGTTCTTTCTCAGAAAGAACCAACCCAAACACCTAATAAAACAATAAAAATCCCCCAAACCAAGAAAACAAAATAAAACAACACTAAAACAGAAAAAAAGAAAAAGTGACCAAACTGTAAGCAAATAAAAGCACACAAAAAAATTGTGGAGTCCAGGATATGTTGGTCTCCCACTCCTGAACATGAGGCCTGCCCTGAAGTGGCTGACATGCCCAGTATCAGTCCATTGGAGAAAACTGATTTTCCCTTCTCCCCACAGCTATAAAAGACCAGTTGCCCTACAGGTTCCAGGTTATATAGAAGCAGTGTGAGCCCAGAAGTGCCTTACTTCATTTCTCTCCCAAATACAAGGAGGGGAAAAGAAATTGTTCACCAGAGACACAGGGTAGAAAACCATCACCATGAAGCAGTCAGGAGAAAGTAAATGAGAAGAGGACCCCGGGCAGCCTAATGCAGGCTATCTGAGAGTGATACGTTTGTTACTTTTCTTGCCACTATGACTAGATACCAGACAGAAAGCAACCAAAGAGGAAAAGGACTTACTCCCACCCACAGTTAGGATGGTAAAACCCATCAGGCAGCGTGCACGGCAGCAGACACATGCAGCTGGGACTCTTCGCTCCTTGGAGAACAGGGGGTGTTGGCACTTCCGCTTCCATCTGGATTCAGTCGGTGACCCCAGACTATGAGATGATGCCACCCACATTCAGGGTAGGCCTTGCCTCTTTGGGAAAAGCTCTCTGGAAAGTCCCTCAGAGGTATGTCTCCTAAGCGATTCTAAACCAGTCAAGTTGACCGTGAAGGTCTCGGATCACAAGTGCGTAGCTGTACAAATAAGAATTCCCTACAGCAAGGTGTTCCCAACCTCATGTTCCCCACTCTGCTACCTACACAGATGGTTTACCGGGAATGAGTGTAGTGGCTGTGCCCCATTTCTCAAGTGACCAGCTATTTGAGATTTGGGTGGGGGGGGCTATCAGTGAAATAAACTAGGACTTCTAAGATCAAAATTGCATTATGAGGCTTATTGCAACAAATATAAATTACATAACTAAGCAGCATCATAAAACATAGTGCTCCATGACATGCTGACTCAGAGGAGCAATGAGAGAAAGTCAGGCATCAGCCCCTGTGGAGCGGAGGAAGTGGGGGGAGCTGAACCTGAAGCAAGCGAGGCTATTTGTTAATGGAGGGAGGTGGTGGCCAAGATCTCCAGCCAAGATCTTCATCCAGGAAATATGGGTAAAGCCAGGTATATGGAGGCTGTATTAAACCTTTCCTTATGGCTCTGGGCTCCTTGCTGCAAATACTCTACAATTTTGATCATTTCAAACTTGACTTTTTCTTTTTCATGTTACCTGGGATGTCTGTGTTACAATAAACTTCAAAGGAAAAAAAACAATAACAACACTGTTTCCTTTTAGAATTAAGAGATTGTATGTGGATTTATTTTTCAGTTAACACACACCCACACTTCTCTTGTAAGAATTTGACTCATAGGGACAAATCTTCTGCTGGCAGGCAGACAGAAAATGCTCTAAGCCCCTTTTATAGTGGGGTTAGGGAACACTAGTCTCTTGGGAGAAAAAAAGGAGCAAACAATAATGAATAAATATATAAATGATTTAAAGTGCTGATAAATACCATTAAGAGAATTAAATCAGTGGGAGGATATAGATTCAAGCAGGAGCTAAGGCCCCTAGTGAGGACTTGAGGCTGCCTCTTATTAGGAACAGCAGGAGCAAAGACCCTGAGGCCAGTTAGACCCATTGTGTTCAAGAAATCAAGTGCAGCTGCAAGAAGTAAGAGAGTTAGAGAAAGGTAGAGAAGTCAGTGAGGAGGCTGTTGCTAAGAGATTTCTTAGGTCATGCTAGAGCAAGTAGTCTGAAATTTATGGTGAGTTAAATGGCAAGTTTGTGAAGGGTATTAAAATAACATCCAGACTCTGTGTAAACCAAATGGTAAGGAGAGTGTGGATAAAGGAAGGGAGGCCAGAGAGAAGGATGCTGAGAGAGCGGCTTGAGGCTAAAGGACAAAACTATATAGATTAAAGATGCATTGTGGATATTTTAGAGATGGCAAGTACAGAGACAAGAGGTACAAATTTATATGTTGTGGCTAAGCCAGGTGTGACAGCAGTGTCCTGTAGTCTCAGTGCTTGGAAGCAGAAGGATCAGGAATTCAAGAGGATTCTCAGCAACATAGCAAGTTAGAGGCCAACTGGGCTCTGTAAGATGCAGTCTCAAACTCTTTCCCTTTTAAAAAGTAAAAGACAGGTTAAGGAATTAGGGTCTATAGCTGCAGAGTTTTCCACTGGGCAGGGTAAGACTTTAACCCAATGATATACTTTTACTATAACCAACATTTAATAATAACCAACATTTGTCATTCTTCCATAACAGTGGGGGATTTGAATAAAAAGAGATAATGAATTCTAAGTTTTCTGAAATCTACCTTATTAATGTTTGAGATTGTATGTCATAGATGCTCTGTGGCATCCATTCAACTGATCAGTCCATTTGTGGCTCCCTGCAGCCATCTTGTGTTTGATTGGGTCGATATGCTGTCTCTGACCCTAGGAGTTTGAAACCACAAAGTGCACTTCAGTCATGTTCCTTTCAAAGGTTGCCTTCTTTTCCAAACCAATTATTTCCTACTCATAGCATCAATTATTAGAAGGGTAACAAGGAGCAGAAGAAATCTGACTCTGACAAGGGCTGTCTTTGCAATAACACGCTCCTGGGGCTAATTGGAGTTTACTCATAAGCGGTTCTGTGAACTCTCTGTGAATAACAAATGCTGTGAGCTCAGATCTGCTGCCCAGGGACTCAAGTGTCTGAGAAAAGTCCTCTCACCTCTGTCATAGTCACTTTTACTGTCATTCCTCAGAGTTTCAGAGATTTCGGTTCCTCATGATGTCATGACAGGGCAAGTAAAGTAAGGTGTAACAGTTCACATCATGGTGGATGGGAATCACAGGGAAGAAGGTATAAAGTGTCTAGGGAAGGATATAGTCCCCAAGACATGACCCTAATGGCACTATGTCTTCAATCTAGGTCCCACCTCCTGTCTTTAACTAGCATCCAGTAATAATGTTATTTATGTCTTCATAGAGGCATTAATCTATTGATCAGGTCAGAACCCTCATTATCTAATCACCTCTAGAAAAACATCAAAGAAACACCCAGAGGCTTCTTCAGTAATCCCCTAGCTGTTTTCTTCTTAATCCAATTAAATTGTTCTCAGCTGTGCCCAGCCTTTTGTTTGTTGTTTTGCCTTTTTAAATGGTGTTTCCCTATGTAACCCTGGATGGCCTGGAACTTACTATGTAAAGATCTTACCATTACTTATCAACACAGGCGGATTTAGCTGTGTGAGTTCAGTTGGCCAGTGAAGGCCTCTTTGAGGACCTGACACATAAGCCAGAAAGATATAAAACCTATGGCTGGATGGTTTCTGGAGAAACATATCTCAAGTGGTGTAAGAACTGAGGGACTGTAAGCTCATCTGATTGAGCCTCACTGTCCTGCAACGAGAGGTGAGGTCATGGCCCTTGAGGTGAGAGAATGTTCCTTGCCCGAGGTCAACCATACACAGTTGAACTCTCTCCTCTCCCATTCATATCCATTCATATTCATCCTGTGCTTTTTCCTACAGCACACATGGCCAGTCAGTGCCCTGGGATCTGTGCCAGCACCCCTTGACACAAGGTTCTTTCTTTACTTTTCTCTATTGCCTCTTTCTTGCTCGGCATCTAATTGGTTACTTGATCTGAGCAGGAACTGTCCTGATCCCAAGAACAGAATAGAGCGATTTTGTCGGGCCATAACTCATTTGCTAATGGGTATTCACTTTACAAAGATGTAAGCTGTGAAAGTGTCGATTTAAAAAGAGGCTTGGGAAGACCGTGGGGTCAGGTCCCTGGGGCCCAGCTCTGAGTTCCTGGATCTCCAGAGCAGACAGACCTCCAGCAGTTGGTAGAACCATTTTCACTTACTTTGGGCAATAACATATCCTCTAGGTGGCTCCACTGAGCATGTTCCCTGTGGGCAGGGAATAAAAGAAGGAGAGAAGGAGCCTCGGGAAATTTTGTGAGATACTAAAAGTTACACTTTACCAGGCACAGATTCACATTTGGTTGTGTGGAAGTATGAATTCAAACTCTACCCTGACTCCCAAGACCGGAAACTGAGTAAGCACACGATCTCCATTCCTCTAAAACATTTTCTTTTGACTCTGAAGAGACCTTTAAGAAAGAGAAACAAGCCTTACTGTGGCAAGGATTCTGATCTCATTAGAGTTCAAGCATGCTACTAGGTTGATCTAAAATTTCTTTATCAGTGTTAGGATTCTTCCAAACTCCACCCCACAGTTACCTAGCACTGTAAAAGGGGCTGCTTGCCCCCTCCTCTTTCTCTTGTTCTCTCCTTCTTATTCTCTTCTCTTACCCCTTTGTCCCTCTTCTTCCCATTCCCTTTCCCCCCTCTCTCCATGTGCTCATGGTCAGCCTCTCCTTCTCTACTCCTCCTCTTCTCTTCTTTCTTTCTCTCTCTCTCTCTCTCTCTCTCTCTCTCTCTCTCTCTCTCTCTCTCACACTCCTCTTTGCCTCTACTACCCTCTTAACTCCCCTCCCCATGCCCTGAATAAACTCTCTTCTATATTATCCTGTCATGTGGTCCCTCAGGGGGGATTCCCAACATAGTTCTGCCAGAGGCATCCCCCTCCCCATACCTCCCACACCTCCATAGAACATATCCCTTCCACTCTTTTTATCTTTTTCCTAACATTGGTGCGGAAACCCAGAACCTATCTTTTCTTTATCTTTTTATAAACACATCAATCAGATTATGAGATTTTAAAAACAAGTCAGCATCTCTAATGGGGTGACAGTTTAACTGTTTTCATTTCCACATGCACACTCTAACATACCGGACAAATATCAGAAAACAAAAAACTGTACAAAATTACTTAAATGCCCTGTATTTTGATTGTGACAGCTACTATGCCACCGTAGATATCTGTCAGTGATGGTCAAGGTGGACATCTAAACTGGGATGGTTTCACACATAAATTACTCCTCTGAAGAAACTATCAAAAGTATTCCAACATCCTATACTTATGAATTTAATATTTTTTACTTCTTGTCACCCATGAATTTTGCCTGGCTATGGTCAGAATCAGGGGCTTCCTATACTCACTTGAGTGGCCCTGGCTCCGGGCTCATATGCAAACATCAGCTCCATACTGGTCTGGAGGCAGGATCACCATTACTGACCAAACAACACAGAGCCTCACCCCTGACTGCACAAATGAAGGCTCATCCAGAAGAAAACTCAGAAATGGTTTTTTTGCCTTGTGCTCAGGAGTGGAAAGGCTGAGGCTAACAGATGTTATTGTCATCAGCCTTAGAGTTACCCATGGTGGTTCCTGGTTCAGAGACTGCAAATAAAGTAAACCTGCCTTCTTCATCTGTCAGTCACCAACTATTCGCTGAGGGCAGCTTTTACCCAGGCCCTCTCAGCACTGACAGATCTGAGAGAGATTTCATGGCAGGACCACTTTGTTGGATTTCTTTGCCAAGTCTTCTAAGTACTAACTGTTTGCCAAGTTCACTAGATGTCTGTGGTTCAATATAATCCCAAGCCAGTGTTCTTGTTTTGCTGGGAAAGGGGGGGTGCTGCCAGTCAGGTCTCCATTTGCTTCAAGTTAGGCACGGGCTTTATGCCTAAATGACACAGTATGTTTGGGGTCAGAACACAGTTCCCATAAGTGAATCTAGCAGTAAATATTCTGGCTCAGAATTTACAAATTTATTTGGCATCCCGTTGAATCTAAAATCCACATTAATGCTTGTGGAATCATATCAGATTTTTCCCTCCAGGAAAACTGTACATTCATTGACCGAAAAGCACTAAAATGCTTAGCTAAGGCCACAGCGTCCACTCACGGGATCGCATGTGTAACTGTGACCACTGCGGAAACACAGGCAGCTTTGGTACCTTTACAGACCTAAGTCTTTTAGAGCTGACATGTATATCGGGGACTTTGGCTCTGCCACCTCTAAGCCTCATCACAGCTCACAAAACTCAGCTTTGGCACCCTCACTTATAACTTAGAGATGTGGGTGCTAGCTCTGACGGTATTTTATTTTGAAAGGGGAGCCACATGCACACGTGGTAAGTTTTAGTGCCCCCCCACCCCCATCTAGTTAAAACACACCATGGATTTCTTGCTGTTTGCACTTTTTCCATTTGTCTCAGCTCCTGACCTTTCCAGTCACTCTCATAAAATGTTAGCCTGGAAGGCCTGGAAGTTAACTGCGCATTATAAAAATGCCACGCGTCTTTCAAATGGCCAGCCTGTCTTCAGCCCATGAACTTACTGACAAGAATGGCCACTGAGTATGTCATCATCAAAACAAGTAAGAGACAGGGGAAAGCTTGGCCCTGCTCAGGTCGCCTTGCCAGTGACTGGCTCCTGAGAGCTGGTGCCCTTTGGCTGACTTCCAGCTTAATCAAGATCCTCAAGGTAAATGGGGAAGCAATAAAAACCCCTTGAGAAAGCGCCTGTGTTTATTGTCTATTAAAGAAGCAGCGTCTTTTATTATATTAATTTTTCCTGATCTTGTATTGTCCTGACATTTATCAATATCCCCCCTTCAATTTGTCAAGCCCTAGAAAAATAAAGTCAGGTTTTACATGTTTGTTTACAGTCTCCACTGAGTCACTAGCTTTCCTTCCATCCCCCTGCATCAGGCTCAGTCAGACCTCCTTCCCTCAAAATGGCTGTAACAGTCTCCTAGTTTGACCTTCCACTTCTGCATGATACATAAGAACATATCTCAGCTACCAACACTCAGTGGCTCTAACTTATACACATCCTTGGTTTCTTCCCCTGCTTGAAATTTCTCTACTTTCACCCCAGTTAACATTTTTGAGAGATGTTTCAGTGCTTACAAAGTCCAATGCAAACTTCCTTGAAACATGAAGTTCTGCCCAGTACGTATCCTAAAATTCTACCCATCTGTATCCAGAACTATTCTCAACTTACAGCAAATTAGAGTACCTAGAACTGAACTTGTCCATCACTTTTTGCCCCTCCCCCAGCCATGGCTTTATATTTTTATGTCTGGATTATCTTGTTATGTCTGGAGTAATGTTAATCTCGACTACCAGATCCCCATGGGGGACAGAGGTTACCTGTTCATGCTTTACAGCACCAGCCAAGCATAAGGCCCTTTATCTAGAAAGTATTAATTAGTAAAAGCTCCTGATTTCAATGTAGTGTTTATACACATAACATCCATAAGTAAATGTGCACGTGAAATCCAAACTTTATAATTGATGTGTTTATATGTGCAATCAAATTTTAGAATGGCTGCGGGAAGATTCGGGGCTAAGTCTTGGTCTCGGAAGCTTTCCTTAATCTAATGAACTAGGGAGCTGAGAGAGTAAATATGAGAGCAGGCCATCCAGGTGAGGCACATCTAGAGGCAGCTCTGGAAGTTTGGGGACACTGAGGTAAGCATGGTTAGGATGGGCATTATTCCAGCTGTGGGAAGGTGATGGTAAGGAACTTAGGACTGGAGGTGGGACAAACCGTCTGAAGGAAATGTCAAGTCCTCAGACTCCATCTTTAAGGGGCACTGTGAGGAAGGGGGAGGCTTCCTGACTTCACTCTGTGTTCTGGATTCAGCCCCTTCATCTAAATATTCATGAAAAAATCATGAGATGGGTTGAATGGCCTTCAAATGCTTCGTGCGAGGGATTGAGTTCCTTGGCACAGGTCCCTCAGGGAATAAGTGGAACAGAGGTTTGCACACATAAGTTGTTGGTGTCTCCTGCTCCTGCTGCTCTGTGAGGAATAATTTTAGAGAGAGACATTTAGACTTTACCAACTGACCAGCAGAGCTATACAGCCACATGTGAAACTTCTGCATCCACCAAAAGCTATCCCAGAGGGAGGAAGAATGCCAAGAGAGCCTTGGACATCCTCTTCTTTCTGGTTCTGACAGGAATGGAGGCCTCTGAGGAAGTTGTATATGAAGTGTGAGATGTGTTGGGTGGGTCTAAAGCCAACCATTTTGATTATTAGACTTTCATTTGAAAGTCTAAACCAAGCTGTAGGCTCACAAAAAAAAAAAAAAGGTTTAGAGATGTGCTATCAAATTTTTATATTTCTTTATTATTTATGGATTTAAATTTATTTTATCTTTATTATTGATGTATGTGGGTATGTGTGTACATTTGTCTGTGAGTGTATGAGTATATGTGTGTTTGTGAGCGCATGTGCACACACATGTGTGTGGGTGTCTGTGGAAGCCAGAAGAGGGCACTGGACTTCTGGAAGTAGAGTTGTGGTTATGAGCCGCCTAATGTGAGTGTTGGAAACCAAGCATCAGTCCTCTGGAAGAGCAGCAAGCACTTTTAACTGCCAACCTATCTCTCCAGCCTTTATTTTTATTTGTGAGGCAAGGTCTCTTGTGGTCTAGTCTGGCTTCCAGCTTGCTGTGGAGCAAAAAATGACCTTGAATTTCCGACTCTTTTGCCTGCACCTCCCCAGTCCTAGAATTCCAGGCATGTGTCACCATGCTCTTTTTATATATGGAGAGGAATTGAAGTCAGGCTTCACCCATGCTAGGCAAGCATACTACCAATTGTACAACATGCCTCACTGAGGGTCTGTCCCCTGCACGTTGTTAATGATGCCCTGGGGAACTAGTCAGAACTACTCTAAGTAAAAGCACAAAGAACAAAGCTGCGCTGAGACAGAGAGTGAACCTGGAGCACTCTCTAATTTACCCAAATGGAGTCTCTTCCAGAGGCTGGTATTGGGGTCTGCAGGTTTTCACTTTACTCTGTCTCAGATTCTCCCCGGGAAGCCTTCATTTCTGGCTCCCACAGAGCTGGCTGACTGCTTATTTCCCCAGCGGGGCCTTTCTCTGGTCCTGTCATTGTCTCCACTCTCCTAGCTGTCTGTCTGCCTTGACAGCTCTTCTGTCTCCACTTAGGAAGCTGCAAATTACAGAGGCTGCAGCACCTTGCAGGCAATGCACTTTTCTCCTACTGGGCCTCATTCTCCCTGGTACCCTGCTGTGTGCTTTCTTTTCTAGCAGATCAGAGGGTGGATAGAGTATTGTAGAGGGCAATTGCATTAGTCTCTCTTCTAACATATGTTCTTCTTAACTTTAGGCACCTTAGGAAAGGAATCAACCCAGTGTAGATACCCCTGCCACCATAATCTAGATGTAGTTCTTTTGGCATCAACACATTTCATGTTCTGATGGAATTTCTGGCAGCCTAGTATCCTTCGTTAAGCAAATGAGACCCAATGTCTAGGCCCGTGTACTTTCACAGCTCCTACATGTGTTTGCTTTTCAATGTTCCTTCATGATTGAATGAATGAATGAATGAATGAATGAATGAATGAATGAATGAACAAATAAATATGTATACATTATATTATATGTCTACACACAGACATACACATATACATGCACACATTCACACAGACCCACACACAATGGTTCATTTGTTCTGAGTTAAACACTTGCCCTAGCCCAGATGCTCCTAGAGGGAGACAGGCTGATAGCAACAGAAAATAAGTGGACTCAGTTTAAAGAAGTGCCCAAGCCTAGCATTCATGGGTTTGTGTGTGTGTGTGTGTGTGTGTGTGTGTGTCTGTATGTGTGTGTGTGTGTCTGTGTGTGTGTCTGTGTGTGTGTGTGTCTGTGTGTGTGTGTGTGTGTGTGTGTGTGTGTGTGTGTGAGGAATGGTGACAAGAGAGGCACAGACATAAAAAGTCTCAGTGGCTGACACCTGGACAGATAACAACCAAGTTCCAGAATGACTTTGTTCCTCCCCATTTTCTGCTTTTCAAATCTGATGGCTAGACACAAACAGGAAGGGAAATTTGAGGGTCTTATACGCTGCCTCCTCCATGGCTGTACCTCTGAATTAAGCACAACTCAACAGTCAGTCTCACTGGCATCACAAAATCTGGCACTCTTGTTATAAGAAGACCCAGATTTCATTATAATACACCACCTACCTTAAAAGTACTTACAAGCCATCTCTGAGGTCCCCAACACAGAACCCACTGGGATGCTATGCTTCTTTTCGGACAGCCTACTTCAATATCTTTGAAGTACTTGCTCTGCTCAAATCTAAGGACAGGCCAGTGCACAAACCCTAACTAATTACTGTATTCATGCCCAATGGTCTCTTATCCTGAATTAAACACAACCCTAGAGTTAATCTAACCAATCCATAGGAGAGTCTTAAAACTTGCTTTCCAATTTAGAATCTAGAATTAATTTCTTTTTTTGATTCAGACAAATCTTACTTTTAACTCCCAAACTATTGAAAATTAATTGAAATGCCCGTCTCTTGGGGTGAAGAAGTTTGCAATGTTATTATTAAATGTATCACACAGTTTGGTGATGGCACTGTAAGTGGTATGTTATTTCTAAGTATAAAAATTAGGTATTCATTTCTTCTAATACTTATCTAGTTAGATATAAGTTATCATTTCAGCTTTTCAGAATCCTTTTGGCATATGCTCTTTTTATTTTCTGTATAGCCACCTCTTTTTTCTAAAATCATATGACATACTGGCTGATGGACTGTTGATATTAATTTTAGTTTGGGTTACTATTGCTGTGAGGAAATTCCATGACCAAAGCAACTTGAGGTGGAATGGGTTTATTTGGCTTATATTTCTATATCACTATTCATCATCAGAGTAAATCAAGACAGGAATTCAAACAGGACAGGAACCTGGAGGCAGAAACTGATGCAGAGACTATAGAGGGATGCTGCTTACTGGCTTGTTCCTTATGGCTTGCTCAGACTGCATTCCACTAGAACCCAGAACCACCGGCCCAGGGATGAGCCCACCCACAATAGGCTGGGCCCTTTCACATCAATCACTAATTAAGAAAATATTCTACAGCTATGCATATAGCCCAATCTTATAAAGGCATTGTCTGATTTGGGGTTCACTCCTCTCAGATAATTAGCTGGTGTCAAGTTGATTTACCCAGCACAATATTTTACCCAAGCCAATAGTTAAATAGTTTGGGATTTGTATCTCTAAATTTTCCATTAGAGACAATTTTTATCCATCAAACAAATTCTACCCATTGTTCATCTTCTACTACACATAGCTTTGAAATACTGCTTATACTATTGCAAGCTCACATATATTTTTCTTGGGCACAAGAATGTCATAAGAGATGTCATAGAATTCTTTGCTGAGATATAATTCCTCTGTCTGTATCTCTTAACTTAATAGAGTCTTATTGAAATCTGAAAAAATGAACCAATTAATTTAGAGTCAAGAAAATTGCAATGTGGGGTAAAATACACTTTTATACTCCCAAAGCCCTACTAGTCTGTCTCTTGGCCTTACTCCTTAATACTGTCCAAAGTGGTTGGTGTTGTAGTAATGTTTGTATTTTTGATGATCCACTGAGGCTTCAAGCTCAGTCTCAAGTGTTTAAGCTTTGTCTTCAAAGCCTAAGGCAATTTTCCAAGATTTGAATTCTTTCCTATGCACATTGCGTGGGAAGGAAACTAAGGGAGATCACTCAGTATGTTTCAGAAAACAGCTCCATTTCCTGGGAAAAGCATGTGTTCAATGCCAACCTCAGGTCCATTTCCAGACACTCTGAAAGTTTGTACTTCTGTGCAATCTTAGTCCTCAAAGGACTGTTTTTCCTTGAGAAAGAGCTTTGCAGTCCTCCTGGAGCATGAATTCCAACAGAGTGAAAACAGAAGAAACAAACTGCTTTCTATTCTACTGAGCGCTCAGTGGCATCATCTGCAAATAGCAAAGCTTGCTACTGGTCTCCCCTAGCCTAACCGCATGCTACCATAACAAATGCCCAAGGCCAACATCTTTCTGTCCTTCTTGGCCCCAAGTTGCTCTGCTCCTGGGATGATCATGTCAAGTGACCCTCTGCTAGTTCTAGAAGGAAGACCCTTCAGTACATTGGGGGAATAAAGGAAAAAATACTAGAAAATCAAATACACTGTTATGTTAGCTACAGTTAACTATGGCTTTTTTAAAAGTTTTAAACAATACAGGCAACATTTTGGCAGAAGTATGGCTCACATATATTTTTTAAAAAATTGTCTTTCTCCCTACATTTCAGCTTGCCAATGTGTGTATAGGGTTCTATTTTCTGTGCAATGAACCTCCTATGAGCAAGAATCAGGTGTGTATATTCCTGGCTCATGGGAAACTGCACATCTCCATGCAGCCTTGCAGTAGCAAAGGACCTGAAGCTCACATTGACTAAGATTCTAAGAGGTCAATAGATCCCCCATTTGTCAAAGAGTCATAGCATCCAACAACCTCATTGTCTTGCTTTTGGCAGAGCCTGCTGAGGAACAGGACATCAGTATCTTCCAGGCTTGCTAGTTTACACTTTACAACCTTGAAATAACCAATAAAATGTAGAAAATCTATCTTTCTGATTTGTAACCTTCATGACACCAAATGCCCAGTGTCTAGAAACCTATAAGGAGTCAGACTTCCGGTGCTCTGCAATGGTTTTGATGCTGAGTGATTACAACTCTATTATAAGATTAATCTTAATAAGTCTTTTATTTTCAGGCTAGATTTTAGAGATAGAAATGACAGTTTCCATTTACTTAATGTCTCTGAAGCTTAATGACCATGATAAATAGATACAAATAAAATTTTCACCCTTAACATTTGTGCAAACTATAATAGGTGGATAACATTTTGACATGAAGGCATTTTTTTTTTACTGTTTGCCTTTACTAATTTTGCTTTACTAATCCTTAGACAAATATCCACAAGTTAACATGCAGCAGCCACTGAAACAAAGATGGACTCTGCTTTTCCAGCATTTCCCTCTTAGTCATTCAGCAAGCATGCATTATAGGTCAAGAGCTATTTAAATCACACCTGTGAAGTTTAGACCTGCCTCCCTTTGTAAGAGAGCAAAGTCTCTAATAACGACAATGAGATTTCATTAGCATCTTTCTTATGGGATTAATAAAATGTCATAGTACATGATGAACATCAATTATGTATAAGAATTTAATTCTGGTCGTGCTTTTTTTTTTTTTAAACCAGCAGGCTTCTAAGACAGCGATGATGTAGCTTGTCAGAGCAGAAGCCTGACACCACCTAGCAGCCAGCATCGCTGGGCCCTGCCTACTGCTTATCATTTAATTGCATTAGAGCTGGAAAGGGAGGCTTGTTTGATTTTATTTTGCTCTTTTGAATTAATGTTCTTGGTTCCAGGGGATGGGGGGAGGGGAGCTGGCCCTTCCACTGACTCAGCCAAGCTCCTGCCAACACATCTGTAGACAAATGAGGCTAGAATAGAAAAACTCTCACCTGATGAATCCATCTGTGGCTCTTCTCACAGTGGACCAGATGTTGAACCTTGACATCAGCATCAGCTCTTGGGGTGGGCTAGGTGAGCAGCACCCTTCCTATGGCTGGATACAGAATCAGAGGACAGCTCTCCAATTTCATTTCACTCTGATTTTACTAGAACCATGTAAAACCTCCTCCAACTAACGATCTCAAACCTGCATCCGACTTATTCCACTGTGTACCATAAACTCAGAGGGTGTAGATAGCAGTGGACACAGAGCATTAATCCACAGGTATTGATATTAATGCAGGACAATTGCTATCTAGGTGATAATGACACCTCAGTAAATAAAATACACTGATTTCTTGCTTCCCCTTCCTTTTTCAAGGCCATGTCCCCCTCTCTGTGCCTTATGAAGCCAACAAACCTTGACCATTGTGTGTTGGATGATACCTAAATTTTCCAGTATTTTTTCCTACATACAACCAAACTCTCAGTGACAGAGTATTTAATGTATGTTTTATTATGTTTCTGCCCATTATTACCAGGCAATTATTTTACAAAAGACACTATTTTAGAGCGATTGGGAACACAGAACTATGACATTTGGTTCTTGGTCACAAGAAGCTTTATTGGAGGTCTCAGTTAGAGGTCCAAATCAGGCATCGGGCGTGTCCAAAGGGAAAGAACATGCAAGGGGCCAAGAGGGTAGAATGGAGTAGAATATTGAATGAAGCCATTACAAACTCCCTTTCTGAAAGACTAGAGCCCATGCTGTTCTAAATAATGAGCAGGTACTGAGTATGAATGGAGGAGGGAGGTAGAGTCCATAAGAATAGAACAGAGGCTCCTAAACCCGACAGAAGGCAGCAGGTTTCTCTCCAACGGTGTTCCCCAAGTCCTGTGAGGACCCATGTGATAATTTTAACTATTGTCAGTTATATTGTTACCGTTTCTGATGACCCTCTTGACTCCTTGCTCATATTTTCCTTTAAATGGGTTTTCCATTTTTATGTAAATACGTTGCTATTATAGAGAAAATTTTTGTATGCTACCATGAAGTGGAATGCTAGTATCAATTGCTGTCCCTGTTGAGATAGTGGTAAAAGTACATGCTATGGAAATATAATGAAACTTGGTACCATGGCCCTCCCATGACATCTAGATCTGAGGTCCATTCTCTGTTAGAAAGAAAATAATATTGAATATTAGTGATATGAAAGGGGCAGCCCCACCCTAGGAATTTCTTTTTGAAATCTGACAAAAACTAAGAAGGGACTAACATCCTCACTGCATAATTAGGGGTTATTAGCACCCAGTCTGTGAGCTAACTGAAATCACCTGCTGTCAACAATGGGACACATCACCTCAGAGCACAGGAGAGGAACAGTTCTTCCTATGGCATCTGTGGGACAATCATGAACCCCATTAGGGTTGTGAACAAGGAGATGGCCATCTCTCTGGATGCCATATAACCCAGGAAAGAGTGACTTTCACAGCAGCTCCCACGGACAGAATGGCCAGTAGATATTTACCAAAAGTCAGGCCTTACTGTCACAGAAAGATGTATCAGTCTGGCTCATTAAAAAGGCAAACAGTGAAAGGTTTTTCATATAATCACATCCCTCCCACCAAAGGATAAAAAGAAAATCTATAGAAAAATTAAAAGTCTAAACTCTAATAAAATTGTGCAGTGAGTTGATCAGGAAGAATATGTACATAAATTAAACCCCTCAAAAGAAAAAGAGAAATCTCTGCTGGGAAATAGCATCTAATGTCCCTGGGACAAATGCCCATGTGTGTTTCTGAGATTCTAGCACATTCCATCTATTGCATTTTCCCCCATGTTCCCTGCACAGCTCCCCTTTCTCTTTTCACTTCACGTAACCCTCTTGCCTGTCACTTAGACTGAGTGACAGGGAGCAGACAATGTAAGCTAATGCACACTAATGCACCTGTGGCCTCCCCTGGAGGACGGTCCGGAGCATTTATTTCCCTTTCAAGTTTCAAGAAGAACTGCACTGATATTGTGAGTGGACAATATGCCACATCCCACACCACTGCAAATGTAAGAAATGAAAGAACTATTTGTATCTTTACAAGGTCATTCCACAAGTGACTTGCTGTCTTTCTCCTCTGCATTCTGTAAAGCAGATTTTTCCCTAGGAATACATTGGCCAAGGCATCTCCATGCAAAAAAGTATCTTGCCATGAACCGTATTTCCATGTGTGAGACATCTGACAGACTTTACAGATTGATGTAATTTCACTGTAACAAATTCAGATGTGTTAACATGACAAATATGCTGTACTATCTAATATTTTTGAGAAATATGGGATCATGTGGGGCATGGTGGGGCACTCTATATTTCCAGTACTTGTTGGGAGAAGAGTGTCTTAGTTAGGGTTTCACTGCTGTGAACAGACACCATGACCAAGTCAAGTCTTACAAAAGACAACAACCTGGGGCTTGCTTACAGGTTCAGAGGTTCAGTCCATCATCATCCAGGTAGGCATGGTGCAGGAGGAGCTGAAAGTTCTACATCTTTATCTGAAGGCTGCTAGGAGAATACTGATTTCCAGGCAGCTAGGGTCAAGGTCTTAAACCTAAACCCACAGTGACACACCTACTCCAACAAGGCCACACATCCCAAAAGTGCCACTCCCTATGCCAAGCATATATAAACTATCACAGGGAGGAAGGTAGTTTAGGGTCAGCCTTGACTACATAGTGAGACTATCTCAAAAACAAAATAAAAACAACTAAATCTGGGGATGGAGCTCAGTGTGGAGAGCTTGCCTAGACCACACTCGTATACACACACATACATGCACACGCATATGCTTCAAAACTTGCTAGAGCCATCTGTGATGCCACAGCCACAAGCTCTGATATCAGCTCACCTCATTTTTGAAAATTGCATTGTTGACTTGAGTGTTGGTGAAGTTCTTAAAGCAGTTCACAAAGCCATTATCTTTTTTTATAAACCTTACCATGTCATTTCTATGAAGCCTCTGGCTAGAGCTGCCAAATAATCTACACAAATATAAGTCAAAATGACATTCTTTTCAGAGAAGTCAAATACAAATCATTTGACTTCCCTATTTTTATGGGAAACATAAACATGTATTTATTGGCAAAGGGCTTCAACCTGAAATTGGAATGAGCCTCAGTTTACTCATCTGTAAAGTGGCATTAATCCTTTCCGACCCAAATGGTTTGTGTCTATTAAATAAGACATGGTTTCTGTAAGCTCATGTGTTTGAACACATAGTCCCCAGATGGAAGAGGGTTTTGAAATTCGGCATAGCAGAAGGAAGAAGTTTCTTAACCCGGCCCCAGTTTAAGTCTGACATCTGTTTATTAACCAGGGACAGAATGTAACCAATGCTCTCATTTCTGCCACGGTATTCTCCCCCACCATGATGGGCTGCAATCCCTCAAACTATGAGCCAAAATAATCTCTTCCTCTCTTAAATTACCTCTTGCCAAGTTGCTTGTTGATCACAGCAACAAAAGTAACTAATCATCACTGATCCAATGTAAGTAATACAGGATAAATCAGCTTTCTGTAACTATAACAAATACCTGGGGTAAATTAGCTTATAAGGAAGAAAGGTTTTTTTGCCTCATAGTGGCAGAGGTTTCAGTATATTGTCACTTGATCTTGTCACTTTGGATCTGAAGTAACACAGCAAATCATGATGAGTCACATGATAGAGGAAGCCTTTTTATCCTGTGGTAGCCAAGAAGAGGATGTGGAAGGTGAGGGAGAACGATAGCACCCAATATCTCTTCAAGGACACCCTCTCCCAGTGACCTAACTTACTCTTAAATGTCCCTTCTCCTCGCAATAGTGCTACAGGCTAGGGACCAAGCTTTTTAACACTCAGGCCTTTAGAGTACATTCTACATACAAACTAGCAGAGCTTCAAGAAGATTTGGTAAGAAACTGTATTAGGACAGCTCAGCATAGAACCCCATCCATGGTCTAACCTTGGAACATAGGAGTACTACAGATCTTCAAGAATTAACAAGGCATCTCTTGGTCCAGGCTTGATCCAGGGACTAGGCTGTTTGAACCATCAGTGATCACCAAATGCCAATCTGAGACAGTGTCTCTCCAGTTGCTCATGTCCATGAAGAAGAAAGGTGTGGTCAAAGGAGACATCAACAAAGCAAAGCAGAGTAATTAAAGGTGGAGCTATCAGGTCCGGAATGGCCCAGAGTATCTACTCAGAGGAATTGTTCCTTGCTAAGAGGAGTCATGAAAAAAAGAGCCATGGCAACCAGACTTAAAACTTGTAGATTTTCAAATCTTTCTATCACCTTTCAGGAAAGACAACTATTGACCTTTGGAAATTTCTCTAATTTCCAAGAAAAGCAAACAGTTGAAGAAATGGGTGAAAGAGTCCCAAAGAAAGGAAACTTGCAAGGAGAGCATCTCCCATGGCCATCCAACATCGGCCCAAACCTGCCCATATAGCTGACATATCATCCAGTGTTCCATTAAACCTTCTTATAGACATAGCTCCAGGGCAGGGACACGGCACCGTAGTGAGTGGAGAAAGCCCAGAAATAGGCTTCTGATGTTGCTAAATGGAGAACCCTCTGATAGGGAGGTTTGAAGCAGTTCCTCTGGTCTATGTGATAGGGAGGCCCACCTCCCTAAAGTTCTAAAGAACTGTCAGTGTCCATGTGAAAGGGAACTGAAACTCAGGAGTTCCCGTCTACTAAGCCAGGTATGGTGGCTCACTCCTTTATCCCCACCATTTGCTGAAGCAGAAAGTCCAGAGTAACTTGGTTTAACCTGCTGGTTTTAGACCAGCCTGGACTAAAATTTAAAAGCAAAAAAGTTCCCCACTCTCTACTCAGATCTCTACAGAAGAAACAAAACCAAATCTCTGTAGCTAATATCAGCTCTGTAATGGCTTAAGAGAAAACAGAAGAGCCAGCAGGGAGGACACGCCTACACCTGCCCAGAGCCTCTGGAGTTATCTTTTTAGTGCATTCCTCACAAAATCCCTCTGAAGTTTCAATAGCTTTGCCGCTTTTTTCTCCTAAAATGAAAACATTCAAACGTGGGTTTCAAGGTTCAAGGCCCTACCCAGTCTGGCCTCAAGCTCTAGCCCCAGCAGATTCCCAGGTCTCCCTGAACACAGTGCAGTCAGCCTGGAGTTCTTTCCTTTCAACCTCAGTTGTACCTGCTGTTACAGTCCCCAGCTGAACTGGCTTCTCTGGTTCACCAAGCACTTTGATGCTGTTACCAAATACAGTGTTTCCTTTTTCAGATCAAAAATCTTTCCAGTTTGAGATGTGGGGTCAGAAGGTCCTAAGCAGTTTAGGATTCCATCAACATTAGTCTGTCGGGTTCTAAAAGACAGAGCTAGAAAGCCAGAAAGACACTCTGTGCCTTGACTGATGTAACAGTGAACGGTTTCAACCAACACATGGGTGCATTAAAATTGCCTGAAACCAGGTTCGCCTTTGAGCTAGAAGTTCACGAGAAGACGTTGACCAGACAAACTGGGGGTAGGTGGTGATATAATGCACCTAAATATTGTGACTGAACTGACTTCTTGGCTTTCAAACCCTCCATCAGATACTAACAGAGATTCCATAAACCTTGGGATTCCAAGCATATTGCTCATGAAAGAAAGGAAGGAAGGAAGGAAGGAAGGAAGGAAGGAAGGAAGGAAGGAAGAAAGAAAGAAAGTGAAAAAAAGGAAATGCAAAACTCTCAGCTATGGAAGGTCTCTTCTTTCCTTCCTTCTTCCATTCCTTTTCTTTTAAAATAAAGAGGAGTTTGCTAAGCAGTGGTCTTTATGTAATATGTCTTAAATAGTCAGAGATCAGGAAAAACAAGAAGAAAAACCACTCAGATCTGGTATGTGCTGTTAGCTTTCATGGTAACTCTTGTGGCTTCGAGAGAATTGTGAGTAGGTTTTGTTGCTCTTGTTTTGTTTTCTGAAATTCAGCCTTATAATCACCCTCCTATGTTATCTAGCAAACAACTTCCATTAAAGTATACTTGTAGCCTTGAGGCACAGGACACTGTGACTATTTCCTCTTGAAAAGCACAAAAACCAAAGCTGGAGCCTAAGGAAGAGCTTGGTACACAAGCACTCCAGGACTGGTCTGTCTCCCAACAGAGCACAATGCATGGGCTCGGATTCTCATTTTCTCTTTCTTTTCTTTCTAGAAACGGGGAAAATCGACCAAGAAATTCACAAATACAACACCCCAGGCTTCACAGGCTGCCTTTCCAGAGTCCAGTTCAACCACATCGCCCCTCTCAAGGCAGCCTTGAGGCAGACAAACGCCTCGGCCCACGTGCACATTCAGGGTGAGCTGGTGGAATCCAACTGCGGGGCCTCCCCACTGACGCTTTCCCCCATGTCTTCGGCCACTGACCCTTGGCACCTAGATCACTTGGATTCAGGTAAAGTCTGGAGCTCTCTCAGGCTGATTGGTTAACTGATTGATTGCTTCTTCCTTTTACCGTCGTTTTCCTCAGCTGTAGAATAAGTTGATCACAGAACCTTGCTGACACTGTTGATGGAGGAGAGGTGAGACACAGCAAGAAGGAAGTGATGAACCGTGAGTTCTCAGCATGATGCTTGGCACCTATGAAGGACAGAATGGTTATTTCTATTCAAAACCAGAAACAAAGAAGTCAGGGGTTAAGGGTTCAGGGATGAGGACTCTTCGTTTAGGTTAAGAGACACTCAAACTTCTGTCTGCAGTGTGACCATAGGTGACTTGGCCAAATCACTTCCTCATTTTTTGCCTACTTGCCCTCCAAAACAATACAGAGAGTCACCTCCCATCGGGACCACAGATCTCTGAAAGAGCTACATTTAAGCTTAGAAAGCCCAGTCTGTGGACACACCATCTGAAATGCTTTCAATCTCATCTAAACAGACCGTATGGCCCCATTTCTGCAGGTGGTAAGACATTCGATTTGAAAGCGCTGAGCTGAGATGAGAGTAGTCTTGGTAGCTAAAGTAATTGACCAAAAAACTCAATGTCTCTAATAGAAGCCTGGGTTGACTACTACAATTTTGCTCTCGGCTCTAGCTGGGTTGACTGTGGACAGCTCAGATAACTTACCTAAACCATTGTGACTTTCTTGGTGACCTGCGAATCCAGTACTCAGTGGGTTTCTAAGCAACCCCAACCTGCTGGAGATGTTAATGACCCTTAAGGCAGTAAGAGTGTACAAGACAGAACAGCATAGAAGCGAAGCCCAAATTCACACACCTTCATTGCTTCTTACCAGCAGATTAAGCTCAAGCAGCTGCCATACCTTATCCCTCGGTTCCTAAAATAGGGACACTAAGACCTAATTCACAGTATTCCACATGAGATAATGGACTTAAAAATTAGCACAGGAGCTGGAGAATCCTCCGTGGTTAAGACACTTGCTTCTCTTACAGAGAAGGGGTAGTCAGTTCCCAGCACCCATTGGTGGCTCATAACCACCTATAAGTCCAGTTCCAGGGGATCTGAAACCCACTTCTGGCCTCTGAGGCACTACATGCATATGGTACACATATGTTCCTACAACAAACACTCGTACACATAAAATTTTTGAAAGTATATTAAAAATCATAACTTGGCACAATCATATTTATGGCAACTTTATAAATATTTTAGCTGTAATAATATTAATTACCATGGTTATTGTGTTAGACAGTTTGCTATAAATTGAGATATCAACTGAAAGCTTCCGAATCCTCTACCACTCCCACAAACACAGACTCTAATTTGTAACAGTTCATTATACAACGGTATACCCTTGATTGCTCTAATCATGTAGCAGCCCCTGTGCTGACATTTGGCTTCAGGGCCATCGTCACTGTGATGAGTCTTACTAAGACTATCCCTGAAAGATTTGTGAGGTTTAGGAAGAATCCAGGGTTGTTCTAATATAAAAATGCAGATTGACAGACTAAGCAGCTATCTTTGTTTCTCACTTATGGATCCCTGTGACATCAGGAGAGCACCATGTGCCAAAGGCAATCCCAACAACTCCCTTTGATGAGTGTCCTGAAGGGAACTCAGCAGGCCGGGCTTTCCTCTTGGGCTGGCTTGAACAAAGAAACCATTCCTGCTGCAGAAGAACAAAAGGGAAGAGGGAAAGTGAGAGAGGAGAAAGGACACGTGTCAGGGCCACAGAGGGGGAGAGAGTCCTTAGATGGATTTCTGTATACATGAAGGTGAACAGCTGGTGATCAGCCTTTAAATATACAGGTTCTGGGGTGCTGCAGTAGGGACCACGGAAGGCTGTGAGCACGTGTGGTCTCAGTCTGCTGCCAAGGAACTAGATTCAAAAAAATATCTAAATGCTTCCTTGAGCCAAAATGAGCTCATATTCATTATGGCTTAATTAGCCAATTGTTTGTTTTTAAGATCCATGAAATATACTTGCAGAAACCAAACCAATTTAGTTCATAGATTAAAAAAAAAAACAAAACAAAAAAAAACCCATGCTTTATTCATGACAGCTTCCTTCTTCTGGTTGATTCATGCAAATGCATACAGTTTAGAAAACATTTCTGTTAGTATTCAACACTCAAATTAAAATTCTGTATTCCAAGTAGGCACAAACCCGTGATTGTAGCACTTAGGAAAGAGGTTTCCAAGTTCAAGGTCAGCCTGGGTTATATAGCAGAACCCTGTCAGCTACATAACTCGGAAAAGAAGTGAGGAAGAAGGGAGGGGAGAGAAAGGGGAGAGTAGGGTTATGAAGGGAAGGGGAAGGTGAGTGAGAACTTGAGAGGGGCACAGGGTAAAAGGAAAGGAGGGACAAAGAGAAGTCAGGCTGGGAGGTTCCTTCATAGCACCCTCCACTGAGACAATATCAGGAGGAAAAGCATCTCCTCTGCCTTTAAAGTCAATTGTCAGGGGCCTGGGGATTAAGATGACAAAAGATAGAGCAGCAGGAGAAACACACACACACACACACACACACACACAAAGGCATGGCATGGCATGCATCTATAATCTCAGATGTGAGGAACTGAAATTAGGATGCTTTCTGGAGCTCACTGGCCTACCTTAGCAGAACCAGGGAGCCCTAGGCTCAGTGAGATACCCAGTCTCAAAAATTAAGATGGCGAGTAACTAAAGGAAGACAGCTGATGTGGACCTCTGAACACACACACACACACACACACACACACACACACACACACACACACACCGGGCAGGGGTTAATTTGATTTATAAATTTGCTGCCAACTCTAACAATCCAAATGGATCCTCACACCAGCAACTGCACCCTTAAGCCTACATTCATCATTCATCATTCTGGGTCAAGGGTTTTGAATGGTCTAGATAATCCGCCATGCTTGAATAGAGGGACAATTCTTGCTATGAGATACTCAGAAAGAGAACAATAGCATGTACACAGAAATAATGTTTCCTTCTGTGAGTCATGTGAGTGCAGAAGTGGCTTTGGGACAGAAAGAGAATAAAGGAGAACACTTGTCAGCCCTGGCCTGAGACATCTATGACTAATTTGTTTCACGGAGGGGCTTTGAAATTTCATAGGCTTCACTTGATAGCCTCAGCCTCAGGTCACCTGAAAGCTTGTTGGAGAACAGGAGTCCTACCTCTGGCTTATTTTAAGGGTCACAGAGTACAGTTACTGTGACTTATCTCAGAATTGTTGGCTCTGGTGTTTTTCTCTGTCACTTTCAGAATCTTACTTCCTTGGAATGAGAAAGACATGCCAGCTACAGATGGTCTTGCACAGTCTGTAAAACACAAAAGCAAAACAAACAGTAGAAAGCCTGAGTCCAAAAGTCAGCTACCACCCAATCCTGTGCTAAGGAACCACTCTGAACTGCATACCAAGCGGCTTGTGAACACCCCTGTGGAGCCTTTGGGAGTTTTGTCTCATTCATGATATTTGACACACAATGAATTGCACCGAAGGCCTTTCTTTCAAAAGATCATTACAACAGTCAGGTGCAAAGATCATTCCCTACAGTCTTTGGTAGAAGGATGATGGGCTTGCTACATCCTCACAGGACTTGAGTGCATGCAGCAGAAACTCTTGGCACAATTCACACAGTCTGCAGTCTCTCACCCTCAGAAAGCCTGCCTTTGGAAGGTGCTCCAGCTGCATTTGCAGTAGCCACTGTGACTCTGAACTGTCGGGCTCCTAGACCTTAAATAGACCTGAATCTGATACTTAGTTGTCCTTACCAGAAATCCTCACAGACCCTCCATAGTGAAGCAGCTGAGAAATCAGAAATAAGTAATCATGGGCAGAGAGAAAGGCAGCAACACACAATTCTCCTTGCATGCAATCTACAGACAGAGGGTATCAGGAACCCAGGGCTGAGCATCCAAACTCTCCCATGGAAACCTACAGTTTTCCAAAGTAGTTTGGAAAACCAGCCCTTTTAGGAACATCACTCAGCTCCCACATGATATAGCTCTTGGACTTTTTCATTGTAACAACTCCATTCCCCCATACTTTCCAGAATAGTCTCTCTGGGAACTGAGAAACATGGTTTCTGATCACTGCATCAGCCCATTTACCACTAAAAATAATGCATTTCTGAAGGCATTCTACCTCTGTAGCTGTGATTTTTCTTTTCTGTGTGTGTAGGTATTTGTGTCCCATGTATTTGAATGTGTGCTTGTATGTCCAAATGTGTATGGGATGTGTGTGTGTGTGTTCAGGTGTGAATACACATGTGTGCACACACATGTAGATACTGTGAGTTGACCTTGGGTATATTCTTCAGTCACTTTCCACTTTATTTATTGAGATCTCTCTTAGAAAAGGAGAAACTTGCTGCTTCGGCAAGCCTAATTAGCCAGCTCGCCCCAGGGATACTCTCTCTCTACCTTCTCAGTGTTGGGATTAAACATGGCCTCCAAGTCTACTTTGACATGGTCGTAAAGATCTAAACTCCAGCCCTCACACTGAGCCATCTCCTCAGCCCTAATGCTATGGCTTTTAATGAGTTGGTATCTTGTCCCTATTCCAGATTTCTTTCTACCATCTAAAGATAAAATATTTTCTATCTTCATATGCAAATGAGTTATGGATATAATGAACATTTTAAAACTTCACACATCTATTCAGCTTCCTTCCTAAATACAAGCTGGTGTTTTTCTTTCTTTACCACCTGCAAGCACTTAAAAGTCATCGTTTCATCTCTGATAATTACATCTTCATTTCTTTTCTCATGGTTGTGCTAAGATCTCATGATTAATGCACTAATTTCATACACTTAATCCTCGTGTTATCTTTTTTTGTCATCCTTCCTCTTTAGCAACCAGCACAGTCCCCACTCATACGCAAGTGTGAAGAGAAATGCATGCCCATTAGCTAATGTGCATTTTCCTGCAAATGTTCCAAATTCTGTTTTTTCTGCACTTGCAATAGTACAGATTTCTACAGCAAATGATAGCACTCATTACACTTTTGTTCCTATATTTTCATAGTAGATCACTTTGGATGTAATTTTCCAATTGACGATATACTTACACTTCACTTGATAGTTACTATAAATTTCCTTGAATGACATTTCCTTAAAATGACAGATTTCAACTGACAGTGTGCTTTTTTCCCCACAAACCCAGCCAACCTAGTGCCTCATAACATCCTTTTAACTTTTGCTATGTTTTACTGGATAATGAAATTTTGTAATTGTCTTAATTTACATTTTCATTACTTGTGGGTGAAGTTAAGTTTCCTGGTGCATGTATATATACCATTTGCATATATTTTTCTGTAAACTGCCTGCTTACTATATTTTTGTTCAGAGAATTATTATATTTTTATCGGGTTGTTGGTCACTTATGAATTGGCTTGTAAGTATTACTTATACATTAAGTGATATTAGCTTCTCTCATATTGCTGTAAGCAAAATCCCTTCCAGAAATATCAGAAGGGAGGAAGCAGATATTTTGTTTGCTGCTCTAAGAGGACCCAGGCCATGGTGGAGAGGACCAAGCAGGGCGGAGTGGTGAGGAAGTGGGGTGCATAGAGAGGAGCAAGCTGTGGACTTCAGGCTGTCTCCTTTCCCCTCTTACTCTACCCAACCTAAGCGATGAGTATACCCACGTCTGGGCAAGTCTTCACTTAACCTACTGCTAATCTACTCGGTTAACTATAGCCTCACGGACACTGGAGGTGTGTCTCAATCTCCTTCCCCTAACACCTATCACAAGATAATTCATATTGAAATGCATATTTGAATGTTTTCCAAGTTCAATTTCTATTTTTTGATATATGGGCTTAATGTTTACATGATAAGAGTCTTAGTGCTTTATGCCCCAGGGGCTTATTTACAACCTCCTCCACTTGAAACATGCATCACGAATTAGAATTATGAATCTGTATTTCTTGTCATGGTTTTGTTTTGATGGTAATATCTACATATGTGCCCCACTATAGACTTACTTTTATGGGAGGAGACTGATACGAAACCAACTTTATTTTTCCTCAGTGACTGGCCCATTGCTCCAGCACCAGTGACTGACACCTGTCCTTTATTATAGTCTAAACTACCCTACGTAGTTGAGTTACTTCTCAATTCTCCAGCCTGTCACGTCATGAAACAGAAGCAAACTCTGGGTTCTTCTAGTTGCACTGAACATCATAGAAAGCTAATTTTCTCTCTCGTTTTTTCTTTCTTTTTTTTTTTTTTTTTTTTTTCCTTACAATAGATTTTTAAAGCCATTCAGGGTGGGATTCTATCCTGTTCTCCCAGATCACCCATCCTCCACCCCCCACCCCACAGGGCAAAGCACTTAGAACGTTTCCCATTTTCCCCATGTCTGCTCCTGACAGGCATTTCAGCCATTAGCTCTATCACAAGGGGCTGGCTAAGTGGAGGGCAATCCTGAGGTACCAGTTGCCATGGCAACTTCTCTGTTGGTGGCAGAACAGGAACTCCAGCAAGGCACAACATACATTTTGCCTCATTCCTATACCATAGAAATGCTATCAGGGGTCAGGGAAAATGGAGATTGTGCTCAAGGTTTTTCTATCTCCAACAATCTTCTCATCCTATCTTCTATATTGTAGCTTTTGTTATTTTTATTTTTGTTTTGTTTTGTCTTGTTTTGCTTTTAAAAGAGGATATTACTGTGTTGTCCTGGTCGTGTTAAACTTCTAGTCTAAATGATTCTCCTGCCTCAGCATTCTAAGCAGTTCAAACCACAGGCATACACTTACCACCATACGTCTCTTATGCTGCATTTTTTCCCCTTAGAAATCGTGTCAGGTGGCCCAGACAGACTGGCCTCAAACTTGATATGTAGCCAAGGATAAGCTTGCACCTGATCTGAAGATCCTTCAGCCTCCACCCTCCACATTCTGGGATTACACTTTGTTAGCGTGGTGAAGAAAATGAAACTCAGGCCCTCACATGTGCATGGGCACGTGCATCCCAACCCTACACAGTGACCTTTCAAGGGTAGCTGACACCATACTCATGTCACGGAGCTGTGGCACCACTCTGGGGAGTGCAGAGCCCCCCACAAGACAGGACTTCCTTCCATAACCCATCATTTTAAAAAGACTTGTTAGGAATTCACATGTATGAGGTCCTCCCAGGGGAAGAGCAGCCACTACCTAGAGCTGCTCATTCTTCCTCTGCTGACAGACTGGGGACTTCTGTCCTTGCCTGTGGCCAATAAAGCAGGAAAAAAACAAAACATTATCCAGATGAAGTTTTGAGTCCATGACTACAGGCTTTCTTCTCTGCAGTCACCAATAATGATTCCATTATAATGTATATCTATTACATATCCATAAATCCAATAGTGGAGCACCTATAATTCGTCCCTGTTTTAAGATCTTTGAGTGAGTCTGCATACTCATGACTATTCAGAAATGTACAAAGACTGAGAAGATTGTTGATTCTGATGTTTGTGTTTTGCCTAAGGGCAACCACAAAAGACTCTTGAAAGAATTAAAATCTGGGCACCTGTAAGATGACACAGTAGGTGAAGATGCTTGCTATCCTAGTGACCTAAATTCAAGTCACCAAACCCACCTTAAGGTGGAAGGAGAGAATTTGGCTCTACAAAGCTATCCTCTGATTTACACACACATGCAAGCGCACACACATGCACATAGACTAAAATGTTTTAAAAACAATTTAAATTTATATCATGCTACAGCATAATCCAACACAAAAATGCATGTGAATATGGGAGCAGTTATGGGAAACATGGAGAATAACAGAACTTTTTTTGAAAATGCTCCTTGAAAAAAAAAATAAAAATGGTTCTCAGTCATTATCTTGGGAAATTGAACTTAGGAAACTGGAAAAGATACAAACAAGAGTAATGTTAGCCGCAACTTAGAAACCACTTCTGTGGTTTGCTTTATGCTAACAGAGACCAAAAGTAACTTGAGTGAACAATAGTAGATTTAAAGTATTACTATTTGTGTGTGTGTGTGTGTGTGTGTGTGTGTGTGTGTGTGTGTGTACACAAACTTGTAGAAGTCAGAAAACAAGACGTCTGAGTTCTCTCCTTCTGCCATTTGTATTCTGGAGCTTCAAATTCAGGTTGTCAGGCTTGTAAGGGAAAGAGCTTTTCACCAGTGAGTCACCTCACCGGCATAGTAGACATATTTTAAATATAAAAACAAAGGGGCTGGAGAGATGGTCTGCAGTTAAGAGAATTTGCTGCTCTGATATGCATGAATTCTAAAAGAATGGATTAACATAATATGGAAAGAAGAAAAAACTCCTTCTAGGCCTAAATCCCAGTCAGAAAGTGGTTGGTGACCCTCACAGTCCTCATGCTGTATTTCAGCACTGCAGTTTTGTAGGGTGTTGATAACTTTTCCCCTCCAGTGGCCTTTACTCTGCGAAAGCTCACCACCTTTTGCAAATGTTTACAAGTACAAAAAGGATTACCGCACTCTTTTAGTCTGAACTTTCTCGCCATATTTTGTCATTCTTTAAATAGAATAGAGATGTCTGAAATAGGAGACAATTCGCATAGTTGTAGATTAAGTACACTTGTCTTTTTTTCCACTTTCTCCTCTCTCCTGTCTTTTTTAATAGCTAAGTCATCCTCAAGGCTGCTGCAGCTAATTAAATGTCCTTCACACTTTGTTGACATAAGGAAGAGCCCTGGCAGAACACAAGGCTTCTAAGTGCTTATCGTGTTAGCTTTATAATGAGGTGAGCCGGAACCAGGCAGGAATCTGTAGAAAACATCAGGCTGACACTTCAGCAACCCAGGCTAATTTGTTTCTCAGAGTCTTCTTTGATGACCACTAATCATTCTGCCTATCAACAAACAAAAACAATCATCTTTCTTTTGAGATAGACAGTTTGTTAGGAAAAAAAAAAAGAAATATGTTTTTAAAAATAAACAGAACTATATTTAACATGGGGCATTTGTGTTCAGTTTATTTTTATGTCAGCTTTTGAGAAGAAAAGACATTGGCTTGAATCTCAAAAAATACAAAGTGAACCGGATAAGGTTTCACTTGCACTGATGCAGCTGAAAAGTAATTCAAAACCCAGGACCCAGCAGCATTTACCGTAAAGGACCTAATATGTGTGCACACTTAATTTTCAAAGGCACTTTAGATTTGCCCATCTCCCCAGCCCATCTGTAGTAGATCCAAGTCAGGCAGCAGCCTTCAGTGGCTGTGCCACAGTGTTCTCAGCAATCCTCCTATCCCTGGAAAATTATGGATAAAAAAGGCCATGAGATATTAATCATAACACAAACACAGGCAGGGTTTATTCACAGGGAAGGCTGTTATTTAATACCTCAAACTGTAGGCAGTATCTTCTGCAAGTTGAGATTTCAAGGTTAGAGCAGAAGAGTAACTTTCAAGATGCATTCTGCTATCTACTCAACTCTTTCAGAAGACATACAACAGTGACAAAAGACAATCCATAATGCCTAGCCACTTCCAAAAGACTCATCTCTGTACTCCAGCTGTGGCCCTGAATGTTATTAGAACTTTGTACAGAACAGAAGTCTGAGGAGCCCCCTTGCCTTCTCTGACTCCTAAGGGACTGCCATGCACCTAGACATCACTAAAGTGGGGAGAGTCATTATTGACTCTGTTTTGACCTTGTTTGTGTTGGGTATGCAGCTGTCACAGCCATGAAAACCTGAATAACATGCTGTCTAAGAACACGGCGATGGTAAACACTTACATTTTTGCCTGTGCTTTCTTATGCCGCTTTTAATATGAATTAGGATAGACTTTGTCCCATGCATTCAAAATGCTGAAACTTGCAATGAAATCTTAAAGCAGTGTCCCTTTCACAACAATAATCAAAAATGAAGCTAAAAAGACGGAATGGTGGGAGGCGGTCCCACGGGGGCTTCCTAGTGCACAGGTCGTTAAAGACACTAATGAAAGGCTTGAGGGGAAAGTTCTCAGAATGAATTATTTCAGTATTAAATTAATACACAGGAATAGCTGGAGGTCGGGACCACCACCACTGGGATCTCAATTAAAGTTGGGCAACTCAGAGGGAACTATGTATGTAAGGACTCTAGGGTCCTGTTACAAATGCTCCCCCAGGCCTGGCCAGGAGTGTCCTATCAGCCTCTGAATCTTAATGTCATCCTCAGTGATCCACATGCACCTTCCTGTCAGAAAGCTACAAATCAAAGCACTCTGAAATCAATTGCTCTCCCCTAGGGCATATCAGGGGCTGAAAAAGCACAGTAATGTCCCAAGACCTAAGAACCCCTTGTTACACCCAGTCACACTGACCTCCAGGGCCTGATTTCCATAGGATGTGAAAACACTTTACAGAGATACCTGTTACCATGGACCTCAATCCCACAAGCCATCCAGCACAAAGGGAATTCTCCCTCAGATGGGAGCTGAAAAGGGACTTCCCAGATTTGCACCTTTCCCCAGATTTAGGTTTCTTTGTTTCATCACTTCCTATGGCAGGAAGGAAAAGAAGTTATGACCAACCTCAGCAAAGAGGAAGGTAACACAACACTAAGGAAAGCCCCACTATCAGTGCAGAGACCACAGCTCTCACCACACAGGGAAGCCATTTCAAGTAACAATGGCCCAGGAAAACAGATAGGTTACCCCAAATTCTATGTTCCATGGTTTGTTTTTGGTTTTGTTTTATGTAAGAGTGCTCTTTCTGCAAGTATGCCTAGATGCCAAAAGAGGGCACCATATCCTTTTATTGGTCTTGAATCACCATGTCGTTGCTGGAAATTGAACTCAGGCTCTTTGAAAAAGTAACCGCTGTTCTTAAGCACTTAGCCATCTTACCAGCCCATCTGATGAAATTCTTAGTTTGGGGGATTGGTTGAAGCTAGTGGTCTGCTAAGTAAGTAAATTTCAAAAGCTATTTGTAAATCTCTGTTCATCAGAAGCTATAATAGTTCCAACACAGAGTGGAGCAAGGAATGGCTATTCTGTGGGGCTACAACTAGCCCATGATATGGTTATTAGCCTCTGGACCTGCAACATTCCAGTCTTTCCACAGTACTGATATTCAAACCAAACAGTCAGTCTCAGTAGACACAGCTTCTTTTCAGGAGTTTTATTAAAACCACATAGCTCTGCAGCCCCTGGCTCTGAGGCTCTCTAACCTCGACATCCAAGCCATGTTGGAGAGTAATGAGCGTGGATTTGAGGCAAGAAGGCATCTTCTAAGGCTTCTAGGCTCTTGTGTCCTGGAACAAATAATTGGTCTGCTAAGAATGAGAAAGGGACCAGCTCCAGCCTGAGCATCGTGACCCGTTAAGGACCACATACATAGCACTAACCTCCTCCTCTCTTACTTGAAAGTTTTAAGCTTTTCCTACAGCATGCTCTGGTCCATGTGGTAGCACTAGTAAATGTTCAACTGGCTTCTTCTTTTATGTATATTAAACTTGCGCTCTCTCTCTCTCTCTCTCTCTCTCTCTCTCTCTCTCTCTCTCTCTCTCTCTCTCTCTCTCTCTCTCTCTCTCTCCTTATTTCCACAATAAGATTTCCTGAAGGTACCCTAAATGAGGAGACTAAAGGTGATTTGAGCGCCTATGGCCACACAGCTCTGCTCTTATCGCCACCCACTCTGGGTGTTCGCCTGCTCTGACACAGATCAAGGTTTAGAGACTAATGAATCTCTAAAATCCAAGCATAAAAGTAGCAATGTGTAATCTACAAGTGTCCACCACAGCATTAAACAGTAACTATGAGGGTTGATTTATAATCAGTTATACATGGAAGGAAGAAATATAATAAATACAATGAAGTTTATTGCTCATTCAGACCACTGATAGCGAGATGGGGATTTAAAAAAAATAATTAGGACATATAGCAGGCTACAAGTTCGTTTATTCTGTTTATACCTAATTAACCTCTATTCCTCATGGGATCTTAAGCAATCAAGCAAGTGGCCTTTATTTCTGCCTTCAGGGGCCAAGTTTGACTACACTAGTAGAGCCTAAGTTTTAAGTCAGAAGACAAAACTTCAAAAATATCTACCCATATTAAGTGGACAATTCTGGCTAGCTGGCTTTCATTAGAAAATGAAAGTGAAAATAAAGACAAAGATGATACTCAAAATCCCCTCTTTGCATTGTCTGTCTGCAAAGCCTGCTGAGCCTAAGTGTCAAGTGAGAACAGCAGTATCCTCCTCCAAAGAAAGCAGAGCTGCTTATGTCTTCAGCATCTTTATCAGTAGCCATTTGTTTTCTATCTATTTTTAAAATGCAGTCAATAGTGCATAGCTGAAACAAATTAATTGGGAAAAATCACTCTCTTTTATAGAACTCAGACTCAAAAAGAGAACAGATAAGAAACAAAGAGGCTGAGAAAAACAAGAAGACACACAGGCACACACACACACACACACACGTTCTATCTTTGGCACTGCCTCAAAATAACACTGCAATTTAAATTAAATTATAATTAATAGCAGCAGTTTTGTTGAAGTGCCTCAGATCATCACTTTCAATGCTGAAGATCCAGTGGTTTCCATGGAGACATTTTCTCTATGTGATGTCAAATCCAATCTTTATTTTTTTTTTTTCTTTCTTTTTGTTTCTGACATATGACAACCTGAAGCTTTTAGTGCCTTTCATTTGGAGAAGTTTTATGTTAAGTAATCTTAGTTTACTTTTATATGCAGTTAAATGTGGGTTTTTTTTTTTTTTTGTTTTTTTTTTTTTTGCAACTGGTTTTTGAGCCTAAAGTCTACAAGTCTTCCTATTTGAAACAGTAAGAACCATAATCACTGAAATTATCTTTGTCTTATTCTGTATTCTCTCAACCCACTTCTCTAGACTGATAAGAAGCTGGAGAAAAGAATTCAAATATCCTTTCAATATTCCGTTCTTCTGAGTGCATTCTAAAGTCAGTTTCCAGTTTCAATATTTGCCTTGAATGAGTGCAGCCCTGACCATTTTCTTTGTGCCACTTTCATGCCTAGTGTTCATGGAACAAAAGAGGGCATTAGTTTATGAGTATAATAATGGAGATGACCAGACAAAAGGAATCTATGCAGGAGAGATACACAGAAATACACATACTTCTGTGAGACATAAATCAGAGCAGAAATGGCTCCCCGCCTGCTGGTTGTCATCGTGTGGTAGTGATTTTGTGCTCTGGGACAAGACACCTGACATAAACAACTCAAGGAAGGAAAGAGCTCTTTTGCTCATCATTTCAGATGGTTATTCCAACACAGTGGGACGCCTTAAGGCACAGCATAGCATCTCACAGCATGATGGCCAGGGAGCTAGGAGAGGAATAGAAAGGGCCCAGGAACTGTCAACATATCTCCAAAGATTCAGTAGCAATGGCCAACTTCTTCCAGGTAGAGTCCCACCTTCTAAGGTTTCCAGAACCTCCCCAAATAGTAATAACCTCCAACAGATGAATGTTTTCAGAAGTCACTTTGTATTACTATCATTTGGGGATCCAGGAGAAAAGTATTTAGTATAGAATGTATTTATAGGATGAAAGTCTGCCTCTGAGATTCATTCGTTCACAATGTTTCTCAAGATATAGACTCCTTGATATTTCATCACCTCTAAAATCATTTGGCTCTCCCAGGGAGTTGGAAGGCAGGGGGACAGAGGTACCAGCAGTAGACTGGAGCACATGTCGTGAATGAGCTTTATTGTCCACATCCAAAGCTTGTGTCTTGGCCACTGCATTTCTCTATACTCATTCCAAGATGTTGGTACCCAGGGGAAAAGACAGTAACAATGAAATACATCTATCAAAGCAGCAATTGCTGTGGTTGCTGGAATAAAATAGCTTTGTCACAAGGGAGTAAGCATTCGTATGCATTAGAATAGCCAGGCTTAAATTAAAAATAAAACCATAAAAATCGGGGTTCTCATGAAAGAAAAGAGGGAGAGGGGGGGGGGGAAGAACTATGAATGTCCTTGATTCTGTAAGGGTTTCTAATGGCCTAAAGGTTTTCCACTAATTGGTTTCTAAGAACCAAGGTCTAGTGAATATGGCATCTTTTATGTGCTTTCTTTATTTAATATATTCATTTCCCTTGTCTGTGTGAAAAGAAGACTAAAGCTGTTGCCTTGCTTTAACGCTTTAATTGAGAACGAGCAGCTAAGTTTTTAAATATACCTGCATGAAAGTGTCATTGAAGAGTGTCTTAGTTATGGTTTCTATTGCTGTGATGGTTGTATTTGGTCATAAAACACCATGACCAAAGGCAACTTGGGAAGAAAAGGGTTTTGTTTCACTCACAGTTCCATATAACAGTTCATCATCAAAAGCAGTGAGGGCATTAGCTCAAGCAGGGCAGGAACCCGGAGGCAGGAGCTGATGCAGAGGCCATGGTGCCGCTTACTGGCTTGCTTGTGTTGGCTGCTCCTGCTTTCTCATAGAACCCAGGACCATGAGCCCCCAGTTAAACCTGCCTCCAGCAATCACTAAGAAACTGCTCTACAGGCTTGCTCACAGCCCAGTCTTATAGAGGCATTTTCTTAATGGAGGCTCCCTCCTCTCTGATGACTTTAGCTCACATCAAGTTGACATAAAACTATCCAGCACAAAGAAGATCCACAGATTGTACAACCTTCACAGACTGATTTTAATTATGCTCATGAATGAATATGCATTCATCCCTTGTTATACAACATTATCACTCATCAGAATGGAACTTTAAACTAGGTTTGTCCTTTCATTTAAAAGATAATTACCACATAAGAAGGGATAAGAGGTTGGGGAGAAGGCTCAGTGGATAAAATACAGGACTAATAAGCGTGAGGACCAGAGTTTAGTTCCTAAAACCCACATTTTTTTAAATGGCTTGTGATTTTGATTCCAACACTGAAGAGGCAGAGACAAGTACATCCTGGCTACTGGCCAACCAATCAGGTCCATGAAAGACAGTTTTAAAGGGTGTATTGTTTAAAGGTGTAGAGTGCCTTAAGAATGACATTCAAAATTGTCCTCTGACCTCCACATACATGTGCACACAGATGCACATACATGAGAACCCATGGATAAAAGATAGAAAAAGAAATGATACGAATTAATAATACTATAGTCATTGAAAGGGGCTCTGGCCACTTAATTGGAAATGGGTACCTTCCTTCAAGAAAGAGGTAAAATTTGATGAAAAAGAAGAAAGGTAAACAAGGTGTCCAGACCAACCAAGGAGTACTTTTCTCATAAGTTGGCCTGAAGCATTATTAATCTGTTGCATTCAGAATACTTAGCTGAAAAAGTAACCTTATAAAGGAAGAAGCCAGAGAGACAGTCTATGCTCCTGGGGTCTCCACAAGACCAAGAAGTTCAGATTCGCACCAGTGGTGTTTTCTGCTCTACTCATTCTTCTGAGTTATCTCGTGTCTCTTCTCTCACTACCAAAACTTCTGGCGCCATTTATAACTGTAACGTCAAAGGAACTAGAGAGGGGTTGGGATATACGATGTTGATAGAGCACTTGCCTGGCTTACATGAGGATCTGAGTTCTATCCTTAGTCTTCTCATGAGAAGAGCCTACCAATATGTCTAAGCACCTGTGATTTTTAGTAATTTTGAGGCCAAGGACACAACACCACAGACTTTGAAGCAGAAAGAAATTTTGCCCTGGTTCATCTGCCACATTACAAATTATACCTTGTTACAAATTACAAATTCCTGAAATATTTTTATTTTATTACATTTTATTACAGCTATGCAGGTAGTGTCACAAATATTGTCACAGCAGGATGATAACAAATATACCTTGCAATTTTTGTCATATAAAAATTCATTTTAAAAAATCTTAAATCAAAGAGGAAAAGAACTAAATCATATGTTGGCACAATATGAAGTCCCACATGCTGTCCTCACATTTTTAGAGTGATGTTTAATGTGTTGCAAAACATCATATTGTTTGAGAAAGTCAGGAGTTTTATGTTTGTCAGAAGACAAGAAACATGATCTGCGCAAAGTCTCTGGATGTCTAGAAGGAAGACCGATATGAGAGTTCTATAGGTACAGTAAATTCAATATGTCCAACATAATTTTTTTCATCACCTAAGAGGGCCTTTCCTGTCATAGGTCTAACCTATACTCAACTATCTAAAAAATGGCCTTTATGGAACTTAAATGTGGGAAGATTATTTCTTTTGGAATTGACTTGGGTTCTAATTCCAGTCAGGCCAGGGATGGACCAAATAGCATATGGGGAAGAGGATAATTATACCATCAAACGACCTGAAAGTATAAAAGATGAGCAGCAATGGTCTAAACTTCATCCTTGAAAAGAGGCTGTGTCAAGGGATGAACCAAATATTACTGAGCTTTGTGGTCATACAAGCTTCATGACACACAGTATGAAAGCCACAAAGCAACCTCCATCAAGTCACCAGAAATAGAGATCATAATTCAAACCACATCCACACTTTCAATTAGCATCTTCACTCTATAAACAAAGACTTCAATGGTGCATGTAATTAGACCACCAGGGACAGGGAAATCTCATTAATAAGTCTTGCCTATTTTATTGTTCACTGTGTATACTCTGAGTGGAATCTGACATAGTGAAGATGTCCTATAAAGATTTAGTAAGTGAATGAATGTGCCATACCAACAGAGTAATAATTCTCTGAAAAAGAAGACCCTGATTTAAAGAAGAAAAAAAAAACCTAATGATTATTTTTCTACTGTGTTTTTATGTAAGCTGGATTTATTTATATAAAATAATTTTGTGATTAGATTAATATCAAGCATTAATATTAATTAAAATATCTGTTATTTTTATTACCATGATAAAAATGTCATGAGTTGTGGAAGAGTGCCACATTCTGCAAAGCTTAGTTCTACAAACTTGACTGTGGTCATGAGGGATGAAAGAAGAACAAACAGAACGAAAGGAAGAAATACTGGGGTCAGATGGGTCCTGGATCTGCTACTGTAATGGAGGGGCACCAATTATACTGCAACTGGGAACAACCTCAACACATGTATTACATACAGCACGTGAGGAGGAATTAGGTAGTCTAGGTAGAGGGTGTCTGTAGGCTAGCAGTCTCAGGCTGTAAACATTCAGGGGAGGAAACCTGTGGTTGCTAGTTTTTATTTTTACATTGCCACCATCTCTACCTGGACCAGAGAAAGGCTTTTTCGTTCTCTGAGCCTGACCCAGGAGGCTTTATCAATTTCCCATAGATCTGAGGCATCCGTCCTTCACATGAGGTATGACAGTCATGACCTTGTCAACTATACATACTCAGTCAGGGCTTCATTTACTTTTTGTGGAAGCTTCCTCCGCTCCCCACAAAAGAAAGATGATTTTGTCTTTCAGCTGCACAGGGAGAAACATGCATGCTGACAAAACAGGAAGCTGAGAGAGCACATCTTCAACTGCATGCAGGAAGTAGAGAGAGTGAATGGGAAGTGAGGCTATAAACTCCTAAAGCCCACACACAGCCATGTACTTCCTCCAGCAAATCCTCATGTCCTAAAAGTTATATTACCTCTCCGAATAGGGCCACTAACAGGAGTTTAAGTGATCAAATACCTGAGTTTATGGGGGTAAGCTTTTCATTCAAACCACCACAGAGTGATTCGCCTATATATATGATTGGCCTTCGCCTTCTTGGTTTGAAATCTTAAATCAATGTTATCTATCCCAGAAAAATATTGACGTGAGATGGGGGTGAGGGGAGATCAGGTGGGTCCATTAGAAGAAGAAGAAAATTGTCTTATTTTCAAAGACATCTAGACTTAGGATTAAGCCAGTTAACATAAGCAAATTATATCAAAGGTACCTTTTACATGCACAATTAAAGACTTGGGAGAGGGTGGAAAATCCCAAGGATTTGGAAATAAGTTTTTTCATTCATATATTTCTCAGAGATCATGGCGATAAGGCATCAACAGGTTTGAATGACGCTGATGATTAAAAAGACCAGTAATGTACAAATCCAAGAGAGAAAATTTTCTCTCATCCTAGGTAAAGTTGTCAAGTCTGGGACCGGTGATATGTCTCAGGAAGTAAAGCCATTTGCTGCCAAGGTTGACTACCTAAGTTTAAATCATTAGTACCTACATGGTAGAAGGAAGAAACCAACTCTTGCAGGTTGCCCTCTCACTCCACCAGTGCATCTGGGAATGCTTGTATCCATATATGTACACGCAGACACAAAACAATGTTTAAAAATGTTTAAATGAGTCTAGGAGAGAAAGAACTAAATCGCACATGCTGATTGAAAATGTGAAATCCAACCTTTTTTCCCACACATTTTTAAGGAGATGGAAAGAGAAGGGTCTCTAACTATATTTGTCATTGTCCCTGAGGATCTTAGTTGTCTATACCCAGGGATAAATTAGCCTTATAAACTGAGTCCCTAGCAAGGTTCTACCTGAATCATAACACTGGCCTCTCTGTTTAATTATACCAAGTACAGACCTTGAAAATATTTCTGACAGTGACTTGGCGCCATCCAGCCGGCGTTGTTCTGGTTCTCTGCTCCATCTACTGGAGGAGAAGTTAGCTCCATAGGGACATAGATCTGCTTGAAATCAAGTGGAAGCCCAACCCTTGCAAATCCATCTGTGGGCTGGAAGGGTCTGGGATGTAGATCAATGGTAGAATCGTGCCTGGCTGGTACAAGGCCATAGGTTTTATACCCAGTCCTGCCAAAAAGAAGCTAAATCTGCTCGTATGAATTACTTACAGATGCTCCACTGACCTGAGAAAGGTTTCAGAATCTATTTGTCTTTGGAGCACTACAATTCATCTTTGAGAAACATCTAAATTTTGTTCTAATTTTTTTTTGAAGAGGAAACACATAGAAATTTGAGCAGTTAACATTCCTCTCCATGTTTCTGAACTTTAAGGCCTCTACATATTCCTGAAGAATCTAGTGGTTTACCAAAGCTATGCTAAATATGAAAGAAGCAATTACTTTTAAACAAATAGTGTGTGCTGTAAAATTCCCATCAGCATATAAACCCCCAACTGTTCATAATGTATGGGTTATGAATGGGAGGAAGACAGATTTCAACAGAACATGAGAAAACAAGGCCTCTGCTTCTGTGTCCTTGGGTCCTGCAGGTTGGAATTAAAGAACTGCAAATCAAAAACAAACAAAACAAAACAAAACCCAACCCTTTTTAGAAGTTCGGTACTAGGCCTAGGGGTGCATGCCTTTAATCTCAGCCCTCAGGAGATAGAGGCGGGCAGATCTCTGTAAATTTCAGGCCAGTCTGGTCCACAATTTGAGTCCAGGACAGCAAGGGGTATTACACAGAAAAACCCTGTCTCAAAAAAACAAAAAACAAAACAAAACAACAACAACAAAAAAAAAAAAAAAAAACAAATCCAACAAAAACGGCAAAAAGGACTATCCTAAATGCACATAGACTTGAAAACGTAACAGTAAAGTAGCTTTGGAAATGTCATTAAAGTTCATGGGGTATTGTGAGCAATTTTAGAGACTGGTTAAAGCACACAGGAAGATTATGAAGGTCATATGCTCCCAAGTTACATCCAGGGCTTGAGTATCTATGACTCACTGTCTTGAAAGCAGACACTGGAGAAAATATAGACTTGTCAGCAGATCAAGGACCGCCTGCCTCAGAACATTCTAAAGTTCTCTAATATTGACCTCAAATGAACCATATAGCATTGAAACTTGTACAAAAAGAAATAACAAAAAACGGGGATGGGGTTTGTTGAATTTTTGTGAGAGACAAGAGCAAGGTTGGGTCCATCGGACATGGTAGCAATTTCATTTGTAGAAATGAAAGGTATCATAAAGTTGCATGAAGAAATAAGTATGGAATTCCTTCGTGCAGTTGCCTCTTCCACTTCCCTCTTTCTGTTTTTTCTCCACAGCCAGTGCTGATTTCCCATATAACCCAGGACAAGGACAAGCCATAAGAAATGGAGTCAACAGAAACTCAGCTATCATTGGAGGTATGTAGTACATAGAACAGACTTTCTAGCAGCTACTCACCTGAAACAAGCAATTTTAAAGACAATAGGGCTGGAGAGATGGCTAAGCAGTTAAGAGTAGATACTGCTCTTCCAGATGGACCCAAGCTAAGTACCCAAAACCCACATCAGCCTGCCTACAACTGCCTGTAACTTCAGCTCCAGGGACTCCTCCACAGACACCCATCCACATGCACAAACTCATGCACAGCTCTACACACATACACATAAATAAAATATATTTAAAGGGGTAGCTAAATAGCATTATTCCAAGTTCATTTATAGTCTCATCAAGGTATCTATCCTTATTAGTTTTGACTTGTTTTTTTAAAAAAGACAAACTCTAAGTATCATATGAACCTATGAATGACACAGGTCAGTGACTATTGACAAGTTCATACACCCATATCTACCACCACAACATATAGAACACATCATCCTAAAAAGACTTCTCAGCTGCTTTTATAATCACTTTTTTAAAGCCCCATCTAATCCTTTTCCTCCTCCAGGATTTCAATAACTGGTATAAAATTCGTCTTGCTTTCATCCAGACAGCACAATGGGATTTTTTTTTTTAGAGCTATCTACACTGTTTTGATTATCAATAGTATTTCTTTCTCTTGCCAAGTTGTATTTCATTGAATGAATATGCTGTCTTTTGTTTTATATACTTACCTATTGCTAGATATTGTCTCCAATTTGGGTCATTATGAGTAAAACTATTATGATAAATATTGCATCCATCTTAGATGGACATAAGTATTCATTTTTGTTGATAATTCCTAGAAATTAGATCACTAAGATATTAAAGTAGATCTTTAGCTTTGTAAGACATTGACATGCGGCTTTCTAAAATGATCCAACCACCTCACAGTCCTATGGTCAATACATAAAAGACCAGTTGCCCCACAATCTCACCAATTCTCGCTGCTGTCAGACTTCTTATTTAGCCACTCTGGTAGATGAGTCACAATGTCACTGTGCTTTGTGATGGGTGATAATCTCATCACTAGTGATGCTGAGTCACGTGTATATATTTCATGAGCTATCTTGGAATCTTTCTCCACCTCCTTAATTGGTTGTTTGGCTTCTTACTATTGATTAAAAAGAATTTGTATTCCGTATACAAGTCCTTTGTCAGACAGACATCATAAATATTTTTTTTTACAACCTACAGCTTGTTAACAAGCCTGACTCTGTTGTAAGGGTCTTGTACATTCTTATTGATTTTCTGTTTAGGAGTTCTTTCTATTGCAAAGCAGAAGAGGGCTGCAGCGTCTAGCTGTGGTTATGGATGGGTCTGATTCTTCCTGATTCTGACAGTTCTCACCTCACTGCTTTGTACTTCTATCAGATGGGTCCACGTTTGTAATCCTTACTTTTTCTTGGATATTCTGTCATTGTGAAAGGCTCCTTATTCCTTCTGATGATAGACCCTTTGCCTCCGTTAGTCAGACTGCGTTGGTTTGCACAGTCCTTCAGTGCTTGTCCGTTATCTCTGCTAGTTCTTCACTAATTGATTTTTCTCCTGCTGGAATGAAATATTCCTCACTGTTTGTTTTGTTGTTTGTTGTTGTTGTTACTGCTGTTGCTGTTGTTTCCTTTGCCTGTTTGACTATTTTTATATTTGCCATTAGACTAAAATGACTAGTTACTAACATGACTGAGTATGGGGGTTTAATTTTCTTCTACTGAGCGCTGAGGTTCCATTACAGTACTCACAACTTGATATCTTTTAGTCATGTTAGTTAAGCTTTTTCATGGCCAATCTTGACAGACCAAACATACCTTTATGAGGACCCTTTTCTGTCTGTACTAAATGCCTGGGGATTTTCTACAGTAGAACTTGAGCATCTTCCAGCCCGGTGTGAGCTCTGGAAATGGCTCCTAGTTCTGCGGAAGGTCATGGACACGCTGATATGCACGCATCAGTATTTAGCTGGAGATTCATCAACTTCACAAATTAGCAGATCCGTCTGTGCAGATCACATGCACTGGTCCTGAAGGCCCACTCCCAGTTCAAGAAGCCCACTGGGTTCTCCTGGTTCTCCCTGCACAGCAGTAGGAACAGCAAGAAAACAGAGCGAAGTATGGAAATTCATCACTCCAGACTCTTTCCTCAGGCATCATGTATCTGATTGACCTGCTGTCCACTGCCTGAAAGCAGAAGCTTGGTTCATTTTGTTTTAGTTACTTTTGACAAGAGGACAAATCGCTTTCTGATTCCTGTTAACCCCTTTGTGTCTGGAAGCAGAAGCCATATGTTACTTCTGCTGTTCACATGACTGTTGCTGGAAAGAGTCTCAACCAAGGGAGCTGGGATGGATGCAGCGGTGAGATCTGGGATGTGGGCAAGGCTTGTCTAACCTCTGGTACTTCTCTGGTCTCCCTAGGGGTCATCGCTGTGGTAATTTTCACCATCCTCTGCACCCTGGTCTTCCTCATCCGGTACATGTTCCGTCACAAGGGCACCTACCACACCAACGAGGCCAAGGGGGCTGAGTCAGCCGAGAGTGCAGATGCTGCCATCGTGAACAATGACCCCAACTTCACAGAGACCATTGACGAGAGCAAAAAGGAGTGGCTCATTTGAGGGGTGGCTTTTCAGCCATGGGATAGGGAGGGAGGAGCTAAGGGAGGAAGGGGAGGGACAAGAGCACCCCACGACATACCCCTGAGCACACGCTTATACTATCAGCACAAGCTGGGGAAGGCAAGCAACCCAATACTCTTAAGACTGATGGCCACACAAAATATACTTTTTAATATTTCTTTATAGCTGAGTTCCCCCTTCTGTATCAAAACAAAATAATACAAAAATGCTTTTAGAGTTTAAGCAACAGTTGAACTTTGTAGGTACTATCTGTCTTATTTTGTGTGTGTTTAGAGGTGTTCTAAAAACCCGTGGTAACAGGGCAAGTTTTCTACATTTTTAAGAGCCCTTAGAATGTGGATTTTTTTTTTCCTCAAGAAAAACTGATATACATCCATGCAGCTTCTGCCATTCTCTTTCTTTTGCATCTAGTCGACTTTTAATGGGCTGTTGTAGCAGCTAGTTTGTGTCCAAATAATATTTATTTTGGTGTCCCATAAAATGGAAATAAGGAAAGGGGTAAAGAGCCTATTTGCCCAGTCTTCTCGATGACACCTCAGTCTAGGCCAGTTTTCTGAAGGTTCCTGTCTGACCTCAGCCAGGGAAGGGAGAGTGAGCGACCTGTCCTGCAGCAATGTAACCAGCACAAGTGGAGACAAGCACCCAAGAATCCGGGAAAGAAATGCATGTTGGGCTTGTTGCTTTTGTTGCCATTGATTTCTACACGCTGATGACCTATGTATGTAATCTTAGACCTGTTTAATATCTGTAACTATCAGCTGTAATACCATGGTGACCAACTGCTATAAGACTTCTCCTCTGCTTTAACTACAACATATTGGATTCTATGTGTATATGCGCCTCCATGGGGAATTAGAGCCGGAGGGAATGTCTCCTTTGCTCTGTTTCTTTTATATTTATAACAAAAATATGGACACTTTCTAGTGAATGCATAAGTTAGTGTGCTTTTTCTTATTTTTTGCTTTAAAGTTTTTACGCTGCTGTGATAAAATCCTAGCAGATAGCATCCTCTGGATGGCACAACACAATAAAGCCAACTTGCAGCTGCCATTATTCTGGAATCATGGGGGAGACACTGCCATATTTTAAACCAACCTGAACACAGGACACTATCATGACACAGAGACCTGTGACAGACACATTAGAAGTTACCACCAACCTGATCACCGATTTCGGCTTTTCTTCAAAGAACACAATTGTCTAGTAAATAACACATCTTAGGGTAATCGGGATTCTTGGGCAATTTGCTCCAAAACAATAACTTCTTGATTTTATGTAAAAATAATAGGCTTTGTGTAAGTAAACGGGAGCAATTCTTCCTATTGGAGCACCCAAAAAGAATTTAATCAATTTATTTTTTTAATCACACAAAAGTTCTCTCTTGAATGGTTGCCATTTATAACTGTAATATGTCGGGCCTCTTATACTTAAAAACCTCTTTTTAAAAATTTTGTAGGCTCCAACATTTTGAGGAATTAAATGTGATGATTCTTTCTTTCTCCTCTTAGAAGGACAGTGGGGTTCAAGTAGTATAGATGTTATTTGTCTCATGATCTGTCTTATACCTGTGTATTCTAGTTAGTTGGGATTTTACTCAGACACTTTCAAGGTTCTCCAAATGCTTAACTTATTGGAGGATCTCAATTTTTTGAATAACAGAAAACTTTATCCTAAGCTGCTCTTTGCACCAGTTTATAATGGGCTGGAAAAGAAGACAGGGGGAGGCAAGTGCCCCCCACCCCTGCATCAAGGAAACAGAATGAAAGGAAATCCTGAGACTCTTTTTAATTGCAAGCAGACCTCAAACAGTCCCATAAATACCCTGAATTGTCAAGCCCTGTTCATTCTTTCATAAAACATATTAAATGGAAAGGTATTTAACGGGACAAACTGTGAGAACAATTGTAACATTTACTTATGAGAGCACATTTGAGACCAAAGGTCATTGTATTTCATCAAGACACTTGACCACAGTGCATTCTTTCCCATAATTTCACATTGAAAAAGCAAATGTTTACCATTATGGCTTGAAATTGCTTTGGGTTTAAAAAATAATTTACTTTATAGGCATTACTTTTACACTTAACAAATACTGTCAGATGAAAATGTATGCCTTCTGGCATTTCCTGAGATAGCTGTATTTATTATCTCAGCACTTCTCTTCCCCCAAATAATTGCCAAGAAAAACCATCAAGGACAGCTCCAGTATTAAAGTGTTCTCACCCTGTCCTTCTCACTCTTTCCTTCCCTCACTACTGCCACAAAAGACAAAGACTGAGGGCCAGCCTGTCTCTTGCATATTATCCTGAATGATGTCATCAGTTAAGACACACAAGAGATCTGCTGACACAGTCTCTCCTAAGCAGTTACAATATGGCTGACAGACAGGACACAGAAAGGCAGGTACAGTAGTAAGTAATACACTAATTGCTGAGTGAGTTCAGAAGTCTTGACCTCTTCTTGGAAAGACACGCTTAACCAAAATAATCACATCTGTGTATAACAGACATGACCAGTCTGTTCTGAATGGTAAATCGTGAAGAAAAAGAAAGTAATTCTCTGTTTCAGTTCTTCCTTTGACAGTTTGGCATGACACTGTTTCGATGGTCATGATGTAACCCAGACCTGCCTGTTCCTGTTCTGTTGATCTTCTCCACTACCATCTCAACATCCTATACCCAGTATGTCACCCACCAAACACAGGCTAATGGAAAGTCCTGTAAGCAATAACAATATATAAACCAAACAAGACCCAAGACACTGTACCAAAGGAATAAGACACACTGGTGCATACCTATAATCCCAGCGTTTTGGAGAATGGGGCAGGAGGATAATGAGTTCAAGGTCAACCTGGGCTACTTAGCAAGTTCCAGCTAGCCTTGAGCTGCCTAACTGAGATAATTCTCAAAAAAAGTTCTAAATAAATAGATGAAGCTTCAGAGAACATTTGGTGGCTTACTGAGGCTTGTGCGTGCATGAGACTTGCTCTGCATATAAAACAAATATCTGTGCTTTTTAAAAAGCTAAAAATGAAAGACTTCAAATGAATGCAAAATTAGTGGCATTCTATATTCCCAAAATAGCATATTCTCTGGATCTCATAGAAGCTAATCCAGGACATCAAAATCATTTCATGGCTGATTTTTGCCTGGGCCTTTTTAATATGTAAGAGTGTATTTCCTCGCTGCTGTATACCAACCGATCAAAAAATGGGGAAGTTTATGAATTTTTTTCATTGAAAATCTGGGAATAAGAGTTTAGAGGACTTTTGTAAGAAATCTCCCCATTGCTCTGCATCAGATGAGAAGGCACCCCTCCCCAAAGAAGCCAGAGTTCAAAGGCAGCAGAGGCAGAACCAGTAGGCTGAGTGGTAGGACTGCTTCGGAGAGCACCAAGTGTGCCCTGTGAGCCAGGCACAGACAAAAGCCTTAGACAGCAAAACACACTGAAGAGAAAGCCAACAGGTACTAGCTCTGACTGTACCAGAGTTAAGGTAGTGTTGGAAGGCATACTAACTTCTACAGTAAGTTCTGTTCTCTTTGATTTCTCCATTTGTTCTTTTTTTTCTCCTCTCCTTGCTGAAACCTTCTCTTCACAGGAGAATGTGAATAGCCCTATTATATCTCATGCTTATAAACAATGTCTGATTTGAACACTTTTTTTTCCTTTTCCTGTGATTTCAAGCACTTAAAAATACAAAAAGGAAAGAAACATGTAACCACGATGAGTTTGACTTATTCAACCAATAATAGTTTCTGTAGTGCTCTTCCTGGTGAGCCATCTGATCCTGAAATAAATGAAGAAAAGCATCCCACTAGTTTTTGTCTAAAAACAAAGGGCATCTTTTTTAGATGGTGTTTTAGTGAGTATGATCTCTAAGAGTTAGCTGATAGATCTCAACATGTATATAGGCATGGAGACACACATCTATAATTCCAGCATTTATAGCCAAGAAATCAGGAATTTAAGGCCAGCCTCAGCTGCATATGACTTCAAAGCCAGACTGGGCAACTATAAGACTCCATCTCAAAAGAACAAGGAAAAAGAATCTCAGGCCATCAAGATGATCCCACAGGTAAAAGTACTTGCCATGCAAACCTGACCATGTAAACTCAACCTATGGATCCTACCTATAGTGGAAGAAAATAACTGACTCCCCAAAGAAGCCCTCTGGCCCTCTGATCCCCAACACACACACACACACACACACACACACACACACACACACACACACCATAAATAAACCATGTAGCTCAATCTATGGATCCTACCTATAGTGGAAGAAAAGAACTGACTCCCAAAATAAGTCCTCTGATCCCCAACACACACACACACACATACACACACACACACACACACACACACACACACACACACACACACCATAAATAAAAATTAGAATGAATCCCCCACCCTTTCTCACTCCTAGACTTTCTTTGTGACATTGGCCATGCCCTGGAATTTCTGCCTGTCTTTCTTCTGGAGCTGCTTTACCTACTTCAAAAGACAATTATTAGCACAATGGACTCTTGGCTGTGGAACACTTTTAAGCCCAAATATAAAGTCCAAAATCAAAGAAACCTCACAAAAGACTGGCTTGGCTTGCGGCTGTAAGTTGCATTAAAAAAGGACCCTGCAACCAATGCACATGAACATGGAGGCTTATAGGGCAGTGCTGAACCACTGCTGAGTTATGAATCACAGAGACCTCCAGGGAGCTAGGCTGCCAACACAGGGAAGCAGAACCCAGTGGAAACCTAGAGAACTGGAAATGTAATTATAATTCTCTGAATCCTCACCTGGGCATGACCTGTGGCTCACAGTATACACACAGTTTCAGACAGACAGTAAATACAATTAGACTGGATTATAAATTAGCCTCACACCCCCCCCCCAAAAAAAAAAGGTATTCTCTAGGCTGGAGGTCCTGTGCCTCAAAACTACAGTCACTCTCCATGATAATGTCAGGAACTTTCAAGGGAATTTCTTTCACCACAGTGTTTTCATTTTCTCCCTCTCATTTAGAATAGTCTATAAAATCACTGTCAATAAGGCAGAGAAGTGATGTCCAAAGCTGAGTAAAGACTGGAAGAAGAAAGATAGAAATGTGCACACGTGTGTTCCCATCCAACACCCGTTCACACGTTTCTGTTCTAGATGGAAATGTACTGTAGGAGAAATCTGCTAAGACAGTTTGCCCCATTTCCCAGGCTCGGATGACTTCCAGGACACGGTGCTGGCTTCTGAGATGGCTGTGAAGGTGTGGCCGTTCCTCCTGAGGAGGCAAAGAAGCTGTTCTCAATGTTGCCAGTTCTCAGGTTTGCTTTGTTAGTTTATGTTTGGTTTCTTAAGCCCATGGTGACTGTGGAGGTTGGCGCTGAGGAAAGCTGGGCCCAGTATTCTTTCTGTGAGTCAGGTAGGACTCCATCCCTGTGAAACAACACGAAACTTCACTCTCTAAAAGCAACAGCATGTAAACTAGAATGGAAGAAGGAAACTATGTATGTATGCCTATTATTCTTTTGTGAATGTCCTTCATTTACCTAAAATTATATTAGAAACATTGATAAATAAAAGATTCGAAATAGTTTTAATTATCCTAAAAGCAATTCTTTGTGTTTTATACCGATTGGTTATCTTAGAATTAATCTCCATCCTTCTGTACATATGCAGAAGTAGATGTCTACCGAGACTATGGGTGTCCTGAAAGCTGGAGAGATGCAGACACCCCTAAAATGGAGGTCTTATTTGGATCCATGGTTAACCTTCTCTTGCAAGTATATCCTCTGTCATTTTGCATTGAGTATCTAAATGGATATTGACTTCATATTTGGGATTAATTTACATGCAGCTTGATAAAATGTGGTTAGAGTCAACTTATCTCCAAAATATATTCTGACCCTTATCTGAAAAGTATTACTGGACAGGGGACAGAATGATCCAGGCCAATAACCTGGCTAAAGGGCTTAGGCTGCATCTATAGCTTCTAATCTGGCAAGTTTACCCCATGTACATTAAAAGCTAAAGTGCTAGTCCCCTGTTGCCATTGGGGAAGAATTTCCTTCTACTCAACTCCCTGTGACTTTATATGTGCACTAAGGAAATGTTAAATACAATCAGCTCTACTGTTCTGTACTGATCCCAAGACCAATCAACAAGAGCCCTCAGTGTGTTGGGAAACCGTCATGGTACATGATGATTTGTAGAGATTCCACTTTTCAACCATGATCCAACAGGAGCAGGTGCAGAAGGAATGTCATAAAGTTTCTAACGAAAAGGACATCTACACTCTAGAGTTGAGTAAAAATTCTGAGAATGCTGAACTAGCAGCTTCAAGGTTTGCCAGCCCCAGTCAGAGCTTTGGAGCCACAGTGTGCTGGCTTCCCTTCCAGTCCCACCAATGGCAAACCTGCTCTGAATGTACACCAGGAAATTGCAGTAGGGCATTGACTCTATTTTTCATAAGACAATATTTGCTAAAGCGCTGGAGTAAAGCAGGGATGGAAGAAATGGGAGGAAGGACTTCATTTTGAGGAATATATATGACAAAGCTACTTTTGCCAGTTATGATTTCCACATGCTGCACTTACCAGAGCAGAACGAGGAGAATGTGATGTTGTGTGTGGAGAGGGTCTGTGTCCTCTCAAAAGAGGCTTTGTATAAAAATTACATTACATAGTACATTCCCTGGCGCATCTGCTCATCCCACTCAGCATCTGGGTGTACAGTAAGTGGACCTGGAACAGTAAGCTGTCATCCATGCTAGACCATCGCCAAAGGAGAGAAACGAGAAGGCACGGCCACTCCTTCCATAACCAGAAACTCAAAATTATAAGATTAGTGATGAGTGATCAGATGGGAACTGAGACATGAACTTATTTTGGCATCAATAAAGGAAAGATGGAAACTGCAAGTTTTAAGTGTAGAAAAGCATGGGCTAAAAATAGGGTTCAAGGACAATCCTTTATATCACAAAGGTTCTGGTTGCTCTCCAACCTAACATAGTCAAATCAGGTACAAACTAAAGTCAGAAGAAGCATGTTTGAGGAAATAAAAGGGAAAATACTTCATGCCACAGCTACTAAAAGTTATTGTGGATAAATATTCACATAACCATATACTCATGATGTCTTCCAAATTATTTCAATATAATATGTAATTTCAAAATGATAGATTAATATAACAATAATAATAATAGTAGTAATAATAATAATAATAATGGCAGGAAGTCTATTAATACTTATGAAACACTTCCCATGTACTTAGCACAATTCACACAGGGCTAAGCTTAGAGGATGGGCACAGCCCTGGTCTTACAAAACCTGCATCTTGAGAGAGGAGAAAGAACAGAAGCATACAAATTAATGTGCAATAAAGCACTAAGTAATTTGTACCCAAGGCCCTAAAACACAGAGGATGATGGGGTGCAGAGGGACCTTCTCAGGGAAGGCGGTGTGATTGACAGCTGAAGGGAAGTGAACCTGACAGAGATGAGCGAAAGACTCCTTAGAGACCAGGGGAGTCGCCAGCACGAGGAACTGAGGGGAGGAGCTTAGAGGCCCAGGCCCCAGAGGTCAGTGCTCAAGTCGGAAAGAACAAAAGGAGGAGGAGCCAGCAGCTCCAGAAAACTGTTCTAAAGGCAGACTCAGAGTACAACAGACTCCAGATAACTAGAGTTTTACATGTGTCGGTCACTGTTCTCCAGGGAAGTAGAGTCAGAAGGTTGGGGAGAGAAAGAACAGGGAGGGGAAGAGATTGAAGAGACAGAGAAACAAGAGTTCCCGTTTTCTCTTTCAGAGTACTGTAAGTACAAAGTAGAAACTGTGAGCTTTTGCATGGGCTCGGGGCGAGGACGGCGCAGATAATACAGCCAGTTAACAATCCATGCTAGCAATAGTACATATGCAAATGTCACGCAAAAGGCGCTCTTGAGAACAGTGTGGATTACAGACCTGAAGGGCACCAAAGGACAGGTCTGAGATGCTTCCTCCCCGCAGATTAACACACAGAACCCTGCAAGGAGGCAAAACAGAAGACTGTTCTCTCCTCTGCCTGCAGCTGCAGAAAACTTCATAGTCTGCGCTGGCCTGAGCAGAACTTAGCAAATAACTCCGCTTTTGATCATGGATGAAGAAATATACATCTGATATGAAATTTTATATCTGAACTAGCATCGCATAGAACCAAAAGAACACTCCTGTGAGTAAAGTGATACTTCTGAAGCTGGCCCACTGGGCAGATGTCTCTTTGTAATTCATCCCGTTGTAAATAAAATGTTCTTGGCTAAATCACAGATCTGGCTGGAAGCATGCCCTGGGCTTTGTTTTATTTAAAAAAAAAAAAGATGCTTCTGCCATATATTTCTGGCTGATCAAGTTATCACTCCTCTAAATTAAATTTACAGAGCTCGTTCACGTTTATTCCAAGCAGTAACCATGGCGTTCTCTAAATCACTGCCAGTGTAACAGATATATTGATCACTGCCAGGCCTGTCATTAGGAATCTCAGTTTAAGCACTGCCGACTGCCGAAGCAAGCTCTGAAGTTTAATTAGTATCCCCGTCTGGTGTTGTAAAATACGAGCCTGGGACACATGAGAAAGAAAAATGAGCTAATGTGAATGTGAAAGCCACGGAGCCTGCCGAGAGCAGGAGCAAAGAGCTGAAGTGGTCCCAATTCAGAGTGACATGCCATTGCACCTGGACATGGTATGTGACTGATTTGAGGGGAAATGTTTATTTGTTCTTCTCAAAAAGACAATCTAGAGTGATGGAGAAGGGACAAACAACAGGCATTGGCTTCTGTGGCAAGGTTATGTGGGAACATGGATTTCTGTATTTCTATATTCCCACTTCAATATGTAATCAAGATAATCCCCTCTAGGTGTGCCCACAAGGCCAACTGGATCTGTACAATCCTTCATGGAAACTCCTTTCCCAGGTGACCTAGTTTGTTTTAAATTAACAAAACCAACCATCATGGATGTACTCTCTGCCTCGTCAACTGGAGCCAGAGCTTCAAGGTGCGTGGAAAGTCCCGGCCATCTTCTGGTCCTGGATCCCTCTCCTGCTCACTTGATTTATTCTACCTGATGCATGTTGGTGGCTTTCCCGAGTTCTAGAAGTGCCCAGAAGTAGCCCTTTAATTACCAGACAATATGCAAAGAGCCTGGAGCCTGCAGCAGCCATCTTCTTCCTCTCCCTGTCCTCTCCTGTGGAAAATGTCCTCTCCCCAGCCTCATCTCTAAGGAATTTCAACATGACCGAACTTCCTCCTCCCACAGCCCGAGTTTCTCCTTCACTGGAGCCCCAATTTAGGAAGAGTGCTGCTGAGAAGGCATAACTAGAGAATTTGTGGGAACTATTTCAAAATAAAGACCTGGGTTCGTCAAGGAAAGAGAAATTGATCTCCTTTTCCCAGAGCCTTCCACCACAACCCACATAGACAGAAAACTCCAATTTGTTACAAACCTCTACGCCAGCCATATTGAGTACCTAAATTAAAGTAGGAAAGAGGCCCTAGTGTAGCTCACTATTGAAAAGAAGCCAGGGATGGGAGTGTGGATTGGAGGTGTCAGTTAGCTTTACTGGGAGATGTTGCCCTTTGCCTCGCTGTAATATCCTCTGTACCCAGACTCCCATGAGGTACAGGGTCAGAGAAGAACACAGACACCACTCCCAAATCTCAGAACAACTTGTCTCAGACTCTGGAAAAAGGCAACTTCAATTCAAAGACTTGAGGACAGAGGAGCAGAGTCAGGTCCCTGCACGGGGACAACTGAGATCCATCCATGATATTACGCAAAATAACTAACTGTACAAGCATCAAGACTCCAGGCCTGGTGCATGCTTCTCTGCCTGGAAACCTCACTCACAAATACACAGGCAAACACAATGCCAATTTCAAGAGGCAAGCCTGGCAACCCCATCCCTCTGGTGCAGGAAAATAACCAAATAACCTTGAAGGCTGCCACAACTCCCTTACTTCCCAATTCCTTGGCCCCTCTAGTGTCACACCTCTCCCTCTACTTTGCTTAGCAGCTTCAGCTATGGGGGTTCCCTGAACCCTGTCACTGAGGAAGAAGCCAGTGCTCAATGTAAAACTCACAGCCTATCAACCCTGTGGTGAAGGACCCAGGATTGCTGTCCTTTCCCCCTTTTGGCAGCCTCTCCCTTGTACTCTTGCCTGTAGCCCCTCCCCATGGTCTTGAACACTAGCTACAGGCCTCCTTCTAGCTGACTCTTCCTTCAGGGAAACCATATCCCTCTCCTTTTGGTGAGTGCTTTAAGAACAGTTTGGGGGCTGGAGAGAAGACTCCTTAGTTAAAGGCACTTGCGACTTCTGTGGAGGACCTGGTTTCTGGCTTCTCATAACTGTCTGTAATTCTAGTTCCAGGGGAGCCTCTGAGTATCAGTCACTCATGTGTGAACATACAGACAGGAAGCCAAAACACTTCTACACATAAAATGAAAATAAATAAATAAAAACTTAAGAACAGCTTCTTCCCTGTACTTTCTTCTTCCACTGCAGCTCAGACCCAACCCTGGGCTAAAGGCTCTCAGTTCGCTGACATCTCCAGAGTTATGCTGGCTCAAGACCCCACCTATCAAAAATACTACCTAGGAATCCCTGAAGAAAATTCTAGAACGCTAATCTCTCTGAACAACGAAATAAAAGTGTCCCTGCATCGTTAAAATTAATTTAAAGTAAGAAATATCAAGAAATGGGCTTTCAGATAAGCACTAAGTACATGTTTTGGCACATGCCAGACCCTGTTAAATGTTTCTGGGTGTTCAGCGGGATTTTAGAAGGCTGCTAGCTTAGACTGAATATTCTGCACTAGGTATAACAGCCAAACTAATACTGAAACCATGAGTTGATCTTCAAAGAGATAAATAGCACTCCAGGGGCTTCTGCTTCATCTCTCACAGAAAAAGTGTTTATGGGTAATCTGATACTAGCCCAGGCATAACTCATAATATAGTCCAGGCTGGCCCTGAACATGAGGAAATGTTCCTAACAAAGCCTTTCAAGTTCCGCAAGTACAGGTCTGAGCCATGGATTCTTCCTTTTCTGTTACAACCATAGGTCAGAATTTCTCAACTTCTAATGTCTTAACTTGGCAAGTCTTCGTTGACAAATGGTAGCTGAGGATAGGGGTAGCTACGGATAGGGTGGCTGTTCATCTGCAGCCCTGGCCTCTGACTACCACTGACCAATAGCATGCCATGCTCCAGCCATCATGATAAAAAAAACTAAGCCATTGCTAAATATTTTTCACAGGCACAACCCCCTTAGTGGAAGCTACTAGTTTAAACCACGCTCTGTGGGTTTGTTTATTCCCCTTCTTTGTTTTGCTTCTCCCAGCTTTGTACTAGTCTCTTCTCCAGTAGGTGCTTAATATGCCTTGTGCCCCCCAGAATGTACATTTGTTGACAACAGAAAGAAAGCCCTTAGAGAATGAATGGCTCTGAGGACATGGTGACTTCTCAGATGTCACTTTGATCCCCTGTATAAGGAAGAACTCTTTATGGTCAATGCTTTGAAATATATGAGGATGGTAGAGTAGGCTAACCCAGGTAAGGGTACTGCTAAGGAAATATAGCACAGAAGAGTTCTATTGCAATATAAGTTATACTTGGGCAGTAGTGTCAGGGGTGCAGGGATAAGGGGAGCTGATAGGAAGGGTATTAGTTACTTCTCTGTGTCTGTGTTAAAGCATCAGGAGCAGAAGAAATTTAAGGAAAAAAGAGTTTATTTTGGCTTACAGTTCCAGAGATGGTATTGTCCATAATGATGGGGGTTAGGGGGAGGCATGGTAGCCAAGGCCTGATCAAGAACCTGAGAGACCACATTCTCATACACACTTATTCTGTCTCCTGTGAGGACAATAGACCATTCCCCAGACAGAGTTGTCTGTCCTGTGAGAGCGAGTAGATACACTTTAACTTCCGAGGAGAATGGCATCCTCTTGTGTGCTGCCCGTCTTTCTGGTACAAAAGACAGTAGAGTATATAGGATGCACACACCCATGTGCAAGTACGTTACACTTTTATGTGAATTGCAATAAAGCCTTCAAAGAAGCAAGCTGCTGACAAGGGTAGATAAACTAGTTAGGCAAGATGGACATGGCATTGATTCCAATAAGGAAGGTCCAAGAAAGCCCACTCAGGAGAGCCATGTCTAGCTCCATGAGAGAGACTTAAACTTTTCCAGACAGGGCAGAAAATTAAAGACTTTTCTGAACACAGAATAGAGAAACTTTGAGTGCAAAGGCATCATTCTCAGACCTAATTAAATGTTACATTAATATTCACAGCATATTAATATGCACAATAATACAAAAATATTATATTGTCCTATGGTTTTGTCTATAAATGCCAAAGAAGTCTCACCAACTTGGGTCCTAGTTGAGGTTTCATCAGCATTGCACCAGAAAATACAATTTAGGATTTGTTTTTCTTTTTTCTTTTTAATGGAGCTATCTGTTCTAATGTCTCCTGGCATTCACGCAATCCAGACACTTGTAAATACTCAGCCTTTCCCCCTTACCCCGGGACTTTCTCCAACCTGTATAAACATGAAGCCATCTGGAGAGCAGAGGTCCCTCCTCCCCTTTCCATAGGTCCCAACACATCCAAAGGAGCCATCATCTGACATCAGCTGGCTTTGTAAACACACGATGTTTCTGATTCTCACATGGTCTGAAGGGATTCAGGATGACAGATGTATCTACATGATCTATGACAGATATGGCTTCAGAAAATATTGGTATTAATATTTAATATGATTTGAATAACTGCCTGTTTGTCTCACTTAGCATGGCAGGCACTAGTGGGCCCCTGCATGTCTCCCTGGGTATTTGGCAGAATGAAGCTTATAGAAAATGCTCAATCAACAAGATGTTCAATAATGTAGACACGGGATTCAGATCTGCTTTTTAAGACATTACATTCAGCTTATTACATGTGGCGTGGGGAGATCCCCAAAACACTGGGTACACAGAATGCATTTTCTGTGTGACAGTTACAAGTACGGCAGAAATTTACCTATGAGAAGATTTAAAGCTTGTGTTAGTATCAAAAAATAAGAAATGATAAGGCATTTAAGAAGATCATAAAAGAATTATTAATCTATGACACTCACTTCACAGTCTAGACCTCAAGGACAGTAGCATCTTCCAGAGCCACCACCTGCCTTCCACTGTCCTCTCCCACCAGTCCAGCTGTGTAGATCTCAGAGCTGGTAATTGATCTATAACTCTTGAGTCCTGAAATTCATATATTTCTCAAGGAATCCTTTCAGAGGTCAACACAAACTTTATGTTTCCTTCTATAGGTTAGATCAAAAGGCAGGAGGTAATTACAATTGCCCTGGAAAGATATTCTTTGAAAGTGTTTAACCCACAAATGGGAGAGGAAAGATCATCTGGGGTAGGTTAAGGCAACTGGACAGAAAGAAAATCAAGCCAAATCTTCATCCTTGGACACCTCTCAGAGGAACTGCAGAGGCTGTGGCGGGGAAGGGGTGGTGGGAAGGTGTCAATGTTATGGGAAAGGGTCAAACACCCAAGAGATGTGACTGTGAGTCTTCCTACTCTGTGTTACCCTCTAAATGACAGAATGTGCAAGCATCTGGGGACCAGCACTCAGGGTTATCCAAATGGTGCCTGAGGGCCAGGTGCTTCTACCCTGAGGGCCAGGTGCTTCTACCCTGAGGGCCAGGTGCTTCTACCCTGAGGGCCAGGTGCTTCTACCCTGAGGGCCAGGTGCTTCTACCCTGAGGGCCAGATGCTTCTACCCTGAGGGCCAGGTGCTTCTACCCTGAGGGCCGGGTGCTTCTACCCTACGTGCTGACTCTGGGTTCTGACCCTGGTGCTAACTCTGGCTCCTCTCTTGTCTCAGATGTGCCCCGGTCCTGGATGTAGTAGATCTCATTCTCCAATCCCCCCCTTTATGGCTTGAATGTGAAATGGTTTTCTCTTGTATTGGAACAATTGACTCCAGCTGGTGGTTCTGTCTGGAAATACTATGAAACCTTTGGAATACAGTAGATGTAGGCCTCTAGGGGAAGAACTTTGAAGGCTGTACCCATCTCTCATTCTGACCTACTGTGTTCTGGTCCACTGTGGTATAAGGGCCACCACTGATTTCTGCTTAGAATGGTTCCTACCACCATGCCTCTCCTATCAGGATAGATTGTAATTACCTGTACCACCAGTCAAAGCAAATCCTTTGTCCTCTAAGCTGCTTCTTTCAGGTATTTTGTCATTTAAAACAAAACAAACAAGCAAACAAACAAAACCCCAGAGGTCACTAATACATTCTCCTTCCTTTCAGGATCCTGTCATTTCAGGATTTAACATAAATCAATGTTCTGAGTAAACAAAAATCAGATCCCAGAAATACCTTGCCTAAACGTGAAATTAATCACCTCAATCAACTCAAAGATTACATTTTGAGTATTTCTCTTGTTTCTGGGCATTTGACAATTTGAAGCTTGTAGAAAATGCTCAACCAGCAAGATGGTCAACAATATGAAAAATGCAGATGCTAGTGACAGACCAGAATGTCCTGTCTAAGAGGCTCCACTAGGCAAGCAAGTGTGTGGAAGTGAGGCCAGAAGAGACTGTGCCACAGGAGCTTTGTGCAGGCAGCACCCACCGGCTTTGTGCAGGTCCTGGGCTGGATGCAGCTTGCCACCGCCAGCTCCTTCACTCATGACTGCATCGGCCATATTATGCCTTTCCTGTGGCACATGGGACTGTGCTTCTAATCCCCTTGCTGGCAGCAGCAATCACTTTTTCATGATTGGTTATGTCTCTGCCTGCATTTGCCAGAGCAACAGGGCCAACAGAATGTACAGATACATACAAAGACATCCATTATGAGGGTCACGTAACTGTGGAAGCTGAGAAGTTTCACAAACTACTGTTTGAAGGCTGGAGGCCCAGTAAGTCCAAACTCAGAAGCCAGAGGTCTATGCAGAAGACACAGTTTAAACCAGAGACCCGATAGGCAGCAGTGCTGGTGTCTGAGGTACACAACAACATCAGTACAACAGTCGGCTGAGGTACACAACAACATCAGTACAACAGTCGGCTGAGGTACACAACAACATCAGTACAACAGTCGGCTCCACTCTTTCGTTCTCCCCTGGCCCTCAGTGATTAGGACAATGTCCACCCACAGGTCTTCATCATGCAATTTACTGAACCAAATGCTTTAGAAATCTTTTAGAAACAAACTCAGAGACATGCCCAGATATGTCTTTTATCCAGCCATGCAGGAATCCCTTATTCCAATCAAGTTCACACCCAAAACTAGCCATCATAGACCCAGTCAGAAATGGAAGGCAAAATACTCTCCGCTGATACCCATGTTCATCTGTTTAACTATTCTGTTTTAAATACATCAGTGTAATAATGATGTTCCCCAAAGAGCTCTTAACTTCCTGGTTGTGCTGTCACCGAAGTAAGATTAAAAAGTATTGAGAAGGGGCCAGACATGGTGAGTTGTGTGTGTCTTTAACCTCAGCATTCAGGATACAGAAGCAAGAAGATCACTGTTGAGTTGGAGGCCAGCCTGGTCTATACAGTAAGTTCCAGACTAGCTAGAGCTACACAATAAGAGTCTGTCTCAAAACACACACACCACACACACATACCACACACCACACACACACACACACACACACACACACACCACATAAACACACACACCACATACACACACACACCCCACACACCACACACCCACATACACCACATACACACACACATACACACACACCACATACACACACACACCACACACACACACCACACATACACACATACCACACACACACACCACATACACACACACCACATACACACACACCACACACACACACACACACACACACACACACACCACATACATACCACATACATACACACACCACACACACCACACACATACCACATACACATATCACACACACACACACACCACATACACACACCACACACACACACACACACCACATACACACATCACACACACACCCACCACATACACACACACACCACACACACACACACACACACACACACACACACACACACACACAAAGTTACTGGGAAATGATTTTCTTTCATAGGCCTCCTTTATTAAAGGGGCATGCTGGATGCTCTCTGACTTGCACCCTTATGTCCTGTGAGAGTTGAAGACAAGGTCCACTGTTGAACTGCTCTCCTGGAACAGGGCTGACCTCCATCTCCATCTGGAAGCAGCAGCCACAGTCTGAAAAAAAAATGTACTTGTCTCTGAGGAGCCTTGGTGAGGAAAAACATGGTCCCCAGGGAAGAGGTGTCCACTTCCCTTGGATAGGGATTATACGTGCACTCAAGTTGAATTATACCTCAGTCACTAAATCTGAGAGTAATCAATATTCAACCAACACTCACTGGTTATGTTATCTGTTTGATTTAAAGTTAAATTTAGTGTAGTTAAGATAATCAACAAGAAAACTGAAAACATAATAGCCAGCACAGATTGATCATTAGATTAGTTGTAATTTTAGATTTTCTAAAACAACAACAACAACAACAACAAAAGCCCCAAAACCAAAAAAAAAAAAAAAAAAAACTCTATGTCCATTTGGAAGGGGGGGTTAAACTAACACTTTATAAGTTGTTAACTGGGACTAGAGAAGTGGCTCAGTTAATGACAACTGTGTGCATGCCTGGTGACTTGTGTTTGATCCAGAACCCATGGTGGGAGGAGAGAGCCAGACCCTGAGATTTGTCCTCTGACCTCTGCATGCACACTTACACACAAATTCGTGTGCATGCACACACACACTCACCACACAGAAAACATAGATACACTCAATACAGACATACACACAGAAACACAGACACCCACAGAAACAGGAACAAACATACAGACATAAAAACACACACAGACACACATATACACACATACACACAGGCACACATAGAGACAGACACATACACACACAAACACACACTTTAATCATAATTCTTAATATAGAAGCCATTCACTGATGATTCACTTATATTGGCCTTTTCCATCTTAACAAGTCTAAGGCCTGCAGACTAGACAGAAGGCCCATTTCTGAATGTGATGAAGTGTCCAGATGAACAGAAGTAAAATGATAGTGCCATCTTCAGGAAACAGAAAGTCTTTCTTGATGAAGAACTACATGCATAGGACCAGGTCATCCAAATATGTGTCTGGATCTGAAGACAAAGTTTTCCTTCAAGTGAGGAAAAGCAGAGGTGAGGCAGAGGACAAGCAGGAGGAAGCTTTCTGTAGTGAACTGTAATTAAATCCCCAGATAACCACAGACATGCTGACAACTCAGTGTTATTGAAACCAGAGAGGATGTGACGTCATTGTTTTACTCCAGATGGCTATCAGAAGGGGAACTTTTTAAAGGAGGAATCAAAGCTGTGTGTATTGCTGGATGCAGGAGCAGCCCCCCTTTCCTGACCCTTCTATGGACGGTTAAAGCTAGCCAAGTTAGTTACATAGTTCAAAACACTGGCTACTGGGCTACTGGAACTTTGTACTGGTGAGCTTTGGTGTTCACCAGTGAGAAACATGCGTGCATTTGGATGGGAGCCTTGGGAGACCACAACTACACAATAGCATGGTCTGGTGGTAGTGTGACCCCATGAGCTGGTAAGAAAATGAAAACCTATTCTGATTGTTTACCTCCATCAGGAGGAGGCTGGCGTTAGAGAAAATCATCACTCAGAAGCTGATGCAGGACAATTGCTTGGGCTCGTGGCCCACAAAGTGAGACCCTGTCTCACAAAAGCAAATCCAAACCAAACCTACCAAACAAAGAACAACATATAAAAGTAATAATAATAAATGTTTAAAAACCTCACTAAAGACTCTAAAAATTCTGAATTTGAAGCTGGTGTTTTAGGCCATTATCAAGGTCTACCTGTCAAGGCTGCAGTCTAGAACTCATTTTATCCAAGTTTATTTTCTTCATTTATAACTTTTAAGTATTTTCAGACACTTGTGATTCCCTCCTGCCCCCATAAAATCAGCAGGGGCAGGAGGCTGATACTTTTACATTCTAAGGACATAATCAGAATCATGAAGGTTTTTGCACAAAAATGATACTTAAACTGTATTTTCTAACCCCCCCTCCCCAAACTCATCATTGTTAAGAGTTATAACTTAGGGTTAGTTAACACCCTCAGAGTTAGAAGAAGTATTAACTAAGTTATATTTTATCTGAAATCGAGCTGTCTTAAGAACTTGAGGCTTAAGTGATAGAAGGCAGGAAGGAACAATTTGTGGGACGCAGTGGGAACTGCAGGCAAGAGTCCCATTTTCCACATGTTGTTTGAGATTCCATGCTTGTTGGCAAGAACATGATACAGGACAGTGTGGAGGACCTGGTCGGTGAGGGCAGGCAGATGACAATGGGAATGTCCCCAGCACAGTACTGATAGAAGCTAAACTCTAGCACAGTTAAGAGAGAATTGAAGGTACACAGGGGAGGAGCGGGCATAACATGATGGGTTCCCTCTGAAAATGCTGTTTCCTGCTCTATGTTATATCCTACAAATCCACATGGTACCTCCAGCACCTGACTTCTTAGGTGTCCTCTTGCTTCTGTTGCCCCTTGACTCTCACATCTGCTCTGCATTTGGCCATGACTTTATGTTAGACTCAGTTCAATTACAAGAATCCAAAGAGTTTAGAGCAAAGTAGATTGTTCCAAAAAAAATGTTGTTTTGATTTCTTTAGGGATCCCCTGAGTCTCCCCCACTCAGTGTTCTCCAGACCTTGATGCTCATACGCAGTAAGAATCCATAAGGGGGAGGGGGTTGCTTATAAAACCTGGGATCAGCTCTCCCCCAAATCCAGATCTAAAATCCAAGCAAGCAGGTTATTGGCCATCTTCCTTGCTGGATTGTAGCTCTTTTTTCTATCTCATCTGTTCCTTGACAATGTAGCAAGGGTTTCCTCCACCTCCTCACCTGACTCAGAATCAGGACAAGGCCTCCAGTTTCTCACAGATCCACTAAAATCCAGACTTTCTAGTTCCAGGTACTGAGTATTGCCAGAGCCCTATGCTCTGAATCCCTGCATCTTCATTTTTAGCTCAGAGCTATTTCCCAAAGCCAGACTCTTAGCTACATTTTAAGGTATTCTTCAGACCAAAGCCTTCCCAGGGTATCCATGCTATCATACTGCCAGAAGCAAGAATCTGAATGATAGGATTCATTTCTCACAGGAAAAATTTCCAGGCTAAAGTAAAACACATAAAGCAGTTAGAGGCTCTCATTTCTGATCCACAATAACAAAAAAAAAAAAAAAAGTAAAAGAGAAAGAATCTGAGCAAACTCACATTCAGGCACATAGCAATATTGATAGAAATGCTTGCTGGGAAAACCACCACCTCAAAACAAAGCAGGGCTGTTTTATTACTGCCCTACCCATTTCTCAATCTAATCAAATTGTCAATCATAATTAAACATCACACTGACACCACACACACCACACACACACACACACACACACACACACACCCCACATACACACACACACACCACACACCACACACACACACACACACACACACCACACACACACACACACACACACACACACACACACACACACCACACACACACACACACACACACACACACACACACACACACACACACAAACCCCAAATATAACAGCCGAAGATGAAGCAGCAGACACTCACTCTGTCTTAGGATGAACTCTTTGGGAAAGCACAAAGTCAATTGGCAAAACACAAGGTCACTAAAGGAATTTAAGACATCTGGCATCTCAAGTCACAGAATAATCAGTGTGGGGACTTTGTAATAACAGAGTAAAAATGAAGGCACATCAAGGCGCTGGTATGTGCTGATTTGTTGGAGCAATGACTTGTTACCACACAGAAGTCCTTTCCGATCTAAATGTTTCTGAAACAACAGAAAAGGGAATTTCAAGGAAAGTAGTGAGACAGGCAGGAGTGGTCCCCAGGGAAAAGACACTAAGTGATGGGGGACGATGGGGGACTGCCTATCTGCTTGACTTCCTTCAGCAGACCTCTGAATGATGGAAGTGGCCTGGCGTGTGTAGGTTGTCTTACCTAAGGCTAGCCCACAGTGAGTGATTTCACTGACTGTTAGAGCAGCCAAGTTCCAAATGACTGAAAACACACTCCATTGAGCTACAGATGTGAAACAACAGACTATAAGATTGGTGTCACTGGGTTTGTGAACAATGGCTCTAACCTACTATGAAGATGTAATTAACCTATAAGCAAAAATACAAAAGTCACTTTTTGGTCATTTATGCAATTTCTAACAATAAATGTAGCCCAGTTTCTAGTCAGATTAACAAGACTAAACCCTTAAGATCTGTGCTATAGTATGAACATCTATGTCTCCCCAAATTCACATAGTGGAATTTAATTACCAGTGCGTGGTGTTAGGAGATGAGGCATCTGGGACATGAGAGGACCACAGGGGTGGAGACTTCATGAATGAGATTAACGCCCTACGATAGATAAAAGCTTTTCCCTCTTTCTTAGGGACACATAGTAAGTGCCATTGGAGGGGATCCCGTTCTAACTCGTCACAAGTGGAACCCACTGATCATGGCCTGCCCCACCCCCAAACCTGTGAGCAGCAAACTCCATTTATAAGTTACCCAGACTAGCAAACACACCATAAGAGGAAAGAATTTGCCTTGATAGCATCGGGGGAAAGATGGGACATGACTAAGGAAAGAAGTAGTGAGCCTCAAGGGAAGTGAATAGAAACTTCACCAATGTATATGGAGAAACAGAATGGAAAACAAAATGAAACAACAACAGAAGAGATACTCAGAGCTGTGAGAAAGTGTTTAGTGGCTAAAGTAAAGGAAGTGACCAATTAACGATATGACTGAATACTGAGCTCTATGTGTGTGTTGAAATGTTTGTGTGTGTATATGTATATGTGTGTGTGTGTGTGAGTATGAGTATGAGTATATATGTGTGTATCTGTTTGTAAATGTATACTTATGTATATGTTTGGTGTATGTATATTTATATGTGTATGCATGTGTGTATATGGGTGTGCAAGTGTATATGTATGTGAGCGTACATATTCATGTGTATACGTGTGTGTGTGTGTGTGTGTGTGTGTGTGTGTGTGAATGTGTGAAGGGTTCTTACAGTTCTGTTATGATGAGGAAGTACAGTCCTAGCCAAGAAGAAGAAATGCATTTTTACCTTTCCTCATGATCTGTCACCTCCTCCAACCCCTCCACCAGCCAGGCTTGCTGTCCTTCTGATTTAAGAAGCCATATCAGAAGCATATCTGAAGCACTGTATTTGAAACAGACTAGTTTTCATCCCTGTATCTGTTTTCTCCACAGAGACCTGAGTTCCTCCAGGAACTCAGTTGAGTCACCTGTCTCCTCCTAACACAAGGGAAGCAACATGATAGGTGCTCTTTAAATGCTGAGTGATTGACTGAGTGAACTTCTAGCCCCCTTTTATGGGTGTGTGTTTATAGTGCTAAGGATGGAACTAGGCTCCACAGGCAAGCTAGGTAAGAATTCTTCCACTGAGTGAGTGAGAAAGAGAGAGAGAAAAAGAGAGAGAGACAGAGAGAGAGAGAGAGAGAGAGAGAGAGAGAGAGAGAGAGAGACAGAGAGAGACAGAGACAGAGAGACAGACAGAGAGACACAGAGAGACACAGAGAGAAAGACAGAGACAGAGAGAGACAGAGAGAGAGACAGAGACAGAGAGAGAGACCGAGAGAGACAGAGAGAGGTGTGGGTGAGGGAGATGGGGTCAAGTTAAATTGTCCAACCTTGGACCCATGAACCAGGTCTTGAACTTAATAATCTTTCTATCAGCCTCCTGAGTAGTTATAATTATATCAGTGTATGACTGGGTTCCAACTAACTGCCAGCCTTTACATGATATTTTCTTCCCTTAAATCTAAGACAACTGGCCAAAGAGCAGTAAAAAAGAAAATATCAAGAAAAAGCTGTGTCTTATGGAAAAATAAAATCAATAAAACAAGATCCTCAAAGGAAGCAAGGCTGATAGCCCATGACAAGAGAGAAGTGGACAAGGACAGAGACGGAATCAAGCACATTCATCAACAGGGCAGTTGAGCCCAGTGAAAGGAGGGTCTGCAGGAGAAAAGGTGTTTGGCAATATCACCTATGGTCACAAAGGAGTGTCATTTCAAAACCCAGGATCTGAGCTAGAAATGGTGGCTCACACCTGTAATCCCAGCACTCGTGAGCTGAGACAGAAAATTTTCCTTGAGTTCAAAACTAGCCTGGAGTGCAGAGTGAGATCTTGTCTCAAAAACTAATAAATAAATAAATAAATAAATAAATAAATAAATAAATAAATAAATAAATTCCAGAATCCAAAGACAGAAATATCCAGGTTTGATCTTGGTCACAATCCTTGTTAGCTTCGTGATCTTGGACTAGTTATCTAAAGTCTTGGTTTTCTTCACCATAAAATAGCAAAACTAATAGCACCTATTTCAAAGGTAAGCATAAAGAAATAAAGAAAAATAAATAAATAAAAATGCTTGTGGTATGTCCCATGTCAATCATACAGTAAATGGTCAATAAAAGCTAAGTTCTCACCAATAGCCAATATCTAGCTTTGGCTAAACATGAGAATTCCAAATGTAATATCTCCAGACTGCTAGTGAGGTCTCCGTTTCTCTCAATGGATCTGGACAACGGAATGTAACAAAAGTATGGATCTCTATCTTTATTGTTATTATAGAGAAGGCATTTAGGGGTATTGAAGAGCCCTTCAGTTTTTCGGGGGAGAATTATTCTGCAGTGTTACATAGAGATTTGGGGAAAATTTTTTTAATGAATTTTTCCCCTTTAAATTGTTTCTTAACTGGGAGTCTCTACTTCATAATCCTGATGAAACAAAAAGTTTCTTCTTTACATATAGTGTTCAAAGTGTTTCTCAGATTTAATTGAGGAGGCTAGGAAGCAGACCAACTTAATCAAAAGAAACAACAAAATGACTCCATGTGTCATTAAAGTGTGGAATGAAGAGAAATGTGCTTCTGCTGACGAAACCTTCTGGAAGTTTCCCACCAGCTCCCCCCTTGTTGTTATATGTGGTTCTGTAGACCATAGTGTTTCCCATTTACATGGAACGCTGATGTCAGGAGTAAGTTCTATATTGTGCATTTCTAGCCCCAAGTGCCTGCAGTGACCCAGCTTCCCCCAGATCTCACCCTCTCCAAACAGCTACATACATTGCTGAAGCCATCCATTCCCATGTGTCTAAAATTATTACCTCAGAGTAACAGATCCAGTCATACCCAAGCCAGTTCTCACCCTCCTTTCAGCCTGATGGATATCACAGCATCAGGCCCAACACTTAGTGATGGAGGGACAGGAGGGACAGTAAAGTAGCCCCCTTTGAAGTCTCTGCCTGCCCCCTTGGAGCCCTTGCTTTCTGTTGAATACATCTAGTTTGTTCCATTAAGACACCTTCTGGCTGCCTCTTTTACTGTGGCCTGAGTGTTGCAGGCTTATTGATTGACTGGATCATTCTTTGTGATGACATAACCCTTTGCCAGCTGCAGCCTGAGTGTCTCCCTCCTCCACCCCATACAGAGACACTGCCCTGCAAGTGGCCACTCCATGCTCCCTCACGATAGGGTCTTCAGTGATCCTCTAGGATGACATTTACCCTGTGCACAGTGTAACACGAGGTACTGGGCCACATCAGTCAGCTTTTCTCAGTGAATCTATACAGCAATACCATAGGCCAGAGCAGACACAACCACTGTTACACAGTTTCACTTTGAGGCCATTTTTAAAATGTGAAGAAATGTAATCATGAGGTCTTTGTTTTGTTGTGTTTTTAAGATGCTCTTTAACTATGGGGTAACTGTCAAAAAAAATTTTTGCTTCTTTTTCTTAAGGTAGAAGCATAATAGTGACTTTCCCCCCTTTTCATGGGGAAATACAGATAATTTAGCTTTAGTGTTGAAATATTTGATATCATTAAATATCACTGAAAGTAGAAATACAAAAAGCCAAGAACTGGTACTTACGTGGGTTTATCATACATGTGCAGGCAGGAGAGAAAATATATTTAATATACTTGTGTAAATGTAGGGAAATGGTGTGACTGTATGCAAATGGCTGAGGAGCAGAAGACAGGAACAAAGCCAGGAAGGAAGACAATGAAGCAGGAAAGCAAATCTCTAGAATTCCGACCTGAGAGCTGTAGACGCCATTGTTACAACAAGAGAATTTTGGGGGCTAGAGAGACACAATGCTTAGGAGCACGTGTTCTCACAGAAGATCTAGGATCAGTTCCTAACACCCATATAGAGGCTCACAACCATTCATAACTCCAGTTATAGGGAGTTCACACCCCACGAGTAGTACACAGACGTACAGGCAAGAAAATAAAGCTCATACGTGTGAAGTGAAATGAATCCACCCCAAAAGACTGACCGCTGACAGTGTGTGGCTACGTGGTAAGACCCCATTTTACTACCATAGCTACATGATCTAAGGCACTTAAAACTAGGAGTGCCATAATAACCTGTTCGTGGTTGGAAGCTACTAGACACCAGCTGCTTTGCTGCTCTGTTTAGTCTTACAGTCATTTAGATGCTTTAAGTGAAGCCTGAATAGTCACATCATTAGAGGCAAATAACATCTGGAAATGTGTTCTTATATTGTTGCTAATTCTCAAAAAAAACTATGTCTGAGGGCAGATAGGAGTTCTGTTCAAGGCTTCATTTTTAATAGGAAAGATTTCCTTTATGTTTACCAGGCTGATAGATTTCTGATTTTAAATAAAGAGAATTCATGTGAAATTCTCTACCAGCTATGGAACAGAAAGGACAAAACAATTCCAGTATTCAGCCACTAGATGGCAGATTCATACAGTCTGAGGGACAAACGGATGGGGGGGTGAATCGGAACTTTTTTTTTTATATGTGTTAAAAATCAAATACTTCCTCCATATGTACTAGAAAAAAGTGTCTGCAACATGAGTCCAAATGGGGAAATATGATTTAAAAAATGTTCTGTACGTGTTTTTGGCTGAGTCTCTCCCAAGAGAAAATGTGCTTTTATAACATCCCCAGCTTGTCCTCTCTTATGCTCTAGATACCTGACCTCAAACCTCTGCCACTAGATGGCTGCTGGACAGACTTTATCAGCTACAGATCAGGGCCTGCATGGAAGCCTGGGTTGAGACCCTGCCTCTGCCTTTGGCCTGAGGCACATAGCCCTGACCTGTCTAAGGCTTGAGGTCTGCTAGCTTTTGTGCTGTGTGTCTGTGTCAGCGGATGTCTGACTAACAGCCTGTGGGCTGGGCTGGTCTGGGAAAGTTGTGGGCAGATAAGGGGTGACTTATCTGCCCACAACTCCTCACAATATTTTTAAATTCCCAGCCTCCTTTGGCCCTCTTTCTTTCCCATCATGAAAGCTTGGGCCTCACATCCTTACAAGCATCTTTCTCTGTAACCTGATTTTACATTTGGCATTGTATCTGACTTTTATTTAGTTTGGTTTGGTTTGGCTTTATCAAAACAAAGGAATTTGCTCTGAAGCCAGGAAGGCTGAGTCTGACTTTTGTTTCTGTGTTTAATTGTGGGTTAATGTGGAATATTTTTAAACTGTTCTAGCTAGCTGCTCGCGTGCAGTTGTGAGATTTAATAGACTCCATGTGCCCTTCACTGCACACACACTCAGATCGTCTTTAGCAACTACAGCACATATCACAACCAGGAAACTGGCATCCAAGTCATGCAGAGTTCACCAGTTTTATTAGCACTCATTTGCTTGTGTGTATTTGATTTCTGCAATTTTATTACATGTGTAGATCTATGTAAGCATTACCTCATCCAGGATGCAGAGCATTCCAATGAATCCTTTATAACCACTGTCACCTTCCTCTTTGCCCTTAACCTCTGAGAATCGTGAAGATCGTTAGTGTATAAACTCTGTAACTTCACCTTTTCAAGGTTTTATCAGTGGAGACAACTGGGTATATATTGTCTGGAAATGGATGGGTTTTATTCAGAATGATCCTCTTGAGATTCATCTGAATTATTGTATGTTCCACTAGCTTACTCAATTTTATTGCTAAGTAGTATTCCACAGATGGATGTGTCATAGTGTGTTTAGTTAGCTATACATACAAGAGATTTATGTGTTGTTTGCAATGTGGGACAAGTATAATTATATCTGCTTTTAAGTTTCACATAAAGTTGTGTGTGTGTGTGTGTGTGTGTGTGTGTGTGTGTGTGAAAATAAGTTTCATTTTATCTTGGGGGGACAAAGAGAGCGAGTGCAATTCCTTGTGGCCATATGGTAAACATGTGTTTAGTTTTATGGGGAGTTGCCAATGTTTTCCAGAGTAGCTGTGACATTTATGTTGCTCTGAGGAATGTTTGAAAGTGTCTCTTTCCCCATGTCTAAACCACCATATTTGTCTGTTCGGTTGGTTGTTGGTTGGGGTGTCTGTTGTTACTCTTTTGGCCATTATGATGGGTCTATAGTAAACTCTCTTTCTAGGTGATATAATACTTCTGGCTGGTGATATCAAACACCTTCTCCAGGCACTTATTTGCCATTTGTATCTATTTCAGTGAAATTATCTGTGTATGCCCTGTGCCCATTTTCCTTTATTATTATTTATAATACCTAACACAAGGTAAAGGCAGTATCGAGAAAGTAGTGACAAAGAAAAATGTCCATGCATGTTCTGTTCAGACAGAATGTCCCTCCTGCTACCTCCCTCTGTCTTCTAATCCCTGCATCCCCGAGCTTCCTCTCGATGCTCCAGTCTCACGCTTTCAGCCATATTCTGATTTGTTCCCTTTTTCACAGCTGAGTGATGAGAATGTACCCACAATGCCTAAAATATTCATCCCTTGGTCTTTAACAACAACAATTGCCGGTTCTGTCTTGCAGCATTATTACGAACTTAAGGCCAGGCTTGTATGCTGCCATCTTTGCCTCTCCCACTCAAGTTGACTCTCCTATGCACATTGTGAGTAAGGCTCTTTTCTCAGAAGGGTCACCATGGTCTTCTTAAACTTATTCTCCAACAATTGCAAGATATGAGACCAATCACCCTCCTTTCCAAAATTCAATTCATATGCCCTTTAAAGATAGAATACAAATATTTTCCTGGGTGCTGCAGAGACCTCTTGGTGGGTAGAGCAGTTGCCTAGCAAGCATGAGAACTTAAGTTTGAACCACCATGTGATGGAGTAATGCAGTGCAGAGGTTCCTCCATCTTGTATTCTTGCTGAGGCCATTTCAGGCTTAAGTAGAATCGGATCTCTTTGATGGAGAATCCCATGGAAAACAACCCAACTCTATTCTAGGAACCACAGGTCAGGAGGTCCTAGCTAACTTAGCTTCTGTTAAACTTCCTGTTTATACAGAAACTCCCTCCAGCTAACTACTTATCTTTGCTTCTGTTAAAACTCTTTGCTTTTGCAACACCCCCTGCAGCTGCCTAGCAAGATGCCAGGATATGGTTTCTGCCTTTTAATAGTCTGTGTTGTAAGCTGGCAGTGACGGCTCACACCTTTAATCTCAGAAATTCAGGCAGAGGGAGGCATTATCTTTGAGTTTGAGGCAAGCCTGGTCTATAGAGAGTTTCAGGACAGCCAGGCCTACACAGAGAAACCCTCTCTCGAACTAACCTCCCCCCCCCACAACAACAACAACAACAACAACAACAACAACAACAACAATGTTCTGGACACTCAGAACCACACCTAGGTGGACTGAGAATAAGAGATGGGATAAGCAACAAAAAATAAAAGTTTCCTAGGCACAAGAGCTAAGGCAAACTGTAGAAGCCATCTTAGAGAGTTAGGAACCATCTTAGAGAATGAAAGAAGCTGGCTCACCTGCTATTCATTTGCTCTTCCTCATTAATGACCAGGAAGTGGCAGGTACCTGAGGAAGGAAGTGGCAGGTACCTGAGGAAGGAATAACCTAGGGACTGTGGAGTTTCATCAGTTCCTTGATTTGCTCATTCCATACATATTTAAAATGGCCACCATGCTCCATGCCATTTCAGGTCACATAGATTCAAAGGCAGGCAACGCAAAGTGCACCTGCTCTACTTCTCCACAAGAGGAGCCGTGACCTCAGAAAAGGGCCTATTCACAGAAGATGAAGGAAGCTGACAAATAAGTTGGCATCGACTCGAAGTACACACTGATGACTGATCTGACTAGCAAAGACATTGGTTTTTCTATGTGCATGAGTTACCTGTCTCACGGCTGTGATAAAATGCCTGACAAAAGCAACTTAGGAAGGAAGTGTTAGTCCATAGTGATGGGAAGACACAGCAGCAGGAGCTTGAGGATGCCTGCTCACATGCTGCTACAGTCAGGGAACGGAGAGTAAGGAATGCTAGCACACAGCTCACTTTCTCCCTTTCATTCAGTGCTGGTCCTTTTCCCATTAGGACTTAAAAGGCAACAAAAGGAATAACATATGCCAATAGCTGGGGCTTTATGCACAAATCAAGCCAACCAAAATCTCACCATGGATGCCCCGCCCCTATCTGAGGAACTTATTGGTAGTTGATGGATACTGGGAAGGGGAAGGTTTTTTTCAGAGACACAGCCCCTGAGAGGCTACCCATGTTCCAGGAGATGGTTCTATACCCATGCATGTACAGTCAGCACCAATAGACTCCGTGGATACTTAAAAAGAGAGAGACACAGAAACAAAGACAGAGACTGAGACAGAGAGAGTGGCAGAGGCAGAGCAGATGAAGTTGGGTAGGAAAGGAAGGATAGAGGCCAAACGAAAAGGGATGGTTGTACAAATATTACATTAAATATTTAATTTTAAAATTCCAGAGAAGTCTACTGGCTTTAGGACTGAAACAATGAACTTTGGGAGAATTTGAATTTGAGGAAGTGGTAATGAGTTAAAGAAACCAGTTTAGAAGATGTACAGACTCATGCTGACGGGGGCGGGAGGGGGGAGAGACATGGCTAACCACTCCCCACCCCACATAGCTTAATTGAGATGAAGCGTCAAAAACATCTGAGAACTGGTCAAAACATAGTGAAGCTACAATTTAAAAAACTCATAAGCAATATCTAGGGCCCTACATGTTTCTGGTAAGAAGAATAATGCTTTTTACCTATAAATTTATTGTACATCTTTTAATACCCAGTGCCTATCACAAATGGGGTTTAAAGACAAACAGATGGGAGGATGGAGAATTATGTAGACACAACATCATCATAAGGGTTAGCTGTGGCCGTTACAAAGGGTCAGGAAAAGGCAGGGATGTGTCACTGAGAAATTAGGAGCAGAAAAGTGGCTCTGGGAGATAGCACAATAAGATTAGAGTTGTAAAGAAAGTAGACTCGAGTAGCTAGCTGTCAAGGAAAGAGAAGGAAAATTCACCAGGTCTGTACAAATGAGCAAGAAATTCTTCAAGTCAAACTCAAGCTGGGTGCTGTGCAAGCAATGTTCTGTCCAAGGGGTGTTTGTTCTGTGCAAGGGGTGTCCTGTGCACGGAGTCTCCTGTGCAAGCAGAGGGGTAGGTGCAGAGGGAGAACAGGACCTGGATGTGAACCAAGCGGAAGACCTACGATAGGAAAAGGAAGCTCAGCCATGCTGGCTGTAGTGTGGATATGAGCTCTTGGATTAGCACCCCCGACCCGGGGCCTTGGATAAAAGATCAGATGTGTGTGTGTGTGTGTGTGTGTGTGTGTGTGTGCATGTTTACATGCATGTGTGTGTGTGCATGTGTGCATTATTTTCTTAACCACTAATAAAGAGAACTATCTGCTTACAACAGGCATTTCTTCAAAGTTACTCATACCCATTAAGCAAAAAGAAGCACCATTTTAAAGAACTGGGGAAGATTTGTGACTAGAAGATATATATAGTCACAAGTGAAAACCAGAAATGTGGATAAATAGTAACAAAAAATAAAGCACACCTGGAATTCACTCCCTTCTGCCTTCTGCCAAGACCAGAAAGAGGATGACGGGTGGAAAGTGCAAAGATGTAAAAGGATGGAGATGGACAGATGAAAAGCCCTGGAACTCTCCTTATCTAAATGACCCTAAATCCAGATTCTTTAGAAAAGAAATACAGACATCAATATGTTGTTATTTGTTATAGAAGAGAATAAACGGTGTTTAGGATAAGGATGTTAGCCTAGCCTTTAATGGTTAAGCCGTTTCTCAAGTCCTAAAACTTATTTTGTCCATTTTTTTGCTTGCTTTAAATCCTGCTCATTTTTTACATATGAGGTCAGCATAGCTTTTACACCAAAAACTCCACAAAGCATAAGAGGGAAAGAATGGCTTTTGTGATTGACTCTGCCTACTAAGTGGTCTGATCTCTGCCGTGTGATGACTTAAACCCTGGGACAGCCACTGTACCACTTTGGGAGATTCTTTGACATCTTCTCAAATTAAACATTTAATTTGAGGAACCTTCTAGAGTGACGTGCAGTTGTGAAGTAGAAATTTCTGGTGTCTTTGGAGACTCAGGTTGTGTCATGTGCTATTTTTCTGGAAACCGTCTTATGAGAGGATGTTTTGCTGAAGCAGACATGTGGGAGGACATATGATGTTTGGGGAAAGTATAAATGGACCCTAATAAACAGTGAGAGGACACTTTTGCACCGGTTTGCCTCGAAATGCTTTGCTGGTCTTCACTGATCTTTTATTGTCATGACTTCATAGAGAGAAATGTGCCAAGAACTTCTTGTGGGATTCCTGCTGCTTCTTGCTGCTTCCTCATATTCGGCAGAGCCTCACAGTTTCTTCTGCATCGAGTGGCTGCCTCTAGTTTGCGTGTGGTTTCTGCTAATTGGACTGAACTGTCACTACTGACTTGTGTTTCTTGTTTTGAACTGGACTGCTGATATCCTGAAAACAAAGATTGGAATCACCCCCCTACACACAAAGAACTACTTCTAAACTGGTCCACATCCCCCTTGTCCTATTAACCATCTTTTGATGGTTATTACCTTTGATCAGCAGGCTAGAAGGGAGATTGAAGCATTTAAGAACCCTTATTAAAGTAGGTTTTGAAAAATCTAACCTATGCAGTTGGAAGCAGTAATACAGAGAGATTCCACATATTCTTTGTTCCAAGTTCTACAAAAGCACAACCCATGTATCAATATCAAAACCATGGCACTGATCAAGTCAAGGTCATTTTGATGAGCAGATGAGAAAAAAATTCTGGAGATTCTTCACCAAACCTTAATATCTATCTGCCTGTACTAATGAAAAGCTGTTGACCATGTCACTTTCAAAAGCAAGGAATAAGGTTCTCTCTAACTATCCTGTTACGCTCGCCTTTTTTCTATCAACACTAGGAAGTATTTCTTCTTGCTTACTCAGCATTTGGACAATTAGACACATTCCACAATGTCATTTGTGTTTCCCACAAAGAAAAACAATCTTAAGACACTCGAATTCAGCAGCTGGGTCATATGTGGCTCTCCTATTTGTCCACTTCTTGTTGATATGTTACTCAACACTGTAAATAATGATGCTTCTCTCTTAAGGAATAGATACAGGCACTGCAATATGCTAAATATGATCCTCAGATCCATCCCTGGAGCTGCCACTGGAACCAAGAAAGACAGATGTGTTAGGCATGGTTCCCATCTGTAATCCTAGGACTCGGCAGAGAAAGAAGCAGACGGGTCAGGAGACTAAGGCCATCCTTACCTACATAGTGAGATAGAGACAGGCTACATCCTTCCACCTCAAAGGGAGGGAAGGAGGGAAAGAGAGATTGAAGGAAGGAAGAAAAGTATACCGGTACACATGTAACAACAGAAGAAGAGGGAAAGGCCTTGTTTGTACCAGTCTTTAGTGATGGGCAGACAAAGGGCCATCAACTGTTCTGTGTTCTGCATCTTGCTCAAAAATTGGCTCCTGCTTTGAGTATAATTTGGTGCAAGAATATAAAAGTAAACATTCTTATGTTGCCTTTTGTACTTTGCCCCATATAAGCCATGTGACATCCTCCAGTGTCACTGGATAGAGGATGTTGCCAGCTCTTGATCTGCTGTGGCTGTTGTGGCTGTCTGAGTGGATGCTGTGTAGTGCTCACAACCAGTGCTGACCCACAGTCACCCCCTCACGCCTGTGTTACTGTCATGATGGTATTCTTACCATGGGTAGCACAATATGAACAAACTCAAGTAAGTCTTGAGTCAGTTTTGACCCCTCCACTCCTCAGGATAAAAATTCATTTATGGCAATGCAATCATTTTGTCCTTTGGGGTGTGAACATTAAACTTTGGTTTGTTAGAATGGTTGCTATGTGCCTGTAAAATGTAATACAAATACTTTAATACTTGCATTGCAGTTTGAAAAGTTTTGAAGGAAAATATTCCTGGTCCCCTGAAGCTCTCCCCTGTTGCGATTCCCTGCTGCCCACACCAGCCCAACCAAATCAAAGCTCCAGAAACTTGTAATTTAGCAATGGCTTTATCTCAGTAATTATCTCAGTAAATTTTACACTCCACCAAATGTCCACACTATAAACTCCGAGCCAAGTGATATGATACAGTCTGCCCACCTAGACAAGACAAATCATCCTATACCAATCCATCCCTTATAAGATATTCATAACTACCTGTGGCTGTACAGAGGCACGTGGAAATGGAATATCTTCATCTTCCATCTTGCCTCTCTCCCCCTCTCCAGCTTCTTCCTCTTTCCAAAACTCTGCTCCTGCCTATCCTTTTTTCTTATCTAATCACAGGCATTGTTTTATTTTGTGCCTGCCTTCCCCTTTAATTTCAACCACAACCAGGCTAATAAAATAGATGAGTTTGCTATGTTTTGTTTTTGCTTATATTTTTTCCCACTGAAATTCTCTTTTGAGGCTGGGGTTTGAGAATCATCCATTGACATATATATTTCCCAGTTCTTTCATATCTGGTTATGTATCTATCTGTGGTAGTTTGAATAAAAATGTTTCTCACTGACTCGTTAGAAGTGGTGCTATTGGAGGGGTAACTTTGTTGGAGTAGGTGTCTTCTTGTTAGAGGAAATGTGTCACTGGGCATGGGCTTTGAGGTTTCCAAAGCTCCAACCAGGCCCAGTGTCACTTTCTTCCTATGGATCCAGATGTAGAACTCTCAGCTGCCTCTCCAGCACCATGTCTGCCTGCATACTTCCATGCTTCCCACCATGATGATAATAGACTAAACTTTTGAGTATGTAAGCCAGTCCCAACTAAATGCTTTCCTTTATACAAGTTACCTTGGTTATGGTATCTCTTCACAGAAATAGAAATCCTAACTAAGACACTATCCACATATGTGTTGTTATTGTGGGTTATCACATGACGTTTACATACATTTATGTTTAATTATTTAATGTTCTATATCTATTCTTTTGAATCATTGATTCCTTATTGTTTATGGAACATATGCCATGAAGGTTATTTTTGAAGTTGCATTTTTTTAACAAATAGCAATGGTGATGTGAACTGTGTCGGAGACAAACTGCTTCCTTCCTGCTGTGTGGTGTTTGGACAGGAACCACCAGAAGATTCCCTGCACTTTAAGCTCAGCCTGAGTTCAGTCCCTGCTCTGCAAACAAACAAGTTCCTTTGGAGGGTCAGAAGTGCCACTTGGGAAGAAGGGCCTGCCTGGCACACAGTGACTTAGCAACAGAAGTGGTTATAATTGTAATGAAAACAGTGTTCAGAAACTGTAAAACACAAGCTGTCTGTTACGGGCTCTTTAAAGAACAAGGAAAGGCAAGGGAACAGAATGGATGGCTGACGTCAAGCTACCCATGTGCGTTGTTTTCTTTACTGAAAGGAGAGAAAGGCTTCTGTCTGCTGATGAGGCTGAGCTTTCAACTGCTAAGCAGAGGGTTCTCTGCTTTCCCCAGGGTAATACTGCAATAAAAAAAAAAAAAAAAAAAAAAAAAGAAACTCATGCAGATTAAAGAGGCAGAAAAGTTGCCCAATAATAGTCTCCTCCTTAGCTACAGTGGACAGGAGATATGTCCAGGATCCCCTGTAAATGCCTTAAACCTCCAATAAGTCCAAACTCTACAAAAACATGTTTTCTAAATACACCTAGATCTATGACCATCTTTAATGTAGAACTTATAGTAACTGTAAATAAAATAGAACAATTACAGAAATAAAATACTTAAGCCATGATTTGTTTATTCTGGTGGGTTTCAGGGTTAGATTCTCAGAAGGAAACTTTGAGGAAACAAAGCAACAGATTTCCATACCCTTCTCAGCTTTACTGCACAAGCCCCGCCCCCCTCATTTCCTCCAGTGCAAGTCCTGTGTTTACCCCTCCCCACCCCTCCAACACACACACACACACACACACACACACAACACTCACTTCTACAGTTTTGTCCTACCTAGGAAAATGTTAATACAAAGAGATTTCCCTTGTATGTACCAGTATCCATCCCCATAAGTAAATGTCATAGCAACCCGGGTTCTCAACCAAAATAAATAATTAACACCGAGAACAAAAATCTTAAGCAAACTGGGCAAAAGAGCACACATCCTGACTGACAAACCAAGCTGCATTCCCTAAAGGCAGGCAAGACTTAGCATTTAGAGATGTGAGAGACCACATGCAGAGAGGAGGCCTGAGGGACATTCTTGTCTGTTCTTAGGTTAACCAGAGCATGACCTTCCTCCTCAGAAATGCAAAGTCATCGTGATGAAGTAAGCTGATGGGATACATCCTGGAATTCTGAGTACTGTATGACCTGTATCCCAACTGTGTGTGAAAACTACAAGGGGAGGCTTTCGAGCGGTGGTTCCCAACCTTCCTAATGCTGCGACCATTGAATACAGTTCCTCATGTTGTGGTGACCCCCAACCATAGAATTATCTTTGTCGTTACTTTAGAACTATAAATTGTTTTGTACACACTGTGTTTTATGATATCTTAGGCGACCCACCAGTTGAGAACCACTGATTTGAACGACCAAAGGAAGGACATAGACATTGCTCTCAATGTTTTGCCTCACGGCCTGCACACCTCAGTGCTGGGGGATTGTCCAGTCTGGGAAATGTGACAAGAAAGGGACAGTCACTCCTGAACGCAGCATGGAGGCTTTATAAAAGATAAGTCTCTACAATAACGAAAACCAGAGAGCACTGTAATGACATTTATAGCAACTATAATATATCCACTTATGGTTATGAAAGCAATAAATGCCTGTTTAAAAAATGAAACAAAACTTAAGTTTAGCAATAAAACTATCCAGCCATCTATAGTGCTGTGATGGAAAGACAGGCTCTGTTTGCCATCTGCTCTCCATCCATACATCTGCATATATACACATCATATATATATGTATATATATATATGATATATATCCTGAAAATTGTACTCTAACTCCTATATGTACACTGTGGCACATATATCCTGCCACATACTAGAGTAAATAAATGTAATTTTTAAATAATCATATGATATTCCTAAATACATAGAGTACTTTATTTACTTAATATGTATGATGTTTTATTTTTTAGATGCTTCAATATACTTTAAGAATATCATTTCAATGTATGTAAACATCTCCTTCTTAAGCATATGTTCATAGTCTATGGTTATTCTTTTTGTTGTTGTCGCTGTTACACAAATAATTCTAGAACCTGCTGCCTGTATAAATAGACATAGTAGGTCATCTGTCACAGCTAGGCCACTGGTCTTGTCCTCCCCAAATCATCAGTCCTGGAGAGTAGGGATATTCTTTTTTATTTGTCTACTTTCCAGAAAAGAACCATCTCATCATTTTACCCAGAAGTCCTTTTCACTACTAGTGAGGTTGAGCATGTCTGATGGTTTGAAAGACATGACCCATATTGGCCCATACGTTTAAGTGGCCTTTCTGGAAGTGTATCACTGAAGATGGGCTTGGAGGTCTCAGATGCTCAAACCAGGCCCAGTGTCACTCTCTTCCTGCTGCCTGTCAATCTAGATGTAGACCTCTCAGCTGCCTCTCCAGCACCATGTCTGCCTGCACACTGCCATGCTTCCCACCATGATGACAATGGACTAAACCTCTGAACTGCAGGCCAGCCCCAATTAAATGTTTTCCTTTATAAGAGTTGCCATGGTCCTGGTGTCTCTTCACGGCAATAAAACCCAAACTTAGACGCCATGTTTTCAAGAAATGAGGGGCTAATTTATTTCTGTACAATTGTATCTTATTATGGCCCTCTATTGGCATTTATCATATGAATTAATTATGTAACAAGGACATAAATCATATGCCATTTGTATCAGAAATATTCTTCATTTACTTTTAATATTGCTCATGGTGCTCTAAGCTCACTGCGAGGGTACAATGAAACCAGTAAACTAGATCACTCTGTGGGTAGAAAGAAAGGTTTATTGGGGATTCAAACTGCCAGGCTGTTTCCCATGGGGCAGAGAGAACAGCAAGAAAGTAAGAGAAGCTTTTCTAGTTTTAAAGGTGGCAGGTAGTGGGGGGTTAGGGGTTTGGAGATATGTGTGTCAAAAGAGCCTGGGCCATGGTATGCTATTACAGGCCTCTTTGTGTTCATCAGAACCTAGATGCCCTTGCTAGAGGTCATTAGCTGTTGAGGTGGATACAGGAAGTAACAGCTTTTCTTTCTTTCTTTCTTTCTTTTTTTTTTTACTTGAACAACTTTATTTTAAAAAACAAAGATAAATGTACAGATTTTAAAAGCATTTTTGCATAAAAGTATATGAATACATTTTTGTCAGTACTTGATTTTTTAAGTAATAGCTTTTCTTGACAAACAGAAACCTTCTTCACACAGTTTCTGGGGGATGCTTATTTGGGTTTTATTTACTAGCAATCCTGTTTACAAGGTCGGAGTTCAACCTGAGCTGAGCCCAGATATTGTCAGCACCCCTGCCATTTGGAGGGCCAGCTTTGTACCTAACACTCAATCAGAAGTATACATTTTAAAAATCCTGTTCTATTCAGATAAACCATACATCAATATAGCTGCTTTTAAGAATTCAGAATTTAGAAGGGCTGGAGGTCAAACCCTGGGCCTTGCACAGGCAAGTATTCTACCACTAACCTATATCCCCATAACAAATATTTGCATATACTACTAAACCTTATAACTCTGGATTGCATATGTTAATTATCATGGGTTTTATCTAGATATTTTTCAGATAAGTAGATATTACTTATATCTATAAATAATAATACAATTTTTCTCCTCTCCTGTATTAATTATAAAATCTCTTATGCATTCACTAAAATACTATGTTAATACTGTGTAAAATACTTGCAACAGATCACTTTTAATATAAAGTATAATACCATTCATTTTAATATAAATACTCAGATTCAATGAAATTCCCATCAAAATCCCAACACAATTCTTCAAATACACGGAAAGAGCAATTCTCAAATTCATCTAGAAAAGAATATGCATGGTATGTGCCCACTAATAAATGAATATTAGCCAAAAACAAAAACAAAACACAGAATACCCAGGATACAATCCACAGAACTCTAAAATGTTAACAAGCTGAAGGGCCCAAGTGAGGATGCTTCAGTCCTACTTGGGAAGGAAAAGAAAGCAATCACAGGAAGAGTGAGGAAGAGACCTCCGTGGGAAAGTGGATAAAGAGGGGAAGAGGGGACATGATCAGGTATTAGGTGGGGAAAAAGGACTGAAGCCCTGAGGGCCAGCAGAAAGAATGGAAACAGGCAACCTCAGAAGGTAGGAGGTGGGAAGACTCCAGAATGTACCAGAGACCTGGAAGGTGAGAGACTCTCGGGACTCAAAGGGAGGGACCTTGGATGAAATGCCCTGCAGTGGGGAGGGAACTTGTAGAATCTACCTCTGATAGAAAGCAGGGCATCAGTGAGGGGTGGGGTTGCCATCCCACAGTCAAAAACTCTGACCCATAATTGTACCTGTCTGGAAGAACTACAGGGACAAAAATGGAGAAGAGCCTGAGGAAAAGGAGGTCTAGTGACAGGCCCCAAATGGGATCCAGCTCAAGGGAAAGCCCCAAGGCCTGACACTATTACTGAGGCTATGGAAAACGGGCCTATCATGGCTGCCCTCTGAAAGACCCAACAAGCAACTGGAAGAGTCAGATGCAGATATTTACACCCAACCAATGGACAGAAGCTGTGGTTAAATTAGGGAAAAGCTGGAAGAAGCTGAGGAGGGTGACCCTATAGGAGGACCAGCAGTCTCAACTAACCTGAACCCCCGAGATATTTCAGACACTGGACCACCAACCAGGCAATACACACCAGCTGATATGAGGCCCACAACAAATATACAGCAGAGGCTGGGTCTGGGTTCAGTCAGAAAAGATCCACCTAACCCTCAAGAAACTGGAGGCCTCAGAGAGTGGGAAGTCTGCTGGGGTGGAGATTTCCTCATGGAGATGGGGGTGGAGGAAGAGGGGGTAAAATCTGGAGTGTAAAACAAAAGATTATATAAACTTTTTTAAAGTATAATACCATTTATTTTAATATAAATATTCTATATGTTAATTTATGTATATTATTTATAATATTAACATATCATTTATACATGTATTATTTAAATTAATATAAAGTATAATATATCCATTCATTTACCAAGTGTTTATTGAGATTCTGTTATGTGTCATAGATATTCTGAGTACTAAATTTTAATATAAAGTATAATGCCATTTATTCATTTAACAAGTGTGAATGGTCTATTATGTGCCATGAATATTCTGTATATTGGAATTATATCCTCAAACCAGAGAAATGATTGATTTATTTTCTGCAGATCTCTGAACCCATTTATAACTATAGGTGCTATAAACCCCCAAGAAAACTATGGTTTCCACCTTTTCCCAATTGTATCTAGGCACCAGTCCCTTGTGAGGGTCTCTCTTGTGTGTCCCTCACTAAAGACACTAGTATTGTAAGAAATGGAAGAAACCTGGATTACTAAATTTACTGTCACTTCTGAACAACTAAAAAGTAATCCATGGTTACAACTCAGACAAGAAACAGTTTTCTGCTTTTCTTGTGCTAAATTCTTAAAAGAACCACTGGAGGTCTAGGGATATAGGCTCTTGTGGAAGAGCCCTGAGTTCGATTCCTAGCAGGCACTCAGGGCCAAAAGATGCAGTTATGTAAATCTTCCTATAAAGAAAAGAAGCAAAGTACATATTTACAAGATTTTTCCAGAAAGTACAAAAGTATTCTTTTGATAGCTTTGTGTGTAAGAGAGATAGGGTCTTACTTCACAGACCAGGGTAACTTTGAACTCACAGAGATCTGCCTGCCTTTGCCTCCAAAGCACTGGATTAAAAGTTTTCACCACCACACCTGACTAGGTATCTTGTTCTTATACTGACCCTAAACCAATGTCAAATCTAAAATATGAACAAGCAACTTAGAAAAGGTATCTGTGTGCTGTGAGCTCCTACAGGAGAATTTGACAGAAGCGAAGCTCCAAGTTAAAGAACGAGGCGGTTAAAGTTTCAGTGATAATGAGCCCATAGGCTCATATGGTGGATGGAATACGGAGTCCCCAGTTTGGGAAGATTTAGGAGAAACAGCTGGAGGAAATATGTCACCAGGGACAGGCTGTAGAAATGTAAAGCCTCATCCCGGTTCCAGTTTGTTCTCTGTTTCTTTTCTTCTTTATGTTTGTTGTTGACGATGCGAGCTCTCAGCTTCCCAGTCCGCAGCCACGCGCGGTGCTTCGCTGCCGCGAGAGGGCCTCATCCCTCCGGAGCCATGGCCCAAGTCAACTCTTCCTTCCACAAGTTGCCTTGATCATGCTGTTCTTACAACAGAAAAAGTACAGCTGTTTACAAACATGAACCTTCATTTCCTGCCAACAGAACAAATGTTTACAAGCCAGATAAAGCCAGGACCCTCAAGACACTCTCAGAAAGGCAGTTTTCAGAGCTGGTGTTCTATATTGCACTCTACGCTTCTCCGTTAATTTTCAGTTATTTCTTTGCAATGGGAAACATCAGGACGATGTCATGATTTTCACGTTATATTTTGCTCATGTGCTGGGATAAACGGTTCATGCTGGCCTTAAGGGTCTTTAGATCCAAGACACATGGGGGCGATTTTTAATTACTGAGACTGACAAATTTTGCCACTGTGACTTCCCCAAACCCTGACAAACAGCCTAGAAACTCCCTCTCTAAAACAATCGTTCCTGTTCGCCTGCCTATCTGACAGACCAGGCTGGCCAATTATGTCATAATAGAGTGCCAGAATTAAGCAGGAGAGGGACTTGTTTATTCCCAGGCAATGTGTCCTGCCAGGTTTCACACTCTGAGCTGCGGATGGAAAGGAACAGAGAATGAAAGAAACAGTGACATCTATGGGACACAAGCCCATAAAGCTCTGTTCCGATCCCAGAGCCAGGGACTTCATTCACTGCTGTCCGCCCGTCTTCTTACCGAACCTCAGCTTTATGGGACCAGGAAACTGCTAAAGCAGCGAAGGGATGAGCTGTCTCCAAGAGCAGAAGCTTTCCCTCTGACTCGCCAGCCTAAGCGAACATCCTTTCTGTAGTCGGTCAAAGGGGGAACTTTGGCGTGCCCTCTCCTCACCATCCGTTTTCAATTTGATCCCGGGGAAAGGGCTTGGAAGAAATATTTCTCCATCTTTACCACAGTTGTCAATATCTTGAGACTTCATTTTTCCTGAACTAATTTTGCCTGGGTTTTAGTTAGAGCCTTTTGTCTACCCTGAGTTGAACTCAACTTATCGCCCAAGTCATTTTTTCTGGATCATAGATCATCTAATGATCCCACTTTTTCCAAAATACCCCCATGGTCCTAATTACCCACAATCCCATTTCCCAAAATGAGACCCAGGGATTCTGGATGATGTGGAGTATACTAGATGTTCCTTGAAGGGCTTTTTGTATGGCCACCTAGCTTTAAGAATTGTCAAGTTGAAAGATGTCTTTGCTGCTCTTTATTGTAAAGTTTCCCAGGGCCACCCTCATGCTTCACGATGGCTCCATCATGGCTGAACCATCTGGCTCCAAGGGGTAGATCTGAGCGCGAGGTACATGCTTAGAATCCCAACACTTAGCAATCTAAGGCCACAGAAATGTGAGTTAGAGGCTGACCTGGGCTACACAGCAAAGTCCTGTCATAATAAATAAATAAATGATTAGGAATATATTGTAGGAGTATTTGGAGAATACTTGAAAATATTCGCAAGAAATGAGGCTGAAGTATATAATACACTCTCTTTTAAGACATGGTGATACGAATTAAGATATACTGTATACAGGGCTGGACAAATGGCTCAATTCTTCCAGAAGGGGTATTAGATCCCATTACAGATGGTTGTGAGCTACCATGTAGTTGCTGGGAATTGAACTCAGAACCTCTGTGGGGGGCAGAGGGGACAGTCAGTGCTCTTAACCACAGAGCAATATCTCCAGCCCTGCCTCCTGCTGTATTTTATAAAAAGAGCCAGAATATGTTTTGTTGAGCCAGGTATAGTAAGGGAGCAGGGGTGCCTCAGCAGGCCCCTGCTGAAACATCCCTTACCCCTGAGGTACCAGGCATATGAGGAGAATGGGTATTGTATAGAATAGAGTTTATTTAGGGACATGAGAAGGGAAGTTGAGAAGGGAATAGGTCAGTGCTGGAGTTGAGTGAGTCTCCCCCTTACACACACACACACACACACACACACACACACACACACACACACACACTGGGGGGGTGTAGAGGGAGAGAGAGGGAGAGAAAAGGCCAGCCAGGAACACATGGAGAGAGGGGGAAGAAGGGGCAAAGAGAGCAAGGAGGGGCCAAACAACCCCTTTTATAGCAAGTTAGGTCTACCTGTTGACCACAAACTGTTGGGCGGAACCTAGGAGGAATGCTAATGGACCCAATGCCTTCTGGCCTCTGTAGGCACTGCACACTTGTGATAGACAGCCCTGGCAAAACACCCGAACACATAAAGCAAATCTTGAAGAGATATATCCTGAGTACAGACTCTTCCTTTTCTTAGACAGAGTGTCTTTGTATAGCACTGGCTGTCCTGGAACTCACTCTATAGACCAGGCTAGCCTCAAACTCACAGAGATCCACTTGCCTCTGCCTCCTGAGTACCAGGATTAAAGGTGTCCACCACCACTACCGCCTGGCTCTACCCAGGCCATTTTCAAATATGGTTGTAGGGTCCCCTTCTCACCAGAAGGTCTTACCTTCTGTGTGCCTTCCAGTAAAACAGAAGGAATGTCTTTTTTTTCCTTAATGGAAGTGACATGATACCAGGTTTGAGAAGACTTTGAAAATGGAAAACTCAGGCTCTCCCAGCTGCTCACGGAAGCAAGAGAGGAGCCATGGGACAGGCAGCAGTCACAGTATGAACACTGGCCTAGGCCAACCATCAGGAAGCAACAAAAGGTGTCCTGTGCTCTCACCAGCTTTAGCCAATCATCTGAAATTATTTCAGCTTTTTCCTCAGGTTCTCAGCACAGGCTTGTCACAGAAAGAGGCCCTCCTGCAGCAGGACACCACCCACTTCTACTTCCAGGGGATATTCTACTGTAGGGAATATATTATTACTGTCTTATGAGGTGACTTTGCAGGTCGTCAGTGAGTCATGATGAGGGGGAGGTGCACAAGTCCTTGTCTTCCCCAGAAGGCAGTGAAGGCCTGCTGCCTGTAGAAACTTTGTCTTAGGGTTGCAAAAGAAAGAAAGAAAGAGAGAGAGAAAGAAAGAAAGGAAGGAAGGAAGAAACTGTCTTAGGGTCACAAGTCTGCTACTTAACCTAACTTATATGACTAATATATGAGCCCCTGTATTAGAAAAGGGAGAGGAGAGGGAGGACCTTGAGCCCCAAGATATACACTAGATAGGGTTTCTTATCCTGAACCAACAAGACTGGGGATTTGGAAAAGGTTCAATACTAGACAGCAGGTAGATTGTACCTCCCTGAAGAAGTCAGCCAGTAAAGACAAAAGGAGGGAGAGGTGTGACTAAGAATATAAAACTACTCTTTGTGCCAAATCGGTACACCAGTCACAATACCTTTAGTGCAGCATTACACCCACTGTCACAGACCCGAAAAGAAAACTCTGCCTTGTTCTCAGTACTTGGAACAGCCGCCCTTCCAAGTTTGTTCTTAAGGAATGATGGCCTTGCTTCTCACAGCCCGTCAGCCATAGTGCTGGCATTTCAACAGGGCCAACCTCAGGTCAGCTTGGAATCTATCCTTGATATATCCTCCCTACCTGTGAAAGACTGCGTTCCAGGCAGAGCAACAAATTACACCTCAGCACAAGAGATTTTAGCACTCAGAATGTTCCTTTGCACTCCATTGTCTAAGATGACCCATCAAGGACTCCTATTATGGCGGGTCCTCCTGAGTGACCTTCACAGTCACTGACACAGAAGGGTTGGGTGAGAACAATGGAGCCGCAGGACTCAGACTGTGCCTCTTATCAGCTCTTCCTGGGTGGCTTCAATCTGAGTTTCAGTTTCCACATCCGTAAACAGAAGGGATTGCTGACAGCTGCACGCTGCCCACTGTCCCTTTCCAGAGCTGAGATAATACGTATAAAGTGCTTAGCACAGACCCTACCACACGGAAAACATCGAGTAGAACATTTGTGCACTCTGCCCTGTGAGCCAGATCAAGCCCACTATTGGCTTAAAAAAAAAAAAAAAAAAAAAAAAAGAAACCGTCATGAAGTGCAGGCACTCTCTTATCTTTCACTGCTCCTTTTCCTGCACTGATGCAGAGATGGAAATGACAGCAGAGACCACAATAGCCTTTAATGGAAAACCTTCCATGCCCTGCAATAAAGGTTTGCTCACTAAACTGTTATTCAGCGCCAGCAGCGTTCCCTGATCAACCTGGCCATTTCCTCTCTGTCCTTTGCCCAGCATCCTTCTTACACAGCATGACCCTCCCCCAACTTGAATAAGTAAGGACCCATCTGGAGGCCACACTATAGTTCAATGGATGGTTCTTTCTCTCCCCAGCTCTGAAATACTGACTCTAATATCAGCTTGACTCTTCAGACCAAACAAGTCATCCCAACATCAATTTTTCTATTTATGCAAACTAAGACATTTTACGTTTAGCTTTATGTATACCTATTCTTTAGTCTTTTTCTTTTACAGATTCTTTTTCAATAAGGCCTCAAAACATATTTAGTAAACTGTAATATATCATACTATAAGCCTCTGTGCTCTTGAGCACGCTGTCTTTCACATTTCGAAAAACAGCTCCAGCATTGCCTGCCCCAGGAAGCAATCCCTGAGCACACAGCTAGGAGAATAATACATTATCAAGACACAGACACAGAGCCCCAGTGTGAGCCTGGAAACACTGCAGTCAGAGCAGACTTCACCTCATTGCTCCCCACTGATTGCCATTCACAGTGCTAAAGACCTCAGCTGGAACTCAAGACACTGCCTGTCATCTTTTCCTTTCCGTCCTCTTCCATTTGAAAAGTAATAGATGTGCATATGTATACAAACACACACACACACATGTTTATGCACATATAGCTTAAATGCCACATAGTCTAACATATAGTTTAAATCATAATGAAGCAAACATCTGTGACCACTACCTAGCTTAGCCAACAGCCAATCATCAGTGAAGGGACTCCTACTCATCCATCTCTACAATTCCCTCAACTTTCCATCCACCACAGACAGCGTTATCAAGCAGGGCTCTTTAGAGAACTGGAATGAATGTATGTTTTCATATATGTGTATATGTATAAGTATGCATACTCTCACACACTTACACATTATAAAAGAGAGTTTACTAGCATGGCTTATACAATAGAGGTTTGGTAGTCCAATAAGAGTCATCTACATATTAGAGAGACTAAGAACTCAGCAGCTTCTCAGTCTGTGAAGCTGGATTCCTCTGCAGTCTCAACTTGCACTGAAGTCTGAGAAGATTCCCAGAGAGTCTCCAGCCTTTAGTCCACACTGGAAGACTGAGGACGCTGAAGTCTGATGGTGCCAATGGCAACAGTTATCAGCAAGAAGCAAATTCAGGCAAACAGGAAGCATTATTTTTTCCTCATAGCTCTTTATATCTGGAACATGCTGGAAGGTTCCATCACTCTGGGAAAGGGTCCTCTCAGTTAATCTTTCTGGTAGATAATCTCACAAACCTGTCCGGATTCTGTCAAGGTGACAATTAACCACCAAAGGAAACTATTATCCTAAATTTCATGTTATTTAATTTCTTATTTTCTGTTCCATTCTACCCCATATCTTTTAACAGGGTATTGTTGATTTTAGCTTGTTGTTCCATCTTGTACGACTAGGACCACACTAAGTGCATTCTTTCCTAACTTCCTTCATTAAGATCCATCAACACTGACACATGGCACTACACTCTGTGGTTTCACTGCATGTATTCTGTTTTAGAAGTATGTTGAGATTTATTTGCCTAATCTGCTGCTGATGACTATACGGGGTAAGCCTAAATTTTTACTATTTGCAAATAACGATGTTTTATTCCTTCTAGCATAATTACTGAGCTTCAGAACCGTTCAGCTTTGCTAGAGGATGCTAAACTGGTCTCTGATGCACTTGGAGATCAATTTCTTTTGCTTACAGCATTGTGTGAATGTTTTCTCTACATCATAGCTTCAGCCACACCATGGGGTATTTACTTCTGCCAATTAAATGAATATAAACTGATATCCACTTGAGGTTTCTCAAATTTTATTTCTTTGTTTGCTAATAGAGATAAGTATTTTTTTCTAAGTTTACTGGCCACTTGTTTTTCTATGAAATGCTCATTTATTTTTTTTTTACCCCATTTTTCTTATGTTTTTTTTTCTACTGATTTTTTTCACTGACTTGTCTTTTTCTTATCCATCTGTAGAAATTATCTTTAAATATTTTGGGTCCTAATCTTTTGTTCATAAAGTGTTGCAAATAACTCCTAGATCTCTGTGAGGCAGCATGTACCAAAGAACTTTAAGCCCTGGTACCAATTCAACTGTCTTGGTTCAGAGCATCAGGTTCTTAGAATCTGGGAATGGGTAGAGAGGACCTGCTAGACCAGTACAGGAATCCAAAAGGCCTGTGACAACTCCATCCATGATACTGGTCATTTGAACTCGAATTTTGTATCTCCAGACAGAGCCCAGAACATTCTGGCTTAGTGACAGCATCCTCAGAACCAAGTGTCCATAGTCCCATCATCCTTCATAGTTATTCTCAAGCATCATTTCAGCAGCCCCACCCCCACCCTCAATGCCACAAGCCAGCTTTGCTTTCGCTTCAGGACTAGTTGGTCCAAGAAAGCTGAGGATCCTGATGACTCATTGCTCAGCAAATAGCTTTCAGCTATTTATAAATGGCTTCCACTGACGAAGTCTGCCTGATCCTTTAGCAGCTGCCTGGGCTCTTTCGAGCTCACACCAACATCAAATGATAAGAGCAGCTTGGAGTTCACTTGCTTGCCTGGAGAAAGGGCCAGGCAGTGCCAGGCTTCGCTGCATTGCCCTCACAGCTTTCTCTGTGTTCTCATCTAATGGGCAGTGAGGCAGGACACGGCTAGCTTTCCTTGCTCTCTGAATGTGGAACACAGCAAAAAGAAACCACAAACACCTTCCATGGACTTGCCAGCCCTAACCTGGTGTTTCCCTCTGCAGATAGAAATATAGGAAAATCAAGGTCCACATTATATTCTCCAAAGAGCAAGATATTGAATGTGTAAAGTAGCTTTATTTCAGCTTAAACGGTTTGCACTTCATGCTTCTGTTTTCTCATATACTAAACTCAGAACAATAGAGACATTAGCACAGCTCCGCTTCAAAGATGATATACAAATTTGTGAAGCAGTCTATACTTTTTAGACAGACCACTTTTTCTCTTACATACAGGGTATATGGGGATGGGTGTAGCACAGGGTCTCTTGTCTAGTGAACTCTGAAAGCAGGAGAGAGACTATTAAGGGACTAAGGTGGCCAGTAAGAAACAGCAAAAAGGGTTGAGTGATGAGAGAAGGGATAGCGGATGGCCACACACCCAAGAGTATGTAGCTAGCAGTAATTGGGATGGATGGGTTTTAAAACAAAACAAAGTGGAGCACACAGAGTTGACTAGGTGTGGAACAAGGAATGGATCTGAGAGGAGCTGGGAAGGGGAAGTGCCTGGAATCAAAATACAGCACATGAAATCCTCAGAGCCAGAGTTGGCTCAGTAGTTAAGAGTACTTATTGCTCTTGAGGAGGCCCCAGGTTCAATTCCCAGCACCCACATAGTGGCTTTAAACTGTCTGCAACTCCATCTGCAGGGGATCCAATGCCCTTCTGACCTTTCCAGGTACCAGACCTTTATGTGATGTACATACATACACATATTCAGGCAAAACATTCATACACAAAAAATAATAAACACAGTTGAATCTTTTTTAAAAAAAAACTCTCAAAAAATAATACATATAAAAAATATGGTTGACAAAAAGCTCTTACTTGAAACTTATTCTGAGGCCACATTTCTCAGTCTCCTGCCCTGAGTGTGGAGCTGTACTGAGCCACACCCTTTCCTTGGGGTACAAAGCTCCTGCACTAGTGAACTCTGGGTTGATGGCAGCCTCGGGTGCTTCTGTCAGCCTACCTCAGCCTCACAGAGGTGTGAGCAACCTACCTTACACATGCAAAGGGTATGTATACCCAATAGCACAGTGTCCACTGCATGCAGGACAGTCTGCACAGCTGGGGACGTGACAGTGCTCTGGCTCATTTCTGCTGCCTCCTTCCTCTGCACTCAGCCTATAGTCATAGGGGACACTGGGCGCAGCTTCAGTGTGAGTACTTGGCGCCAATTCAGTTTATGTTAATGGACAAGGCAAAAATGAAACAAGACTGTTACTAGAACATGAGCTGTTGGACAAGGACATGAGTGGATTCTTTGCTCAATCAATAAGGATTTTCAAACACTGGAAGAATAATCCTGAGTGGGTTTTTGTAGGTTTTATTTTCTGGGAGAAAGGGTTTATTTTGTTTTATGGTTCAAAGGTATAGAGTCCATTGTGGTAGGAAAAGCATGTCAGCAGGAGCATGAGGCAGCTGGTCACACGTCATAAAACAGAGAGTGGATAGGAAGTGAGGCCAAGTTAATAAATGTCGAAAGTCCAGTAATCCCACTCCACCCTCCCCTCCCCCTCCCCTACCCCACCCCCTCACACACAGTGACTCATTTCCTCCAGCCTGGCAATCAACAAAACAATAAATCAGACCCTTATCAGAGGTGCCTCTCAATCTCTGCGGTACAGATGGCCCCATCCTCGTTGACTTCAAGCTAACAGCACCTAGTAAAAGAAGAGAGTAGGAAACACAGGTCCTTACCCCGCTACCGTACAGCATTTCTACCAAAGAGTGCCAATGGATCCAGGTGACCTCAAGAGCACATGTAGCAATAAAGTTTACAAAATAATAAGAAACCATCTTTTACTATGAACATGTTGTGGTGCAAGTTTATGAGATTTGGTTTTGAATAATATCTATGCTTAGTAACTGTTTGCAGAATTTCTAAACATTTAAGTGGCCAGCTTCCATGGGCTGGTATGAGCTAACTAGCACAGGGCTTCTGAACTCTTTCTCATGAGTAGACTTAACATTTTGTGTAATACTCACCTTAGCCTCGGTCATCACCTCCCACACAGGCACCTCTCACTAATAAAAGCTTGACATGTTGAGTCTCATCCTGACGTCTGCTCCACCTAACACGAGACAGAGGGGATCTGCCCAGGGCCGGTTGAGGACTTGAGCTGGCTCAGAAATTGCCAACAGGTGAAGGAGATGCCACCCTGACTTACAAATAGAATATACCTAGCAGCTGGTACAAGGACAATGATGCCACCACCTGGTAGCCACAGGAGGACAATGGCTGCACAGGTGGGCAGCAAAGCTGTGCTGGCACTGTATAAACACCACAAAAGGAGCTAGCCAGAAGCCACTGTGAAGGAGCCTATGTCCACAGAGCTAAGGCAATCCAATGCCAGCTCTACCTTGGCCCGGAGGAAGTGCTTGGTGCGTCCGTACCCGCATGAATGAGTGGTTGGTTTTAAATTTTCTATCCTGATATCTCAGCTTGCCAAGTCCTGGGAATACTGATAAGCTCCACATCACCGAGCTTTGATCTGTGCTTTAAAGGAGGACTGAGACTCCCAGAGAAACACCAGAAATAGGGTGATAAGAAAGGAATTCCAAGCAGAAAGAACAGTATGTGGGGAGGTGCTGTGGCCTAGAAGAACAGCACGCTTGAACTGGTTTTCTGACTCTTCTTTCGTTTTCAAGACTTTAAAAAAAGAACTTTTATTCATTCTTTTTTTTTTTTTTGGATTCCTTGTTAAGATCTGGGTGAACCCGACCCTTGGATTATGTGTGCGATCGCAAAGGAATTTGTTGTTTACTGTTGCTACCAAAGGCATGCACTTTTAACTAGAAAATGAAGTTACCTTTCCTCATTCTGAAGCTTTCTTCATGTGAGAACATTATATATGTGAGTTCTCTAAAGGAAAAGAATTGACAGAATTTATGGGGATTATGGGACTGCCAATGGCTCACTAGTTAAGAGCACATAATTCCAGAGGACCTGAGCTCAAATCCCAACACCCACATCAGCAGCTCACAACTGTCTGTAACTCTGGTACTACTGGCCTCTACAGGCATACATACACACAGACAAACACATACTTTAAAATAGTAAAAATTCTTTTAAAAAATTAATGGAGTGGGATGTACTAGAGTGACTTACGGATAGGCCAACAATGGCTGCTTCCTATGGAAAAGCCAATAATCCAGCAGTCGTTCCGTCCATTGGATGTCTCAGCACTTACAATCTGGTATTGAAGTCCCAGAGGATTCCTAGAGGGGTGCTCATATTCAGTCTTCTTTAGAACCCCCCAAGAAGCAGGTCCTGACCCCAGTGAAGGAACGCCTCAGCAGTAGGATAAATGAATTTACTAGCAAAAACGAGGACAGAAGTTTCCTCCCATATTCTTTTATATGTCTGCCACCAGAAGATGTTGCCCAGATTTGGGGTGAGTCTACCCCATGTGAAATGATCTAATCAAGAACATTCCTAATATGTGCCCAGCTGCTTGGGTTGTAGTTAATTCCAGGTATAATCAAGTTAACAACCAAGATTAGCCATCACCAACATTTTGACAAAATAATGAGTGAAAGGGTTAACAAAAATAAATTTAATCTACAAGATCAACAACAAATAGGAGTTCCTGAAACCAAATATACAGAAAAATATGGAAGGAAAGAGCCAACAGTGCCCTTGCAGAGGTCCTGAGTTGGGCTCCCAGAATCCATGTCAGTATAACTGCAACTCCAAGAGATCCAGTGCCCTTTGGCCTCTGTGGGCACATGCACCACATTCAAAATGCACATACTCACACACAGACACAAACACATAAAAACAATTTTTTTAAAAAAGCAAATTTACCAGAAAGGCATCACGGATTGAAAACCTACATGCCCAGAACAACAAATAAACAGACAAATAAGGCACTGCAAGCCATGTCTGCATAAAGAAATAGAACAGGTCCTTTAAAGTTTACCAACATAGGAAACAAAGAGGTTCTACCACACTGGCCTGGACATCCACATGTAAAATAGACCTTCCCCCGTGGAAATGGAACTACTGAGAAGGAAGAAAGAAATGGCTTGAAGTTGGGATGAAAAGCATTTTCAAACAAATTCCATATCCACCCATCAGTGAGATGCACAGTTTTGCTTAAGACCTACATATTCTTCAGACTGCACCTTTGTCTGGATTTTATTGGAAGTTTCTGAAGAATACACAACAGAGGGCCAAGAAAATACACAGAAGGGATGTCTATGGAAAAGCAGCAAAGAGAAGAGCATTCCATCCCCCAGAGAACCATAGCACGGATCAGCAAGAACGTGGAGGAGTTAGGAGAGAACATCTCCACTGCGTGGAAACACTATCTGACTAACTACAGTTTCTGCAAGGGAATGCTAACAGGACTTTTTACAGATTTGATGGAGTGTTCAAAGAAAATTAGCAGAATTTTAGAAGTTAACCTAGTTTGAACCCCCAAGAAAAACTGGTATACAAGGAAGGAAAAACCATGTTACAGCAATGAAAGACTGACAATGAAACTGCAGGCAGCTGTTATCCTCAGCAGACAGCAGTGGCTGCTGGTATAACGAGAATGGGGCAGGGGGAGCATGAGCTGAGCACTTAGCTATGTAATAAGAGTGAACAGGTGATATAAAAAGTGAATAAGATAAGAAACAGCAGCCACAGGTGCATAGCTGAGAAGATTCACAGGCAGCTATTCATAGACAAAAGCTGTTGACAGACCTATTTTGCTGTACTTTTAAAATTATCTACATTTACACAATTTTAGTAAAAGGTGTAACTAGGCCGAATATGGTTGTTGGAAACAAACAAGGAACAGTCTTGTTGTCTCATAAAGAAACATATGGCCAAAGCTGAAGTTGCCGAGTGTGGTGGTTTGAATAAGAAAGGCCTACATCAGCTCATATATTTGAAAGGTTAGTCATCAGGGAATGGCACTACTTGGGAGGGATCAGGAGGTACTACAGCCTTGTTGGGGAAGTGTGTCGCTGGGGTGAGCTCTGAGGTTTCAAAAATCCAAGCCAGGTCCAGTAGCTCTCTCTCTTCCTGCTGTCTGTGGATCCAGATATAAAACTCTAAGCTATCTCTCCAACACCATGTCTGCCTGCACCCTGCCCAGCTTCTTGCAATGAGGATAATGGACTATATTTCTGAACTCTAAGAAAGCTCCAATTAAATGCTTTTTAAATAAGATATGCCTTGGTCATGTGTCTCTTCACAGCAAAACAACACTGATGAAGACACCCAGCAAGGCAATCTTTTTTGAAAAAGGCTAAAACAGTCCCTAAACCCAGCTAGCAAACACATTGGCCAAAATAGTTACTGTCTTTTCACTGACATAAGTGGTAGTTGTTGGTGGGAGCTCAGCTTTCTAATCTGATGCAATTGGCTACACTGTCCAAAAAGAAAGCCCTTCTTGGGATGACTAGCTTTGCTAGGAAAAAAATAAAATAAATAATATTTCTCACATGGCCATTCAGTCGAGGCAGGAGGATTGCTATGAATTTGAGACCAACCTAGGCTATTTAAGTTCCAGGCCAGCATGAACTACAGCGTGAGACACTCTCAAACAAACAACCAAAGTTTAAGAATAGCCACACCAAGGTATGTGAGTTATGAAGGTTCCTATTAACTCCTACCTAATGCTGCGTCCACACAAAGTGAACTATGTTCCCTTAATGTGTAACCAAACTGCAGCCTAAACTTTAAAATGTATTACTAGTAACAAGTAATCAATTGTCCGCTGATTGTAGCAGCTAAACTTTCAGCCAGTCACAGGATGAAAAGCTACCCCCAGGAGTCCACATCAGGTTAGTGATGATTTAACCCACACTGCTTCCTGTGTGTTCCTTTGATTAAGCGGTGCTCAGGACCCCGCCCAGCTGTTTGACTCACAGATCTTGGATTTATGCAAATATATTCTGCTAGATTTAATTCATTCAAGGTTTTCACAGTCCACTGAAGCAGAATTTGTGAGTACAGTCATGCACTCTCTAGGAGGTTTGACTTTGAAAACAGGTAAAAGAGTTCCCCTCTCCCAGAGCTGGTGCAGGACCTGCGTCTCTTACATACAAAGGGTAGAATCATGCTCCCGGTGTACCCAAGAGCTTTTCTAGGGGGGTTGGGGGGTTTGAGGGGGACAGGACTCTAAATCATAAATTATTAAAACAAAAAAGTTTTAAATGTTTCTCTCTCCAATCTTGCCAAAATCCTCCAAGCAAGCACTAACTCTCTTCAATATATTTCTCATTGTAGATGTTCCAATTTAAAAAAAAAAAAAAAAACCCACACTCTTAGCACAAGTTAGAAAAGATAGGGGCAATGCGCACGGAGGGGTGGAAGCGTCTAAAGCCAAGATGCTCTTAAACTTAATCTCCAGCTCTTCACTTTGCTGCATGACCTTAGACAGGTCACTCTACTTCTCTGCAATTCAGTTCTCTCCTTGTTTGCAGTCTACAGAATTCTGGGCTACAGCAGCTGGTTACAAATGCAACCCAACATGGAATCCTATGCTCACTTAAAACGTTGTAAAATAGACGTGGGAGTGCTTTTAACTTGATTGCAGCATCAAAGAGCTTCTGTAGCATCCACAAAAATGCCTCAGCAGCATGCTCTATGCATGCTAGATATTGTTATTACTATATTCTGCTGGCGCAGTGGGTAAAGTGCCTCCCACACAATCACAAGAACCTGAGTTCAATCCCCAGAACCCATGTAAAAGAGCCAAATATAATGGTACCTGGTTCTTAGGGCTTACAGGCCATCCAGTCTAGCCTAGTCACATAAGCCCCAGGCCAAGAGAGACCACATTTTAAAAAACAAAGTGGGTGGCACCTGAGGAGGAATATTAAAGAGTGTCCTTATCCTCCACAGGTATGTGCATACATATGTATACTCAAGTGCACCTGACCAGGGATTGAATTACCTATCTAGGCTTTGTCCCCTGAGAAAACCTGATTCTTCCTCTCTCGGCATCCACTAATTGCCTGTGGTTCTTCATCTAGAGGTGTAGTCCTGGAAGATTTTCCTACCCATGTTAGCAAGTCAATTTACACTAGAGCTTTTGAGTCTCGGTTGTACTAATGATTATCAACAACTTACAAAATGACCCTAAGCTCAGCTAGTATGACAATGACATTTTCTGTGACCATGGGGAGGAAAAAGTGAAATGTGCTTTTAGGCTCGTACCTGCTGAGACACTTTGAAAAGATTACTTACATTTTCAATATAATGATAACTGTTTCTACTCCATTTCCTTTCATAATAATAAAAAATAGCTAAAAGTACAGCTGTGAAATATTTCTGAGTGCTGCGCCATTTTTATGGACACTGACAGATTAAAATTCCTAACAAATACACACACCAAGGAACGCTAAAGCACAGTTCCAGGCAATTTTTCAGAGCAATGAATTCAATTCTTGTCACCATAGTAACCACAAGGCTCACTCTTATTATTTTCATCATAGCATTTCCAAGTATTTTTCCCTCACAGTGTAAGCCACAGACAAAACTAGACTGGTGTTGACCATGGTGGGGGGTAGGCTCTAAACCAGCAATTTTCCTCCTGGATTAAAGGTTACCCTCAAGTAGCAAAGTTGCTTGGATCGTCATGAGTCATATACTAAAGTCTTCATAACATTGAAAGAATAATTTGCCTAAAAACTTGGGGTCTAGAGAAATGGCTCAATGGTTAAGAGCATCTGTTGTTCTTCTAGGGGCCCAAGTTTAGTTCCCAGCACCATGTGACCCATGTCAAGCAGTTCACACTGACTATAACCCTAGCTTCATGTCTCTCACTTGAACCCATGTGGCACACAGAGAGATACTTACACACACACACACACACACACACACACACACACACAAAATGCTTGGATTGGTGCTACATAACCGTGAGGGCCTGAGTCACAAAACCTGCATGAAATCAAGTTACGGCAGCATGTGTCAGTAGTACAGTGTTGGTATTACTTTGACTTTATGCTTTGATCATATTTCTCTTCCTGCAGTTCTAGAACCTAAGCCCCTGCCAAGAGAGATGTCATTGTCTTTCTCTTTAAATTCTACCCTAAGATATATAAAAACAGCACTCCCCTCCTAAATCCCCCAACTCAGCAATGTAGTCGCCCTTAAAACTACTGAGAGCTCTAGGATTCGAAGAACATATGGCACGGGCACTCTGAAGGCCCCTGGTTCCAGCACAGTGCAGCCAACCAAACTTCTGACAGTGATGGAAGAGCTCCCCAGCCATCCTGCTGAGTATAAGAGCCACTAACCCTGTGTGGCTACTGAGTAGTCACACTACGGCTACTATGACCAAGGCACCGAATTCTAACTTTTCTTCATTTTGGTGAGTTTAAATTTAGGGTACCATAGTAGACAGCACAGCACTAGACCTCTCCATGGAACTCCTCCCAGAATACCTCTTCACCTACCTTATAAGGTGTTCTTCCCTACTGGGATCTTGGGTCTGTGTCCTGAGGGTCTCAGTTCTCTTATTCAGAAGACTGATCTGTAGACAAGACTGTGGGGCATTTTCTTGATTAATGATTGTTATGGAAGTGCCCAGCCCACCATGGGCAGTGCCACTCCTGGGTTTTATTTTAAAAAGAAAAGAAAAGAAAAGAAAAGAAAAAGCAGTCTGAGCAAGCTGCAAGGAGTAAACCAGTTTTGTAGTGTACCTCCAAGGCCTCTGCTTCAGTCCCTGCCTTGTGTCCCTGTCCTGACTTCCTTTATGAGGAACTCTAAGCTCCCTGTAAGCTGATACAAACCCTTTCCTCCCCAGGTTGCTTTTGGTCACTGTGTTTATCACAGCCATAAAGAGTAGACTGTAATAGCAACCTGCTACTCTCAGTACACCGGTTTCACCAAAATACAGTAGTCCAGGGCAGTGCAGTCTGACAGCCTTTCCCAGTGAGCCATCAACAGCCCCAAGTTCCTCCTTCAAACACATTTCTAATTTCACAAATTATATTTAAAAAATAATTCTTATAGCAACATAAAAGCACAGCTAAAATAATAAAGTCTCCTGATAACGTCTCCAATTACCAATTTCCTTCCCTGTGCCTGGCACATAAATGCAATCTGTCATTTCCCCTTTTAGCAGCAAATGCCACTCTCCTGTGAGAACAGGGCTTTCCTGGCTTTCTCTCAGTTATGAGCCACAGCCCTACTCAAGGTGCTCAGAAGTAAATCAATTCTCTTCTCTCTTTTCCATGGAAAATTCCAGATTATTCTATATTCTTCTTCCACTAAGTAAAAAAAGAAAGTTGTCAGTATTACGTAGGAATCCCAGAGTGAGTGCAGTCCGGAGTGAATGTGTATCTTGACATGGGCACAGCCATGTCAAGGACTCTAGTCTCACACCCATGGGTAAAAGACAAAGCCGTCCTCTCTGCCCCTTATGTGGATATTGAAAGTGTATGCAGAAAATGTCTACCAGAGCTTTCTCCCTCTGGGGGTTTATAGTCCGAAGATTGCTTTCCTATAGTGACTGCTGCTGTCAAGATTAGCTAAAGCTGCCTCTTTGATCCAGATGTATACCATAAACCCTGCCTATTTGTTTAAGCACATGCAATAAGCCTGCATCTCTGTTCAACTGTATACAACACCTCCACCTCTCTGTTCTCGGCTATACGCAATACCCCATTTCTCTGTTCAGCCATACACAACACACTGAGCTTCTGGGGTGCTGCCGTTCCCATTAGAGATCCAGTCCACTTGATCACAGCTTTTCTGTATATCCATGTATCTGTCTCTTCTTCATTTTCTCAACTCTCAGTCAGATCCAAGTTCCAGGACATGGCAAAACTGGAGGTTCCTCAAAAAATAAAAGTAGAACTTCCATATGATCCAGCCATATCACCCCAAACTATTCACCCACAAATTTAGGGCCCAAGACTTCAAGCCAACAAATCACAGCCATACATGCACATAGTGTTTACTATCCACAGCAGCTGAATTATGGGATGAAGCTAAGTGTCAAGAATGGAGGAATGGGTCGGGGAAAACATGTGATTTACGCACACAGAGGAATGTGTTTAGCCATAAGGAAGAATGAAGTGATGTCATTTTCAGAAAAATAAATATAACTGGAGATCATCACACGAAACGTAAAGATGTCAGGAAGACAGAAGTGAAACTTCCTAGAGGATCAAAGGGGACTAATGAGGTGAAGGCAGGAAGGGGAGGGTAACTGGGTGTACTTGCATGGAAACAGCCGCATGTAATACACCGCAGCAATCATTTCAAGTTGTCGCTCTGTTGCTGCTGTTACTCCCCCACCTTGAGGTCATGATCCTCAGCTTGGCTTCTTGCTGTTACTCTCTAGTAGTAAAATATTGGTGAATGTATATGTAGTCTAATCTCTAGCTTCTTGGCCTTTTCTCTTCCAGTAGTTTTCTCCACTGAAATCCCTCACACGACTCAGGCAGCCACATATATTGTCATACCATATACATATACTTAGCTCTTGTCATTACCATGAACTGCAATTCTGATATCTCTTCCATCACAAGTATCCATCCCCATAAAACCTACAGGCACAAAGAGAATCATTGAATAGAATATCATCAGATAAACACATAAATAAGCTGTGATATACGTATACATATACATATATATACATATACATATACATATACATCATATACACATACACATACACATACACATACACATACAGATACAGATACAGATACATATACATACATATACATACATATACATACATATACATACATACATATACATACATACATATACATACATACATATACATACATACATACATACATACATACACATATACGTTTGGGTTACTATTGATATGATAAAAATCAAAACCAAGTTAGGGAGAAAAGGGTTTATTTGGCTTACATTTCCATATCCATAGTTCATCAGTGAAAGAAGTTAGGACAAGAACTCAAACAGGGTAGAAACCTGGCAGCAGGAGTTGATATAGAGACCATTGAGAGTAGTGCTTACTGGTTTGCTCCCTGTGGCTTGCTCAGCCTGTTTTCTATAGAACCCAGAACTGCCAGCCCAGGAGCATCACCACTCTCAGCGGGATGGGCCCTCCCACATCAATCCCTAAGAAAATGCTCTACAGACCTGCCAACAGCCCAATCTTATGGAGGCATTTTCTCAATTTGGGCTCCCTCCTCTCAGATGAATCAAACCTATGTCGAATTTACATAAAATTATTGAGCACTACTGACTTCCTGTCAACTTGACACATAACATTTTTAAGACAAACCTTATTTTTTTTTTGTTGGTTCATCTCCACACTCTAAGGTAAATAAATACCACAAATGTAAAGCATACTACAATTTATGTACCATGGTCTTTATTAATTCAAACACTTTACAAGTTGAGTCTCTGTAAAAAAAATCCAAGGTCTCTTTTAAAACCCAAAATCTCTTTAAAACTCAGTCTTTCAACTATAAATTTCTATAAAATCAAAAACATGTTAAATATTTTACTAGGTCAAGAGGAAAGAACCAGGACATGGTCACAATCTGAACAAAGACAAACCACATTTCAACAGTATAAATGATTGAATACCTAATATCTGGGATTCACTCACAATCTTTTGGGTGCTTCCAAAAAGCTTGGGTCACTTCTCCAGCTCCACCTTCTGCAGCACACTCAACTTGTCTTCTAAGCTCAGGCAGGGTCTACTCCATTACTGTGGCTGTCCTCAGCAATCATCCCATGGTACTGGAATCCAAAAAATAATGGTGTTTTCTATTGTACCTGAACTGCACTTCACTAGTAGCCTCTCTTGGGCTCTCTTCATGGTGCAAGGTCTCAAATTTTCTCCATGACCCCTTCAGTCACAGGACTTGCACTGCTACTCTGGCTACACCTATACCAGTGACCTCTCCTGGCCTCTCACAGTGCCAAGCCTCAGATGTTCTCCATGACCACTTTCATGCCTTCAAAACCAGTACCACCTGGGAGACTCTTACACATGACCAAGTTTGGCTGTCAGCACGTGGTACAACCTTGGCTGCCTTTGAACACAGTTTGCACATACTGACTCTGAGGAAGTATTTCTCAGAAGATTTTACCTCAGTGACTCTGGCTTCTTCTTAATTACAACAGATTTGTCAGCCTTAGGTGACCAACATCCACTGTCCCAGCAAAATAAAGATTTTACTTTAGTGATCTGGTCTCCTGTTATTCACAGCAAATACTTCGGCTCCAGCTGACCAGACACCACAGATTCTTCACATAAATGGCCCAATAGAGTCTTCGTTTCCCACTGTAACTTCATAAGCCTCCATTTTCTGAACTACTCTCAACATTCTTATCTTCCAAGCTTTGACAAAACAGCCCACTGGGTTCTCAAAACTCAATTGCTCTTGGTTACTATTGCTATGGTAAAACACCATGAAAAACAAAATCAAGTTGGAGAGCAAACGGTTTGATTTGCCTTGGTCATCACTACAGGAAGTTAAGACAGACACACCAACAGGGCAGAAACCTGAAGGCAGGAGCTGATGCAGAGGTCATGGAGAAGTGCTGCTACTGCAGTGCTTCTGATGGCTTGCTCAGCCTGCTTTCCCACAGAACCCAGGACCCCAGCCCGGGGTGGCACCATCCACAATGGCTTGGGCCCTCCCACGTCAATCACTAATTAAGAAAATGCTCTCTAGGTCTGTCTACATTTCAGTCTTATGGAGGAGGCGTTTCCTCAGTCGGGGTTTCCTTCTCTCAGATGACTCTAGCCTGTGTCAAGTTTACACAAAGGGGAATCGAACCACTTGAACCATCAAAGCAACTGGAGCGGTGGCATCTTTCTTAGACTATTTGTCACAGATATCTGAGGATGCAACTTACTTCTTTTGGCTCAAATTCAGGGGGTTTCTGTCTACGGCGTGCAACTCTGTTGTTTCTGGGCTGTGGTGAGGTGGGACACACAGTAGGCATGTGGTAAAAAAACATGGCAGCCAGGAAGCAGAGAGAGACTGGTCTAAGGCAGGATCTAGTCCCCCAAACAAGTGCCTACTCCCTGATGTTTCTAGCATCTCCCAAAACAGAGCCACCAGTTCCACATATGAGCCTTTGGGGGGGGGGGTCTATTCACATCATCAAACACCTTAATAATGGGAGGGCCAGAAGGAAAAAAGACACATAAAATATTTTTTAAAGGTATTTCAAGAAATCCTAAAAAAAATTGGGTGAAACCACTTGATACAGCACGTGCGTGATTTCAGCATTCAATAACAAAACAAATCAATACCAAATGCACACTCCCAGTCCTAACCAACAGAGGATGCCTGAGCAGCATTCAGGAGACTGGGCCCTTCCAGGTTACTGGCCTAAATTTAAATGCTGACCTGCCACAGAGAAGCTGCCTGTGGTTTTAAGGCAGATCGTGCAGTCTCTGATGTTTCATTTGAATTGTTTCAAGGACAACGACTGAAAACTGTAGGGAGCCGTTTGTGCTGCACCCAAACATGGTGCCGGCTTCCTGCCGAGAACTCAGCAAACAGAGCTGTTGCCCAGCCAAGAGACTTAATGCACATGCACCACATAAGTCACAGCCCACCCCCGGGGCACGTGATTGAGCTACAGGAGGATGCACCAATCAGGTAGCAAGACAAGTCTCTGAGGCATGTATAGCAGTGCATTTCTCCCCCACGTGAGAAGAAGAGGAAGACGGAGAGAGAGAGACCACGTGGAGGGATGGCGGAGAGATACCACGTGGAGAGAAGCCCGATAGGAGAGGTTGCGGGAGATCCCACGTGGAGAGAGACTCGGTAATAGTGATTGCGGGAGGTCCCGCGTGAACAGAGACTGGACAGAGAGAACGTTCGTGGGGAACTGCGCGTGAGAGGCCATCTAGACAGTAGAACTCGGTAGGGAGTCCCCGACTCAGAGACAAGTTTCCTGCTCATGAAGCCCCTGCTCAAACTGCTGTTCAATAAAGGTTATCCACAGAAGAGTTTGTTTTGTTGCACGCCTGTTCCTAGCGGCGGGAAGCGTGGGCGCGTGACAGAAAACACAAGAGTATTTTATCTCTCAAATTTTTCATGGTTTTGGACTGCAAGTGACCATAGTCAGTTGACACTGCCAAAAGCGAAACCTAGGACACAGGGAGCCACTGTACCCAGCTCCAACCCCTCTGACCTTCCTGTCTCACCTAAAGGAGAGAAAAGGGGAGCTGAAGCTCAGAAGATAGGAAGGCTAAAGGTCTAAGGCTCAGTAACAGGACCACAAGGCACGCTCACCCCTCTCCACACAGACCCTCAGCAGTCCAGCAGCGGGGTTCCTGTGTAAAGGTTGTTAAAAGGATTGTGAGACACAAACCCTATTTGTTTCAAACAAACAAACAAACAAACAAGCACCACCCTAAACCTAACACAAACAAGAGCATCTGAAGGAATTCTACCCTCTGTACACCCACAGCTACAACAGTTCAACTTCCAGTCAGAGTTTCTTAAAATCTCATAAAACCTGTACTAACATCCTGTTTAGTTTGGTTCCTTTCACCCAGTACAACATATCTGATCATCACTGAAACAAATTTGTCATTTGTGACAAGGAATGTTAACCCACAGGAAATAGCATGAAAGGCAAGGTAGACTGAGAGGCATACTCAGATTGGACTGAAATTTTGTAAGCCTCAAACTAAGAACTTAGAATAGCATGCACATGTCTCTCTTGTGAACGAAATCTCTCAAGAGTTAGTGTGCAGAGGCCCCAGGGGACGGCACATAGCAAAGGATTTTAAGTGGGCTGTGGGGGCTCATGCCTTTAATCCAGGTACCCACTCAGGAGGCAGAGGCAGGTGGATCTCTGGGTTTTTGAGCAGCATGGTCTACAGAGTAAGTTCCAAGACAGCCGGCTCTATACAGAGAAACACGCTCTCAAAACACAAACAAAAAACCCAAAACCCATGGGTTCTGGAAGCATCTGCCTGAGTTTGAACCCCAATTCTACTATCTGTGTGAACTCAGGCAGATACTTAATTGGCTTCTGCTTTTCCGCCGTGGGAAGTTAGAGAATTCCCTGAGCAATTTGAAACGCTCACGGTAGTATAAGAATGACACCCATCACCTATATCAATCCAGCTTACACAGTACACGTTGAAAGTGAGTGTGAACTGTGGCTGCCATTTTTCTCATTTCCTAACTCACAGATGGAGCCAAACAGGAAAGATGATCAAATTCTATGGCAAGTTGTGAGCGGCACTGACTCCAAAGGTCAAACTCTAATGGTTTTGAATCTGGCTGTGGGGGCTGGAGATAGGGCCCAGAGGTTAATAGCACCTACTGCTGTGCAGAGGACCTGAGTTTGGTGCTTAGCACCCACATCAGACAGCTCACAACCACCTGTAACTTTAGTTCCTGGAGATCCAATGCCCTCTTCTGTCTTCCGTGGTACACTACATATATTTCGACATGCACACATATTCAGAAAATAAAATAATCTTTTTAAATGTTTTTACTTGTTTGTTTGTGTGTTTGTTATGGAATCTGACTGCTTTCCCTCCAGTTGCCCCTTCAGAGGCTACTCTTCCTTCGTGATTTAGAAGCTATTTATGATATATGTTACTAAAAAAAACAACTCTCTTTCTATGGGTTTTGTGATTTAAATCATTAAGCTTTTCAGAGGTGGAAATAAATAAAAGGTGTCATGATTACATCAAAATATTTTCAAAGATAGAACAGCCCCAAGTTAACTAATGTTACTTTGCCAATAAGAAGTAACTATTACTTATGTTAAAATGTAAAACTATATGAATGCTTAGGTATATGCTAGTACTTTCTGACAAACCTTCCTCTTATTACCTGGTTTCCCTTTAGGTAAAAGGACAAGCTTAGAGCCCTTCCTCTTACTTACTACTGTTTTGTTGTTTGAAAAAAATCTGTCTTGAGCACAGTCATTGAAAGACTTTCTACAGCTATTAATTTTGAACCATGTATATTTGGTTATAAGCGTAATGTGTGAACACTGTATCAACTGAAAGCATGTAACACAGGCTTGAATGGTTCGTACCTGCCACCACACTGCCTCAGACTCCTATCTTTCTGCTCAGCTGTGTGTGGTTACTTCTCCACTCTGACTGCTCAGCTGCATTTTTCTGCGAGAAAAATGGGATTTCATCTACACAGTCCTTCTCCATTAGAGCAGCAATCGCTGGGAAAGTCACACACAATATATTTCCAAGGCTTACCCTTATGCTTTTCAAGTGCTCTGTCTCAAAAGGAGCCATTAAAGATGACTTTTCCAAAAGCCAGAAATGCAGTCATACATAGAGACTGAACAACACCAAAGCTCTATGCTGATGGAGAGACTCGGGTAAAGAATGGTAGCAACTACTAATTGCAATGTGTTTTCCTAGATAGGGCTCCGGGATAGAAAAAGAATATTAGGAAATCTGACTAAAAATAAAATAAGGCTGTATGCGGTACACACCTTTAATCTTACCACTCTGGGAGCAAAGGCAGGAACAGGCTGATAACCATGAGTTCAGGTCATCCAGGGCTTACACAGGGAGGCCCTGTCAAAACAAAACAAAAGCAAATCGGGGATAGAGAAATAAATAGCTCACCTGCTACTGTGTAGATCTGAGTTTGGTTCCCAGCACCCACATTAAGTATCGCACCAGCACCAGAAGTCCAGCTCCAGGGACTCGGTTTTGCACATACCCTACTCCTACCCCCACCACAGCACAGACACAAATGCACAACTGAAGAGAGAGAGAGAGAGAGAGAGAGAGAGAGAGAGAGAGAGAGAGAGAGAGAATTATTTTAAATTTAAAAAAAGAGAGAAAAAAGAAATCTGAATAAGTATTGTTGCAATTTAGGGGTCTTGATTGGGTTTGTTTTCTCTGGCAGTTAAAGAATTGAAAAGCAGGGAAGTGTCTCAGGCACATCTGTTTAACACCAAGTCATTAAGTATGGCCTTCGGTTAATAACAGCTTAGCCCTGTCATTAACTGTGGTGCATATACAAGTGCTGACGGTAGGCCTAAGTGTTGGGATTCTGTAAACCCCACCCCTCAGTTACCTAGCAACAGCCAGGTATACCCCACCCCTCAATTACCCAGCAGTAGCCAGGTATGCTCCGCCCCAGTGACCTGACACTATAAAAGGAGCTGCTTGACCCCTCCTCTCTCTCTTGCTCTTGTGCTCTTGCAGCCTTGCTCTTCCACCCCTACCCCTCCTCTTCCCTTCCCTTCCCCCCCTCTCCCTCCACATGCTCATGGCCAGCCTCTACTCCTCTACTCTCTCTCTCTCTCTCTCTCTCTCTCTCTCTCTCTCTCTCTCTGCCTCTACCACCTTCTTAACTCTCCCATGACCTGAATAAACTCTATTCAACATGGACCCCCCAGAGGCACCCTTACCCCCAGGCCTTGCCGCACCTCCAAGGGCCATATGCCCCCTACTCTCTTCATCCTTCCCCTAACATTGGTGCTGTGACTCGGATCTTTATCTTTTCACAACATTGGTGCCCTGTGACTTTTCCTTTCAGTGACTTTTCCTTTCATTGGTGCCCTGTCATCTTTTCCTTACAATAAGGGGTTGGGGGATGGGATTGAGGCATAGTGTTCTGGTTGCCCTGATTTCATAAATGTCAAGCAAAAAGGTTTTTTAAATGGAAACTAATAATATAATTTCTTGTAGTTACACAAAATGAGTCAAGCCCTGCAAAGCAAAAAAGCAGAGATAGCTTTTCAAGTTGCCTTTCTCTACCTCTGCATCTCTTCCAGGAAAGACAGCATGCAACACCACAGGTTCTGGCCCTCCCATCAAGAACAGATTTCAAGACAAACATGTTTTCCTAAATATTTAAATAATCTGGGACTAGTTAAACAATGCTCTAAAATGACTTTGAAAGGCTGTGTCCTCCTCCTTAGCAAGTTCTGAATGTAAAGGTTGTTTCTCTTCTGAATATATTTAAAGATTTTGTAATTGCAAATAAGTTTGTTTTATAACAGTAACCTAAGTTTTTCTACATAGTGAAAGCTTGCTGGTACCTAGAAAGGAGGCATTAAAGTAGGGGCTCCAGTTTAATCTGAATTCAAATAAACAATAAATAAGTTCTAATAAAATAAGCATATAACAGTAAACAACCATAGCACAAGCCAATCCAAGTACCAAGTGGCTATACCTTGTTTCTCTGAGACCTTTCTATTCTAATGCTCTGTGGAAACAGTCACTTAACAATAATCATGAATTCAGCAAATATGTTCCCCCTAAATGCAGCACCAACACATTCATACTTTCAGCTTATCATTTTCTAAAAATATGCTCTGTGTGAGCACTGTCCGCCGCCTAGTTTGCTGAAAAACAAGTAATTCCAAATGCCACAGAGAGTCCCAGGGCCAGCCACTATAGGGAAGACAATGAGGTAGCTTCGCAGCTCCCAGCACCTGTGGTTCTGATCTTCCTGAGATGAGTCTGTGCTCTGACCAGACCTGAATGACCCCTATTGTTCATCCTGACCTAATTCAGAAATTCTTTTCAGTTTACCTCCAGGTAATGGAGTTTCCACCGCTAGTTGATTTTTGTTATTTCATCTCCTGGTCCTTCGTACTAGTCAGAAATTTTCCTAATCATTTTAGATAAAATAAATTGTCCTTCCATTTTGTTTCCCCCACCGCCTGGGGGTGGGAGTAATTTGGAACAATTCCTCTTTTCAATTAGAGTGGCCAAAACCGTTTCTCTATGCTGAAAGCAGAACTTGAATAGATATAATATACAGCAAAATAAACAAGACATCTCAGAAAGTAGCATTAAGGCCAATGAAATTGTTAACACTTAGTTCACCTCTATAACCTGCTTAAGGATATAAACTAGGTACATTAGTTAGATTTGTATCACTGTGACCAAAGCACCTGTCAGAAGCAACTTAGCAAAGAAAGAATTTCTTTTTGGCTCACAATTCAAAGGAATATAGTCCTTTATCACAGGGAAGGTGTGGCAGCTCAGGTAGCTAAAGGAACTAGGTCTATGGTGGCATTAAGTCCACAGCATGACTTCTACTGTGTGATTTTCCTTAGGGAGCCAGGAACAAATACATACCTACGCACTCCAGTGGAGATTGACAGAACAGTAACAATTATGCCATGGTCCGACTTCATGAACCAATGGGTTTAGTAGTTACAGTAGTATAAGTGAAGGGTTGCTTACAGGAGTAGGGATGACTCAGTGGCAGCTGCATCACATAAAAGCCCATCCTAGCACAGGTAATGACTTAGGAAGGCTGCACCCATGGGCTTCCCAGCATGCCTTGCAGGCAACTGGAAGGTCAAAGAGTCTTCCTCCTCAGCTGTTGTTATTGCTTATATAAGAAGATGTTGTGAGTCTTTTTAAGTTTTAGGAGTTTCCTGAGCCTTGTAAGTGTCATTTGCTTCCTAACTCTTAGCCAGCTTGCCCCCTCCCTTCTGGAGGGAACAGGACCAATACTTAAGACCCTCCCCAAGCAACTGACTTCTTTCTGCCCAGCTTTTAAACATTACAAAGTTAAACACATTGAAAGGGGTGTATCAAAATACATTCTATATATGCATGAATTTTTCAAAGAATAAATTAAACTAATAAATATATACACATAGCCTTCCTCTCTCTGCCCCATAAACATATGCATACTTATAATGCAAAGTATATTCAGTCCATTTTCAAATCTTTTTGCAGTCTCACCTATCAGAGACAGACCCACCCGGCCCAGTGAGCTGCTTCCACTAGTCAAGCCCTATGACCTCCCCAAACCCTGCCACTCTCTAGAGAGCAGATGATCAAATGCATGAACCTGTGGTAGACATCTGCTATTTAAAACATAGGGAAAGGATGAGGGTGGGGAGGAGAGAAGAGAAGAAAAAGAAAAGAGGGAAAGGGAAAAGAGGAAGGAGGAGAAGGGAGAGGAAAGTGGTAAAGATATTTCAGAAGATATACATAAAACTGTGTATTTTATGCCTTTAATCCCACCATTCAGGGGGCAAAGGCTGGTGGATCTCTATGAGTCTGAGGCTAGTCTAGTCTACACAGCAAGCTCCAGAGCAGCCACAATAAGATTTTCTCAAAAGAAAAAAGGAATTTTAACAGATACAGTTCTGGGGTGTATGGGGTGAGGGCGAACTGTTTGTAATTCTTACTTCAAAATTCATGTTCTGAAGAACAAATTTGAATATTAAAATTATCTTGTGGTTTTTCAAAAACGATTCAATAGTGTGCTTATCAAGTGGATTAAAGTGTTTCTCCCCTATAATTCATTTTCCTTTGCCTCCTCCAGAAAAAAGGGGGAGCATAGAAGCCTGCTGCTATCTGGCACCTGCTTCATTATAAAATCAGAAATCTGGTAAACAGACTAACTCTGGTAGATGATGAGAGGCCTGTCATCATAATCAGACATTTAAAGCAAGTTACCAAAGATAAGCATGTAGCCCCAAATTCTTACCAACATTGTCTCTTAAGGCTCTGTATTGTATAGTTTAAAGAAAGACAGGAAAAAAAAATGTCTACTACCACCCCGTAGTAGAATAACATTTTTAAAACTGCCACATTTCATTATCTAAACTCTGCCCACACTTCCCTTGTTTAGATTGGATGCATGCAGCCCTGGGAAAAACAGACATTCAGCACTCTTTGTCCCACTTTGTACTTTCAAGGTGCACTTTCAGGTTTTCAAATTAGAGTCACCTCCAGTGATTACCAGGATGGGGCTCGATGATATCTTGCATTTATGATTATTGATGTGCCTTTTTATAGCTTTATTTTTATATTGAACTACCTAGTTTATATGCATTGATGAGCGTAACTCTAATTAGTTGTCTGTTTAGCAAATGAGTATCTGGGATGATTTACGAGCATCTCTAATTTTTTTGTGCAGGCTTGACATTTTGATATTGACTTGAGCACTTTACATATCTTACTGGATGTGTCTTGCTAACTCACATCACAATGGAGAATATAGCTACAGAAATTTATAAACACACAGGAATGCCTTGAGTTGGTTCATTCAATATATTTCCTTCAAGTTCTAATAAACTTCCAATGCAAAAAATAAAATGTCTGGAAAGGAATGTCTAAAAATATATTTTTGTTTACATCAAGTCAAATGCATTAAAGTTATGTTAGAAATCTAATGAACCTCTCTACTCAGTTAAAAAAAAAAAAAACAGTCTTCCACTAGAAAGCTTCAGATGAAGATATAGAACTCTCAGCTTTTCCTGCATCATGCCTGCCTAGGTGCTGCTATGTTCCTGCCTTGATGATATTGGACTGAACCTCTGAACGTGTAAGCCAACCCTAATTAAATGTCTTTTATAAGAGTTGCCTTGATCACGGTGTCTGTTCACAGCAGTCAAACCCTAAAACAGAACTTGGGACCAGGGACTAGGGTATTGCTGTGTTAAGCCTGACCACAATTTTGTTTGGAAGAATGTGGATTTTTGGCACTTTAGATTTGGAAAGCAGTGGAATGCTTAAAATGCTGCTTAATGAGCTGTCCTAGTAGGAATATGGAAGACTTTTGTGCTGAGAGTGATTTAAATTGTGCAGACCTGGTCCAAAAGGTTTTGAAAGACCCCTGAATTGGGGAAGCCCCTCACTCAAGTACTGGGAGAACTCAAACCCAAGAACTCACAGAGAGCCAATCTTGCTGCAATCAGGCAAGAGGTTTATTGGGGGGGCAAAGATCTCTGGGGACAACACATATCTCACGCAGGAGATAGAGGAGTCGACCCTGAACTCAAATGGGGAGAAGTATTTATAGGGAAAATCACATAAGCAGTTAGCAACAGGCAAATAGCAATTTTATTGGTTCATTCAAATTGGCATACTCTGCCTATTTTGGACATGGTTCAACTCTAGGCCACCCTGTTTTAGGGCACACTGATCTTCATACTTGTTTTTCTCAAGACTGCAGAGCCAGATCTTATCGAGACCAGGTGGTCTGTGGTTTTTGTTCTCAGCCTTGAGACATACTTGTCCTCAAGGCAGGGTTAGTGGGGCTAACTTAAAATTTTTAACTCTTTCAGTTTCAGTGGAGAATTTCAATATGTGGCCTAGAGACTGTTTTTGTATTATTTTGGGGGGAAATGTGGCTCCTTTTTGCCATTGTCCAAAGAGTCTGCCTGAGGCTAAGGTGAAGAGATTTAGATGAATTGTTTTGAAGAAAGAAATCTCAAAATGCTTGATGTAAATTCTGTTGTGTGGTTACTATACGACACTCTTATGAAGAGTGTTTTAATGAAAAGGAGCAAGTTGAGTAAGGAAAAATACAAAATAATGGTTTGAGTATTAAAAGGATACCAGGAAGTGAAAATGAAGCCGAGTCCTACATTCAAGGATATTAAATTAAATTATGGGGCAAGATCTTACCCAGCCAACTTTAGATCCAGAAGTGGTAGTATACATTTTTCATCCTAGGAGGCAAAGACAAACAAATCTCTGAGTTCAAGGACAGCCTAAAACTGAGCAAATTCTAGGTGAAGAAACGCTTAAATTCAGGTTTGGTGGGCCGCACCTTTAATCCCAGGGTTTAGGAGACAGGCATGCAGATCAATGAGTTCAAAGTCAGTCTACAGAGCAAATTGCAGGACAGCCAAGCTTAGGCAATGAAGGAGTTGGAAAACAGAAATCTGGTGATAATGTAATAGAACAAGGGGTCATATTCCAGCTCCTGCAAGCAACAGAACTCAGCAGCTTTGACCATATGGCTCTGGCTTTAAAATCTAGAATAGAAGGGACTATTGGACAATTGATGCTGGTTAGCTGGAACTAAGAAATTGGTGGTGATTAAGAAGACACCAGCATCACTGACGTGAAATCTTCTAGGAAGTATTTTCTGAGAGCACAAAGAAGCTGTGTTCCAGAGATAGCCAAGGTTGCACCTCCTGTAGCAGCTAACTTGGTAATATCTAAGAGTCACCCAGGTAGTACTGGTTGGTTTTGAAGGCATGAAGGGGTCATAAAGAACAGCTGAGACTTGGCACTGTGAGAGGTCATGGAAGGCCACTGGTGAAAGTACAGGTTCAGTTGCACTTGACAGCCCTGGACTAAAGGGGTTGTGCAAAGGATTTGAGGTTTGGCACCATGAAGAAAGCTTTTGAGGGGCTGTTGGTGAAGCCTAGTTGCAGTGGACAACCCCAGGGTATTGGGGATACCAGTACCATGGGATGATAACCAAGAGCAGCCGCAGCAATGGAATGGATCAATCTGAGCTTCGAGTGCTACAGAGGGCAGAGCTGGTGAAGTGACACCAGCCTTTGGAGGAGCCCAGAAGATCCTGTGTGGATCTCAGACATTGAAACAAGAAGCTATAACATTGAAGTTGACTTGGAGACCCCAAGATATTAAAGATGCGTGAGATATGTGCTGAGGAAAGCTGCTAACAGGGAGTAGAGCCAGCCCAGGAGAAACAAGTTTGTTGCTGCCAACAAAGGTGAAAAAGGCGTTGGAGATCTGAAGACAGCTTTCACATCAGACATGGAGATGCAGAGTTTGTAGTTTGCCCAGCTGGCTTCCTGTCTTGCTTTGGGAATTACAGATAAGTGATTGGATGAAACTCAGAAGAGACTTTGAAATTTGGACTTTTAATCTTATTGAGACGGCTAGAGACTATGTGGACTTTTGAAGTTGTACTAAATACATTTTGCATTATGCTGTGTTTAGGTATGCCCCTCATAGATTTATATGTTTGAACAAGACTATGGGGACCAGGGAATGAAATGTCATGGTTTAAATATGCTTGGTCTAGGGAGTGGCCCTATGGGAAGGTATGGCCTTGTTCGAATATGGGTGTCACTGTGGGTGTGGGCTTTAAGGCCCTCCCCCTAGCTTCCTGCAAGTCAGTCTTCCACTAGCAGCCTTCAGATGAAGATGTAGAACTCTTAGCTCCTCCTGCACCATGCCTGCCTGGATGCTGCTATGTTTCTGCCTTGATGATAACGGACTGAACCTCTCTGAACCTGTAAGCCAGCCCCAACTGAATGTTTTTTATAAAACTTTCTTGGTCTTGGTGTCTGTTCACAGCAGTAAAACCCTAACTAAGACAGTGACAAAAATAATAATCATTTATTTTATGTATGCCCTGTGGCACAAACTCTTCTAGACTTATTTCACCCTCCTAACAACTGAGTGGATAGCCTGTTACTATTATGTGAGGAAAGTGGAATTGTTTCACCAGACAGAAGAACTTATAAGATCAAGCAGATTTAGGAATCCCGACCATTTCATAATTGAGAATGGCCGGGCTTTTGAATCTGCTCCCGACCCAGTTCCTTTCCTGGGGTACGTGACCATGACACCCTACTAAGAGGACCATAACAACTAGTCATGTAGCATAGAGCCTATCTCTGTGCTAATGAGTTATGTAGATAGGTTTAGATTTTTTTAGTCAATGAGCATCCTTTTCCTGGCATTTCTTCCTGCAAAATGTATTTAATTTCTGGTCGACCAAAGTAAGTTGTATATATCCTCTTTCCACCATGAATAAACAGTTTGAACAATAAAAATCTCAATAGAATTTATATAAAAACAACACTTTGTCCCTCATTAATTTTCCAAATAATCACTTGTCTGCCCAAATCATCATTCAACATTGACAGTTACTTAGAAAATTAATTCAGTTCCCTCAGACATTTAAGCTCTAATTATGATTGCAATGCCTCTGGCTGTCATATTTCAGACACCTAAAGAAAGGTCTTATGTTAAATTCACAGCACACTTGGAGACTAGAATTCTTTAGGGGGAAAAAATCTTAACTTAATGAAGACTCATCAAATCAGAAAAAAGCTTAGTAAGAACCGGATATCAAATTTCCTCTTCGGGTAACTTTGACTATTCCTACAATGGGACTCTAGAAACAATGTAGGTCACGGTTTAGAATCGCCCCAATTAGCAGCAGGAAAAAAAAAGTTGGTAGTATTTATGCCCTAGTATCCTTTCAACTGGCCACCACAGGCAGCCACTAAAAATCAATCAGTAAATAAACATTCCCAAGCAGTTCCAGTTGTGACCACCTGGGGGCAGTCCTCCAACAAAAGAACACATATAGGGTCCTGGGAAGGAACACACAGGAAATCCCTGTGTCCAAAAAATGACACGAAGATCTAAGAATATGCAAACGAAACAACCAGTTTTTTCTGGTTGGTGTTCGGCTGTCGCTCAGGTTCAGGCTCCTCCCATACTCCATTCTAAACTTCCTTCATCCTAGACCGTTATCTGTCTATGAGGGTGTGGCAGCCAGTCATCTCTGGGTTGCCTTAGCTACCTAGCCCTTGTCACATGCTACTTGCTGTAATCACCTATTCACAGGTAAAAATTCAGAGCTCTAAAAGATGCATCAGTCGATCTGTAAATACTTCTCTTGGTTCTCAACAGTGGTATCACCTCAGGCTGCTTACTCTTACAGAAAGACACCAAAATGTCCTGACTAGGTGGCACCTAGAGCTACAACTATAATGGGAACGTTGTCTTTTACTATAATTAAAGTAGCCTTCATAGGCCCCTGACTAACCCAGAAGACAAAAACTTGCAAGTTGTAGGAAGCAATTCGTAGGAAGAGTGACAAAGGCCTCCCTTTGCTTCCAGACTCATGTGCTACTTCTCACGAACAGTACACACACACACTGCAACACATCACCAGAAGGTTTAGGGTGCATTTCTCTCTATGAAGTCCCAACAAATGGAGCTCACCTACACACTATAAGGTGGACTAGAACATGTGTGTTGTTAACAAAGAATTCTTTATCATGTGTCCTTTCACATGCTTGCTTTACCAAAACCTTTCTTCTGCATCTGCTTCTGCAAAGTGTCTCTTCACATGCCTGCCCCCAGAAAATCACCATTTTTCCAAAGAACCTTTAAGTTTCCACTTCAGATCTGTGTCTGCTTTGGTACACACTTAGCTTTAAAGTGAGGCCCTCACTTGAAGACATGTTTTGAAAGATCTTTTTTTTTTACCAATAAGTGAGCACTGTATGAGCCCTTGGGTGCTGGTAGCAGGACTCATGCCTGAAAGATACACTAGATAAGCCACACAGAAGTCACTGCCATATATTTCCAAGGTGGAGAGTTTACCCAATATAATCAACTTGCCACTGTTTGACTGCCTGGGAACCCAGTGTGATTCTTTGCCTCTGACAAGCACTTGCTGTTGCTAGATTAGCCTTAGTGAGAGAAACGGAGTTCACTTGGCTCCATCTCTCCCACCACCATAGCAACCCCACTCAGCTGTCCACTGCACAAACAACTGGATGGCAAGGACAGGCAGCTTGGACAACGACTCGGATTATCTACTCGGTTGTTTAGAGCCTCCTTTAGAGTGTTGAATCTCAACATAGGATACAAGGTCTTGCACTTTGGATTGTTCCCATAGGTCCACTCACACACCTTGTTCCCAGAACTCTTTGCTAATGACTTGCCCCCAGATCCTGACAAGACAGACCATCTTAGCCGCTATTAAGGCAGCTACATTTTTACTTACGACCCCACCCCCACCCTGCTCCACAGGCAGCAGTAGCTCTGTGAAGGCAAGAGGTGGGCTCCCCAATAGCTAACGGTGGGATCATTTCTAAGTTAAGTTAAACTGAAGTAAGAACTCATTGCTGGCTTGGCTCACAATGTTTAAGGCAATCTTTCATAAATTGGGTTAAACTCCTCTATTGGATGGTATAATGTGCTCCCCCACTCCCACCCCACTGAGGACCATGGATATGAGCTTAAAGGGAGAACAAATCCAAGAGTTAGGTAGCGACATGGTTCTTCATTCCCTTCTGTTGAAGTTCCTTCTGCTCATACTCAGTCCTGGTGGAACCATTTCCATTTGATCACCAACTACTACCATTCTCACTTAACTCTAACTGACCACATTTGACAGCATCCCACCCATGATGGCTACTCATCACAAATTTATACAAGGTTTTATTCACAAGAGGGAGTTAAACTCAAGAATTTTAACTGTCATTATTTTAACAAATAGGTCACACTAGAGAAAGAAATTGGGTTGCAGGAAAGTAAAGTTTATGTAATTGCTTAAAACACAGATACAAATTGAAAAAACAAAAAACAAAAAAAATACCTCATTGTGATGGTTAGTTTTAATTGTCAATATGCCACAATCTAGAATTTCCTGACAAAAAGAAGAGTCTCACTTGAGAACTGTCTAAATCAGGTTAGTGTGACAACATGCCAGTAGGAGATCATCTTGATTATGATAATGGATGTTTAAAGATCCTGTCCACAGTGGGTGGTACCATTCCCTGGGCTTGAAGTGTTACCAGGGTGGAGAAAGTAAGCTTAGCACTAGAGGCATGCATGCATTCATTCTCTCTCTTCTCTTGACTGCAGATATGACTGGGTGCTGCAGGCTCCTGCCTTGCCTTCCCTGAAATGATGGATTGTGACCTGGAAGCCAAATAAACCTTTACCTCCTTAAGGTTGTTTGTATCAGGATATTATTTTATCATAGCAACAGAAATTAAACTAGGTCACCTGGTAATGCAGCAAAGAAATGATAGCACTCCTGGTGTGTTGTCTGGAGTTTTGGGTTTTAGGAGGTTTTGTTTTGTTTTATTTTGCATAAAAATGTATGCCTGAGGGTATGTATGTATAGTATATGCATGCAGGAGCCTGTGGAGATCAGAAGAGGTATCAGATACTCTGGAACTAGAGTTAAGGCAGTTGGGAGCCACAATGTAGATGCTGGAAACTTGACCCAGGTCCTCTGCAAGAACAGTAAGCTCTCTTAACTGCTGAACCATCTTTGCAGCCCCAGGTCCTGTGTTTTCAATCAGTTACCCAAAGCTTCACATATTCATTATGCTCCTGGGAAAAATGTTTTCTTTTCCTCAAGAAGAGAAATCTTAAATGTGTGTGTGTGTGTGTGTGTGAGAGAGAGAGAGAGAGAGAGAGAGAGAGAGAGAGAGAGAGAGAGAGAAAGAGGGGGGGGAGGGAGGGAGGGAGGAGGGAGAGAGAGAATGCTTGTGATCTTACATTTTCTTTTGATTTTTAGTAATGACTGAAGTATCTAAGAAAATTTAAGGCACTGTGATGGTTTGCATATACTTGACCCAGGGAGCTTGACCCAGGGAGTAGCACTATTAGAAGTTGTGCCATTGTTATAGGAAGTGTGTCATTGTGGGGATAGGCTTGGAGACCCTCCTCCTAGCTGCCTGAGGATGCCCAGTCTGTTCCTGGCTTCCTTCACATGAAGATGTAGAACTCTCAGCTCCTCCAGCACCATTCCTGCCTGGATGCTGCCATGCTTCTACCTTGATGATACTGGACTGAATTTCTGAACCTGTAAGCCTGCCTCAATTAAATGCCCTTTATAAAACTTGCATTTTTCATGATGTCTGTTCACATCAGTAAAACCCTAACTAAGAAAGACCCTATGATTGAATTATGTCTCATTATATTTACAGAAATGACTTAAGAGTACAAGGAGTCTTTTCCTTTGTAGCCAACACTTCCAGTCTATACTTCAACATCTTCAAGGAGTGTTGCTGACTTTGACTCTGAAAGCCAGGAGGTACCTGCTTATGGAGGGCAACCATTCTTGAATGGATTCTGGAGTAAAAAGAGGCTCTGTGATAGAGGGACTGGCAACCAATGACTCGCCCAACTTGAGACCCACTCCATGTGAGAAAGCCAACCCCTGACACTATTAATAATACCTTACTATGCTTTCAGACAGGAGCCTAGCATAACTGTCTCCTGAGAGGCTTTATTCAGCAGCTGATGGAAACAGATACAGAGCCCCACAGGCAAACATCAGGCAGAGCTTGGGGAGTCTTGTGGAAGAGTGAGGGAAAGATTGGGGGAGCAGGATGGATCACGGACACCACAAGAAGACCTGTAAAGTAAACTAACCTGAGACCATGGGGGCTCATAAAGAATGAACCACTAACCAAAGAGCATGCAGGAGCTGAACCTAGGTTCCCTATATAGATGAAGCAGATACACAGCTTGTGGGTCCCCTAATGATTAAAGCAGGGGCTGTTCTCTTACTTCACTGTCTGCCTTTGACCCTTTCCCATAGCTAGACTGCCTTGTCAGGACTCAGTGGGAGAAGATGCACTTAGTCTTGCTGCAACTTGATGTCCCAAGAGTAGGTTAGTATCCAGGGGGGACCTCCCTTCTCTGAGAAAAAGTGGATAGGAGAGGGGTGTGAGGGTAGGACTGGGAAGAGAGGAGGGAAAGGGGCTGTGATCAGGCTGTAAAGTGAATAAATAAATAAATTAATGAGAAAAAACGGCTCTGCCACAGGTCCAGGCTGTGGAACCTGCACCTAGGGCTCTGTGCCTAGAGTCTATAGCTCAGCAGAGCCTGTGATGGTTAAGGTACCCATGATTGGTAAAGTCATGGGAAAACTTCATTAAGGGAGTCTCAGTGTGGACTCTCACTGATGAGATGGCAGGTCACAGCAATCAGAGCGTTGATATACTCTGACTTAGTCAGAGTTTCTATTCCTGCACAAACATCATGACCAGGAAGCAAGTTGGGGAGGAAGAGGTTTATTCAGCTTACATTTCCACATTGCTGTTCATCACCAAAGGAAGTCAGGACTGGAACTCAAGCAGGTCAGGAAGCAGGAGCTGATGCTGAGGCCATGGAGGGATGTTACTTACTGGCTTGCTCAGCTTGCTTTCTTATAAAACCCAGGTCTACCAGCCCAGGGATGGCACCACCCACAATGGGCTGGGTCCTCCCCCTTGATCACTAGTTGAGAAAATGCCTTACAGCTGGATCTCATGGAGGCCTTTCCCCAACTGAAGCTCCTTTCTCTGTGATAACTCCAGCTTGTGTCAAGTTGACACAAAACCATCCAGTACACACTCCACTTCTTTTTATCTTATAAAACGGAACCTCCATATCCATTAAATAACTCCCCACTTATCATTCCTCAAGGCTCCAGAGCCATTGTACTTTCTGCCTCTATAAATTTGACACCTTTACATACTTCATACAAACAGAGTCATTTTATTTATATGGTTGGCTATTTTCCTCAAGATTTATTCATTTTATGTTTTTAATTTTTAATTTCACTTCTAAGAGTATATTCCATGTGTGTGTTAATGCCCCACAGAATACCATGGTTTAGGTATTCATCCTTCAATTGGCATTTGGACTATTTTGATCCCTTAGCTATGTTGAAAACCGCTGGTATGAATAGAAAAATAAACATTGATGGTAATCAAATTACTCTAATATGTAGAACCCTTTACTACATGGGATACATACATGGGAATCTACCAAGAACAGCAGTTTGTTCCATATCTGCAAGGTCTTTACCAGTACTTGCTGGTACCTACTTTTTGCTCTGCAGATGACCTCCTGTGGAGTGAAGGTTGGCTCCTGAAGCTGTGGCTGTCTTTCTCACAATGTACTTTTCACCAAACAAGGGTATAGCACATTCCTGGATTCTACAGCATATAGGTAACACACAGGTTTTAATTTAACAAGATGCCTTTAGGAAGACATGGCAGAAACCACAATTAAAATCCACCTGAGCTCATAAAGGAAGGGTTTTGTGTGTGATTTTTGTTGTTTTGGTTCATGCAACTAAAAAGGCAGATGCTTAAAAATAGCTGGATACAGATGCTCTAGACTATTCTAGGGATTCAAAATTATTATTATTCTGTCCAGCTCTATGTATTTTATTTTTCAAGCGGCAGCTCCCTAACAGTGTGAGGTGTGTTCAGACCAAGAGTGACTCTTTCCCACTTAGTGAAGTCCTCAGATTATCCGATTGGCCCAAATGGGGTGATATGTGAGGCCATAAACCACTCACTATGAAAGGAATGTATCTACTCTCCTTGGCCAGGTCTGTGTCATGTGTCATATGCACGCCTATGAAGTTGTGGGCAGAGCATCTCTCTTTCTGAACTGGACTGTCTGAATGTAGAGTATGTGGAATCCTATCGCCTAGAGAACATGGAAATATTAGAAAGGGCAAAAAAAAAAAAAAAAAAATGTCTGCTACCACTGCCACAGAGAATAACAGAAAAGAATCAGATATAGAAATCTTTTAAAACTAGTTCTAGGAATAACTGCCTTCACAGCATCTTGAGTGTCTGTTTACCCATGAGACCAGAGACACAGTATTTTCTCAGAGCTCTCTTCCAAGTCAGAAAACGTACTCTCTCACCACCTTCCCAGAATTAGAGATGGTGGGGATATCTGCTTCCTTTGGGGAAAATTCAGTCCCTGCCAACAGTGTGGTCAGCCGTACAATTCCAACAAGCCATTCATCTGAAAACAATAACTCCACATGTATTAGATTTCCCCACATCTGGCTTAGTCCATCTGAAATAACAGCATCGTGGGGCACCAGCATCTCAGGCCACAAGGGGCTTAGCTGAGCCAAAGCTCATTCCTCTTCTTTAGATACAGATGGTTCTCATGTATTCTTAAAAACTTCTCCAGGGCCATTTCTTAGCAGGTACTTGAAAAAAAAAAAAAAGAAAAAGCCAAATCACTCTAAGATCAAATACCTGTTGTCCAGATATAGTGGTTCACAGAGATTATTTTATTTGAAGCACTGAATATCACAGAACCCAAGGAACACTAAATATCAATTTGTAATTACAATCAAATCTTCCAGGTGGGGGCTGCTGCTGCTCTGATAGAGACAAATGTAGTGTTGAGGGTAAAAACAGAAAGTCTGTAGTCCACATAATGGTCTCTTACCCAGACTGGACATAAAGGAGGGGAGAAGAAGAGGCCCTCTGAAGATGGATATGGATGAGAGAGGGATGGAACACAACAGGTGCCCAGCTGCCCCTCGGAGGACCCCGCTCTGAATGCTTGAAGGCAGCTGTCAGCAGCCCTGGGAGACTTGCAGGGCCAGAGTCCAGAATAGAAGCTGAGCTGCTATCAGCCATGTAATCCCACAGAGGGCTTTAACCTTAATGCTGCAGAGCTCACAGATCTTTTTACCATGTCTGGTGCCATCCACGCAGAAGGAAAAGGCCAACAGTCTCTTGCAGCTTTGCCTGTACATCTGGATGTTTCTAAGTCAGGTATTCACATCTTTGGGGCCATCCAAAACCTTGCTTTTGAAGTTATTCCCCAGACAGGCATTAAATGTTTTTAGCACAAGAAAAAGGTCAAAGGCATGTATAATTGATGATAAAAGGGTTTCAAGTGAGAAAAAAAACTAAGAGTTGTTTTAAAGCAAGTCTTGGTTTTTATTTTTATTTAAATAGCTCAGTTACAATAGTGTCTTTGTATAAACACTTAAAGCACATCTGATCTCACAAGTAATAGCATCCTGACATCTAAACCATCCCCAATCCTTCTCTCCATGATGGGCAGTCATCATGTGGCCCTGCTCCTTTCATGAAGCTTCAGATTTGCAGAAGTAGCAATCTGGAGAGTTCTCAGCACTGTGCTTATTAGATGGATTTTGGACACCAAGCGACTCCAGTGCTGACTATAGGGTTCAGTATTAACTACCAGCTGAAATGTGGCTTTTTTCTTGTAGCCTCCCATATCAAATAGCAAGACTTCTGTAAAAAAAATAAACTTCTTTTTAATAGCTTGTCCTGACCTCTCTCAGAGGGAGAAAGCACTTTTCCCAGCCTCGGCTCCTCTCTGCACAGTCTTGGTCTCTGCCTTCACTTCCATCTTTTTACTGTGCACAGGGAATATGTCACTTCCTGGTAGAAGTGATGTTTCCACTCTGCCCCCACTCACAGCTCAGTCCCATGCATTCTGTAGCTAAAGAACCTAGGGAACCCCAAACATCCTCTATAAATAAAACCATTTACTGCCATGTCTGTCCCAGGACAACTAAAATCTGATTAGCTCAGGATTAAAAGTGTAACCTCACGAGCATCCTTCCTCATTGTTCAGATATTTAAATTTTTCAAACAGAGGCAGTGGCCTGCTGAGGGCCACTGATAGGGTCACACTGAAAGTGGGGCCATCTGTCACAAAACAGAAGTGACAGTGCCAGGCATTTTAAATGACAGTGTAGGGGGATCCCTCTCTTTGTTTATGGATTTCATAAGGTCTCTAATAGGGCTTTGTGACTGAACCAATTTTGAGACTAATAAATACTGTTCCCAGATGAGACCATGTGTCACCACAATTAGTACAACCTTATAGAAATTGTCCAGGGAGTGTGGGGGGGGGGGGGTAAAAGATCTCTCTGAGTTCAGAATCAGGAAAAGAAGAAAAACACAGACTTTTCTGTTCCAGAGGCAGGCATGTCATTTTTCCCTAAGGGGTCAACCTGTAAGCAGTCCCTCTCTCAACTATGCCATGAGGGATTCTGTGTCCCCATACTGACAACAGCTGTGTATGGTCTCTGACTCCAGCTTGAGATTCAGAAAACTACAGTTGACCTTATACCCAGCATACTGTTTGCCCTCAGGGTGGCCAGCTGGCTCCTCAGCCCAATCCAGGCTTCCTTGCCTTGAAATAAGCTTCCACCCTGGGAATTCTATTTCACTCTCACCTAGTCTTGGTCCAAATGACAGGATGTCCCTAACTTAGTGTCTCAGACTGTCTGAGAAACAGCTGAAGAAATGAGACTGCCCAGCAACACACACCAAAGGCCACAGGTTCAGCCTTCCCCTCTGAAGTGACGACCACTCCTCCCATTGGCAAGTAACCATGTCCCCACCACCCATGGAAGCATCTATAAGGGAAACAAGGGAGGAATTTAGGGTAGCACTGAGCTAATTAAACTTTCTTCAGCCCTACACAAAGTCATCTAGGAAATTCTGAGAGGACAGGTGACCCCAATTCAATTCTGTATGCTTCTGCACACAGCAAGACACATGCTCATCAAATGTCAGAAACAGTCCTGCATATTCCACAGCTCCTTCCTCTTTGTGGCATCTTCAACAGCAAACCTGTCTTCTCAATGAATCTGCATCTTTCTAGACTCCTTCGTGACAATAACCTGTTTAGCTCCAGCTCAGGAAGTCACAGATTCCCACCAGTTTAACTACCCCTAAGGGAGCAGAGTAGGTCACACAGAATGATCTCCCACCCAAGGAACAGCTGTACAACAAATAACTTATGAAAAAAAAAAAGGATCCCCCCCCCATGGACTAAGTCCATTCCCAAGTATGGTTGAAAACTGCCTCTCTTAGTGGAGAATCTCTTGTTAATTCCTCATAATTACAACAAAAAAAAGCAATGGAAATAATCACCCAACTCAACAACTCTGTAATATAGCTCACAGTAATTGACAGTCTCTTTCACCTGATCTGAATGAGATTTTTTTGGACGGCTAGTAAACTTCCAGCCACTTCTTCTCCCCACCCCCACCCTCCAGAAAGTCTGTCACAATGATCTAAGATGATAATCCTGATTTCACAGGCTTTAGACAATTTCTTCTAGGTGTTAATCAGTTGTGACCATATGGTGAGGGTGAAGTAATTCATTTTTGCTTTACAATGGATGCCTTAATTGCATTTTTAGTACTAATATCTGTCCTTCTGTTTATTTGAGTTTCCAGGAGCTGCAGGAAATGTGATCTGAATTACAATGAGAACATGCCCCAGCTGAAATCCTGCAGTCAATAAGGATTCCATTCCGGATGGACCAGAGCAGGTGGGGATAATGAAGGGCTGAGGGGAGCTGCTCATTACCCTGCTGCCTGGCCCCTCTCTCACCTCCAATTTGCTCCAGGCATTTTATACTTAGCTGTGACCTCACTGGCAGGCATGCCAATCTGGTGGTCAGCAATGAGCCTCCTTCCTGGTTCTGAATGCTGCTGCTGCCTCTGGGGATATGTGTGATCTAGTTTTACTGATTACTAGTGAGTTGTTCTCCTCAGCATCCAGGGAAGGTAATTGACTTTCCAAGATGCATGAGGGTGCTCACAAGTCTCAGCCCTGAAGAACGTCCCCAGAAATATTCAGATTATGAATGGAAATGAGAGGCCCTCCTGCTTGGTAGAAAAAAGTATCTAGCAAGCTTTGCCTGTGTGGGAGGGCTGTGATGTCTGGGTCTATCCCAAGGCAGTGAGGTGAACTTCAAATATCACACATCGCAGGAAGACGAGGTAAATTAAGACTTTTAAAACAGACCAACTTCTATTTTAGTCAATCAGTTCTCTTGAGAATCTATTCACTTATTCACCTTGTTTTGGCTATCTAGTGTGTGTGTCAGAGAACCAGGCTTGAGAACATTTAAAAGAAGAGGAGGTTAGATAGAAAAGGGTCCATAACCTCCAAGAAACTGACATTCTCCCTTGGAGAGACAAGTCCTTGTGGGAAACCTCCTCAGTATGCTTGTGCTCAACCTGAGTCACACTGACTTGGAATTTTCCAGCTTAAAAATAGTATAGTTGGGGAACTGAAGTGATAGATAGCTCAGTCAGCAAAATGCTTGCCAAGCAAACATGAGGACCTGCCTTCTCCCCCTAACACTCATCCTAAAAAGCTACTTGTAGGAACATACACTTGTAATCCCAGCTCTGGGAAGGCAGACACAGAGGATCCCCAGAGCTCACTTGTCAACCTAACCCAGAGAGCCATGAACCTCACTGAGATGGCTCAGTGGTTAAGAGCACTGGCTGCTCTTCCAGAGGTCCTGAGTTCAATTCCCAGCAACCACACGGTGGCTCACAACCATCTGTAATGGGATCTGATGCCCTCTTCTGGTGTGTCTGAAGACAGTGTACTCACAAAATGAAATAAATAAATCTTAAAAAAAATAAAATAAATAAATAAAACCAAGGTGGATGGCTCCTGGAGAATGACAGACAAGTTTGACCTCTGGCTGTGAGGTATCCACCAGAGAAGACCGCTCTAACACAGGTTCAAGCCAATAGAGTCTTTATTAGCTGGCCAGCAATTACACGGGGTGTTCATTGAAAGACCCCCACTTAGCAACAATAAATGCCATTTCTGTAAGGCTGCGCGGGCCAGGTCAGGGACCCAGGTGGCCAAACAAGTCAGTGGGCAGCTAGCTTGCAACAGACAGAAAACAGAAAGCTCCTAAACAAGCCCTATAAGGCAGCTGCTCTCAGAAGAGCCCAAAGCAGCTATCCTCGAAAGCTGCAGCCCTGGCTGGTACCAGGAGTTGTGTCCTTGGAGCCATATTTCTGCCATAGTTCCCACACCTAGATAAGCCCAAGGCAACTATTCTCGGGAGCTGCTGGTACCAGGAGCTGTTTCTTTGGAGCCATGTCCTTGGGCTCACTCCCTGGCCACACTTAAACTAACCAATTAGAACCCTGTTGCTATGCTTCTGCTTCTGTACCTTGCTTCTGCCCCCTAAGCCCTATAAAAAGGGGACTGCCCCTTTGTCCGGCGCGCAAGTCCTCCAAGAGACTGTGTGCCCGCAGGTACCTGTGTACTTTGATCAAATAAACCCTCATGCTGATTGCAGCCAGTGGTCTCGGCTGATTCTTGGGTCCTGGGGTCCCCTCAGATAAAGGTCCTCTGGACGAGGGTCTTTCACATGACCTTAGTGCGATCCTGAGCTCTTCTCAGGATGAGTCTTTAAGCAGAAAAATCACATCCTGGGTTGACATTCCTCCAAGAACAGAAGCCAAAAAGCAAGGTTAGTGCATTTTCCCAGAACTGTGGACCTTGGTGAAATTACGTCTTTGTTCTCATTTTGGTGAGTGCCACTGCCTATGTGCTGTGTTTCAAGGCCTGAACGGTAATTCTTTCATGGTAAACTGTGTTAAGGTTTAAGGGCATGTTGCATCTACACAAGTATGCATACCCACAAACACATGAACACACACACACATGCATATAGACATGTAAACACACAACACACACAGTTTAATTTTATCCACCAAAGTAGAAGTTATCTTATTCTATACTATACTTTATATAGGACATTAGGCTTCTCTATGTAGCCTCCATCTGGTCAACCTTTACTATAGTAGACCCTATACTGTTTCTTATGTTCAGCCTGGTCCTCATTTCCTATTAAAACCCCAGCTCTTCAACTCATTGCTTATCTTTGACCTTTGATACCCACTCATCCCTTAAGTTTTACCAAACCGAACTACCTACACTTCCTCCAATGAGTTAACTTTGTTTCTGGTCTCCAGTATGTATTTTTCATGGAACCACATAATTGCACATATAGTTTTGAACTAGCAAGAAGGTAAGATCTGCCTGTGACAAGAACTCAGCTGCAGGTAAGCTCTAATCTACTCTTTGTTTCGGGGTAGCCTACTCATCTTGCAAAGACTATAAAGATTATAGCTCCTATGCAAGAGAACTTTGATATATGGATACCAATAATAATTCATGATGCCTCTCTATTTAAAAGAAAGTAAAAAAAGATTATCACTGCCTAAAACCACCTTTTAAAGGTAAACAAGTGGAGTATGTGCTGGTGGGATTCATATTAAATGACTGTAGCCGGTTCTACAGTATAGACCAATCTTCAGAGTCCTTGATTTGAGGTAGCACTATGAGTTTTTTTAATCTAGAACATTCTGGGATTTTCAAAAATAGAGATTACATTGCCTTCATAATAAAAAAACTTTGTTATTTTTATTTAAAATGTTAACTTAAAACTAAATGAAGTATTTCTTCTCTAGCTCAGTGTCTAATACATTGACCATGGAACAGTAGAAAAGAAAGATGATATCCCAATGACAAGAGTTCATACCGTTGAGATTACCTGGTGAGACTGGAGCAATGGTAGTTGGGAATGGGAGAGACAGATTGCCTCATTTCATTCCAACCCACTGTCACAGGAACCAGTCCATTCCTATCAGACACAAACCCTCACTCCAAGATCTGAACTCATCTACTTATGAAGATGAGGTCCCCTAACCTTACTATCTTCTACTCTGTCCCACTTCATAGAACAGCAGTTCTCAACCTATCACAGGTTTCTCCTAAATCATCAGAAAACACAGATATTTATATTATGATACATAAGAGTAGCAAAATTACATAATTTTGTAATTACATAATTACATAATTACAAAAATACATAAGAAGTAGCAACAAAGGTAATTTTATGGTTAGGGGTCATCACAGCATTAGAAAGATTGAGAACCACTGTCTTAGAGGCTTTAGTTTCCAAGATTCCAGTACATGAACTTTGAGGGAGCAAACCATAACCTACCGTAGCAGTCGGGGTAGCATGCAACTGCTGAAAATCACTCATCTCATATTCAAAACATGGATGGCATCTGTGCAACTTTATGGTTCCAGAACCTAAATGACAAGGGCAGCCTCCATCATGGTCATACCTATTCATGTGAGATAACCATGAGCAACTAGAAAGCTTTTCCATCTGTATACTGTTTTGCCCCAGGACCAAGCATGTAGGACTCTAAGAAGCAAGAGCAGTATGTGCTTTAACCACTGAGCAATCTCTCTAGTTCCTATATTAACATCTATCATTTCAGACTGCCCTGTAGTCCAAGCACTCAGAAACCTGGGAAAGAAAACCATTGTTCACACACACACACACACACACACACACACACACACACACACACACACATAATCTTAGGGTAACTGTTGTTGTGGCAAAACACCAAAGAAACTTGGGAATGAAAAGAGTATATTTGACTTATTCTTCCACATCATCATTCATCACTGAAGAAAGTCAGGATGGAAACTCAAAGACAGGGCAGGAGCTGATACAGAGGCCATGCTGCTTACTGGCTTGCTCTAGAACCACTTCTGGTAGTAATCAGGTTCTCTAGAGGATTTATAAGAATGGCTTACAAGCTGTGGCACAGCTAGTCCACCAACAGAAAATCCAAGAATCCAGTAGTTGTTCAGTCCACCAAGCTGGGAGCCTTAGCTGGTCTCCAGTATATTCTGGAGTCCTGAAGACAGAGGCTCTAATGAAAGTGAAGGAATAGACTCGCCAGCAAAAGCAAGCAGGCAAAGAGAGCTTCCTTTATCTATGTCCTTACAAAGGCTTCCAGCAGAAGGTGTGGCTTAGATTAAAGGTGGATCTTCCTGCCTCAAAGATCCTGATTAAAAGGAGGTCTTCCTACTTCAAAAGGTTTAATAAGGAGAAAATTCTTTATAGGTGTGCCCACACATTTGGGTTTTAGTTTATTCCAGATGTAGTCAAGTTGACAACCAAGAACACCCATCACAATATATTAACAAGTTTCATTTTTAGAACGATCTTAGGTTCATATCAAATCTGAGTAGAAGGTATTAAGCTTCAGTCACTTCCTTCATTACATGTATAGCTTTCCCTCCAGCCCCATCCGGCCCTGGGTGGTACATTTGATACAAGCAGTAAACCAACACTAGTGTTATCATTGTTCCCCAAGGACTGCAGAGTACTACCATAGGCTTTACTCCTGGTGTTTATGACCTCTGGGTTAGACAAATGCCTAATGGCATGTGCTGTTAGCAAACATGCAGAATAGTTTCCACAACCTAAAACTCTTCCATTTCCCACATATTTAGGCCCTTCCCCCTCCTCCCTCACTTCTACTGTGTTTTTGTTGTTGTTGTTTGTTTGTTTGTTTTTTCTGATTCTACGGTTTTGCCTTTTTCAGATTATAATAGGATTTGTACAACATGGTTAATTTTATGGGTCAACTTGACTGAATTAAGCACTCCAGAGAGGACTTAGCTATTTATGGGTGTGTCTTCAGGCGTTTCTCAAGAGGATAGTACATGAGTCTGTGGACTGAGTGGGGAAGATTGGCCCTTCATGAGGAGGGGCTGCATCCAATCAGCTGAGGGTCCACATAGCATATGAAGGTAAGGGCTCTCTTCTATTACTCAGACACTGTTTTTATCTTGCCCAGGAATATTAGAACCCCAGACTCTCTAGCTTTTGGACCCCAGGACTCACACCATCAGCCTCTAAAATAAGAATTACAGCATTGGCTTCCCTGGATCTGAGGCCTCATATGTTGCCAGCATCCCAGAGTCTCTAGCTTGTAGGTCATAAGACTTCTCAGCCTCCATAATGCTGTGTGTTAATTCTTTTTTCATGTGTTTGTGTCTTTCCTCCACTATTCTATTAGTCCTTCCCTCTGAAGAACTGAGACACATACACTTGAGATCACACAGGCCTTTTCAGATTGGTTTCTTTGATTTGTAGTATGCAGTGATGTCTCCTCCAGGTCTTTCCATGGCTCAATAGCTCATCTCTTTTTAGCACAGAATAATATTCTATAGTAAGAGGTACAGTTCATCTACCCACCTATCCTTAGTTACCTACTAAAGATGCCATAACTATTCAAAGTTGGGCAATTATGAATATATGTCCATTTGAAGAGTTAGTGGGGGCACACATCCACAATTCGTTTGGGTAAATATCAAAAGCAAGTTTGTCAGATTATATGATAATAAAATAATTTTAATAAAAAAATTGAAGATGAAATATTTTCTAAATATTTTTAAGTTATTTCAATCAAAACAGCATTAGGAATAACAAGTGTGTCAGTGTTCACCACCCAGCAGATTTGCATAGTATTTCTCAGTCTTTCTTCCTCCCTGAAAATAGTTGTCATTCTGAATCTGTTCCTTCCCTTTGCATATCTTACTTTTGTTGCTTACATATTCCTAAACAACACAGTATTTTTTTAGGTTTTTAACTTCATATAAGCAGCATTATCTACATACTTTTTCTAGCCCACAGTTTGTCTCTCCCCACTCCAGGTACTAAGTTATAAAACTCGGCCACTGGGTGAGGGAGGCAGCTCAGACAGTAAAGTGCTTTCTAAGCATGCGGTTGTGAGTGCCCATGTAAAACATAAGGCATAATGATACACTTGTAGTCTGAACATGGCTGAGTCTGAAACAGGTGATTCATGGTCCAACTTGCCTTGCCTGATCAACTAAGGCCTCCAGCACCCATGTAACTACCGGATCCTGACTCCCAAGATGCAGAGGGTTAAGGGAGAACAGGAAAGGCTTACTCTGTGAGGGCAGGGACAGGCCTAGAAGAGACTTTGAAACCCAGAGTATAGATACTTTCACTTTTTTACTCGTCCCTCAAATAGCTGTTTATCTTCTATATGCTAAGTATTAGAAAAGAACAAAAAAATACATGACATGCAAATCTTATTTCAGAAAGCCTAAAGTTGGGACTGAAAAGATGGCTTGGTGCTTAAGAGCAATGACTGCTCATACAGAAGACCCCACTTGGTTACCAGCATCCTCACAAAGCAAACAGCTCCCAAACTGACTGTAACTCCAGTTCCAGAGGATCCAATACTCTTCTGGCCTCTGCAGGCATGGCACACATGTACATACATGCAGGCAAATGTGGACCATGTAAGGTAGCCTGGTCCCTGGTTGAGCTAGGGCTAGAAGCTCTGGAGACCCAGAAGGGTTGGTAGGAACTTTGCTTCCTCCCAGGCACCAGGCCCCTTGTCACCAGCCATAGCCCCCCCCCCATGGATTTGTGGCCATCAGTCATGTAAGGGCAATTCCCCAAACCCCTCCACATGTAGAGGACATGACCTGTGGTCACATAGGCTCAAGACAGATCTCCATACTAATGAGGTACCTAAAGGCCTGGAGGGCTTAGCCAATAAGATTTTCTTCCCAGACATTCCTCTCTGCAAAAGGACTTTAACCTCAGGCACACCCTGAAAAGTGGGGTACAGTTTTATACATCCACTTTCCACCATAACAATAAATGCCTTAAAACCATGGACTGCCTCACTGGGATCTGCCGGTGGGAGCCACGAAAATGGCTTTTGCCTGTAGAGCTGCTGTCTAACCTCCTGTACAAAGCCTCTCTGCACTTTCAGCCACGACCACCACTAAGCTCTAGCCAAGCCTGCAGTCAAGCAGAGGACTCTCCCTGTGGGACCAGCCTGCAGCCCCCATCTCCATTCTTAGCTCTCCAGGGCATCCATCAGTGCCTAAATGTCCAAGAGCCTGAGAACCAGATAGCTCTGGCCTAGTCACAGGCAAGGGGACGCCCCTAGCCAACTCCAGCAGCTGTCCCTTGCCTCAGACTGTGTTTTCCCATCCCAGGAGCAGTGTGGGGGGGGGAGATTCCCTCCAGCCCAACACCCAGCTGGGAAGCGAAGTCAAACTTCCTGAGTCCTGGCTCCCGGAGTAGTTGTGACCTGTGGCAGAACAGATGGAAAACCCCCAACCCCACCAACTAACACTCATACACATTAAATAAGTACATCTTTAAAAAAAAAAAAAAAAAACCTCCTTAAAAATGAAGAGAGAAAGAACAAAAGAAAGAAAGAAAGAACAGAAGAAAGAAAGAAAGAAGGAAGGAGGAAGGGAAGAAGGAAGGAAGCTGAAGTCTAGAGCAATATTAGAATCTTTTTTACTTTTTAAATCTGGATACTGTTTAAAATACTCTGAGGCTAGAAAGTCTGGATCATTCTGAAAGGAAATTAAATTCAAGGTCTAAAAAACTCATGTAAGTTGGGGCAAAAAGGGGTAGTCTGTAAGCTCAAAGGCCTAGGACTGAGAACGTTGTAAAACAAATCCTGGCTTGCCCAGCTAAACCCATTGTTAAAACATCCCTGAGGCTAGGTTAACTGACCTTAAAGATAAGATAGGAATGCAGAAGCTGGTCCAGGCTGTCTTTTACTACTGAGTTGTCAGTCAAATGAGCCCCTCCTGAGTCTATTCAAAAGTAAATTAGATGTTAACCTCATGTATCCAGACTTAGATAAGCATCCGCTCCACCAGTCTTCTGACTTCCTAACTGCATGTAAGCTATGGATGTTGGGTGAACTTTGTACTAATTCTTCCCAGCCCCTGACCCTCTCTCCCAACCCCCTCCCTATAAAAACCCCAGCTTTCGAGTCTCATGGTCGGTACCTCTATCTCCTTCATGAGATACTTATCGGCCCGGAGCTCCGCCATTAAACTACCTCGTGCTTTTGCAGCAAGAAGGTCTCTTGAGTTTCATTGGGTAACCCCATGTCCCAAGACTCGAGTGGGAGTTTCCCGAAAGGGGGTCCTACAATTCCAGCATAAAGCTTCAGGATGTATACATCTAAACAAACATTAATAGTTCTCATAGCCCCCCTATCACTTTGAAAAACATGGAAACAAAGAGATGGATGTATGATATAGGCAAAAACTGCTTTTTCTCAGTCCTCCCAGGGTCTTAGTGAGAAAGGCCCAAGTACCTCAAAAAATGGAGTCATAGGACAAAATCCAAAGGTTAGGAGGCAAAGTATGAGAGAGCTAAATAAGTGTCCAACAAAAGCAAGTGATGCAGGTCCTTCAGGTTTCATCTCTGGGCCCATGAAGGTCTTTAGCTGCCCCCTTTATCAGATGGTGCTTTCCTGGCTGAGTGGTAGGTCCCCTGTGTCTCCGCCAATGTATGTCCTGCTTTGGAGCAAGTTGGAAGAGGACAGAGCACCCTGGGCTGTTTCTTAACTACCCTCATCCCAGCAGTCCTTCCTGCAGTACAGGCACATACTGGTCCCCACACAAGTTGGAAAGAAACAGTCATTTTCAAGAGGGTGCATATTTACAGGGTTTTAAAAAAAGACTCAGACAAAAGAGCTCCTTTAGAGATCAGTTTTATGAAACTGTAGGACTTTGAATAAATCTTTCCTGTTTGATTTTTAAACAAGAAACATTCATTGTCTAACTAACCTGAACACTACTGCTTGCAGACAAATAAAACTAGAGAAACCTCCTTTCTGGGGTTTGTGAATCACTCAGTACTTGCCTGCCTTCTCAAAAAATTCTGCAAGACATTTCCACTTAGGAACCACCAATAACTTTTTTTCCTGTCTGTTGCCAGGTAAACACCTTCAGGTTTTGAATGTGGTTCACTGACCAGACCCCAGTGATCTCCCTCTTTGGCTGTCCTGCTCCTGAACTCTTTCTTAATGCTTTCCTTTCTCCTTCTCTGGCTCCTAACCTCTTCATCCTCTTGCTTTCCTCGTAAACTGAGAATGACTTCTTTTTCTATTCCTTAGCCCTTGCTTTTACTTCTGATGCATGTTACAATCTCTCACTTGCTTAATGTCTGGCAAAAACTTTCTGTCCATTGCTGTTTGGAGATAGAGAAAAGTAAAACAACAAAAACAAAGTTACTAGAAATTCTCTCAGGGACTAGCCCAACCCCCAGTGATAACTTGATTGGTGGCCTTTTTCATTTACACAAGAACTGGTTCTCACTTCCCATCTAAATTGCAGGGGGTGGGGGAAGCAAAAGAAGGGACTGATCTGTTTACTAGCATTAATTCCTCCCATTGTGGTAAATCGGACCTTCTGCCCGTAAACATGACTTTGCCTTAACAAATATTGATGGTGATTCACTCTGGAGTCTGAGTGTAAGACTTGTTCTACCTTTAAGAAGTAAAGGGGTGAAGGAATTATGTATAAAGGAAAACTTCTTTAACAATTTAAGGAGATTAAAAGAGAAAACTCTGAGCCAATGTAATCAACAAAGGCAGGACCCACATGAGAACAATCCTAGACATTACAGCGAATACTTCCAAGGTCCAGAGTCTTGGCTCTAGGGAAAGGAAACATAGTGTTTCATGATTGACAGATCTCTCTGGCATAAACCATCTTCACATTCTTAAGACAAAGAGCAAGGATAAGCTCCAGAACCCCAAACCTCCATTCTTGGGTTCAGGTAGGCCCTCAAAGAACAGGAGGGAAGACTTCAGGAGGCATTGACCTAGTTTCCTCCTTGCCAGACTGCAGCTCTAAGCAGTAAACACTTTCTTCCACTCAAGGCCAGTTCCCAAGAATTCCCTCCCCTCTCCCCATGGAAGCAGTTCCCAAACTCATCCCTTCCTGGTTATCTTCTCATTGTTGACACCTTTATGTAGTCACTCCCTGATCAACCAACCTCCTTTCTAGTTAGAGCATTTGAGCATCTCATCTGCTTCCTAGTGACTGACAGAGACTCTTGTCAACTGAGGCTATCCCAGGACTTCTTTGTAAGCTCTTACCATTTCTTGACCATAAATGTCTTACTTCATCTCAAGTTATTTTCATAATAAACCTCCCATGCAGACCTGTAGTTTTCTTTTCCAATGCCTCCATCTGCTTTGGGTATCAGAGTAAATGCTGTTTTCAAAGAGTGCCAATGCTCTCAAAGAAAATGAAAGAGTCTTCTCTTTAATTTTTATTTTCTAGAAGCCTTTTGGGGTTAGAGTGAACATTATTTCTTCCTTAAATATTTGGCACAATTCATAAGCAAAAAGAAAAACAACTTCCCCAAGAGTTATAAGCTGCAATTCTTTCACCTTTTAATTTCCAGCACCCACATGGAATTAGAAACTGTTTACTACTCTCGTTCCAGGGAGAACCCTCCACCTCCATCTCCATCTTCATAGGCACACTACACACACGGTGCACAGACACACATACACACATACAGGCAAAACACCACACACATAAAACAAATATTTTTTAAGCTAGATATTGTCAAATCCAAAGTTAACTCAAATTCCCCAAATTCCAAAAAAGCAGTTTAAATATCTAGACTAGAAATGAACTCAACCAGGACCACAGAAGGATTTCTGGCAGTAAGGTAAAAGCCAGCATTCCTCAGGAACTTGTGAAACCAGCTCCCATCTGCCAAAAGGAATCATTTCCCTTACCTCTGGGACATATGACTTCCTATGACACCTATCATCAAAGTGCATGCTGGCTTGCAGGTTCCCTCAGTATCACAAGTACCTGCTACTCATTTCAAAGTCCAGGCAGCATCCCGGCCCTTCTTAACTCCTCCTGTATCCTAAACTCACTCCAGCTCACAGGCTTCTTGTGGCCTGGCTATTCTCACTATTCTCTGCTCTTGCCTCTCTCACTGTCTGTGCTATCCTCCCTCCCCACTACTCTCCCTCTCTCATAGATAACCCTGGCCATGTAACCTGCTGTCCATGAGTCTTCCAGATGCCTCTTTTTCTCTCTTTTAATCTCCTTAAAATGGAAAGAGCTGCTTAAAAAAAAAAAAAAAAAAAAAAAAAAAAAAACTTCAGCAATATCATGGAGTAGTCATGGTAGCAGCTTCTTCACCACACCCCTTCACATATAAGCATAAAATTCAAAATGTGAGAAAAGAGTTGCACAGTGACCTTTCTTCAAAGATGAGCCCAGTTTCACATGAACCCAAGGGTCAGATATGGCAGAATTCAACCTGTTTCAGGCCTAGAAAAGTAGAAAGACACAGACTCCAAGGGAATCTTGGCCACGGCAGGACTAGGTAAGAATGCTATGCTGGCCTGTCTTTGCTGTGTGCATCTCCAGAAACATGTGAGTTTACATCCGAACCACACTGTTAGTTACCTGCACATTTTGTCAAATCTGGTATGTCTACCTTAATAATTTATTGAGACAGGCCATTAAATGTAATTGTTCTTAATCAATTCTTTCTCAATTTTCTAAAGACCCATTTAGAAATGGTGTGTGTAGGTTGGAGAGATGCCTCAGTGGTTAAGAGCACTTTTTACTCTTGCAAAGTACCTGGGTTCTGTCCTCCAACACCCATGTGATAGCTCATATTCATCTAGTCTTTCTATAACTTTAATTCCACATGATCTGACATCCTGAGCTACATAACATACATGTATCACACAGACATAAATGCAAGTAAAACATATATGCACACTAAAAAGGTTTATAAATGGCATATGGTTAAGGATTATCACACATTCTTATGTTCAATTTGTGGCAAATCTAAATCTCCTCTAAAAAGTGAAGGCAATATTTTAGAAATGTGGGTCTGCAACTAGACAGAGAATATTTGAAAAGCTCACATTGACACAGACAGCATCCATCGGGCTTTCTTCCTGCTCACTAGGTCAGGTCTGTCCTTCCCTCAGCTGAGGCTGCTGAGGCCAGAAACAAGAGCCCCTGACTGAAGTGACATGACTCCGGACCATAGAAAGGAGAAAGGGTTATGGATCTGAGTGGGAATGGCCAGTATCGGTGTTCTGGGAGCAGAGTGGAGTTGGGGGGGGGGGGCAGGCAACAAAACATGAGAAGCCAGTTCTCCAAGGTTGGCAGAAGGCAGACTAAGGGTTTAAACATTAGAAAGGCATTGTTTTGAAGTACATGAGAAATGAGATCTCATCTATTTTGGAAAGACATCCTTTCTGATATCTGACCTACAGAGGTCTCCATGGGTCAGCCACAGAAAGGAGTCAGCAGCTCTTACCATTTCTTGACCATAAATGTCTTACTTCATCTCAAGTTATTTTCATAATAAACCTCCCATGCAGACCTGTAGTTTTCTTTTCCAATGCCTCCATCTGCTTTGGGTATCAAAGAGTGGAGCCAGCAGAGACCTGGCTTTGAAAGACTCAACAAGTCCTCACATTTGCCCTACCTGAGCATGGTGACCAGAGATCTCTGCTTTCTCAGTAGCACAAGCACTTACAGTTCCTCAACCCAATCATCAGGACCAGACCAGACCTTGGACTGAGGATGGTTATGCAAGAGGATGACATCAACAGAAGAAACTCAGTAGTTCCTAATCGACCTGGTCTGTTGTCATTGCTTAAACGTGATCACAAGCAACTTATAGGGGAAAGAGTTTATTTCATCTTACACTTCCAGGTAACAATCTATCACTAAGATATCAGGGCAAAAACCTAGAAGCAAGAACGGAAGAAAGACCATGAGGATGTTGCTTAACAATTCATATTCTCTGTCCCTCTGTCTCTGTCTCTGTCTCTGCCTCTCTGTCTGTCTGTCTGTCTGTCTGTCTGTCTCTCTCTCTCTCTCTCTCTCTCTCTCTCTCTTTCTCTCTCTGTGTGTGTGTGTGTGTGTGTGTGTGTGTCATTCTCAGCTAGCTTTCTTTTTTTAACATTTTATTGATTCTTCCTGAATTTCACATCATGCACCCAATCTCACTCATCTCCCCATCCCTCCATATCAGGTCTTTACCTTTGAAATGCCTTCCCCCAAGAAAACAAAAAATAAAAATAAAAACAAAGAGAGAAAATGACACAGGAAAAAGAAACACACACAACTTGTTGTGGAAGCTATAGTGTTTTACAGCATGTCCTATAGTACACTCTTTTGTCCACACATCTTTACTTGCAAAGCCTCTAGCTTCTATCACACTATCAATACTGGATTCTTACCAGGGCTACTCTAGGATATCCTGTGTTGTTCTGTGCCATGGAGATGCAGCTTTGTTTCTGCAGGACCAACCCCTTCTTGTGTTCCAGCAGTTTACAGATGAGGTAGATGTTGGAGTGGATCAACTCAGGGCCCTGAATCTGAGCCTAGGTGGTGACTGTGTTGTTCAGCCCACCAGTTCTCTTTTGTCTACACCATCAGGGCCAGCTCTCCTCCTTTCCTAGGGGAGGGGTGGGGCCAGCTCTCCCCATTTGTGGCAGCTGGCAAGAGACCTGATTGGTTCTACCTCGATTATGCCATCAGCTCTCCCTTACCCAAGCCACTAAGGCCAACTCTTCGGCACTGTCCAAACTAGGGACCAATTTTCTTGTTCTCACACCGTCAGAGCCGGTTTTTCCACACCCATGCCACCAGGGTCAGCTCTATCTCACTGCCCAAGAGAGGCGCATTGTCTGTTCTCCTAAGTTCTGCAGCCAGTTAGAGATGGGACAAACTCATACAACCTCTGTGAGTGGTGGAGCCATTTTCCCCACACCCATGCCAGCTAGCTTTCTTATACAGCCTAGGATTCCTGCCATCCACAGTGAGCTGGGCCTTCCTAATCATCTGTGGAAACAATTCCCCACAAACAGGTCCATAGGCTAATCCAATGGAGGTAATTCCTCAATTGAGCTTCTTTCTTCCCAGTTAGAGTCAAGTTGAAAATAGAAAGGAACCAATACATTGGTCCACATGATTGAATCCACCATATGTAAGTTCAACATGTTCATGTCTCCCTCCAAAAATCTTTTGAAACAATGGAAATCACAGATGTTATCAGATGGTCCACCCTAAAAAAAAATCCATAAAAACCTATTGTTCCCTTTAAGTGAGTAGCCTGGTCAATTTTCGTCAATGCCAGCTCACCTCAGCCTTGCTTATTTGTAATATGGAGCTTGGTTGTATTTCTACTGTTTCTGTACCATATGATCTCATCATTATGTATGAGAAGCATTTCTTCAGAGATGGATGGGATTAATTAAAAGAATGCTGCAAAGGCACAGACAAGATCTAAGGCCTTCTCAGCCCCGTTGTCAGACTGTCAAACAAGAAACTCCTCTAACACCATGATCTTAATGCTGGCAGAGAAGGTGAGACACTATGTCTCAAACTTCCTCCTGCATAAGATCCTCAGTGGCCCTGGATACGCAAAGGAACCACAGGGCAGGGCCATGTCTAGACATTAATTCATAGTTAAAGGAAAAGAAGCATGGTATTATCATGAGCCAGAGCAGGAACAATTTTAAGGGGAAGATGAGTTTAAGGTCCTTGATGATATACAACATGTGTGACTTGGACATAGGCCAGACAGAAGAATCTGGAGTACCTGCCAAGATATCTGGCTCCTCCCACGAAGATGATGCTTGTGCCTTTTCCAAGAAGGAAAATGAAGATGGGCAACTGGTTTTTCAGGAGGGAAGATTTAATCCATTATAACATGTTGGTTAATAACACCTGTTTCTCCCACCAAAGTCACATCATGCAAAGTACATGAATTCTGCCTTTTCTCTTGGTTTGGGTGTTTCTGAAAAAGGGTCTTTCATTAAGAAAAGAAGACCTCATATTTAATATGGGAGATTTTACTCTGTATTACCCTACAGCTAAGTTCTGCTTCTCTCATCAGGACAAGACTGTGAATCCATCCTTTACAGATCTGTGTACCTGAAACCTCATTGTGTCCTCAGGAGGCATAAAGGAATTGGTAATGTAAACATCATTTAACTACATCACAAATGTAAGCATCACCTAAGAGCCAAGATACTTTCAGGAGATGTGTAAAGAATGCATAAAGAATAAAAGCCCTGCTTTTGAAGGGTTAGCAGCAATAAATATGTTGGGCAAAGGCTTGAGATTCCTGGAGAAAGGAGGCTTTTCTAACCATAAATGACCTCTGTAATTTCCATGTTGCTCTTCAGCTACAAAGCAATGCATTAAACAACCCATTTGACAACAGATGAATGCGGTGCTTCCTGAACTGTAGCATTCCAAAGCTCAATCATGTACTGCTGAACCACTCTCTCAACACTCCCAGAGGGCAGGACAGAAGCCACAAGTCCAACATTCAGAGAAACCTCTGATCCAACAGGGACTGAATAGGTAAATAAAGCGGCAAGAAAATGGACCCCACCCCTAGCCACACACTCTCCAGCTGTTCCATGTACATCCTTTGAGTGTAAAATTGTCTCCATGATGGGTGACACTGTTTTGAAGAGCTGTTAAACCGTTTAAAGATTCAGATATGCCCAGCCATCTGACACGGTGACATATTATCCCTATAACGACTACTCTCATGAACCACATGATAAAGGTTTTTATTGGGGGGGGGGCACTATTTTTTAATTGAGTAAAGAATCTTATGTTTTAAGTATATTTATGATGTGTGTGTGTGTGTGTGTGTGTGTGTGTGTGTGTGTGTGCGTGTGTTGAACCTCACTGGAGGCTTGCCTTGAGGTTTGAATCTTCTGGCCGCATTCCCCTTCCTGATTACAGACTCAGTGTGACCAGCTTCCTATGCTCCTGCCACTATGCTTTCCCTGGCATGGTGAACTGTGTCCCTTCTTAAACGGTAAGGCAAAATAAAATAAATCCTTCTTTTTGTCTAATACATGGTTACAGAAGTGAGAAAAGCAATGCACTCCCTTAACTTCAGACCATGACGCAGATGCCTGTCTCCTAGCAGAACAGAATGCACACCCAACAGTGTCCTCACTCCATGTTGTGCAAGCCTGAGAAGGGTAACAGATATTTGTATGCACGTAAAAAATGCGTGGAAGAGACCTCCTCACTCCCCGGAGCCAGTAAGTGCTTCTGAGAGGGAAACTAGCAGCCAGAATGACAGGGGCAGGAGAGATCCTTTTCCTGTGCCCTCTTTATCTCATTTGGATTTTTAATATGTGTATCACTTCTTCAATTAAAGAAAAGAAAGATAATAGATATATTAATAATATTGTTTGAGATAACCATTTCAACCGTGGGTAAATATTTCAAAATGTCTCATCGCACAATGGAAATATCTACAACTTTGTCCTTGCTGTTCTGGGATTCAATTCCAGGGCTGTCCACAAAGTAGACAGTCTCCCACTGACCTACAACTCCCAACCCAATATGAACAGCTTTTATTTAGCAACTGTACTTTGATAAAACCGAAAATAAAGATGAATGAGGCAAATTTAATAAGAATTTATAATTTTAATAGATTCCTAAACAATAAAATTGGGATGAAATTTCTATGTGTTCCAATTATCCCTCTCTTAGATACTCAGAGATGAGGTTGGTTCTGAAAAATGTGTGATTCATGAGTTTATATCTTTATGTAAACACCCGAGAGACTATTGCACAATCCTAGAGGCCCTAAATCCATCACTCTACATGTCTAGAGACAATTAAGAGATGCAATAAGCAAGGCAGGTGAAGCTGCTGCTGGTGCCACACTGCTTATTTTTTTGACAGTAGGGTTAGGGTTAGGGTTAGGGTTAAGGTTAGGGTTAGGGTTAGGGTTAGGGTTAGGGTTAGGGTTAGGGTTAGGTTATTTTCTTGGATCTCAGCCCATGGATGATACCTTCAACAAACCTAATCTAAATAATAATCCCTCAATAGCATGGTATGCCCTGAGGCTAGACTAGTCTAGATAATCCCTAATAGGAATGCTCAGAGGCTAACCTAGTATAGATAATTCCTCACGGGCATGCTCAGAACCTAGTTGATTCTAGATCCTGTCAAACTGACATTAACCACCACACATGCTTATTTTTAGCAATGCCTGCATTGTGTGATTCCATTCATGTGAACTACATGGAGTGGGTTAATCCATTCAGACAGAACACAGGCTGATGTTTACTAGGTCTAAGAATGAAAAGAAGTGGGGGAACAACTGCCTTTTAGGCATGAGTTTTCTTTATAGGGTAAAGGAAAAGTTTGGAGAAAAACAGTGAGTAGTTGAGCAATATGATAAATATATTAAATGCCACACTAGATAGTTCACTTAAAGTGTTAAGGCCTGCTCCTCTAGCATATCCATTTTGTTCATGCCTGTCATGTTTCTGTAACATACCTACCAGTCACTGACACAGAAAATAACTTGATTCAGAGCAGAGTCATGCTGACCACATAGTATTATGTTCTATACGTTCTGAGGTTTGCTAATCTTAAGAAATTCCACAAAGCTTTACATAGGAACTATCAAATCAAAGGTCAATATGAGCTATTATGTCTAAAATAGCTTGATTCAAAGCCGACCACCAGCCAGTGCTTCCTGCCCCTGCATATGAGTTCATTTTGATTTTTGTGGGTTGGGTCTTTATAAGTTGTTCCTGAAAAAAGACTGAGGTCCAGCCTTAGCTCCTAAGTCTAAGCTGGACCTTGATTGACCAGTCTCTGGCTGTACATTCAATAAACCATCCCTATCTAATTGAAATTGGTGTTCATGTGGTTTGTGAGGTGATATCTGAACCCAAACAAAAAGTAATTTGTTTTGCCTGTAATCGCAATACTTGGGAGGCTGAGGCAGGAAGATCAGGAATTCAAAGTCATTCTCATTGTCCTTGGCTACACAGTGACTTTGATGCCAGCCTGGGCTACATGAGACCTTGTCCTTACAAAACACAAGTTAGACCATGATGTTGTCCATACTTGGACCCACACACATACACTAATACATAAATGTAATTCTTTTAATGTGAAAGGAAGTGTAAGAAGATTTTATAGTGGCACTTGAAGATGTCAACTGTTGCTAAGGGACCATAAGCTGAGCCACATAAAAGAGACTTCTAGAATTTGGAAAGGGCAGAGAAACAAAATCTGTCCTAAAGTTTCTACATGGGATATAACCTTGTAAGAATTCCCCCAAAGGGAGATTCTGTGTGTTCATAGGACAAAAAAAGACCCTGAAACTGTGCTTTCCCAGTTCGCTCTTCAAAAATACCCCCACTGGCAACTACATAATGAGAACTCAAATTGACACCAGTCCCCACAAGGCTTGCCCGAGAGGCCATCACGCTGGGAACTGTTTTGGTTTTGTTTGTTTATTTCTTTGCTTCCACACGGCTGTGATGACAAATTTCTTGAAGCACACTGTGTAGACCATTCCCTTTCCCTTCCTTAGAAGCATGTTGAATGAACAAAACAATGCCTGGCTCCTGCTTGCTAAATCAGGCCCACGTCACTTTGGCCTTTGTATCTTTTCCTTTACTACATTGAATCCGCTTGCTTGGGCTTACTGTGTCCAGGTTCCCAACTCCTGGGGCTGGAGAGATGCTTCAGTGGTTAAAAGTGTATACTGCTCTTGCAAAGAACCTGTGCTCGGTTCCCAGCACCCATGCTAGGTGGCTCACAGACACCTACAGCTCCAAGTCCAGTGAACCCAGTGCCTCTGACCTCCAAGACCACCAACATTCACATGCACGGATCTTGCCCTCCCACCCCCAATACCACGCACATACATATTACTAGAAATATTTTTTAAAGTTCCTTAGAGCTCCAATGATGTCTCAGTACTCACATTACTGTTCATAATTGCTTGTAACTCCAGTTCCAAAGGATCCAACACCCTCTTCTGTGCGTGCAAGTGGTACACAGGCATGTAGGAAAAATGCACATGTGCTAATAAAAAAAATAATAAAGTCCCCCAACTTCAAGGCTTCACCTATAGACATTTATTTCTACTTGGTTCCATAGGATGGAAGTCTAAGATCAGATCAGTGTATCAGCAGGGCTGACTCTGGGGCCTCTCTCCTTACAGACAGCCATCTCCTCATCCATCTTTACAGGGGTTTCCCTCTGTGAGTATCTATGTCTCAATAACCTCTTCCTGGAGGGTATCAGTCACACCAGACTTGGGTCCACCTTAGGGAAGTCATTTTAACCTAATTACTTCTTTATAGACTCTCGATTCAGACAACGGTTGAGCCCTGAGGTTCTAGGGATAAAGACTTCAATATATGAATTTAGGGGAGACACAATAAGAATGTTATATTTTTAACTCACTAACTGTATATGCTCATATAATAACAGGTTACTGACAATTGCTGTTTCTGCTAATATTCTGGGAACAGGTGCCCTGGCAAGGCAGACAAGGAGGCAGCTAAGGAAGGGAGGAAAGAATACTCTCCATTTACATTACATATAAAGCTGGATTTGTTAAGAGTTTTTTGCTAATATCTCTCTGATGTATTTGTTTCTCTAAAGTCACCTGCTGAAAGGAAGGCACTGTAGCTGTTAGGATGACCAGGACCTTAGTTGTCTAAAGGAACATTGCTGAGAAGATTATGACCAGCTAGTCCTACATTCAACAACCTTCCCTCATGAATCTCACCTCTGACATCCAACCCATTTTACTCAAATAGAACTATTCCCCGGGAAGCCAAGGCAGGAGGAACATGGGTTTAAGACCAGATACTTACCAAGACCAAGATACTACATCTAAACAAAACAAATCTAGATCTTGGATGACTGTACAGTCAGCTCCCTCTGTCTGATAGGCTTGAGAACTTGTGTCTTAGAAGATCAGGAAGCTGGTGTAACAGAAAGGCTAAAAATGTGGGAGGGGTAGAATCTACCTTATTCTCAGAATTTTCTCAAGTTGTACACATCTAGTTACTCTCAAATTTTAGCTGTTATCCAGTAGCTGGGACTGTAGTTCAGTGGTAGAACATATATGGAACATGAATGAGGCCCTGGTTCAATTCTCAGAACCAGAACTACCCAGTCCTGAACAGCTTCTGTAAGCTAGCCCTATATATAACACAGTCATTGGGCTTTCAAATATACTCAGCACTTAATTTTGGCTTTTTGTTTTGAAACAGAACCTCACAATGTAGCCCCAGCAGACCTAGAACTCATTATGTAGACCAGAATAGTCTCAAACTCACAGAAATCAATTTGCCTCTATCTCTCAAGTTCTGGGATTTAAAATGTGCCACCATTCTTGGTTTCAGGTTCAGTTCTTAATCTCCCCCCTCACCTTCATTTTACCCTTTGCTTACCTTATACTTTTTGTGGCTGCTTCTTGGATTTGAGTTCTCATTTCCTCCCTGGTATTCAGATATAATGCTCTCTATCATTTCTTTAGTAGTAATCTTCAACCCTGACTTCAGCAATTTGGGTTGCTGCCATAGGGAACTATTCTAGAACTCCATTGGGTAACATTTATGAAACTCACTGCAGCCTTTAAGAAGATTCAATCAAAGGGTAGTTGAACTAAAACTATTGTGTTAAATAAAAGAAATGACAATTGTCTGTTGTTTAAGAAATGGTTCATATGTGTGCCCAGGTATACACAGGCAAAGGCCAGAGAAGTGTATCCTGTGTCTTTTGCTATTGTTCTTCATTTTATTAAGACAGGGTATCTCGGTGAATGTATAGCAGCCATTTTAACTAGTCTGTCTGTACAGTGAGCTCCCGTGAGCAGTCTGTCTCCTTTCCTAAATGCTGGGCTACAAAGATTCCGGAGTAGAAAGAAAGAAAGGGAAGAGAGAAATGAAAGAAGAAGAAGAAGAAGAAGAAGAAGAAGAAGAAGAAGAAGAAGAAGAAGAAGAGAGAAGAGAGAAGAGAGAAGAGACATAGAGGGAGGAAAATACTGTAAAAGTAATGAGAGAAAAATATAAAATTCTTTAGAGTGGGGAAGGGCATCTCATCTTGGCTATGATAGTTAATCTTCCCTGTTGACTTGAATAGATTTGAAGTCACCTAGGAGACACTAGTGTATCTTTTATCTGTTTCGAGATTTAACTGAGCAGGGAATATAGGCAGCACTATCCCACAGGCTGGAGTCCCAAACTGAATAAAAGGAAGAAGCCAGTTGGGCACCAACATTTGTCACCCTTTGCTTTCTGATAGTAGTTACTTTGTGACCAGCTGCCTAGTGCCACCCTAGCTAAAGCCTATCTCATCACCACACCTTCCCTGCCAAAATAGACTGTATCCTCAAAGTACTATCCCCAGTGAATTTTTCCTTCTTTGTGTTGCTTTTGCTATACATTTTGTCACACAGTAAGAAAATTAATTAACACAAAAATTATGACAAAAAAATCAAGCAACATTAAATAAAACATTTGTGGGTTTGTCTTTGCTGTAATTTGGATCTGGAATGTTCCCCAAAGGCCTATGTATTGAAGGTTTGACACTAAGTTTGGTACTATTGGGAGATGATGGAACCATTAAGAGGTAGGGCCTACTTGGTATACCATCCTCCTCATCCTCTTTCCCTTCCTCCTCTTCTTTCTTTTTTTTTGGGGGGGGCAGGGTTTGTGTATGTGTGTGTGTGTACCTGAATGAATTAATATGTACCACCTAAGGCATTGATTGCCCTTGGAGGCCTACACACACATGTGAATACACATGCACACCACACATGTACACACACACACACACACACACACACACACACAAACACAAACACACACACACACACACCACAGTAACACGCACAAAAATTTTATTTCATTAAAGTAATAACATTAGCACAAGATTTTCCTCGTAACAGAAATATTAAGTGTGATACATATTACTGTTTTCTACAGGTGTTATGATGTTTAGTACTGCAAAAAAAAAAAAAAAAAAAAAAAAAAAATTCTTAGCAAAACCCAAAAGAAACAGTTCAGGAATGAATCCGTGTGTAACATTGTGACTCCAGCCCTCAGCATGGGTCTGCAGAGTGTTACATTGATTCCTCACAAAGCTGGGCAGGGACTGGAATAGCCTGCTCTCTCTGGTCCCCATAGCCTGCTCTCTCTGGGCCCCATAGCCTGCTCTCTCTGGTCCCCATAGCCTGCTCTCTCTGGGCCCCATAGCCTGCTCTCTCTGGTCCCCATAGCCTGCTCTCTCTGGTCCCCATAGCCTGCTCTCTCTGGTCCCCATAGCCTGCTCTCTCTGGTCCCCATAGCCTGCTCTCTCTGGGCCCCATAGCCTGCTCTCTCTGGGCCCCATAGCCTGCTCTCTCTGGGCCCCATAGCCTGCTCTCTCTGGTCCCCATAGCCTGCTCTCTCTGGGCCCCATAGCCTGCTCTCTCTGGGCCCCATAGCCTGCTCTCTCTGGGCCCCATAGCCTGCTCTCTCTGGTCCCCATAGCCTGCTCTCTCTGGTCCCCATAGCCTGCTCTCTCTGGTCCCCATAGCCTGCTCTCTCTGGTCCCCATAGCCTGCTCTCTCTGGTCCCCGTGCAGAGAGACTGGTCCTTGCTAAGCGTATGGAGTCAGGGCTATATTGACAAATGGGCTCTAGGAAAACAGAGCCAGTCAGAGGAGAGATAAAATTAATGAAAAAGAATGGTCACTCTCTCCAGGCAGGTTTTGTAGTAGAGCAAATAAGAGAAGAGCAAAAAGATTATTTCATTTAAAAATCACATAAAACAAATTATGTACAGTTGGTATGTTGTATCAGAGTGCTTCTAAAACAAAAAATCAGGACTGACTGTGGCTAGAAGGAGCAGGGCTGTTTGCCTTGAAAAAGCTGGTTGTTTCAGTCTTATAAAGATGGGGGGGAAGGCTTTTTTAAAAAAGAAAGACAGCCCATTTTTAAAACAGCCTTCTTTCCCTAAATAGCGTATTTTTATAGTTCACAATGAATTTGAAGGCTTTATTTAAATGTAAATTGGGTGGGTGCATGTGGCAAGGTAAATTGATATACAGAAGATTAAAGGTCACTGAGAGAAGCCCCTGGCCTGTATATTCAGCCCATTTAAGAAAGCTTGTTTGTCTCTTTTGCTGGGTCCTAGAGAAAGAAGTGGTTAGGAGTTGGCAAAAATAACAAAGGGAAACTGTAAAACCGCCTGTCTGAAATCTGTTCCCCTTCGTGGTTATTTGGGCCAGGCCAACTTCCCCGAGTATGAGGAATCAGCACATCTGATCCTGTGCCAGCCAGCTCAGGCTGTAAGGCTGGGTGTCCTGCAGCTTTGTCTGCGTGTGTGGAATTACAGCAACAGTAGTGGGGTGACAATCCCGTACCCTCCCAACTAATAGGTATGAAAATAACAAGAAAACAAAACAAAACAAAACAAACTGATGTTTTAAAAGTCACTAGACAGTCCTAAAGAAGCCTTCCGGATGGATGGCTAGTTTCATTTTGTACAACATACACCCTGAAGGCTTTCTAAGAAATCACTGGCCTAAAATCTACATTATTGACAAGCTAGCAATTAGCATTGGTTGTTTGAAAAGATGGCTACTTTCCAGTGATCTAGAGCCAGGATTGCTGTAATTTATGCAAATATCTGACGACTGTATTAGTTAAAAGATAGTAGGGTACAAACAGTGTTCTGGGCAGCACAGAGAGCAGGTACAAACCAGAATTAAGAGAACCAGCACAGCACGGTCTATACAGGTTTTCTCCAGATTGTACAGTAAAACGGTCTTCTCTTTGAACAGGAAGTTAGAAAAAAAAAACACTAAAAACAAAATAGATCTTAATTACTGACAGAGAACCATTTTCTTTCTTATTTCCTGAACAATTCATTCAACTTTGGCAAAAGGAACATTTTACAGTAAAAGTTGACAAAAGCATCACCCTGTGTAGGGTTAAAATACACATTTATAAAATACAGCACACCTGTTCTACTCCCTGCCATGATGCCAGCTTTCCCTCAGGCGAACTGCGCTGGGCCGTCTCTCCTCAGAAGAACTCAGTTCCTTCACATCCTGTCAAGCAGGGAAACAAAGCCAAAGGCAGGTTGAACTGAGGTCAGTTGCTTCAAGATGCCAAAAGCCAGGCAAAAAAGTCAGAAAAGCAGATTCAAGGATGGGTGGAGGTCTGAAAATGAATAGCCAGATACATCAAGTTCAAACCAGGACAAGCCCCCAAACCAGAGATTATTTTGGGGTCAATCTAATAACAAAGTAGGCAGGGAATTCCTGAATGGCACTTTAAAGGTGTGATTTAGCTGTGGTGGCTATTCTTGGTTGTCAACTTGATGACATTTGGAATTAATGGGGCACATTAATGTAATGGATATTTTTTTTTGTCTTGTTTAAAGTGGGTAAATCTACTTCTAGTCCAGACCTCTGAGGTAGAAAGACACACTCTTGCCCAGGATCTAGAGGCAGGAAGACACACCTTTATTCTGAGCCACACCTTCTGCTGAAAGCCTATATAAGGATATGGATAAAGGAAGCTTTTGCCCTTTGCCTGCTTGCTCTGCCTTGCTGGCAAGTGCATTCGTTCACTGGCGTTAGAGCCTACTTCAATAGTTCAATGGTACTTTAGCATGAACTGAAGACCAGCTGAGGGCTTTGTGGACTGAGAGACTTCTGAATTCTTGAATTTTCTGTTCATAGGCAGCCATTGTTGGGTTAGCTGGATCGTAGCCTGTAAACCTTTCTAATAAATCTCTCTCTCTCTCTCTCTCTCTCTCTCTCTCTCTCTCTCTCTCTCTCTCACACACACACACACACACACACACACACACACTTTCTCTAGAGAACCCTGACTAATACAGTAGCTAAGAAGCATATGAAGTGCATGCGGCTCTATCTGCACAGACATTCTGCCACACCCAGGAACTCTTCAGCAACAGGTACCTATTGGTTTAAAAAAAAAAATAGGATTTTGAAAATATTAGCAAAGGGACCAAGAGCAGTTAATATAAGATAGAGACCCAGTCATGCACCAATAGGTACTATTACTACAGTCCCCAAAAGAAAGAGCTGCAAGAAATACACTTGCTAACGAATGCCATCATTCTTGTTTAAATAGCAAATTCCATGTGATTATAACCATACAAGTTAAACAAAGTGGGTCTAGAGAGATGGCTCACCAATTAAGAGTATTGGCTGCTCTTGCAGAAGACCCTGGTTTAGTTTCCAACATCCACATAGTAACTCACAACCATCTGCAACTCCAGTTCCAAAGAATCCAATGCCCTCTTCTGCCCTCTATAGGCACCGGGCACTCACATGGCACACACGCAGGCAAAACACCCATATGCATAAAATAAAGTTTAAAGGTTACAAAAAATAAAGAAAATTAAATATAGTCTATGTTCTTACAGAATTCAGAAGGAAAAAGGCAAGTAATTCTGGTTCACTGTGATAGGGACACTGAATAGCAAATCCATAGCATGTAAAAATAAGATGGAGGAAAACCTTCAAAGGAGTTGAAATCTAGGCTGAGAACTGAGGCCCCAAAGTATCCCCACCTAAAAGGAGTAAAAACAATAGCATGGTTTTAAAACAATATTAAGTACAAACTACTGATTTACCACCAAGTGCCTTCAAAACATAGCTCTAAAGAATACACACATATATGCTTTACAGAAAGTACTTGGGGAACTTATTTGCTTCTGGAGGTACTGGGGTAGAATCTAGACTCTTACACCACTGAGTCACATACCTAGCTTCTTTATTTCCTCTGACAAACTGGCTCTGAAGGCCTAAGCCCAACATGATGATTTCAGTAACAACCACCCCTTTGATAGCAATCACTGTCTTAGTGTCCTTTCATGTTGCCATGAAAAAATACCCCGAGAAAAGCAACTTAAACTTTATTTTAGCTAGCAGTTTAAGGTACGGTCCACCATGGTGAAGAAGTCACAGTAGCAGGGCCTTGAGGATTTGCTTGGTCCCAAGTCATCCATAGTTAGAATGACAACTGAATGAATGCTCAGTCCCCCCAGTCTCCAGGGAGCACTCTTATACATTTAGTCTAAGGGGTCTTACCCACCAAAGTACAGTTCTGGATCACAAAGCAGAACCAAAGGATGTACTTCATTGCAAAGATGCTGTATCAGTGGATGCATACCATCTCATCAAAAGCTGTTTCCTTGAGGAGCAATAGAAGTCTGTTAAGGATGTGGGTGAGATCTTCATGGGACTCACCATGAGGAATCGTCATCTGTGTAGTAAAGTACCCCAAACATACACCATTATAGCACTGTATTCTCAGTAGATGGGATTCATGGTTCTAGGGGTCAAGGACTGGAAATAGGAGTAATCCACTTGCTATCACCTCTAGTCACTGATCAGGAGAATGTATGCTTCCTACTTCAAAACTTCATCACTATCGATGCACAGTCCCTATTTCAGAGGTGGAAGCACCTTCCAGCTAAAGACACAATGGCTCTACCTGAAACGCTAAGCCATTATTGCCACCAGTGACTCTAAGAGGCCAGCAGATAAGGAAGATGGCTAACTTTGTCTCTAACTGTCAGTAGGAAGTAAGTGGGTAGTTCTGGTGTGAAAGGTATGTGGCCTATGTCTGGCAGTTAGAAAACACATGGGTATATACCAATACTCCTGTGCCAGTTTTGAAATGAATGGACATGGGCTAAGATCAAAGTTTCTATAAGCTTGTGTTTTTCAAGAGAGTTGGGTCAAATTATTGAATTAGTGAAACCTCTTAGGTCAGCAGGAATGCTAACCAGGGGAAAGAAATCCAACATGAAAAGTACAGAGTGAAGTGGATGCCCAGAATTAACCTGAAGACCAGTTACACTATCAGAAGGCCATCTGCTTAACTTCTCCCAAATACCACCAACCAGAATCCTGAAAACTTCCTCTAAGGAGTAACTGGAGTTGAGCAGTTCCAAAGACAGACTGTAACAGATACTGTGGTACTCAGGACAAATGTGTCTCCCTCCAGCTCCTGAAAATACCAACTACAGAGGGCTTCCAGTCTTACTCTTCTATGGAAACTGCTGTCAGTCAGAGGAAACTACCACCTTTAAAACCTAAAAGCCCATCATTCCAATAAACTAAAAGAATCCCCTTTCAACTATAGTTCTGAATGGACTCAAAATTGTCAAGGATGTGAGGACACTAACTAGAGTGGGTGTGCTAGGAGGTGTGCTAGGAGGTGTGCTAGGAGGCTAGGCGGTGTTACGATACACCCAGGCTTGAATTGGAAATCCACAGGACCAGTTGCTGTTAGGCCTTTTCATTTTATTTTTGAGATGAAAACCATGTTTAGGTGTGGATGTTTTGCTTGCATATTTTTTCACACTACACATGTGCAGTGCCCTGATCAACTAGAAGAAGGCATCAGATCAACCAGGAACTGGAGTTTCAGCCTTTGTACACCGCCATGTGTATGCCGAGTATCAGCCCCTGTCCTCTGGAAGAGCAGTGAGTATTCTTAATGGCTCTCCATCATCTCTCCAGTCCCTTGTTAACTTTTTAATCTACATCTGCAGCTCACTCCATCTTGGCCTCAACCCAAGATATTTGCCTACCTCCCCCTTTCTACCCTAGCAGAATTCAAAGGTTTGGCTTTAATCTAACTTATTGAATCTTGAATCTCACTGTTGCTGCAGTTGGCAAACTTGGGATCTGCTTTTTTGCTGTGTCTTCCGAAGCCTTTCTTCTCAGGAGTTAAACACTGAATGTAGTGTAGGGTCCTCCCTCCCTCAATGGCAGAGGATTTTTGGAAGACAGATTTAAGAGGTTCATATCATTCATCTGTGGCAGGGTCTCTCTTCAAAGCTTCTGTGTGGTCCAGCTCCCACAGGTGCATGCCCTGTGGCCTTAAAATCACAACACTTACACTCCAGAGTCTAATTAGAGCTGACAGTCTCAGAATAACTTAACAGCTTATTCAACTCAAGAGAGCCAATATACTGGCATAGCATAGGAAACTAAACACTCCAACCTCAGAGAAACAATCATTTAAAAGCTAGAGCCCAAACCATCTTTGGAGTCTGTTACAATTAAATTCCCTTATCTTTGAGTTAAATAACTTAATTAGCTCAAGTCCAATAAGCTTAATTGGTATAGTAGAGACACAAAATAATCACTTATATGATTGCTTAGAGCCTGTATGGGAAGCCTACCTCTGCTCCTTTTGAACTACAATTAATTTGTTGTGAAATATGAGTGCATTTTGAATACAGAGACACATTAGAGATGGGAAGATTAAGTAGTACAGTTGCAATTAGGTATGCCGGGGGCGCTATGGGACTAGGCTCTGGTTGGCTTTTAAGGCTTCATTCTGGACAAAATTTTGAATGGACCTAACACGCTTATCTTTACTCTCCTTCTTGATCACATTAAAGATCACATAGAAGGTGGTGTCCATAAAGCCCTTATTAATAGCAAAAGACGTACCTAAGCAACAAGAGTCCTCTTGAGGTGTCCTCTTCTTATCTTGAAAGACTTGAGAAGCATAGAAATAGATTAAAGGGGAGACAGAAAGTAACATGGAGGAATCTCACACTGTAAATGTTAGCAGCAGAGGAGGATGAGCCTAGGCCATGTGAAAAACCCGATCACGAGACCATGAGTGAGGAAAGAACCAGAGGCATGGTGGAACTGGCCCACTCTAGGAAAACGCTGGCAATGTGTAGCCAGCCAAGCAGCTGGGTAGAAGTTCGTTTGTTCGTTTCCCTTTCTGCTTTGCCCTATCCGTGTTCATCCTAAGGTCACCATCTCCTGCCCTCCTCATCTCTTAGCTTCCTGACAGAAGGCATGGGTCACAGAATGACACAGAATGGTAGCGCATAAAGGAACTCCGTAGGCCTGTCTTCCAACCCACAGGGTGCTGTTGCCGTGACTGGAATGTTGTCTCAGGACCCAGGACTCCTCATTCTGCCTCTCACGAGAAGGAGCTTCGGAGAGTGAGACCGTGCCAAGAAAACTTCGAGCCCTGTCAGGAGAGAAAAGTGATAAATAGCTCACAAAAGAAAGTCATGGATGAAGGGAAGAAACTAGAGAAAAAGATAAGAAGATAACACTTGGGTGGGGAGGGGGATACATGAGCTGTGGTGATACCACCATCCTATGATACAAAGTCTCTTTGATTCTAGTCATTTGCCCCAGAGAAATGGAAATTCACTCACAGAACACTCAAACAGTTGTCCAGAAAAACTTTCTGCATAGTGCTTAAAAGTTGGAAATAGATCAGATATGTCTAAGAAGGAAAGGTGATAAAGTAAACATTCTCAGTCCAGTGAAAGACTGATCAGCAACACATCAAATGTATGAACAGACATTGTGCTGAGTCAGGAGAGAAACCAGATGTAAAAGAGTGTACAGTGGTCTGGGGATGTGACTCAGTGCATAAAGACCTTTCTGTACAAGCAGGAGGAACTGAGTTCAGGTCCACACAATTCCTGTCAAAGCCAGATGTGGTGGATTCCCTATAAACCCAAAAGTTTGTGGCAGGTCCAGAGAGAGGCAATCCCAGGAGTTTGCTGGCCAGCCAACTCAGCCAAGCAAGCATTAGAGGAAGACAAATGTAACCAATTTGTTATAAGGGGGCAGAGGTCAGAATAGTCATTCCCTGCATAAATGACAGGAAGGAACTGTGGGTAGTGTACAGATTAAGTAGAAGGGAGGCATGAGGGGCTTTTTTTTTTTCAAGGACTTGATGAGAATTTTAGTCACAGGCATGGGTTTTTCTGTTAGAATTAGTTGAAAAAAATATAGTTAAGATCACTTACATTTTATTGTCTGTAAATTTTAACAATGGGGGCAGCGTTTGGGTCTTTAGGGCCTAAGCAATTTGCTTTAGCAGGTATCCAAAATATAAAAATATAAGATAGAGAGACAAATGACATAGAACAAGCCATGATAGGAAACTCTGACCTGCCCAGTCTTAGCACACTGGTGTTCTCTGCAACATTCCCTCAACTTTCTGTATCTTTAAAATTTTCATTACAAGTAATTTAGGAAAAGGTCACTAAAGGGCATTGCATATAGAAATATTAAAATGCTATACAGGAAAATGTGTAGTTAGAATAGCCCCTTAAAGAGGGTGTAGGGAGTCATCTAGGACAGGGAGGGGTGGGGCATTAGAAGGTCACATGTCTCTGATGGATTTGGTTGCACACTGACCTTACTGTAAGTCTTTTACAAACACTCAAGCATTTTTTCAGTTGGATATTCAGTTCTTAACATTAACTCAGGGTGCAGATGGCAACCCAAAAAGACCAGTGTGGAATTCTGGAGGCAGAATTACTTTGTGGTTTAAAGCCCTGAAGCACAAGGCTTTCAGTGCTAAAACTGGGGTGAATCAGAGACTTGGTTCTTTTCCATAACTGTAAGAAAATACCAGAAGCAGAATGTTTTGTAAAGAGAAATTTATCTGGGCACTTTTTTTAAGATTTACTTTTTTTATGTGCATGGGTGTTTTGCCTTCATGTGCTTCTGTGTACCACATGCCTGCCTGCTAGTCAAAGAAGCAGAAGAGTGCATCAGATATTTTGGAACTGAAGTTACAAATGGTTGTGAACCAACTTGTGAGTGCTGGTAATCAAACCTGGGTCCTCCTCAAGAGCAATAGAGGCTCTTAACGGCAGAACCATCTCTCTATCCCAGAAAAAAATATTATTATAGCTCATAATTCTGAAAATGAAGGCTGAATGTCTGCATATGGGCTTTCTTCTGGCAGAGCCCAAGGTAGTACAGAAAGAACATCTCATTGGCAAGACATAGGGGACCACAAATGTGTCCCCAGGTCTCTCTCCCTCTTCTTACAAAGCTGTCAGATTCAATCATAGCACCTTCTCTCTGGTGACATATCTAATCAATTATCCCCAAACCCCGTCTCCAAACACTATAGTTGGATTAAGTGTCTGCCTTCTTACTACCTTACTACAGGGATTACACCTCAACACAAAGACCTTTGGGATTCACACTCCAAACACACAAACCACAGTTGTCAGTCACATTGATACCACACTTGGCATCCCATATTTGCAAAAGTCCAAGGGAATCAATTAAACAGATTTCATGTATAATATTTTGTCTATAAGCAGATAATATTTAAATTAAATTATTGTCATTACCAGGGTCTGGAGAGATTGCTCAGTGATTAGGAGCACTTGCTGTTCTTTCAGAGGACCCAGGTTCAGCTCCCAACAACATATGGTGGCTCATAGTCAGCCATAACTCCAGTACCAGGGAACTCAACATCCTTTACTAGATTCCATATGCACCAGACACACACATAGTATAGATATATATGTGCAGACAAAACCTTGCACATATAGAATAAGAATAAATGAATCATTTTCTTACATAATAGTGCACGGTTTTAAACTCAGAACTCAGGAGGCAATGGCAGTTAGCTTCTGTGAGTTGGAGGCCAGCTTTGTCTATATAGCAAGTTCCAGGCCACTCAGAGCTACACAGTAAGACCTTGTCTAAACTTGAAATGCAAAATCCCCTAGTTAATAATGTAATTAATGGAAGACACACTAGTATCAATTAAGTAAAAACAAGTCATCTGGCCCATGGTTCATGATCTTCATACTAGGAAGCCCTGGGCACCAACCTGAGACCCATCAGAGAATAATGGCACTGTTTTTCTATATGTGTCCGCTAAGAAAGAAAGCAGAGCTTTCCTTGGAAGAGAGTTCATAGATTAGGGTATCATAAGGGGCATAGATACCTCTGAGCCAAGTGTAAAATGCACCGTCTCTTTTTGACACAATCATACAGCTGGTTGTGTATACTATAAATAGCCATAGTTGCATGGATGGCAGAATTCATTGTAAACAGGTGACAGAGAATCCCTATTTAAAACACAGCTCCACCAACTGATGAAGAAAATTCAGCAGCTCCGCTCTAACAGTGGCCACTTTCTGAGGATGGATTATTACAATGCTGACTATAAGCAATACTTCAAAACATCACATCTCCTCATCCAATGAGGACGCTTAATGCCAAGCCTGATGACCAGAGTGCAATCTCCTGAACCCATTTGTAGAAGGAGATAATCAGTGCAGTAAGTTGTCCTCTAACCTCCTCATGTGTCATGAGGCAATGGCACATGTGGTCATGCAAGTGCCACACGTGCAAACATACATATAAATAAAATGTAAAGATATAATAAAAATTTTAATATGGGCTGGGAAATAAATACTTAGAAGTTTGTATGCATTGCTGTATTATCCTCAAGCCTGTGCAGCATTGAAAGTTTCTTTCCAGTCTGAGTGCAAAGAAAGACCTGTGTACACCGACGGGGTGAGACACTCCTGGAAAGTTTGCCGTGCCTACGATGCTCATCCAGTCTGGTTCCTGGAACAGCAGGACACGAGGAAAAGGTGAGCTGTGTAGCACTTGTGTTTAACTTCTCTAGAGGAATTTGTCATATCTGTTTCCTCATTCTCTGTACTTGTCACACTCAGGGGTTCTTTGTGCCTCTGAGTTTTGCATATGCTGTGCCTTCTACATAGAAAACATATTTACCATTGTCAATGTTTCCTTGGGGGTGGGGTAGGTGTGATTATTGCTCTCTTTAATCAGCCGTGGTCACCAGCATGATAGAGAAGGGTCAAAAGGGCTGGCACTATATAAGAGGTCAGCAATTGCTAGAAGGACATTCTTCCAGAGGATGCTTGTGGGCCAAGAGGTAAGCTCTCCTTTTCTGTTCTGGTGGCACACCTGTCTGCCTGCTGCCATGCTCCCAACCACGATGGTCATAGACTCCAGATAATGCTGTTTTCATGAGTTAACATCCACGTTAGGGTGGGGCTTTTCCATGATGTAGCTGCCCAAGTTATTCATGTAAGTGACCCCTCACCCATGGTTCACCAAGCTGGTCCTGGATGGAACTGTCTGCTAGATCTCTGTCTGGAGTAAACAGAAGTAGACTCCCCAGGAAAAGTCATACAAAACTCCTTCCCAGAACTACAACCCTCTGGTCATCAATAGAGATTCTCCCAGCATGGTATATCTCCACAAATCCTCTTCAGATCAGGTCGAATGTAGCTACTTTCTCTTCTGCTCCCCTAGTGCTTTTCCCACATTATTGCAAGCATAGCTGTTTACCTGCTATTCTCTACATTGAACTGTGCATCCACAAATGTGCACAGTTGATATGACAGTTGGGAGAGAGTTGATCATCAGATTCTGTTGATCCTTTTCTCTGATTCCTCAATTCTAAATCTGAAGTGTGGATACATATTGTTCTTGCCAAATTCACATCCAACAAGGTCTGGCAGGATTGCATTGTACATAGTAGGTGTCTTAGTTAGGGTTACTATTACTGTGATGAAACACTATGACCAAAAAAACAACTTGGGAAGGAAAAGATTTATTTGGCTTTAAACTTCTACAGTACTTAAACTGTTCATCATTGAAGGAAGTCAGGGCAGGAACTCAGAGAAGGAACCTGGAGGCAGGAACGGATGCAGAGACTATGGAGGGGTGCTGCTTGCTGGCTTATTCCTTTTGGATCACTCAGCCTGCTTTCTTTTAGCACCCAGGACCACCAGCCCTCTCCCATTAATCACTAACTAAGACAATGCCCTACAAGAATATCCACAGCCCAATCTTGTCACATAGACAATTTTTCAATTGAGGTCCCCTCCTCTCATATGAATCTACCTAATGTCAAATTGACATAAATCTAACCAGCACAGTGAGAAAAAAAAAAAAAAAAGGTTGGATGAATGAGATTCTGTGGTATGAGCCATATGTGCAACACCATGTTTCCAGTTCTATACTGTAGGGAGCCGTTGGTGCCAATACATGGCGCCGGCTTCCCGCCGAGGACTCAGCAAACAGAGCTGTTGCCCAGCCAAGAGACTTAGAGCACATGCACCACATACGTCATAGCCCACTCTCGGGGCACACTAATGAGCTACTGGAGGATGCACCAATCAGGTAGCAACACAAGTCTCTTAGGCATATATAAGCAGTGCATTTCTCTCCCACGTGGAGAAGACCCCTGCAGAAGAGAAGACCCCTGCTGGAGGGAAGTCCCATGTGGAGAAGTCCCCTGCTCAGGAGAAGACCCCTGCAGAAGAGAAGACCCCTGCTGGAGGGAAATCCCACGTGGAGAAGTCCCCTACTCAGGAGAACTCTCCTGCTCAGGGAGTCCCCTGCTCAGAGTGCTGGACAATAAAGGTTGTTCGCAGAAGAATCTTGTTGTTGCATGCCTATTCCTGCCGGCGGGACGTGGGGCGCGCGACACTATACTATTTTAGTCCAGATTCACAGTATTTCTCATTCTGAAAAGGACAGGATGTCAATCGCTAGGGTTTTCCAAATCTACCTAAAACGTTATAGGAAACTAAGATGCAAGCGATAGAAGGTTAAGGGATGCTCTTTGCCAACGCACCGGAGCTGCCCTGATTTTCAGGCCTGTGACAGTTGGAACCCCCTAAAGCAGATATAATAATTGGATGCTAGCATGGGGCCCTGCAGGGATCATAGCTGTTGGTGTTTTCAAAGCAAAGACAAACATGAGTATAAATAGGAGCACAGGACTCAGAAGCAACAAAGGGTGGGCATGTAGTTCAGTTAATAGAGAGCTTGTCTAGGACAGGAGTAAGTCCTGAGTTCAATCGTTGGTACTGCATAAACCAGGCATGGTGACACTCAACTGTAATCACATGCTTAGGGAGTTGGGGCAAAGAGGATGAGACGTTCAAGTTATCCCTCAGTTACTTGGTAAATCCAACCTAGCCTACATGAGTTCCTGTCTTAAAAAAGGAAAGAAAAAAATCCCCAAGTATCTCCTGCTTATATCAATCCAAGCCACAATCCTTTTCCTGAAATCCTGCCTTATCCTAGCAACCAGAGCTGACTAGCTAGCTCAGGGAGGGGCACCCTCAGCAAGCTTGAATCCTATCTCTGCATGAAAGAGCCAGAAGGGAGCCTTCTGGCAGGAATTCTTCCTCCATTAGCAGCTTTTCCCCCTTGGCCTGATGCTCTCTGTCAGAACGGCATCTCCATTCACCTCAAGTAGATGTCTTGAAATCTTTTCACTGGCTGTTCTTTCAGAGGACCCAGGTTAGATCCCCAGCACCCCAATGGTTATAATTGCAGTTCTAAAGGATCTAATGTTCTCCTCTGGCTTCTGAAGGCACCTGCATGTCTGTCTGTGTGGTACACAGACAGACAGACATGCAGGCAAATACCCATACACATAAGATAAATAAATTTTTAAAATGTAGAGCTTTGCCAGGAATCCCTTGAGTCATGTCTTGTCTATGGACTCAGCTCTGGTAGCACAGCCACAAAAACACTTTCCCCAGCAAAGCTTTCGGAACTGAACTCCTCTAATCCCCAGCTCAAGTCATCAACTGGCAACTTAGCACATGGGTCTGCTTTGCCTAACAATGTCTGATATAATATTTTTGTTAACTCTTTGAGAATTTCGTTCACACACCTGGTGTATTTTGATCGTACTCATTCCCATGTTTCCCCTTACTCCTCCCAAATCTACCCATCTCCTTTCTCCCTCCCAGTGTCCTAGTCTCTACTGTTGCTAGTGTTTATAACTCACTGAATGCAAACTGTCCAGATACTCAAGAGTATGGAGCTACCCTAAGAAACAACCTACCAGGGGCCATACCCTCTGTCTCTCTCACGATTTCCACCCTAGAGTGGTTTGAATGAGAATATTGCCCACCACCTATATCTGAATGCTTAGTTCATAGTTTGTGGGACTTTGGGAAAAGGCTAGGAGGTGTGGCCTGGAGGTGGGTTTTGAGATTTTAAGTCTATACCAGGCTCGGTCACCATGTCTCCCTCTTCCTCCCTCTTCCTCCCCAACCCCTCTGCCTTCCTTCTACCTTGTGGCTTTCAGTTACTACTGCAGTGCCGTGCCTGCTAGCCAGCTGCAATGAGCCCCATTGTGATGACCATGAACTAACTCCTTGAAACTGTAAGCAAGCCCCAGTAAAATGCTTTCTTTTACAGTTGCCTTGGTTCATGGGGTCTCTTCATAGCAATAGTTAATACATAACAATAATTAATACGCATCCCCTCTTCCAGCATGGTCCCTGAGATTTGGGAAGAGGGCTGTGATACGAACGTGCCATTTGTGGCTGGTCACTCCACAGATATTATTCTACACACTTTCACCAGTTTCGAGTGTCTGCATTAACTGACAAAAAATGTCTATAAGGGGATCTGAGAGCTTTATTAATTTGGGGGTATAGAGATATTAATTCAGAGGGCAGCTTGATAATACATCCATTTAGCAAAATAATGATTATAGGTTCATTTCTGTCTTGTATACCCAGCTCTCATACAGTTTAACCTGTGGTGTTTTTGTTTTTAACCAGCTGTCCTGTGTTTAAAAAAAAAAAATCATGTGGTACTAGACAGATGAGATGGTTCAGTGGTTAAGACCACTTACTGCTCTCGCAAAGAACCTAAGTTTGGTTCCCAGCATCCATACTCAGCAACTCACAGCCATTTGTAACTCCAGCTCCAAGGAATCTCACACCTCTGGTCTCTGAAGATAGTGGAGTCACACACCCACACACAAACATACATACATGTAATTTAAAATAAATCTTTGTAAATGTAAAATTAAATGCCCACTTTTGTTGGAAGTCATATATGGATGATGCCGAACCTTATTTGTCGATGACCTAAGTGACAGCTATGTTCAGTGTCACAGCTCCTCGGTGGAGCATGACCCCTCTGGGGTCTCAATGCCCTGCTTTCTCATATGGTCCTTATCCCTATATGTGTCCCAGTGTTCCCTTCTGGTAATTGATTGTGCCCACCCTGATCAGTTTAACTTAATTACCCCTTTATATACTCTCCATGTGGATCCAACCTGCTGTCCACAGGCCATAGCCACCCACATATCTGTGAATGAGAACAAAAGCCATAGACTTATGTAAAGCATGATGCTGGGGTTTTTGTTTTTGGTTTTGGTTTTTTTTGCAATTATTTTGTAACTTGAATGCACAGTACATTCAGACACGGACCTTGTAGACAACAGCATCAGGTCCCAATGTCAAAAGGTTGGACACATCAACACTGAGGCCTACATGTAGTCACATTCTGAAGTTCTTAGGGGTCACTAATTCAGTTTATAAGTCAAGGAGGAATACAATTTATTCCATAAAATTTTTTATTCTAATTCATTACTATGGTCTGATTGTCAGTCCTGTCATCAGTCTTGCCTCATATCTTTTCTTGTGAATCAGGCTCCAGAAAAGCTTCTCTCAGTCAGTTCCTGAAACAGCACCATATTTCCTATGTCTGAGCCATTGCTCTACCTGGTCCTGCTTGGAGCACCCATTCCTTTCCCTGTCTTTCTCTTTTCTCTTTTCATAAGAACCCTCCAGCCTTTATAAGTCCTTCATGCCTGCCCTCTTTTTCAAACCTGCCCTGTTTCCTTGATGGGACTCATGTCCTCATTCCTTTTCTACATTACCATGTTCCTTTGCCTTGGGAGAACATCGTCTTTGCATTGTGCATCTATTCATCGAAGCTCTTAGGGACAGAAAGCCTGCCCACCAGTACAGTCACATGATCCCCATCCAAATGATCTGGGCCTCTCTTCTGAGGTCTTACTGCTGTGTATAAACACACTAGAGCAGGCGATAGTGAGACCGGACCCACTAATCACTTTGTCTCTGATGGCTTGAGTTCTTCCCTGCAACGGCCACTGCTGCTCTGGTTCCTGTACTTCTCAAGCACAGTTCATCTCCTCTTCTTTATCAGTGAGCTTCCTAGAAGACTTTCGGTATGCCTGTTGCTTCTCAAATGACTTAAATGAAACGGCTTTCTGTAAATCCAACCATCTTCATTTATAGACTTTGAACCTGCAAAGCGCAAAGTTTATCTCTTAACATCCTGTTCCTACCTAGATGCCATGACTTCCAGGCTTTCTTTCCTTCCACATTCTTTCCCCAGACACCTCATACTCCCTCCCTGCATTGACTTCTTCACAAGTAAGAAGTTATATAAGAAGTGTGTTATATAAGAAGAATATGAGGAATATGAGAGAGAGAGAGAGAGAGAGAGAGAGAGAGAGAGAGAGAGAGAGAGAGAGAGAGAGAGAGAGAAGCTTCCTGCTAAAATAAAGAAATAGCTCACAGCAAGGCATAAAGGACAGGGCATCAGGCATCATTTGTAATAGGACTCTCTGTAATAGCACATGCCCATGTTCCCCAAACCAGAGGCTCTAAGATGATACATAAAAAAGAAATATGTAAACAAATGCAAAAAGCTAAAATGCCACTTGGTCCTGAAAGGAAGATGCATTTGCCATGGTGTAATTTTAAGATGGGAGCAAGACCTCATTAAAAAATGATAATCATAAACCAATGTGTGGTGTGTTTAAGCGAAAGGGGAAGAGGCAGGCTGATTAACGTGCACCCCCTAAAGGTTAAATATAGCTGAGAAAATGAAAGGGTAGACCCTGTGAAGTGGAAACTTAAGGGATCTTTAGAAAGTTGATTGGATGGAGTTTTGCTGGGACAAACATGTGAGGAACCATTTGGTTAAAGTGGACACAGGTGGGAAAGGCTAAGGCCAATGTGTGGAGGAACATCACTGAAGCAGACACAGGAGAGAGGATATTCTGCTAAAGCAAGCATGTGGAAGGACACGTGATGAAAGATTCTTTCCTACAACATGCATGTATTGGTCCACCTAACATTGTGTAGGTGAGCTGCATGTATCTGAACTCCATAGAGAAAAATGCACCAAAAAGCTTGTGGTGGTCTACTGCAGTTCCTTGCCACTTTCAAGAACTCAAGCTGATTAGATACATGAGGCAAGACCTGTGCTGAGGCAAGGCATGTGGACAACAAGTGATGTTTGGAGGGTAAAGATAGGACTCGATGGAGTGACAAAGACAGAGATTGGCTTACTGGTACAGCTAGCTGTGCAATTCTTGTGGGTCTCACATCTTTGCTTCCCTGAGAGAGGCACAGCCAAGAACTCCTGCAGTCCCTCAGGGTCCCTTCTGCTGACTGGAGCCTAGACTAGGGCCTGTCTGTCTTTGCTAGGTCATGTCACCGCTGTTGCTAACTTGATTCTACCGAAGAGAACTGCTGGTATATCTGTGAAGTGTTTGCAAGTCGACTGAGCTGATTCTGTCTGCTAACCTGTGAACTGAACTGCAGATTTCCAGACAACCCAAATTGGAGTTGCTCCAAAGAACCTTTCTAAACAGGTCCACTTCCCCCCCGCCCCCATCCTTCCTTTTCCACTACCTCTGATGGGTGATGGGTTACAAGGAAGATTAAATCATTTAAGAATCATTATTAAAAATAGAATTTGAAAAAATTAAAGTTACAACCCTGACAGACACTGTTAGACTGATCAGCTTACTGCCACATGTGCCTGCATGTGCTGATAAAGGGAAAGAGAGCAGGGAGTGGGTTAGGGGTGCCTAGGTAAGCAGGATCAGAAGGATGCCATCCCCTAATGCTTTCAGATAATGTAAGTCCCTAGAATTAGAAATGACACCCCCTAAAGTGGTGGGGAAACCTAGTGAGTTCATTTCAATTTAATAAATGTAGGGCTTGAAAAAACAGACATTATGTTATTAAAGGAACTAGAATAACTCTCTCTCTCTCTCTCTCTCTCTCTCTCTCTCTCTCTCTGTGTGTGTGTGTGTGTGTGTGTGTGTGTGTGTGTGTGTGTGCATAACAGTCTCTTAAGAGTCTATTATAAACCAGCTAAAAAGGACTATGTACAGCCTTTAGGGAAATGGCGAGGAGCAGAAGAGGACCAAGATGAGCCTCATGCCTTGGAGGGCACCTTCCCCAGGGAGGGGAACTGAAAGGCAAACCAGATAATCCAGTGAGACTCCATGAAAAACATAACAAAGAACCAGGTCTGTGTTAAGTCAGCCCTGGGCACTAGGGCCTAGGCCTCCGTGGATCTACTACCACAATGCTGTGCAAGGATCAAAGCTGGCCTCACATCCCTGGAGAAGAAGGTTGCATCCTGGGAGGGAGCATGCCCATTGGAGTTCTTCAGCCAGAAATATCCCCACTGGGGGACCCATAGGAGGCCTCCATGCCAAGAGGCAGGTCTGTCATACCTGGAGGAAGACCCTCACAACCAGATGGGTACTGAGTTCAGATTCATGCAATACTGGCTGTGATTGCAGCTAGCTGCAGCAGCTGCAACAGTGCCTCTTCCTTAGAGAACCACCAACTGCTTGGGATGGGCTTCCAACCTCAGGGACTGGCCTCAAGTATGGAAACACGAGCTGAGATTCCTCTGCCAGCAGCTCTGCAGATACCTGGCCCCTAACAAGTGGGACTCAGGCACTGCCAGTAAGTGCAGGAGGAGGTCTGTCTAGTGTCACAGAGACCAGGGTCTACCCTTGAAGCAACACCAGATCAAGGACTCACTTCTATTCCTCTCTGCTGTTTGGAGTTCTTTGGTTTAATCTTCCTGAACCCATCATAGTCACGGAGGATCAAATTCATATGTTTGTCAAAAGCTTTGAAGGTCCCAGTGAAGATCCGGCCATCTTGCAGGATGCATTTCATCCGGAAATCAATAAAAGCAGCATCTTGCTGCTCATGCCCACAGGCATGATGGTGGCTCTGATGGCTCAGATTCCCACTGGATTTGCTTCCTCCACAAAGCCTTGGTTAGCTTGCCAGCTGCTCAATTCCCATCACCACTAATGGAGATGCAGCCCGCAAAATGCTTGTGAAGCTGAGATTATTCTTTCTTACCTGGCTTGAATACAAAGATTTCTACCCCTTGCACGCCAACTTCTGCACCACTATTCTCCTTCTGGCTAAGCTTGAAGAGAACAGAGACTGTCATTCTCTTGTCTCTGCATCTCCTACAACTGCCATCACAGTAACTTATAGAAAGCAGACAGTAATATAATCTTGTTTTGAGTTGGATTGAACCAGTTCAGATTGGGAAACTTCCGGCAGGGTTGGATTACTGACAGCTACAAGTTTATTTTTGATTTCTGGGCAGAGCTTTGAACATTTTGCATATGGCTGTGAAAAAATTAAAGAATTTCATCAATGGTCTGGGAAGATCAATGGACTATGCTTCCTCAGCAGAATGAAGGTTGTTTTGTCCTAGTGACTAGAAGTTGGCAATGTCCCTCACTTATATCCTGAGAGTATTAATCTTTTGCCAAATTGAACCATGAAATTTGAGAACTGGAAAGGATGTTAATCAGAATCTATCCAACATGCTTCCTTACAAATGAAGAGAAAACACAAAGCCCAGGGCAATCTGCCGAGAAGAAAGAGGCCATGGGAAAGAGGCTGAGTAAATCTGCTGTCTCTATCTCTCCCCATCGAGCAGAAATTCGTGGTCCACTCTTTTACCTCATCCCTTGCAGAACCTCAATTCTCTTGTTCTATTGTCTCTACTGTCTACTCTCCCAGACATTGTCCACCTAGACTGGAATCTCTGGGATCAAAGGACAGCCTCACAGATTGGTGCTGCCACATGCACGTTCATAGCTGCCCTTTGCTTGGACCCTTGGTAATGCCAGCCCTCCATGACTTCTCTATACTGGCTCTCTAAATACCCTCTCTAGTTACTTCACAAACTCATCCTCTCTCTTCAAACTCTGCTCCACTGCTTCTCCCTTAAAGTGAAGTCCTTTGATGAGAAATGCAGATTCCCACCAACAAACCTAAATAAAACCCTCATCCACTCACCGTGGACAGATCCTTCCTAAAGCTCATTCCTCCACCTGTGCCCCGAATTCCATCACTTTTCCAAAGGAAAAAAATTTCCCTTCTCTCTGCTCCTTCTTCTAGATCTCCTCATGGATTTGATCAGCTGCAGCACTCGAATAGATACATATATGTGATTCTTTACTTGTGTGAGGGGTGTGGTAGATTGTTCATACATACATCATCAGAGTGGCAGATGTCAGAGGTCAATGTCAGGTATTTTCTTGTATCGCTTTCTCTCTTAATTTTTGAGATAGTGTCTCTCAGTGAATATGGAGCTGATTCATTAAAACTGGCTGGTCTTTTCAGGAATTCTCCTGTCCCTGCCTCCTCAGCACTGGGATTAAGGATACAAGACACCACACCTGGCCTACCTGCATCCTGGGCCTGCATCTTGGGCTTTCAAACTCAGGTCCTCATGCTTGCGCCAAAAGAACTTTATTGACCAAGCCATCTCCTCAGCTCCACAGACACGTTATTCTTATAACTTTAAAGTCAAACAAACTTGCTTCCCACAACCACCTCCTTCCCATCTCGTCCCACTGTGAGTCAATGGCCCCCTTGTTCACAGTCCCCATGTAAATCTGACTGTCATCTCAGAGGCTGGTGCTAAGCCTAACATAAACCTCTCAACCCTGACTTGCTGGGCAGCAGTTGACCTGACCTGCAGATTTTCTCTTAATGGACGAATCCCCTCTCTTGAATTCTGTGACTTTAAAGTCTCTAGCCATATCCTGTCAGACTCAGTTTCAAGCAGCTTTTCTCATACCCACTCTTAAAATATCAATGTCCCTTGGGAGTATTGGTCTCGCTTCCCTAATCACCCTAAATGATTTCTCTGGGCAATTTCATCCATTCTTGGCTCTAGTTACAATCTACATGGATGTCCTCAAATCTGCTTTTCAAGTCTTGACCAGCTTTAGAACAGATCTGTAATTCTTTTGGGCATCTTCAGGTGACATCTCTAATCTCCTAAAATCAAAACAAAACTCTATCTTCTCCCAAGGAAAGGCAGCACCACTAGCCAGTCTTTAGCCACACCTCTTCTTCTATGTCAAGACTCTCAAAGTGAAGCTTATAGTCAGACACTAATGTTTTAATCCCAGATAAACCTTTGGGCAAACCAAGTAGCTTAGCATTTCTCTCAATTCTTCTTTGGTAAAATGTAAGAGGTGATAATAGAACCTTCCTCATGTGGATACTAGCCTTCTCTGAATTCATGAATGTCAAAAGCACCAGCCCTTGGGAGGCTGAGACAAGAAGATATCAATTTTATGCCCAGTCTGGGTTACTTAGCACAAACCTGCCTCAAAAAAAAAAAAAAAAAAAAAAACAAAAAAAAAAAAAAAAACCAAAAAACAAAAAAACAAAAAACAAAAAAACAAAAAACAAAAAACAAAACAAAAAAACTAAAACAATCAAAAAATTTCCCAAAGAGCATTCTGCACTGTGGCATGTTGGTTTCCATTTAAGCCAACAGTCCTGTAGCTACCACTACACCATCCACCATTTCTTTCCCACGATCCTACAGTGTAACTATTTTTTTCAAACCTTATTTTTAATGATTGATCTTAAATGCTTTTTAAAACTCCCTTCTAACCCACCATACATCAGAGGTAGTGGAAAAGAAAGGATATGGGGCAGGGGGAAATGGACCTGTTTAGAAATGATCTTTGGAGCAGCTCCCATCTGTGTTGTCTGGAAATCGGCAGTTCCGTTCACAGGTCAGCAGCGGCAGCTCAATCCACTTGCAAGCATGTCACAGATAAATCAGCAGTCCAGTTCGGTAGTGTCGGGATAGCAAACAGGAATTAGCGGCGGTGGTACCACCCAGCAGAGACGGCCAGGCCTCAGTATTGCCTTGAGTTAGGAGAAGGGACCAAGAGGAATGCCAGAAGTTCTTGGCTGTGCTTCTCTCAGGGAAGCAAAGATCAGCCAAGATGTGAGACCCACAAGCACTGCACAGCTAGCTCCTCTATCAACAAACCTAGCTCAGCCTCCTTCACTGTCCATCGAGTCCTATTTATACCCTGCAAATGTGACATGTCCTCCACATATCTTGCTTCAGCATGTGTCTTCTCTCAGCATGTGATTCTGTCTTAGCTGACATCACTCTTCCAATCAGCCCAAGTCTGTGGAAGCAGCAGGAAACTATAGCACACCACCAGAAGTTTTGTGTTGTGTGTGTGTGTGTGTGTGTGTGTGTGTGTGTGTTTCTCTCTATGGCATCCCAACAAATGCAGCTCCTCTATGCAATGTAAGGGGAATCAACACATGCCGGTTGTTAGCAGAGTCCTGTCACTTGCTTGCTTTAGCAGAACCTCCTCCTCTGTGTCTGCTTCAGTGAAACATTCTCTCAAGAGTCTGCTTAGCTTCTCACGTGTGTCCACTTCAGCTAAACATTCCTTCACGTGTTTGCCCCAGCAAAACACCACCCAACCAACTTTCCAAAGAACCCTTAAGTTTCCACTTCACTGCAGAACCTCTAAGATGATCTCTGCGCGTGATCTTGTCCCAACTCTAACCTAGTTCTCACACTACCATTAAAAAGTCCTTTTTTAGTAAAATCTGACCATGTCGTTTGCTTTCTAAAATGTACCAATGGTCTCCTGTTGCTCTTAAAATAAAGTTCTGGTTATAAGACCTAACATAATCAGCTCTCATGATCCCCCCTCCCTTTCACTTCCCTTACTGATCTCCCCTCTCTCCTAAATCCCTTCCTAAGCCACACTACTCATTTCTGGTTTAATTCCTAGTATACACCCCGCTGTTTCTCTTCTGAGACCAGAGGCACCTCTTCCCTTGAGTTTTCAAACTGTCGCTCCTAAGCTGTCTCCATCCTCCTCATTCTTCAGTCCTCAGTCTCATCTGCTGGAGAACAGTGGGTTTCGTGGATAATGTCCATCCTTTACGGCACATACCACTCGGCTCCTATCAAGGCTTCTTCATTTCCTGCTGCAGAGATGGGTCCTGCTTTCTTTTAGAATGGTTTTGCTTTGTGCTTTATTGCCTGTCTCCACACCGGGAGAGGGGGTCTTTGGAGAAGGGACTTCTGGTTCCCCACTATATCCCCCAAGAACCTTGAAGACCAGCTGGAATATGGGAGGTGTTCAGTGATATTTCCTGGCTGAATTTAATGATGTCATGCTTTCCTCCTCAGAATACATGTCTGTGTTTTTAGGTAGCAGAAAATAATGCAATTCATTTTTTAAACCAAACACCCAGTGTATCTTAAAATCATGTCTCCTGTCTTTTCTCGGTGACTCTCATCTTGAGATTCATGCTTTCTCTTATTGGATGACTTCCATGCCAGAGTCCCTATTTCAGGAAACTCTATGGAACAGGCTGTTGAGACTCTTCAAGTGGAGGACCCTGACTTCTTTTTGTGGCTACCAGACAACCCATGTGTTGCACAAATATGAGACTCTGATCTTAATCATATCTGACAACTCTTTCCACTTAAAATTATTTATAAGTTTCAAGTAAGCAGTTAGAAAGTTAATGACAGCTCTGACATTAAGTGACCCTTCCTTCCTGATGCTTTTGCTATGATAGCTTTCAGTGTGTTATAGATACCAGTGGTTTTAGAAAGTAAGAAAAAAGGAGGGCTGGAGAAAAGATGTAACAGTTAAAATGCTTGATGATTTTGCAGAGGCTCTGGATTTTTATTTCGGCATCTGAACAGTGGCTTACAACATTCTGTAACTCCAGCTATCGGGTATCTAATGTACATTTTTGACCACCATGGGTATGTCATGCAGATAATACACGAACACTTGCAGAAAGAAAAAAAAACATATACATACAACAAAAAATGAAATAAAAATTTAAAAAGAAAAAGCACTTCTTCTACATTACATTTATCTTTCCAAATAACTTGTCTTCATCCAAAACATATGTGATTCCAAAAAGCATCACCATAATTAAGCATTTATTCTTTTCATACTAATGTTCTGGCTTTCTTGGGTGGTGTTCTGGCTTTCTTGGGTGATGTTCTGAATCAAACCCAGAGCCCCATCCATGCTAGGCTGCCCTCCACCACTGTGCTATGCCTTCAGCCCTTTTTGTGTAGTTTTTGGACCATCTGGTTATGCTCTTTGCCCCCTTCCCATTTCTTTTTCCTCCAAAACTTCTCAGTGGTAAAGAAAATAAAAATAAAGGGAAAGAAGAGTATACAGTATGTACAGATATACACACAAAGAGAAGAGGAACCTCACAGTATCTTCACATATGGAGAAGGATTTTCACATATTTATATATAATCTAGATATGTATGTGTATACATATACATACTTATAATAAGCTCTAAAATATTTCTTACTAACTTCCGAGGTTGTCTTTATAAGTAGATAAAATTTCCAAAGATAAATGTGAGTGCATACAACTATATATAGGTATGCATGTCACATTCACGACTACTGTCACACATAAAATATCACATAATATACATATTAATATATACACGTCATTGAAGCACCTCAGAATTTGACAGCAGCAGACCCACATATCCTGCTGAAGGCCAGCTTTTTGCATGTCCCAGGCAGATCTCTATATGGTAACTGTGCTGTGCTCTTGTCTTAGAGGACAGGTGACCTTCCCAGAAGAGGCCAGGGCACCCTGCTGCCAGCAGGCTTACACCTGGCTGAGTCACTCCTCATGAGGAATGTGGGGTGCTGTGTTTCTATGGACCAGAAGGCCTGGATTTCTACCAAGCTGTACAATTAATTAGCTACACGTCTCTTTCTTTTTCTGAGCCCCCTTGATTCCTCACTTGTTAACTAAGGGGTTTGAATGAAGTCATCTCTAAGCTCCTGTCAGTTCCATGGTTGCTTTCTAAATTTCTTAGTCCCCTTTTACAGATGTGGATGTAAGAAGATCACTGAAGTTCCAGTCTATTCCATGTAGTAAAAATGTTTGAAAGTTTAATTAAAGTTAAATACCTTTTCTAGTACATACAAAAATAGGAGTCTGGGTAATCCAAAAGTAGATCTAACAGTAGTCAATATCCTTTGAAACAGGATCTTGCAGGTAATATCCTTTTACTAGCTGAATCTTAGCAGAAGAAGTGGAATAGAGAAGCCATTTGCAGACTAGCTTATCTTACTTAAGAGGTCTGGAAGCAACAGAAACTATGCTAGCAGTCCCCCCAGCACAGATTCTGTTGGGATAGGAAGATAAAATCTAGGCGAGAGAGAAAAAGATGGATTATGGAAAACTCGTTTCTTTACTTTTCTTTTGCATTTGATGTGTGAAACCATATGCCACTTTCACACTCAAAAGGAAAACGTACATAAAATTAGTGACATACATAAATGTACACAAAAAGGGAAATGTACATAAACTCCCACTACACATTTCTTATTTTCCCACAGGGTTTATTTTGCTCATGGCTGCCCTCTGGTTTAATCCTATTTCCTATCTCCCTGTCCACCAAGAAGAAAGGGAAAGTCTTACAGTTCAATAACATACTGCAACCTTGTACCACACTGCCGACAAGGGGGAGGAGAGCACATGATTATTTCTTCTCTACAGAATAAATGGAACTTCCAGCGTTGTCTCACCAAGGTCAGGCAAGACAGGAGAATTTACATGAACAAACTAAAGGCCTGCAGGACAAACAAAACACAACTGAAAGTCACTTACTAGTCTTTCAAGAGCCTTAGACAAATTTCTACCTCATCACTTTACTGGGATTTTCTATTGATACGTTTATAATAAAGAAGGAATGATTACTACTAGTGAAGTCTTTCATTTTTGTAAACTCTCTCTCTCTCTCTCTCTCTCTCTCTCTCTCTGTGTGTGTGTGTGTGTGTGTGTGTGTAGGACTGGCACAAGATGTGTGTGTGGTCAGAAGACAACTCTGAGAGCCATTCTTCACCTTGTTGAGGAAGTGTCTCTCTTGTTTTTGCTGCTTTGCTGCATATGCCAGACCAGCTGGCCCTCAAGCCTCTGAGCAACTCTCTGTCTCTGCCTCCCATCTTGCAGTAGGGGTGCTGGCTGTGGGCATGGGCTCTAAAGACTGAACTCAGTCAACAGGCTTACACAGTCAGCATCTGTACCCGCTGAGCCATCTCCACATCCCATCTACTGTTTATATCGTATTTGTAGCAAAAGCAACTAGGTATCCTTTGTGTCTTCTTTACCCATCCACTTCCCTTTTTATTATTATTTCATTTGTACAAGTTGATAGGCTATAATGTGATAATTAAATACATATAATAATCAAACCAGCTAGTTAGCATTTCCATGTACTTAAAACATTTAAAATTTTCTGATTGTATGTATTATTAGAGAGAAAGTCATTTCTGCTGCTGTAGTCACAACAGATAAGATACAGGACCAACCTACCTACCCACCAATGGAGGACTAGGTAAAGAAAAATGGTTTACCAGCCCAATATCTGTTGTAATGAATAAAGTTTTATTGAAACACAGTCAGATGTACTAACTATTGCCCATAAGTACTTCCCCCACCACAGTAGCAGAGTGAGTTCATTCAGAGGCAGAAAACACAAAGCATAAACTATTGCCAGCTGGTCCTTTTTGGAAAAAAAAAAAGGCTTATTGACTCTAATTCTATACTTCATGTAGAAGAGAGAAGTTTTTTAGCTTTTCTGAAGACATGTCCTGTGTCTAAAGCATGATAAAGTGTTAGTGAGTATGTGGTCACTGGTAAGTTGTCCATGATCATATAGGTAACACTAATTAACTCAGTGGGCTAATAAAAAAAATGTGAAGGTAGGAGAGGCAACTTTTTCAGGGGTGGGGGTGGGTGGGTACCGGGAGTGAGGTGGAAGAGTTGAGGTAGATACAGTCAAGATACATTGTATTACATGTACTAAAATGTCAAAGAATAAATGAAAATATTTTTAAAGAATAAGACTGAAATAAAGTTGTTTTCAGCTATGTACAAAACTTTAGAAAACAAATTAAGTAATAAGATAATTCCAGAAATTACCCCCTAGTCCATTTAGCAAAAGCATTCTCATGGGAAGGCAGCATCTTCCTCATTTTTGTCTAAAGCTGTGACATCTCAGCTCATCATCCTTGTTCTTAACTGGTCGAGGGAAAGATGTCGTTTCTTGTACTGATAATAACTATTAAGCAACGTTGTCATGTCCCAAGTAGTTGAAAATGTTAAATCCAAAATGTCTACTTTCCTAGACACGTCACCACAAATTAATAGACATTTGTTAGGAAAAATAAGTCAGGAACATACTGGTTGTGTCCTGTTAGCTGTGACTTTCTGTATGCCTTCTTTGTTAGGTAGTGAAACTGTTCCATCTCACCTGTGCCTGGTGACACAGCAGGTGTGAGGCACTTGTTTTAACAAAATGCCTTTTTATTAATTTAATTAGCACCTTGGATCCCAGACACAAGAGAAGCCAAACACAGACTACAAAAGTCTCCCCTCCCTTACCACTCCAATCCTGAAGTCATTTGTCATGGTTACTTCTTCTTCTGAGATTAACAAGGTGAAAATGAAGTTCACACCCTTAATCCTAGCACTGGGTGGGACGTGGGTCGGGGAGGATGTGTGCCCTGTGTGGTAGTAGGACTTCTGTGAGTTCAGGGCCAGCCTGATCTACATAGTAAGTTACATAATATGCAGTGCTACCTACATAGCTACCCTGTTTTGAGGGAGAAAAAACTGAAAATGAGCCCCCCCTTTTTTCTTGAGGAAATGCAGTGATTTACCCAACCATTTCATTTTCCTTGAGAGAAAAGCTTTGAATGTTGGAGAATGTGTAATTTAAAAGCCTAGAGCAGAACTACAGACATTGAGATGGTAATAAACAGCCATGATATCATTTAGCATCACCTCCTTACTTTCTAGAATACTGACATCTGTGGAAGTAAAGCACTTAATTCAAAATCATGGGGAAAATTGGGTTAGGAAGCCAATCTTTGATCTTCTACTCCTTACACAAACTTCGTGTATTCTTTCAGCCTCAAGCCTTATTGTTTTTAAAGGACATTTGACACTGACCTTGTGTGACAGCTTGTGCTCCCATAAAGGATGTTTCCCAGGGAGCTTGGGCTTCTCCTGGCATGCCTACAGGGTTAGGATGATGCCAGACAAAGCACAGACGTCAACAAAGACATCAAATCAAGGATTCGGCTAGCCAAGACTATCAGGAAAACCTATAAATTTAGCAATCTTCTTAGTGTATGGATTTGGCTCCACAAGGAAACTATTAGACCATCACTCCAAGTTTGTGTCGTTGATTTTAGTATTGTCTAAGACAGTGTCTCACTATGTAGACAGGCTGGTCCTCACCAAGATCCACTTGCCTCTAGATCCTTGGGATGATAAGCATCACTTACCACACCCAGCTATCCATTGCTTTGTTATTCTCTTTATCACTTAATAACAACTCCGGTTTTCTTTCAATTGTAGAAAATATCTTTTCGTTTTTAGTGATAGACCAACCACACATAGATGACAAGTGATCAATTCATTTTACAGAAAAGTTTAGGGCACAATAGTTTCAGACAAGTTTGGATGTAGACGTTAAGTGACATCATTAAGGGTCTGCTTCCATCTGTTCACATTGCTTCCTTCTGTTTAGCTTCCATCTCCAGCCACCCATTGAATTGTGATGATAAAAAGACTACCACCAGCTGCACACTTACATCAACCTCAGAGGGGTCATGAGTGTACCCTGAAATTGTTACGTGTGGTCAAACTGAACCATATGGCCTCAGAAGTGTGTGGTGGGAAATGCCTGTTGGAATGTTGACATGTGTTAAAACAACCCGTGGAACCAGATCCTCATTTGTAGTTTGCCAACTTCCTTGTAAACTTTCACTGGGGGCAGGTTTCAAGTTACCAGTGTAGTTTGTGAGCCGAGAGGATGTGTGCCCTGCTATGGCTCTAGCTTACTGATAAATTTCTACAGCTTTGAGACCATGGGAAATCAGAAAATGTAGAAGAATAATTAGAAAGCGATGGCTTTTGAGTATAAATTAGCCTTTCCTTTTTCTTTTTTCTTTTTTAAATTTTTTGGAGACAGGGTTTTTCATATAGCCCAGAGTGGCCTCAAACGCTGTATACAGCTGAAAACATCTTTGATCTCCTGATCCTCTGCCTCTACCTCTCAAATGAGATTACAGGCATGTGCTTTTATGCACAGTTTATGCCCTGCTGAGGATCAAAACAGATCTTTGTGCCTAACAGGTGAGCATCCTACCAACCCAGCTCAGGCCCTATAACTTTTATTTTTAACATACTATATTGAACTCACTGCAGCTTTACTGCCTCCCAAGGGCTGAGATTATGGGTATATGGTGCCATGCCTGTCTTAAAAAATAGGTTTAGATACGCTGTGGTGGTTTGAATATACTTAGCCCAGAGAGTGGCACTATTAGGAGATGTGGTCTTATTGGAGTAGGTGTGGCCTTATTGAAGGAAGTGTGTCACTGTAAGGATAGAATTTGAGGCTCCTATGCTCACGCTTAGCCCAGTATGGAAGAGAGCCTCCTCCTGACTGCCTGCAAAGCCAGTCCCTTTCTGATGCCTTTGGATCAAGATATAGAACTCTTGGTTCCTCTACCACCATGCCTGCCTGCACACTACCATGCTTATTACCATGATGATAATGAGCTGAACCTCTGAAACTGTAAGCCAGCCCCAGTTAAATATTTACCCTTATAAGAGTTGCCTTGGTCATGGTGTCTCTTCACAGCAATAAGCCCTGAGACACACAGAATTTAAAGTTAAAAAAGAATGACAATGTGACAATGGAGTATCCAAATTCCCAAGATATCTTAACAATTGGCCCTCATGAGTTAATCCCTGCCTACTCTACTGACTAGCAGGGGGCTTCTGTTATAAGTAAAAGGGGGTGTTGAATGCTAAGTAGGCAAAAGAGATAGATGTCTGTTGAGGTAATGATTTTGTTCATGGTGTGAAGATGTGTCTCTGTCCTTCCTTGCCTGCCTAAGGTACCTTCTAAGTGGTTAGAATAAAAAGCCTATGATCTATAGCAAAAGACTATGGTAAGATGGGACATCCAGCGGAGAGAGGAACTCTAGGAGGCAGGAGCATCAGGAGATCAAGGTTATCCTCAACTAACATACATACACAGTGAGTCTGAAACAAGCCTGGGCTGCATGAGACCCCATCTTAAAACAAAACAAGCAAACAAAAACTAAACCAAAATAAAGCACAATTATTTATGAAATTGTAGAATTTGTAAAAATCATGGTCATGTAGTTCAGTATTTAATGTTATGTTATTTATTTTACCTGTATTGTTCTTGCTAAAATGAAATCTTTGCAAGATATTCTAGCTATAAATCTGCCTCCTTAAGATGGGCTTAGGCCTTTGTATTGATGCAATTTTTGGGCATGTGACTATTGGGAGGATGCTATATTGTCATTCTGTCTGTTTTAAATAGCAGCTAGACTTCTGTTCATTAAAAAAAATCAGTTCTACTTAAACTGAATCTCTGTCATTTCTGAGAAAGAAGGCCAAAGGCATAACATTTTAATTTTTAAAACATTTTATCTGTCTTATTGGGTGATATATGCATATTATAATATATGTATGGAGGCCAGAGGATACTTGTGAACGCATTTACCTGCTCAGCTATCTCACCAGCGCCAAAGATGGAACATTTTTAAAAGATGACTAGGGATGGGGAGATGGTGATTAAGAACATGCTGTGCTCTTGCAGAGGACCAGAGTTTGGTTCTCAGCACTCGAATGCCAGTATGCAGGTCAGAGACTCCTGTAGCTCCAGCTCCGGGGGATCTGACACCTCAGCTTTTGAGGGCACCTGTACTCACAGGGACATATACCCACACACAGATACACACATACACATAATTCAGAGATACATAAATGAATCTTCAAAGTTGCCAGTCAATAAAACCCAATAAGCCACGTGTGCCCTCAGCACAGAACTGTGCATTGGTTATTTTCTACTACATTTTCAGAAAAAAAAAAAAAAAAAAAACAGTATCTTGGAAAGGTAAGTCAATAGCACTGGCTGGCCAACATTCTTGCTTCCTCATTACACATAGACCATGTTTTTAGAAGCATCATTTTTTTGTGTGTGTGAAATGTGTTTGAAATAAATGCATAACTCTATACATAAATGAGTGTGTGTGTGTGTGTGTGTGCGCACGCACGCGCGCGCGCACCTATACACACATCAGAAAAATAGGCTAGCAAATTTTTCAGACATACCAGACTCACGAAAGTTCTTCAGCTTGAACCATATAAAAGCAGCAACCCCTTAAACTAGGATATGCTGACATCAGACCATCTAGTACATGTGCTATCAGACTGACAGGTGGCCAGAGCTCTCACCTCTGTCCTGAGGCTATAGCTCAGCATGGTGACCTTGACTGAATGTGCCATTCACACTGCCATATGCCCATACCCAGGTGTCCCTGCAGCCCTGTGCCTCAGGTCTTGCCTGACTTTACCTTGAGCTTTAAACCAGTTCTTCACCTCCTAACAACTCCCTGCCTTGCTTTTATATCTCGCTATCTATTGATACTTTTGATACTTTCCTTTGCTTCTCTTCAGCTCTCTGCCTCTGCCTTCAGTACAGCCTCTTTGAACACAGTAGCAATATGGAACCATGGCACTACCAGAGCTCAGACAGATGTCCTGCTACAGCAAGTCTTGGGTATCCTAATATAGCTGAAGCACAAGAAAATAACTTTAAATCCAATCTTATAAAATGATAGAGGCTTTTAAAGAGGAAATGAATACATCTGTAGGTTTCTTTTTTTCTAAGTGTACTTTTAATGATGGTTCTTAAACTCTAACCTCCCTTCTTGCTCGCCACCCACCAGAAGTAGTAGAAAGAATACAGGGAAAATGGACCTGTTTAGAAATTGTTCTCTGGAGGAAATCCCATCTGTGTTGTTAGGAAATCAGCAGTTCAGTTCACAGGTCAGCGCTGAACTACTCGATCTACTTGCAAACACTTCATGGATACACCAGCAGCAGTGGCAGGCATGACCTAGCAGGAACAGCCTGGTCTCAGTGGATTCAACAGGAGTCAGCAGGAGGGATCAGAATCACCAGGAAGGCCAGAAATTCTTGGCTGTGCCTCTCTCAAAGAAGTGAAGATCAGCAAATACTCAAGACCAAGAAGTGTTGCACAGCTAGCTCTACCAGCAAGCCTCCCACAATTCACTGAGTCCTATTTATACTCCCTCCAAACATCACACGGCCTCCATGGGCTTTGCCTCACCATATGTCTTGCCTCAGCAAGTAAGTCTGTCTTAGCAACACTCCACGTGAGTCTGTCTCAGCTGACAACACTCTGCCAATCTGATGGAGTCCGAGAAACAGGAAGAAGCTACAGCACACCACCAGAGCTTATTTGGTGTGTTTCTCTCTATGGAGTCCTGACAAATGGAGCTCAACTATGCAATGTAAGGTGGACCAATACATGTGCTCTTAGCAGAGAATTATGCATCAAGTGGCCTTTCACATGCTTGCTTTTGCAGAACATCCTTTCACCTGTGTCTGCTTCAGGAAAACATTCCTTTTACATGTTTACCCCAGCAAAACACCATCTGACACAACTGACTTTCCAAAGAACCCTTAAGTTTCCACTTCATAAATCCCTTAAAGAAATACAGGAAAATACAAACAGGTGACAAAAGTGAAGAAAACTGTACAAGAACTGAAAATGGAAATAGAAGCAATAAAGAAAAAGCAAACTAAGGGAATCTTGGGCAGAAAGCAGGAACTACAGATGTAAGCATCACCAACAGAATATAAGAGATGAAAAAGTGAATCTCAGGTGTAGAAGATGTGGTTGAGGAAATCAATACAGCGGTCAGAGAAAATATTAAATCTAAAAAGTTCATAACCTGAAACATCCAAGAAAATCTATGAAAAGTCCAAACCTAAGAATAATAAGAATAGAGAAAGAAGAAGATTCCCAGCTCCTAGGCCCAGAAAATATTTTCAACAAAAATCATAAAAGAAAATTTCCCCAAACCTAAAGAAAGATATACCCATATACATACAGAAGCTTATAGAACACTAAATAGTTTGGAAAAGAAAAGAAAATTCTCCTGCCACATAATTAAAACATTAAATGTACAGTACAAAGAAAAATATTAAAAATTACAAGGGAAACGGCCAAGTAACAAATAAAGACAGACCTATCAGAATTGCACACAACTTCTTAACAGAAACTAGAAGCCAGAAGGACCTGGGTAGATATCTTATAGACCCTAAGAAACCACAGATGTCAGTCCAGACTTCTATAACCAGCAAATTTTTCAATAATCAGATAGAGAAAACAAAATATTTTATGACAAAACCAGATTTAAACAACATCTATCCACAAGTCCAGCTCTATAGAAGAAACTAGAAGAAAAACTCCAACTAAAGGAGACTAACTATACCCAAGAAAACACAAGAAATAAATAAACCCTATAAACCCTCACCATCAAACCAACACACACACACTCACACACACACACACACACACCACCACCACCACCACCACCATCACCACCACCACCACCACCACCACCACCACAACCAACAACAACATCAAAATAACAGGAATTAACAATTATTGGACATTAATATCTTCAACATCAGTGGACTCGATTCCCCAATAAAAAGACTCAGGCTAATAGAAATAGATGTAAAAAACAGAATGTTTCATTCTGTTGCATATGAGAGACAAACTTCAGCAACAAAGATAAACATTACTCAGAGCAAAGGTCTAGAAAAGGTTTTCCAAACAAGCAGACCCAAGAAGCAAGCTGGAGTAGCCATTCTAATATCTCATAAAATAGACTTTCAACCAAATTTAATCAAAAGAGATAGAGAAGGACATTTCATTCTCATCAAAGGAAAAATCCACCAAGACTATGTCTCAATTCTGAACATCTATACCCACATTTATAAAAGAAACACTACTAAAACTTAAGTCACGCATTCCACACATTAATAGTGGGGGATTTCAACACCCCACTCTCACCAATAGACAGGTTCTTGAGTCAGAAACCAAAAAGAGAAATAATGAAACTAACAGGGTATGTGAGTCAAATGGACCTAACAGATATCTACGGAACATTGCACCCAAATAATCCAATTTAAAAATGGAGTACATAGCCAAACAGAGAATTGTCAGCAAAGTAATCTCTAATGGCTAAGAAACACTTAAACAAATGTTCAACACCCTTAGTCATCAGAGGAATGCAAATCAAAATGACTCTGAGATTCCATCTTACACCTGTCATAATGGCTAAGATAAAAAAAAACTTCAGTAGTGACAGCACTTGTTGAAGAGGATGTAGGGTGTAGAGTGAGAGGAATACACTTCCATTGCTGGTGGGAGTGCAAACTTGTACAACTACTTTGGTAATCAATTTGGTGGTTTCTCAGAACCTTGGGACTAGATCTACCCCAAGACCTAGCTTTACCACAACTGGGCATATACCCAAAAGATGCCCCATTGTACCACAGGACACTAGCTTAACTGTGTTCATAGCAGCTTTATTCATAATAGAAACTGGAAACAACCTAGATGTCCCTCAACTGAAGAATGGATAAAGAAAATGTGCTACTTCTCTGCAATGGACTACTATTCAGCTATTAAAAACAAAGGCATCATGAAATTTGCAGGCAAATGTAAGGAACTAGAAAATATCACTCTGAGTGAGGTAACACAGATCCAGTAATACATGTGTGTTATATACTCACACTTATAAGTGAACATTAACTATGAAGTACAGGATATCAAGCTACAATCTACAGGTCCAAAGAAACTAAATGATAAGGAGGGCCCAAGGGAGAATTCAAGAATCTCATACAGAAAGGGAAATAAAATAGTCATCAGAGGTGGATGGAGAGAGAAACTGGGTTAGAGGAGGGGTGAGGAGGAGATCTGGAATAGGAATTAGGTGTGGGGAGGGGTGGTGGTGGTAGGGAGAGGGCTAAGAGGAAGAAGGGAAATTGGTGGTGGGCATACTTGGGATGGGGGAGGGGGAGGGCTCTGGGTGTCAAAGGGGGTGAACCTATAGTTGAGAGCCCCAGAAACTGGGGATTTGGAGGTGGACATGGCCACCTCTTGTAGCCCAGTGGGACTACTAGTAGAGGGAAGGAGACATCAATCCATGCACAAACCTTCCAATTTTTTTTCCTGCCTACAAGATGTACAGGGATAAAGATGAAACAAAGATTGACGAAATGGCCAACCAATGACTGACCCAAGTTGAGGCTCATCTCGTGAGAGAGAGCCAATCCCTGGCACTATTAATTATACTTTGTTATGCTCGCAGACAGGAACCTAGCATAACTGTCTCCTGAGAGTCTTCATCCAGCAGTGGGTGGAAACAGAGGCAGTCAATATTTGGCAGAGCTTGGGGAAGTTGAGAATAAGATTGAACAAGCCAGAGGGGTCAAGGACACCACAAGAAGAACTACAAAATCAACCAACCTGGGCCATGAGAGCTCACAGAGACCGTGGGCAACCAGAAGAGCATGCATGGGCTGGGCCTAGGTCGCCTACACATTTATTACAGATGTACAGCTTGGTCTTCATGTGGGTCCCCTAACAATGGAAGCCAGGGCTGTCCCTGACTGTTGCCTTCCATTGTATCTCTTTTCCCTAGCTGGACTTGCTGGCCAGGCCTTAGAGGGAAAGGATATGCTTAGTCCTGCTACGACTTGATGTCCCAAGGCAGAGTGGTACCCAAGGTAGGATTCCCCTTCTCTGAGAAGAAAGGGAGAGGGGTAATAGGAAAATGGATTTTTGAGGATGGGATTGGGAGGAGTGGGTTGATCAGGGGCTACAGTTGGGATGTAAAGTGAATAAATAAATGGAAAAAAGGAAGTAGCTATAATTGCCAATAGCTAGACTATCAATTGAATTCAGGGTTACTTAACATATTGGAGCCAACAAATTCAATGTTACCTGTGAAATTATTATTATTATTATTATTATTATTATCATTATCATTATTATTGTTATTGTTAAATAAATTATAAAGTGACATAAACTTGTCCACCTGCGTTTCTGACAACAAAATCAGAATTAGTAATTGAAAATAATTTCAGAAAAATCCCCTGCATTGTCGTTATATATGTAGGTGCACCAGGTATGTCAGGATCTCTTAAAGTTCAGAAAACACATCAGATCTCCTGGCACTGGAGGTACAGACATTTGTGAGAAACTTTTCTGTGTGTAGTTAGTTACTAGTCAGGTGACAAAATAACTCAAAAAAGCAGCTTAGAAGGAGACTTACTTCTTTCTGCTCCTGGTTTCACAGGGTTTAATCTGTAGGAACTTGCTTTACTGCTGTACATGCTAAGGCTGAGCACCGCGGTGTTCAAGCACTCTTGGAGCAAAGTGGGTCAGTGCGTGGTGGTCCGAAAGCAGAGAGCCATAGGAAGGGCTTGGAAACAAGACATAACCTTCAGAGACCTGAACCCAGTTATCTCCTTCCTGCACCCCAGATCCACATCCAAGCTTTTACCACTTCCCAATACCATCAAATTAGGAATTCATTGTGGCAATTTTTGGTATCCAAAGATCATTATGCTTAATCTATACTCACCAAGAAAACTGTTTCCATGTTTCTCTCTGTCCTACATGTACTTTATGCTTATGGTAAGTAGTGGGATTTCAATACATGCTATCAAACCTCTAAAAGAATTAAGTACTGACAAAAATATTTATATAGCATTATGCCAAAATGCCTTTAAAAATCTGTATATGTATCCCTCTTTTTTTAAAATAAAGTTGTAAGACAGAAAAAAATTTAGGAATTCATGAATGGATTCATTTATTAGTTGATTGATTGATTTAGTCTTTGTGTTATGGATAAGGCTTTCAACACACTAAGTGTCAGGAAACATTTAATAATCCAGACCACAACATTATCCCTATGACAGACAGCCTCTTCTAAGTCTCCCTTCACTAACTCACAATGCATTAACTTCTGCCACTCTGAAGCTTCACAATCCTTAGGCACGCCACGGTACTGTTAAAATCTTTCCTATATTAAAAAATATCTGTATGAGACTTGAGAGACGGTTTGTCAGTTAAGAGCAATGAGTGTTCTCCCAAAGGACCCTGATATCATTCCCAGCACCCACACAGGGGCTCTCAATTGACTGTTACTCTAGTTCCAGGGGATCTGACACCCTCTTCTGAAATATACTAACACCAGGAACAGTTTTAGGCTGCTAAACAGAATATTGGCCTTTTAATATTTATTCCCAATAGTACTGAGCATTTTTTATTAAGCATACACAAATGGGTTCCACTAAAAGTAAACTGACACGAGAAATGGACATAGGACATAACTGTCTGCTACAAGTTACTTTATAAAAGAAAAATCCAGAGGGGGACCTCCTCATTCTCAGAGGTGAAGGAGAGGGATGATGGGATGAAGAGTTAGGGAGAAGGCTGAGAGAAGATGGGGACTGTGATCTGGATGGAGAGTGAGAAATTAACTAATGGGAAAAACATGTTCATTCTTGGCAGAATATACATATATTTTCAAATGTAAAAAAAAAAAAAAATAACAATTTGGTAAGCAAAATAGCCAATGACATTTAAATGAACAAATCCTGTAGAGTGCCTGAAAATCATTTACTCCCTTTAAAGTTTTTATTAGTAATGTAAATTTGGTTTTCAAATAAATGTCATGAAGATGCTCCAGTGCTAGGGTTTAAATGGGAAAAATTCCCGTAGACTCAAATGCTACTGCTTGGTCATCAGTCGGTAGGTCAGTTTGGGGAATACTAGGAAGTATGACTTTGTTGGAGGAGGTATGTCACTGGGGCTGAGATGGGAGGTTTCAAACTCCCCACCATTTCCAGTTAGCTCTCTCGGCCTCATGCCTATGGATCGAGGTGTGAGCTTCTAGCTACTGCTCTATTGCACATCTGTCTGCTTGCTGCCATGCTCCGGGCCATTGTGGCTATGAAATCACCCTCTGAAACTATAAGACCCAAATAAATTCTTTTATAAGTTGCCTTAATCATGGCTTCTTATCACAGCAATAGAAAAGTAACTACAACAACTGGTAAACTATGTTAGATAAATAAATCAAATAAAACAAAATTATATTCATCTGGGCCGATATAAAAGATTTCATTGAGAATAAAATTAATAGTGATAACTCTGGCTTTGTCAGCCCATATGGCCACCACATATAATAAGAAATCTGTCTATAACCAAGTAAAGAGACGTACAGCTATACTTGAGCCCTTGGGAGGCTGAGGCAGGAGGAGCTCAAACTCAGTGCTGTCCTGGGTTAACTAATGTGATGCTATCACACACACACACACACACACACACACACACACACACACAGGGAAAGAAAGTAAGGAAGAAAGGAAATAAAAGAAGAAAAAAAGAAAGAAAAATCAGTCAACTATGTTAGTACAGGTCTTTAATTCCAGAACATAGGAAACAGAGGCAGATGGGTCTCTGTGAGTTCAAAGTTAGCCTGGTCTATATATATAGAGAGAGAGTTCCAGGCTAAACAGGACTCTATACAGTGAAACCCTGTTTCAAAAGAAAAAAAAAAAAAAAAAGAGGAGGGGGGAGAGAAAGAGAGAGAGAGAGAGAGAGAGAGAGAGAGAGAGAGAGAGAGAGAGAGAGAGAGAGAGAGAGAGAGAATAAAATATAAGTAAGGTGGAGGGAGGAGAAGTGGACAGAGGGAAGGGAAGGTAGAAAGGACCCTAATTCTTTCTGCTGATTGTTGGAATATGGGTGAACAGTTTTCCTATCACACAGCTCGAGATCAGACATTAACTCCAGCAGGGCTTTTCAAGCTGATGTGAAAAATCAGTACTAAGTCCATAATCATTTCACTGACCTTTGGAGCCAAAGTCATCTTTCTGGTTAGAAAGCTGAAACAATTACCACTTAATCATCTTAATTGTTTATACCACACATTTAAAAAGGTAAGAGTCTCTAATAGTATAATTATGGTATCTTCTGCAGCCTCTGTACCGCAGCTGCTTCCTAAACACCCTGCTAAAAGCTTCTGGCTAGAGTTCCCCAGTTTAAAGAAGATTTATACTGTATGTCTGAAGCTCTTTCCTTTTGATTTTTATGTCCCAGTCTTGTTGGGCCAGCTGCCTTAAACAGATGGGAATTTGGTCCCTTAAATTGTCTGCGTCTGTTGTATACCTGCTGACATCATTTCTTTCCATTTGTGTTGAATTGCAGATACTTTTGCCTGTAGGCCTCTCCAGTCACACCTTAAATTACACCTAAATTTAATTTTAATTCTAAGTACAATCTCTTAGAATGGCAAATAAAAAGACACCGAATTAGAAGTTCTTAGTATAACAATATAAGGAAAACAGGAAAATGTGGAATGAAGACAGAAATGAAGAAAATGTATGTTGTTAGGTTGGCAAGGGGACTCAGCCAGCAAAGGCGATTGTCATGAAGCCTGGTGGCCTGTGCTGGGTCACCAGAGAGCTGACATCAACTCCTACAAGTTGACTTAAGCACACATACCATAGCAGTGCATGCTCACATTCTCCCATCCCACCTCTCATAAAATTATTAAATAAATAGAAAAGATATGCCACATTCACCAATACTGTTAAATCTCCTCCACCTATATACAGAGAAAAATAGGATAGTTTGTTCTAAAATATTTATGTTTATTTTATTTTAGTGTGGTGTGTGTTTGTGTGTGTGTGTGTGTGTGTGTGTGTGTGTGTGTGTGTTTGCCTGTATGTATCTATGTGAACCACATGCATGTAGCATCCACTAAGGCCATAAGAGGACATAAGGTCACCTGAAGCTGGAGGTACAGGTCATTGGGAGCCTCCCAGTATGGACATTGAATAAAGGTTCTCTGCAACAGCAGCCAGTGTTCTTAAGTTCCAAGCCATCTCTTCAGTTACAGAAAAAGAATATTTTTAAGCCATCATTAAATTGTCCTCATATCCCCCAGATTCACAGAATATAATTTTGCATGCTGGCTTTCTCACACAACTAAACAACTGTGCCTTTAAGAATCAAACCTTTGTGACTGAAGAGATGACTCAATGGTTTAAAGCACTTGTTCCTCTGAAAGAGAGTTCAGGCTCAATTCATCACCCACATGGCTCACAAACATACTTAATTTCAGTTTCAGGAGACCAGATACTCTCTTTTTATTTTCACAAGCACAAGGCACACAGAGTGTACATACAGAGAAAACATTCAAGCACATAAAAAATCTTAATAACCAATCAAACATTTAAAATCATAATCATTCTTTTTTTCTCATTTTTATTAGATACTCTGTATTTACATTTGAGATGTTATCCCTTTTCCCCACCCTGCTCCACTCCCCTCTCCCACTCCATTTGCCTTCACAAAGGTGCACTTCCTCCTAATCACCCTCTCTACCCATTGCCTTGGCATTCCGCTACATTGGGAAAACATGCCCTCCCTGGACCAAAAGCCTCTTCTCACATTGATGCCAGACACTACTATCTTCAGCTGCATATACAAGTGGATCAATAGGTCTTTCAATGTGTGCACAAAGGTTGGTGTTTTAGTCCATGGGAGTTTTGGAGGGTTTGGCTGGTTGATAATGTTGTTCTTCCCATGAGGTTGAAATCTCTTTCAGCTCCTTCAGTCCTTTCTTTAGCACCCTCACTGGCATCCCTGTGTTCAGTCCATTGTTAGCTGCAGGCATGCTCAGCTGTATCTATATGACTCTGACATAGTCCCTGAGCAGACATCTCTATCTGGTTCCTGACAGTACTTCTTGGCATCAGCTATAGTGCTAACCATAATCATTCTTACTTTAAATGTTTTTCAAGATATATTCTACTAAATTTATAAATATTTAATCCACTTCTTCATGATAGTCATCTTTATAGACAGTGTCCCTTGGGCAAAATGTTTGCTACAGATACCACAATGAAACAAAAATAAGACTCATTCATTTCCTTTCAATACCACAAACATTTGCTCTCTCATTGCCAGACACGGTGCTGGATCCTAAGAATAGAAATGAATGAAACATGGGTCCCGAGTCCAAAGTTATTCAATCTCACAGAAGTCACGTGAGAACACAGGATATGCACAGTGAGAGGTCCAAGACAACTGGTCTTTACCGGGTGAGCAAGAATCAGATTATAACTTTGGACTTGACAGGGAGAGGAACCTGACTGGACTCAAGGGATTACCCAAAGAACAACGTCAGTACTCGTGGCAAAGGCAGACTCAGAGCCAGGAGAAGCTTAGCCTAGCCTGCAGGTGAAACGATACATCAGGAGCAAAAGTGGAGGCAACTTATGAGAAACTAAAACTGGTGCCCATCTAAATGGTGCAGAAAAAAGGGAACTATCTAGAAAGATTTCTGAGTCTTTTTCTGGGACAACTGGATAGATGATGTTATGAGTCAGGATGGGGAATTTGGAAAGAATGGTCTTCCCAGGGAAAGTACTAAAATTTTTATTTTAAGGGAGAGTGGATAGTGTTTGTTTGGATTTTTTGGATAGTGTTTGTTTGGATTTATTTTTGAGACAAGTTCTTGCTCTGACCTTAAATTCATATGCCTCTTACCTCAGCCTCCAAAGTATTGATATTATAAATATATTGTCACTGCACTCTACACCCTGAATTTTTTTTTATTCAGTCATTCAATCAGTACTTAGGCCACACAGGCTACATTAGTTACTACACCGGCACTTGGGATACAAGGGTAAGCAAAGAGACAAACTTCCACCCGAGGTTATAAAATAGCATTTGTGGAATAATCTTCTAAATACATATGCAAACACATCAACTGAGATGATTTTGAGAAAGGAGAAGGGTGTGGGGCTATGGGAGCTTTTAATTAAAACCATTGAAGAGGTTTTAATTCTTAAGAGAGCCAGAGATTCCTGAAGAATCAGTCTTGGATCAGAGATAGGAAAGATGAGGGTGATCCAAGAGATGGAGGGTGGAAACATAATGTCCAAGGCTGACTAGTTGGCTGAAATACTTTCAAAGAACTCACAGAAAACCAATTTGAGTGGAGCAGAAAGGTAGGAGACGAAACTAGAAATGTGGATAGATGCCAAATCTCAAGAGGTCATGGAAGCAGTCTGAAGGACTGTGTGTCATACTGTACCATCGTGAAAATGATGTTGTGATGGCTTTATCTATGCCAATTCTAGGACTTAGAGTGTGAGATACTCCCCCCCCCCATAGACTCCTGTGTGGCCCTCAGTTGGTGGCATTTTTGGAGAGGTTATGGAACCCTTAAAAGATGAAGTGAAAGTGGGCCATTGGAGATAGGTCTTGAGTTTTTATGACTACATCCCATCTCTTGTGTTCTTCTGTTCTTCCTGCCTGTGGATGCAGCTGCCTCATGCTCCTACCTCTACCTTTTCGTACCATAATGAGCTGTATCATTTTAAATCATAAGCCAAAATAAACTCTGTTCATTGAATTGCTTCTTGTCAGGTATTTTGTCACTGCAACAGGAAAGGAAACGAATACAATAGTTGACAGCTGTTTCACTATGCACAACCTAGTGTCTCTGTTCCCACTACATCCCTATAGCTGTGGTGTTCATCCACAAGAATTAGCAACCAAAGTAGTGATGCCTGGAATAACAGTAGGATGGTTAGAAATGCTTCTCTAAGATGCTGAGGAGCTGTTCTGATGAGTCAGTACCTGTGCACTAATAGTTATTAAATATTTTGACAAGAATAATGAGACACCTTTGAAGTAGATAAAATGATCAGGTACATGTTTTGAGAATAGCACTTCAAGTGCAGGGAAAATAAGAGATTGGGGAGGATCCAAGGAGAAGGCAGATGAACCAGTTGGTAACTGATTCATACTGGCTTCTTTTAGGATATCAATTGTGATAAAGATGTAGAGAAACAATCAGATTCAAAGCATAGAGAAGAAATTCCAATCAAAATCCTAACACTGATACCCCAGGTTTCATCTCTAAAACTTATACAAAAGAAGAAAAGAACCAACTCCCTCAAGTCATCCTATGACATCTATATATGCACCATGGCACACCAAAACAAATAAATAAAATATAATTTAAAAGAAATTAAAAATCCCAGTAGTCTTCATTAGAGAAATCAACAGTCTGGCTATAAAGTAAGTCTATGAGGAGATTTAAAAAGTTTTCGTTAGTCAACGTCTAGAAAAGACCAAAAGAAAAATAAAGTTGAAAGACTTAACACTTCCTAACTGCAAGAACTACTAGACCAAGGTACAAATTTCAGGATGGTTCCTTATAGCATAATGACAAATGAGACATTGTAAATGGAATGTAGTACATGTCTCTCTGTCTCTCTCTGTCTCTCTCTCTGTCTCTCTCTCTGTCTCTCTCTCTCTCTCTCTCTCTCTCTCTCTCTCTCTCTCTCTCGAATGTGTGTGTGTGTGTGTGTGTGTGTGTGTGTGTAGTGACATGTGCATATATGGTCATGAAGGCCAGAGGTCCACTGTCAACTTCCCATGTTGTTCCTTGGGAACAGTCCAGTTTTCATTTTGTTTTGGCAGGAAGACAACTGATTTTCAAGTCTTGGGTTTGTATCCTGCAACTTGATTATGTTTATCATTGTCTCTAACATTTTTTCTTGGCAAATTCTTTAGAATTTTTACTTCTAAAATCTTATCATCTTTATATAGATACTTTTCCATATCTATTTCCATATCAAATGTTTTTTGTTTATTTGTTTGGTTGATTGGTTGGTTGGTTTGGTTTGGTTTTTGTTTTGTCTGATTGCTCTGCCAACTTTTCATTACTATGGTAAACAAAAGGTGCAAATACAGGCATCTTTATTTACTCCTATCTTAGTAGGAAAGCTGTCAGATTTTCACCATGAACATAATGTCAGCCATGTGCTTCTTACATTCAGCCTTCCTCATGCTAAGAATGTTCCCAGTGGTTCCCTGTCGCCTGGATGTTCTTATTATGAATGATAGATATGAATTCTGTCAAGTGTTTTCCTGAACTCATGGAAATACACATTTTTTTCCTGTTAATTCAGGATATCACATTGACTGTGTCTTTCACATTTGTTTGTGTCATGTGTGTGTATGTATGTGTGTGGGCATGTGCTTACCACAGCATGTATGGAGCAGTCAGAGGAAAAGTTGCAGGAGTCAATTCTCTTCTACCATGTAAGTCCCAGGGATCAAACTCAGGCAGTTAGACTTTGCAGCTAGAGCACAAACTCTCTGAGCCATCTCACCAATCCTAGCTATTTTTTTGAATCACTGAACAATCCTTGTAGTCATTGATAAATCCACACCAGCTGACTGATTTTTGACAAAGATCCTAAAGCCAGTCAATGGGGAATTTTTGCTAATAATCTGTGCTCACAAAAGTTGAATATACCTATGCGACACAAACAAGCCTGAACTCTAGCCTCATACCACAATCTAAAACTATCAAAATGAATGGTCAGAATGAATCATTGAAGAAATAGAACCATAAACCTTTTGAAAGGAAGCACTGGCCAATATTTTTGTTACCTTAATTAGGTACTAGTTTCACAAACAGAATCTTTTAAATCACAAAGAATAATTTTCAACTGAAATTTCCAATAGCTACTTTATGAGTTTCTTGAAGAATTAATTTAGATATTTAGCTAATAATCCTAGTTTTTTTTTTTTTTTTTTTTTTTTTTTTTTTTTTTTTTTTTTGACTGTTGCTATAATAAACACAAGGACTAAAAAGCCACTTAGAGGCAAGAAAGGTTTATTTCAGCTTACACTTCCAGGGACAGTTCATCATGGAAAGAAGTCAGGGCAGGAGCATGAAGCAGAAATGATGAAAGAATGAATTCTGCTTGCTGGCTGGCTCTCTGGTTCACAGCTAGTTTCCTTATACAGACTAGGTAGTCCACCTATGGGTGGTACTACCCCATGGGCTGGGCCCTCTTACATCAATCCTCACAGACATGGCCATAGGCTAATCAAATGGGAACAACCTGGAAATTGAAACTCCCTCGGATGACATTGAGAGTGTGTCAAGATGACAGTTGAAACAAAGTAAGACATCATACAATCTAGTTGTCAAACCCCCTGGTATTTGCCTAAAAGGACTGAAAACACATACACAAAAAGCTACACAAGACAGTTTGTGCCTGCTTTCGTCATAGTTCTTGGCCTAAGGAGATGATTCAGTGGGTAGGAGTGCTTGCTGTACAAGCATGAAGACATGAGTTTGCACCTGCAGCATCCATGTAAAAACTTGGGTGTAGCCAAGACATGCTTATAATCCCAGCAGTATGCATGTCAGAGACAGGACAATTGCTGGAACTTACTAGCTACTAGCCTAGTTCCAAGTTTAGTGAGAGACCGGGTCTTAAGGGAAAAAGACAGATGGTGCTAAAGCAGGACACCACAAATCTTCTTCTGGATTCAGCCTACCCACCCACAAAGAGATACACAACAAAACAATTTTTGAGAATTTCATACATGTAGCCAATGTATTTAAATTATATTCATTTCTCCTATTTCCCCCTCCAACTTCTCTCAGGAGCATTACTCCATGAGTAGAAGCAAGAATTTCTTTAGTAGGTTAATAAATAAATAAATTATGAATATCCAAAGAATGAAACATCATTCTGTGATGAGGATAAGGATCTATAAAACCACATGAAGATTGGGAGAGAATTTTAATGTATGACATGTAATGAGGAAAAAAAAAATCAAGTTGAAAGCTGACCCACTGTATAGCATTCTAGAAAAAGTCAAAATTTTGAATGGAATGGTTGGTGAGGTTGGGGGCTGTGGGTGGATAAGTAGATGGAACATAGAATTTCAGGGCAGTGAAACTCTTCCATGTTATTATATTCCAACTGTGAATTCACATTATTATTTGTCCAATCCATGGGGTATACAAGACCGAGTGTGGTACCTAATGTTTTGGGTGGTAATGATGTGCCAATGTAAGGTCAGGCCACATTATTATCCATGTATTATTTGAAATACATGGTAATTCTCCCATCCATTCCTGCTTCCAGCCAGTTCTTCAGAGAGAATCGATGTTTGTAGGGTATGCCCTCTTAAAAGCCTGTTACTACAGTGGCCACAGCACACAGGCCTTAGTTTCTTTTAAAAAACATTCTTCTAGCAGGTACATTAATTTGCAGTTTGTTCTTTAGTTCTTCTGAACTTTCTACTCACCTCTTCTTGCTCATATTTGGAATCTCTGACCTGAGCTTCTACAGCCAAGAATGTGTTTTGAAGCCCCTGCTCAGGTTCACGTTCTACACTTGTGGTGTTTGACTTGGGATGAAGGCATATTTCTTTTTTTTTTTTCCTGTTTCTACTACAAGTAATGCTGGTGTGCATTGTGGTGAGAACATTTTAATAAGTGAATCTATAAAAAAGAAAACTAATGTAGAAGTGGTTCTGATGTTAAGGTCTTGTTCCCCAATTGGTTCTTGATCTGTCAGTAAAAAAGTCATGAGCCAGTTGCTGCATGGAAGGAAGACAAGCAAAGAGATGAAAGGAAAGGAGAGACCAGAGTTTGTCATGCTTTTGATGGAGAACAGTTGACCAGTCATGTGATATTTCATACAGAGTGGCTACTCCTATAGGTGGACAGTCAGGGGTGTCTTGCAGTTACTAGATGTAACTGAGCAACAAAAGATTAGGGCAGTTTCTGGATGGCTTTTTCTTCAGTCTCTGCTCTAACTTTGTCTCTGCATTTCCTCCTGTGAAAATTTTTGTTCCCCCTTCTAAGAAAGATTGAAGCATCCACACTTGGTCTTCCTTCTTCTTGAGCTTTGTGTGGTCTGTAAATAGTGTGTTGAGTAATCTAAGCTTTTGGGCCTAATATCCACTAATCAGTGAGTTCCTACCATGTGTGTGTGTGTGTGTGTGTATGTGTGTGTGTGTGTGTGTGTGTGTGTGTGTGTGTGTGTGTGTTTGTGATAGCTCCAAGTTCCATCCATTTGCCTAAGAATTTCATGACATCATTGTTTTTAATAGCTGAAGAGTACTTCATTGTATATATATATATATATATATATATATATATATATATATATATATATATATATATATATATACACCACATTTTTTTTTGTATCCATTTATATTCCAAGGAGAACATTTGGGTTCTTTCCAGCTTCTGGCTATTATAAATAAGGCTGCTATGAACATGGTGGAGCATGTGTCCTTGTTAGATGTTGGAGCTTCTTTTGAGTATGTGCCCAGGAGTGGTATAGCTGGGTCCTCAGGTAGTACTATGTCCAATTTTCTGAGGAACCTCCAGACTGATTTCCAGAGTGATTGTACTAGCTTGCAATCCCACCAACAATGGAGGAGTGTTCCTCTTTCTCCACATCCTCAACAAAGGCCATCCAGAGGCTCTCCCACCTAGGGATCCAACACAGCCACCAAAACCAGACAATATTGCAGATGCCACAAAGTGCATGCTGACAGGAGCCTGATATAGATGTCTCCTGAGAGGCTCTTCCAGAGCCTGACAAATACAGAGGTGGATGCTCACAGTTAACTATTGAACTGAGGACGGGGTCCCCAATGGAGCAGTTAGAGAAAGGACTGAAGGAGATGAAGGGGTTTTCAACCCCTATAAGAACAACAATATCAACCAACTAGACCCCCCCCCCCCACAGAACTCCCTGGGTCTAAACTGCTATTCAAAGAGTACACATAGATGGACCCATGGCTCCAGCTGCATATGTAGCAGAGGATGGCCTTGTTGAACATCAGTGGGCAGAGAAGCCCTTGGTCCTGTCAAGGCTCAGTGCCCCAGTGTAGGGGAATGTCAGGGCAGGGAGGCAGGAGGGGGTGTTTGGGTGGGTGGGAGAGTATCCTCATAGAAGTAAAGGTAGGGGAGATGGGATAGGGGGGGTTTCTGGAGGGGAAACAAGGAAAGGAGATAACATTTGAAATGTAAATTTAAAAAAATCCAATAAAAGAAAAAAGGATTAGGGCAGGTAGGGAGGTGCGAGCTAAGAATATTGATATGAGCATGATTTTTCAGGAGGGAGATCCAGTGCCCAACAACTGTGTCAGAAGACAAGTTGAAAATGAACAACTGTGTGTCTGTGTCTTTTATTATGGATTAAAGGGAAGCTGGGTTGGGGCTGGTAGTGCAGCCCATTCACGGAGCTTAGGCAACAAAAGTTACACACAACAAACTAGACTTCATATTTGTTGATCTTTAAAAAGGCATTTTAGAACCAAGAGAAGAAGACCATGCTTATAATTCCAGCTCTAAGGAAGCATAGACAGGAGGATCAACTACACAGAAAGTTTAAGGCTAACCTGATCTACAAAGTGAACTCTAGGCTAGGGCTACATGGTGAGACTCTATCCCAAAATGAAAACAAACAAACAAACAAACAAACAATTTTGTAGCTAGGGCAAGGGTACACTTACCTTAAGTTAAGGCAGAAATACACTGACTTAGTCAGTGTTCTATTGCTGTGAGGAGACCTATGTCCATGGCAACTCGTGTAAAGAGAATAATTTAATTGAGGCTGGCTTACAATTTCCCAGGTTTAGTCCATTATCATCATGACTGGGTGGAGGTGGGAGTGGGGTGGGGGATGGCAGCATGCAGGCAAACATGATGCTGAAGAAGTAGTGGAGAATTCTACTTTAAATACACAGGTAGCAGGAAAAGAGAGCAACTAGGCCTAGCTTAAGCTTTTGAAATCTCAAAGCCCACCTACACTGATGTACTTCCTCCAACTAGACCACACCTCCTAATCCTTTCAAATGGTAGCACTCTCTAAGCATTCAAATATATGAAACAATGGGGACTATTCTTATTCAAACTACAACAGTTTCCATGGTTTAAGGCCAGCCTTGGCTAGGAGATGAGCACCCTGTGTTGAAAATGAAAAAACAAAAACAAAAACAAACAAACAAAAAACCCCTCAAAACATCTATGATGAATCTTAGCAAATCTAAATTATGTCCTCAGTGCTAAATTCAGTCTATGTTTTAAAACACTGATATGCATGAATGTGTGTTGTATATGCATCATTTATTCTTGTAGTTAAAGCATTTTTTGTAGAGTTTTTTTTGTTGTTGTTGTTATCATTTAAGAGAGTTAAGTTCTCATTTTGTCAGGTATATTTTGATGAAATATTTTTTGCACTAAAAAAAAGGACTCCTGAGCCCAGGGGTGAATCCATACTCCCTCCCCACTGACTATCCCTAGAGAGGCTACCTGGAACCCTCAGGGCCTCAGAACAGACACTTCGGGCTCAAGGACAAAGCTGGCCCAGTTGCATCAGGACTAGGCATTGCCATCGGATCTCACAGCCTACCCAGAGAGCTGAACACCCAGGAGGTATCCTCCAAAGACCACGAGCCCACAGACCCATAGGAGAGACAAGCTCCAGTCAGAGACAACAAGATCACCTAGCATAACCAATAACAAAATGGAAAGAGGCAACTGAAAGAATCAAAGAAACGGAAACCAAGACAACCTGGCAACATGAGAACCCAGTTCTTCCACCACAGCAAATAGTGGATATTCCAACTCACCAGAAAAACAAGATTTAGACTTAAAATCGTACTTGTTGATGATGATGGAGCTCCTCAAGAAGCACATAAACAACACACTTAACGAAGTACAGGAAAGCCAGGAGAACACATGCAAACAAGTTGAAGCAATTAAAGAGAAAACACATACATACATACACACACACACACACACACACACACACACACACACACACACACAGACCCACACAAAAATCACTTAAAAAGCTACAGAAAAGCACAAACAAACAGGTGAAGGAATTGAAAATGGAAATAGAAACAATGAAAAAATCACAAAAGGAAACAACCCTGAAGTTGGAAAACCTAGGAAACATCGGGAGTCATAGACACAAGCATCACCAACAGAATGCAAGAGATGGAGGAGAGAATCTCAGGGGCAGAACAGACCATAGAAAACATTGACACAACAGTCGGAGAAAATGCAAAAATCAAAAAGTTTCTAACCCAAAACATCCAGGAAATCCAGGAAAAAATGAGAAGAACAAACCTAAGGATGTTATATGTAGAAGAGAGCAAAGATTCTCAACTAAAAGGCCCAGTAAATATCTTCAACAAAATTATAGAAGAAAACTTCCCTAACCTAAAAAAAGAGATGACCACAAACATAAAAAAAAACTTACATAACTCCAAATAGATTGGACCAGAAAAGAAATTCTTCCCAACACATAATAGTCAAAACACCAAATGTTCAAAAGAAAAAATACTAAAAGCACTAAGGGGAAAAGGACAGGTAACATATAAAGGCAGACTGATCAGAATTATACCAGACTTTTTAAAAGAGACTATGAAAGCTAGAAGATTCAGGACTGACAACATACAGACCCTAAGAGAACACAAATGCCAGTCCAGGTTACTATGTCCAGCAAAACTCTCAATTACCATAGATGGAGAAACCAAGATATTCCAGAACAAAAACCAAATTTACACAATATCTGTCCACAAATCCAGCCCCACAAAGGAAAATAGATGGAAAACTCTACCACAAAGCGGGAAACTTTACTCTAGGAAAAGCAAAAAATTAATCTTCTTGCAGCAAATCCTAAAGAAGAAAAGCACACAAACATGACTCTACCTCTAACAACTAAAATAGCAGAAAACAACAATCACTATTCCTTACTATCTGTTAACATCAGTGGATTCAATTTCCCAATAAAAAGACATAGACTATCAATCAGACTGGATACGTAAACAGAATCCAGCATTTTGCTGCATGCACGAAACTCATTTCAGAGACAAAGACAGGCATTACCTTAGAATAAAAGGTTGGAAAAAAATTTTTTAAGCAAATGGTCCTAAGAAACAAGCTGGAGTAGCCATCCTAATATCAAATAAAATAGATTTTCAACAAAAAGTCATCAAAAAAGATAAGGAAGGACACTTTTAACCCATTATAGGAAAAGTTTATCAAGGTGAACTCTCGATCCTGAACATCTATGCTCCATATACAAGGACACCCACATTCATTAAAAAATCCTACTAAAGCTCAAATCGTATATTTTACCAGACATAATAATAGTGGGAGACTTCAACATCCCACTCTCATCAATAGAAAGATCATGGAAGCAGAAACTGAACAGAGACACAGTGAAACTAACAGAAGTTATAAACCAAATGGATTCACAGACATCTATACAATATTTCATCCTAAAACAAAAGAATATACCTTCTCAGCATCTCACAGCACCTTCTCCAAAACTGACCATATAGTCGGTCACAAAACAGGTCTCATCAGATACAAGAAGATTGAAATGCTCCTATGCATCCTATCAGATCACCACGGACTAAGGCTAGTCTCAATAACAACAAAAACAACAAAAATCCCACATACACACGGAAGCTAAACAATGCTCTACTCAACAATAGCGTGGTCAAGGAAAAAAAATAAGGAAAGAAATAAAAACCTTTTTAGAATTTAACAAAAAAATGAAGGCATAACATACCCAAACTTATTGTATACAATGAAAGCAGTGCTAAGATGAAGACTCATAGTTCTGAGTGGCTCCAAAAAGAAACTGGAAAGAGCATACACTAACAGCTAGACAGCACACCTGAAAGTTCTAGAACAAAGAGAAGCAGATACACCCAAGAGGAGTACACAGCAGGAAATAATCAACAAAACTGGAGCTGGTTTTTAGCCAGACTAACTAGAGGTCACAGAGAGAGTATCCAAATTGCTGAATCACTGGATGATTTTTGGTTTAACCTTTGGAAAAGGAAGTGTTTTAAACTATTGAAACTATAGTATTATTGTTTTGGTGATGGTGATGTGTCAGCGTAGGAATAAGGGATGAAATGAGTAATATTGGGAGCATGGAGTACTGTTCTTTCAACTTTCCTAAGAGAAAGAGCTCTAAGTAATTTGATGAAGAAAGTTCCAGCATAGTGACCCTGACTGTAAAGGTGAAGTTACTGGAGCTGAGGATGAGAAAAGCTCAGGACACTGCATGCAGAAACTCACCTTCATGCTCCCAGAACATGTCCCCCAGAAAGAGAGGTGAATGAATAGAAGTGCTGAGTTTGAGGGAAGAAGTGGGAAAACCAGACATGAGTGATAAACAGCAAGAGTGATATAGGAGGATGAGTCATCACTCTCAAAAGAGATGCCAATGAGCAAAGAGACTGTCTTAGATTTCTATTGCTATTATATAAACAAAAAACAAGCAAGCAAACAAATGACCAAAGGCAACTTGGGGAGGAAAGGATTTATTTGGATTAAAAATCCCACGTCAGCCTATTGACAGAAGCCAAGGTAGGAACCTGGAGGTAGTGACTGAAGCAGAAACCATGGTAGAGCGATACTTACCTCTAGCTTATTAACAGCTTGCTCATCTTGTTTTCTTACACAACCCTCAGTTAACTATGCCCTCCTGTATTGATTGCTAATCAGAAGAAATGTTCCTCATAGAATTGCCTACAGGGCCAATCTAATGGAGGCAATTCTTCAGCTGAGAACCTTTCCCAGATATGTTAGGTTTGGGTCAAGTTGTCAAACACTAAGCAGCAAAGTGAAAGAAAGCTTGGAAATGGCAGCCAAAGACCAAACAATGCACAGATATATTTTTTTCCTATGCTGTGGTCAGGACAGAAGACTGAAAAACTTTGTGGATGCAACCTTGAAAAGATTCAAGTTCATTTGTAACAAGCCCAAAGACCTTAGCACAACATTCACCAAGTTTGAAGCACCATTTTGACCTTCAAACTTAGCACATAGGCCCCAACACTTGCCAAAACAGGGACAAAGATCTAATCCATCAGAGACCTAGTCCATAGTCCCAGGATTCTGGAAAGTCCCTAAATATATTAACTTTGCTTTTTTGACTTTTGTGACTTTGATCTCTTTTTTGGTTAGCTGCTCTTGCTAACCAAAGTATGTCAACCAGCATCTGGATCTATGAATAGAAGGCAAAGACCCACCAGTAAGCCTTAGGGCTGTATGATTTGAGTAAGTTCCACATGCAGCCTCTGGTCAGCAATACAAAGTTTCCATTTACTTTAAGAATGTCTATGTGGTGGTGTCTGGTGGGTTTACCTAAAACATTGTGGAGGCCCCAGTGAGATTCCCAGAAACTGAGATGCCAGAACACAGGTGGCCTTGGATCCCTACTATAATAGTGTGGAGAATGGACAGTTTCTTGGAGGTGCACACCCTGAGATATTGCAGAGCCCTAGGAACGTCTCTCACCTCTATTCCTACTTCCCCATAGGCTCATGATGCCTTCACTCTCAATGGGAGATTATAGAAAGTCACCTAACTAGTCTCTTCAAGAGGTGGGTCTATCTATGGTGCCATCTGAATAGTACATGTAGGAAAGACTGCATGAAGCCCAAATTACAGTGTCTAGGTTTTGTATGAGATGCTAACAGATCCCCTGGGTTAAGTCTTTACTTTTCCCTGTCTGTATGTCTGTGTTTTTGTCAGTTCTGTTGGCTGGGAGAAAGGAAGCTGTGATGAGATGGGGTGTTGTAGACCCAGGATACCATTGAAGTGTATGTAGGTACATGTCAAGGTAAACTTTACAGATGAGGATGGGCATGGTCTCCATCTCTTGCCTGAGGAAACTCCAGACCTCCTGTGAAGTATATTGACCTTCTTTTGAAGTCAGGTGGCCCAGTGACAGAACTCTGAACACCCATGTCTTAGTCAGGATTTGTATTTCTGCATAAAACATCATGACCAAGAAGCAAGTTGGGGAGGAAAGGGATTGTCCAGCTTACACTTCCACATTGCTGTTTATCACCAAAGGAAATCAGGACTGGAACTCAAGCAGGTCAGGAGCTGATGCAGATGGCATGGAGGGATGTCACTTACTGGCTTGCTTCCCCTGGCTTGCTCAGCTTGCTTTCTTATAGAACCCAGGTCTACCAGCCCAGGGATGGTACCACCCACAATGGGCCTTCTCTGCTTGATCACTAGTTGAAAAAAAAAATGCCTTACAGCTGACTCTCGTGGAGGCAATTCCTCAACTGAGGCTCCTTTCTCTGTGATAACAGCAACTTGTTTCTCGTTGACACAAAACCAGCCAGTATACCTCAGATGGTTCAGGCTATCTGGAATGTGTTAACTACAAGCTCAGGCCACATGGGCCAATTTACTTACACTGACTTGTGGTTTTCTCTGACAACACCCCCTTGACTTAAGCTATCCCTTTGTTCAGAATGGAATTAGGTAAGCCCAGGCTGCAGTTGTCACCTTGAACAGGGCAGTTTGGGCCCAGCCTCTCAGCCAAGGGACATCAGCACAAAGGGACTGATTAACTCAGGTTAATCAGTAGGGGTTGGGAGTACCTGTGTATTTGGGGGCAGAGACATCAGCGTGTCAGTGTGTGCGCAGACTATCCATGTGCATTCACCACATATGTTCATGCGGCCCTGCATAGGGAGAGGGGTTTCCTCACCGTGGCTGGAAAGAAAATTAAAAACAAAGAAGAAATCCTGGCCGACTACAGGTCATATGGATACCCAAAGAGAAAGCTATTGTTCATTGCAAAGAGCATCAAAAGGAGACTCCCCAGAGCCCAAGGAAACAGGACAGCTGACTTAGAGGCAGTCCTAGAGCCAGTGGGACCTCTACAAATCTTGGTTACCCTGTCCAAACCCACATTGATTCAAAACCCAAACTACACACAGGAAGATACCAAATGGGCAGAAAGGGAAGAAGCCAAGCAGGCTGAAAATGGTAGCAGTTCTTGCCAGATGGGAGATCTGTACTCTAGCTGTTCTCTCAGAAGGCAAATGGTTGCCAAAGTTCACCAGGCCACCACTTTGTGATATCTAAAACTAATAAATTATTCAGACACAGATTTTATATACCTCAATTAAACCATCTTGTCAAAGACACTTTGTCTAGGTGTATTATTGTGCACAAGTCAACTCCAAAGGAGGAAGAAAAGCACAGAAAGAAACTACTGCACCCAAGGAGCACTTCCCAGAACACCGGGAAGCAAACTTTACAGATAAAACCCATGATCTTTGGGTTAGATATATATTTGTTAGATTTTATAGATACCCTACTTCTCTGGATTGGTGAAAGCCTATCCCACACAAACAGAAATAGCCTCAGTGATCATCAAGAAACTCCAAAAGTCAATTCCTAGGTTTGGACTGTCCCTCTCACTGGGATATAACATTGGTCCACCCTTTCTGGCCAAAGATTTCCAAAATCTGGCAAAGATTCTAAATGTTGATTGAAAACTACATTGTGTTTATAGACCATAAAACTCAGGACAGGTAGAAAGGATAAATAGGACCTTGAAGGAAACTTTAACTAAAAACATTCTTGAAATTGATGAAAATTGAGCCAACCTTCTATCAGTTGCCCTTCTAAAAGCCAGGTATACCTTGTATCAAGAAGGTTTCACCCCATTTGAAATTATGTTTTGGAGTCCCCCCCCCAAAAAAAAAAAACTAAGAGATGTCTCTTCTCAACTTTCTACCACAAGCTCAGAGGTTTATTCAACAGATGGTTCATAAAGCCATGCCATTAACTGTATCTGACACTGCCCACAAACTCCAGACTTGTGTAGGTGACTATTCCAATCCAAAGCCTGAAACCTTGAAACCAATGTGGGAAGACCCATATCCTTCAGTCTTCACCCCCTCCTCCTGTGATCATCAATGTTAACCCTATGAATCCACCATAACCAGCTGAAGGAGGCTACTGAGGACAATGGCATGGGTCATCACCAGGCCATCTGACACATTTAAAATAAAAGTAATATGGGCCTTATGACTATGGTTGTCCTATTTTGCCTTCTTTGTCTCCCTGTGGAAAAGGCTCCTGAGAGTAAGCCATGACTTGGGGTGTCTTAATCACTGTTCTATTACTATAAAGGGACACTGTGACCAAAGCAACTCTTACGAAAGAAAACATTTAATTGGTATCTTAGTTTTGGGTTTCTATTGTTGCCATAAAACACCAATACCAAAAATGGAGTTGGAGAGGACAGGGTTTATTTGGCTTATACTTCCACATTATAGTCTATCACTAGAGGGAGCCAGGATAGGAACCCAAAAAGCTGACCTTGGACCCAAACTCTAAGCCAAAATAAATATTTTTCTTTTGTTTTAATCAGGAATTTTTCATATCATCAAAAAAATTATTAGCACAGGCTTTTTCCAATGAGTAGAGACATGTGGGCAAAGAGAAAACAGCAAGTCTCTTGGGGACTAGTAAGATGGCACAGCAGGTAAAGGCACTTATTGTAACACTTGAACACCCAAATCTGATCTCCAGGACACAGCTGGTGGAAAGACAGAACTGATTCCTACAAGCTGTCCTCTTACCTCAATATGTGTGCCATGGCATGAGCAGGCACACACACAAGTAAATAAATCAAATGAAAAAATAAAGGAAAAGAAATTTCCTGGATAGAGTGAGCAAAGAGGAGAGGTGTTCTACAAGAAAGTTGTGTCAGCAAGCCATCTAGACCTGCACTTTGGACTGTGAGTAACAGTGGGTGGGGTAGGCAGAATATTGGATACCCAAAGATGTCCACAAGCTGATCCCTGGAACTTGGGACTACATGACCATAAATGGGCATTAGTTATGTTAGAGTCAGCTGTCACCTGCCAGGGGCCCAACCTCACATTCAGATACTGAGGTGGGATACAGGGTCCTACAAAGGCCAAAGGCTGATGACCCCTGGCCTTATAATTCTCTCTTATTGCTCTGAGGGCCAGAAGCTGGTGACTGCTGGAAATTTAGCTTTCATATTTCTGGTCTTACAGACCAAGAAATCCAAGCTCCTTGGGTCATAGAAATTTCTTGAATTCTATGTGCATATTCTTTGAATAGTAAATAGTAAAGTTGTTCTTTAAAACACACAAGCAAATAGTGGTGATGAGTACTTAGTTACTTTTCTATAGCTATGACAAAGCTATAGAATCATGGCAACTTAGAGAAAGAATGGTTTATTTGGGCTTACAGTTCCAGAGGGATAGGAGTCCATCAGCATCACAGCAAGGAGCCGTGGTAGCAAATGCCTGGCCTGCTGGCAGAACAGCTTATAACTCACATCTTAACCTCAAGCAGGAAACAGAGCAAGTGAGAATGGTGAGTTTTGAAACCATATAGCCTACTCCCAGTGGTACACTTCTTCACACCCCCTGCCCTCTCCCAAATGCTCAAGAATATGGGAAATGCCTCATGCAAATCACAATGGGCCATCGAGTTCTTCCTGGAACAAATGTGCTTACAACACAGAAAACAAACTTTATTACTCATGACTAGAATATTCTCTCCAATATCCATCAAAACAAACTTGGAATATCCCAAGATATTCCAAGTGCTACATGGTGCATGTACAGTCCATTAGTGGTTCAAAACTGAAACTCAAAATTTGGCAATTGACAGAGAAAGTTCAGGGAGAGGGAGTTTCTCAGAGGTCTTACATTCAATATTTATGGAAAAATCTCAGGGCACAGTGAATACACTGTTGTATCTTCTTTCTTAACATTGTTCTATGAAGTGTTCTATTTTATAGATAAAGAAACTGAGGCAGACAGGCAATCTGTGCATAGTGATAGAGACATTTTTCAGCCTGGGTCATCCAGCACCAGAGTCCCTGCTTCTCTCAGAAACTATTATTATGCTGAAGAAAACAATGCAGTTCTGTGGATGGTGAATCAGAGCACAGACTAGAAGCAGGATGTCTTGCCCAGAAACCACTGAAGCCATCCAAATAAAAACAAAACAGGTTTGAATTGGCCAGGATGTTATTTGAGATGCTGGAAAGGGGGACTACGGGTGACACTCAGTGGTAGAGTGCTTCCCTAGCATGCACAAAGCCTGGTTTGACCTTTAGTGCTCAGAGGAGGTGAGGGTGAGACTAAAGAGAGAGCAGAATGAGAATGAACAGAGGCTTCTGACTTGAATGACAAGGTAGTCTTGAGACCAATAATATCGTCTGACTCCATCCCAACTTTCTCTCTTTCTGGAGATGAAATGTTGGGATGTGCTAGATATTTATTTGGCAGGACATGTTTAGGTAACCTGTTTGACCTGAGCTAGGAATATAATTTGAGTTTCATGTGCTTTCTCTATGAAGTTTTCATGCATAAATAAGTTATCACAAGTCACTAGAACATGGACAATCTATTAGAGAGAAACCATCCTAAACTGTACAAAAAAACAAAAAAACAAAAAAAAAAAAACAAAACCAACCCCTCCCCCCAAAAATCCAAACTACAAGTCCTATATGTGTTCATGGACAGAATTGGAGGTGACAGGTAAATAGACAATTATTACCAGCAAGGTCACATGATAAAGGAATAGAATATGAAAAGGTAAGGAACTGATATTTAGGTGTAAGTAGAAGATAGCGGGGTTTGGGGGGACCTCATCAGCTAGAGGAATCACATTGACCGCAAGAGTTTGGCATGAGAATGAGAATTTGCAAGCTAATTTGGGGCTACATCATATCATATCACATATAGAAAAGAAAATTAAACTCAGTAGGTAGGTATGCATAGGCTGGAGTCATAGGAGGACAAGAAATCTGAGGCTTTGACGCTGTGAGTATATTTTGCTGTTGTTTTGTTTTTTTTAGAAGCCTGGTATCATGTAGCCCCACAGGCAACAATGTCTAAGCCCAGGATGACGTTGTACTTTGGATGCTCTTGCCTCCATCTCCCCAAGTCCTGGGATTATAGGAGTATGTAGCGAAATCTCTCATGTCTGTATAGATGTGGCACCTGTCAATAATAATTCTGATGGCCTATAGCTTAGGCAGCAAATAGGAGGTGGAACATCTGGTAGCCAGAAAGGATTCTGGGAAAGTGTCAGGTAGGAGATTTGCCTGGAAAAGTGTGATGAGACTCAGCATGGTACCTTGAGTACAGGTAATCAGTCATGTGGAAGAATGTCAATTAGAACGAAGAGCCTAGTTATATGGCCAAAGTGTTTTGTAAGTATACTTTGAGTCTGTGTCTTGTTTCTGGTAGCAAGGGCCTTGGAGGAAGAACTACCTAACTTCAACAGGAATGGGATACCATGCTGGATTTTATTCAGTCTACCCAGGGTTTCATGCATGTTAGGAAGTACAGTATCAATTGAATTATCCCCATCTTTTTTATAGAGAAGTCAAGTTCTATTTGCTATGTTATGGGAATTCTGCTTTGTTCTTATATCTTTCATGACAGTGCCTTGATATTGGTCAAACATTACTTCACATGTTTCCATGAAGGTTGGTTTTTGTTTGCTTGTGGAATAATATTAACACTCAATAGACTCTAAATGAAGATGATTACAATTCCAATGAACCTCATACAAGAAAACCACAGAGGAGGCATAGGACTGGCAATACACAAAATCCAAACTTGGACACATTAATGTTTTAAATTTTTTCTTTTTCTGCATTCCTTTTTGAGAAATGGAGGTCTCTCCCTATAGCCCAGGATGGCCTTCAAATCATAGCTAAGTCTTTTGCCTCTTTAGTGCTGGGATTTTAAGTGAGATCTACCATGATCAGCTTTATTCTCTTCTTGCTTGTATCCTCTTTCCAGAACCTTTGACAAGGCACTTGGTGTTTCTGCCAAACCTGATTTGCTCAAAACATTTTGTTTTCAGATGCTACTCATCAATGTGAGCAAAATCCCATCCAGATAACCTGGTTCAGCCAGGTAATATGAATCTGTGAATATCTGATGAGTCTTCTTACCACCTCAGAGCTATCTGAATCTTTAAGAAATGGTACTTAGGAATATTGGTGCAAATCTAGGCAGGAGAAACAAAGTCTTCACATTATTTTTTTTAAATAAGTGATTTAGTAGTCAGGAGTTAAATGCATTGGGCAACTTTGGAAGTCAGGAGCCGAGAGCTGGCTGTAGAATGGCACAGTATAGTGTTAGCTATTTAGGAAGCAGAAGCATGTTTGCTGAGCCAGGAGTAACAGAAAGACCTGTAGAAAGAAATAGAAAAATTCTGTTTTTCACACAGGCAGTTCTTGACTTTGTTAAGATAATGTTGGCTTTGTATTCTACTTCTAGTTGCCTCTGCACATCACTAAAAATATTTCTTTGTTGACATTTGATGAACCAAAATGAGCTATGGGTTTTTTTTTTCTAATTAATTAATGTAGGAGATTGAAAAAACTTCAAAAAACATAAGGCTGTTTGAAGTGAGAGAAATCATATTTTATCACTTTCATTTTTCCTTCTGATATATCTCTCATTGTTCTGTATAGATACAGGACATATATAGCATTTTTTTTCTAAAAGAAACTGTTTCTTTAAAAATGTAAATAATAAATCTTTGATTTTGGGTTACGTAAATAAACTTAATTTTAAAACCTAAAAGGGCTGGAATGGCTCAGTGGTTAAGAGCGCTTACCACTCTTGCAGAGGACCTGAGTTCAATTCCTAGTACCAACGTGCTGGCTTACAACTGCCGGTAACCCTCTTCTGACCTCTTGCATGTTTACAGTTCAAAACAGATGAATATTTTTAAAAATGTACAGACTAGTTTGTGATGTATCCTCTCAAAGGCAGCAGTTCTGTTGGACCTGATCCCTCTTGGAGACTCTGAGTGAGAAAAGCTCCCACCAGAGAGTGTACTGTTATCATGGAAAAGGAGATCCAACAAGCTAAGAGGCAAAATGTCTTCACACATCACACACAAAACAAATAAATAAATAAAATAAAAAATTAAATAAATAAATAAATGACTGTCCTCGAAGAAGAATCTGAAGGCTGAAAAGTCACAAAACTTTTTACATGTGTTGGTCTGCTTGGGACTGCTTGGTCCCCACTTGGTGAAACTGTTTGGGAAGGATTAGTAAGTGTGGCCTTTGGGAGAAGGTGTGATACTGGGGGTAGGGTTAGGGATTTCAAAAGCCTAAGATATTCTGGTCGGCTCTCTTTCTATGTCTTGGGTTTGTGGATAGATTTGAGCTCTTAGTTACTGCTTCCACATCATGCCTGCTTCCTGCTTCTGTGTTACTCCCCATGATGGTCATGGACTAATCCCAGAAATTATAAGCAAGTCTCCAGTTAAATGCTTTCTTTTGCAAATTGTCTTGGTCCTGGTATCTTTTCACAGAAATAGAAGCATAACTACAACACTAGGCCAGAGAGAAAAGTTAAACATCTCCCAAGGTAATGAGTAAAGAATCCTATCCTTCATAAAAGACTACTACTCTATTCTTCCTGTTTTGCTCTGAATATCATCCAAAGATAAAAAAGCAAACACTCACATCCCTCTATTAGGAATACTCCAAAGTGTAGTGAAATGTGGTGTGAATAATTAGCTAAAAATAACCAGACGAACAGAACACAGCTAAAGGAGAAATATGAAAAGGATGCCAAGGACAGAAGCAAGGAGGAGAAAGGACTGGGGGAAAAGAATGAAAAAAGGAAAACGATGAATAAATGATTATTCTGTAGTAGTGTGTGGAGTGTGTGGGTTCAGGCAATTGTATGGCTAAGAACAGGAATTCAAGTGTAGCTCAGCAAGAGCTTCAGTATAAAAACCATAGACTTTTAAAGAGCTGGTAAGGTTCTCTAAAAATATTTAAGAAAATGGGGGTTATAGCTCTGCGAGGGCTACAGAGACTACAGCTTGTTATTGGATATTTCTGTTCTGTGGTGTTTTACTTTTTTTTTCTTATGTGTGGTAGCACAACTCCCTACACATTTGCAATTCTTTTTAGAATGTTGCATTTGTGGTTTTTGATAATTTTGTGATATATAAACTTAAAATTGGCTCCTCTTCTAGAGGATGCAGGCTCAACTAGAACTCCAGCTCCAGGAGGTCCTGTTGGACCTGTGTAAGGTTACCTTACACAGACATACATGGAGGCAAAACAATGCACTAAATTTTAACAGTCGAGGTGATTAATGGCATGTTGAGGTTTGGTCTTTTGCTAGAAATTGTAATGATAAATACTGGCCCCCCAAAGTCTGGTTGCCTCCAGGAATGAGGAGATCCTCATGTATACTAAGTGATGTTATGTGACCTTGTTCCTTAATTTAAAACTATTGGTTGAATAAAGATGCCTACAGCCTACAGCTGTGCAGAAAAGAGGTAGGTGAAATTTTGACTACTGGGCTTGGGATCTGAGGCAGAGACCACAATGAGAAGAGAGTATGTGGAGAGAGGAGAAGATGCCATGAGGTAAGGGATTGTGAGAATGGACCATGAGGGTTAGGCCAGACAGAACATGGTAAGTCATATCTCAGGGTTATTGTAGGGAAGTAGACATAACAGCACAGAGGGTAGACATATCCCAAGCTCGAGCTGATTAAGGCTCATTATAAATATAAAAGTTTTGTATCTTTTATCTGAGAACAAAATGATCTAAGGTGGGGTAGAAACCCCCAGTTGAGAAAGTTATGTCAAAGGATGTTTATGTGAAGCAGACATAGGTGAAAGGATGTCTTGCTAAAGCAAGCACATGAAAGAATGCGTGATGAAGAATCCTTCACTAATGACACACATGTAGTGGCTTACCTTGCACTGTGTAGCCGAGCTCCACTTATCATGACTCCATAGAGAGAAATGCACCAAAAAACTTCTGGTGGTGTTCTGACCACCAACTTCTGGTGGTTGCCACTTCCTCAGACTTCTGCTGATTGGCAGATTGATGTCAGCTGATACAGACTCACATGGAGACAAGACAGGTCATGAGGCAAGACCCATGGAGGATGTGATGTTTGGAGGGAGTATACATAAGACTCAATGGACTGTGACAGGGGCTTGCATAACTAGCTTTGCAAAACTTCTTGGTCTTGGTCTTTTGTTGATCTCCACTTCTTTAAGAGACAAAGCAAAAAATTTCTGGCCTAATTGTGCCAACACTACTGATTTGTGTTTGTTTTGCCGACACTACTAAACAGGACTGCTGGTATATTCATGAAGTATCTGTGAGTGGATAGAGCTGTTGCTGCTGATGAATTGTGTTAACAGAACTGCTGATTTCCTGACAATGCAGATGGGATCTGCTCTAAAGAACAACTTCTAAATGAGTCCACTTCCCCCATATCCTGGTAACTTTTCTACTAGCTCTGATGGATGGTGGCCTAGAAGGGAGATTAAAAGCATTCAAGAACCAGTGTTAAAAATAGGGTTGAGAAAAACAAAAGCCCACAAGGATATACTACTTTTGAAAAGGATCCAGGTTTAGTCTCCAGCACCCAACTGGGCTGTTCATAGCCTGCAACTTCAGCCCCAGAAATTAGACACCTTTGATCACCAGATACCTGTATTTACATGTATATACTCATATCCCCACCCCTAATACATACTTAAGTAATCAAAGTCTTCAAAATTTTATACACAATTAAAATAAAATTAAAAAAAAATTCACTCAGCTGACAGTCTGTTGGTGGCTGGCCTTAAACTCACAAAGATATACCTTCTTTGCTTCCTGAGATTAAGAGCATTTGAAATATGTCCAGCTTACTCCTTTAATAACAATTACTTCGATTAAGAGCTTTTTGCAGAGGATATGAGTTCAATTCCCAGCACACATGTGGTAACTCACAACTGTCTGTAACTCCAGATCCAGGGGCTTAGACACCCTCTTCTAAGATAATATGTACAGATAATATGGATATGTTTGGGGAACACAGTACATGTAACTGCAAGCTTTGCTTTTACAGTGCACAAGAGTTTCTCTCAACACATACACATAAAAAATTAAGCTACACAGCCTCAAAACAAATGAGGTTCATTAGATTATAAAACCTAATAGTGAAAGTTTTAGTATTATAACTTTTAAAACTTGGACAGAAGGAACATGGAACGGTTCCCAAACTCAGGTTCTGGGTCTTTATTGAATTATCATTAGAAATATCAATGTTTAGCTATAGTTCCATCAGTTACTATTATTTCCGTATTAGATGAGGATGAAACACTGAGAAGTTTCATAACTTGCTCAAACCTACCCAGTTAATAATGAATGTCCACACAAATATAAACTCTGGTAGTGTCAGCTTCTGGTTTTGTTCTTTTCCTTTCAAGTTTGGGTCTTAGATCTGGAAGTGGCCCTGAAGTTTGAGATTATATCTCTGGGTAATTCTGAAGCCAAGTCAGTTTAGGAACAAACCCGTGAAATCCATTTACTTTCCATAGACTAGTTTCTTACCCAAGTCTTAGAAATAATAGTTCCTATGGCTGTTCAAGTGATTCAGTGCTCTTCCCTCTGAGTAGTAAACATGCATTAGTATTCTTACAGCAAAATGTTGAAAGAACTGGCAAACTTTAAGAAATAATCCTGTTCCCCAAGGCATACCTGAAGGCTCACATGGGAAGCTGGCAATGAGGTATTTTAAAAACAGCTATTTAAATGCAAAACTTGAGCTTGCTCACTGCTTTAGTTTCTAATTTACAAAGCCATTCTTTAATCTCACTGCCTTTTGCCTGATAAAAACCTTTGAGACAGTTTTGAACTTTGATTCTGGTGTCACTCTCTTTCCAAACTGGCTCATCCAAAGAGATATCGGTTTTGCTGAGACAGAGAAGATGTTTGGAGCATGAAAGTTACTACTGTATCTTTTTGTTCTATTAGGTAGGGCTGTCTGCTCAGGACAGATGCCATCTGGTTGCAAAGTGGACACAGGTGAATGAACAACTCCAGCCACTGAAAATGAAAATATAAACAGTAAATAAGAGACCTTAAAACAAGAAACTTAGAATCAGAGAGTGGATTCAGATAGGCCAAATAATTATATTTTAGGCAATACTGGGTAGAGAGAACCCTTAAGCTGACACATAAACTCATATCCAGAGGTGAAAAAATCACAGAAAAGGAGACCATATAGAATAATGAGACTGAAGACAATAGATTAGGAAACAGAGAACTAAATTGTTATCTCTGAACACACTGGAATCCAGTTTAAAACAAAAGACAAAATATACAAGGGACAACCCTTCCTTTTTTTTTTTTTTTAATACCTCTACTCTTACCCTGTATCCACAGAAAAGTTATTAAAAACATGTTTCTTTTGAATGAGTTACTGGGGTTTCTGATATAAAACAAATTAAAAATCTTTTCCCCAAACATAAGGATAATATAATTCGGTATACACATACACAAACACACTTCTAAAAATACTTAATAGATGTTGACAGAAAGCCACAGTTCGATAGAAGGGACTAAACCAGTTCTCTAACTTCGTGATTCTTTTATCCAGTTCACCGGGTGACCCCCAATCAGAAAATGATTTTTGTTGCTATTTCATAACTGTAATTTTGCTGTTATGAATTGTAATGTAAATGTTTTTGGAGACAGAAGTTTGTCCATTGAGTCTCGACCCACGGGGTGAGAACTGCTGGACTATACACCAGTGGGACTTTCCTTTTGAGAGGGAGCAGATGACTCAAGCTGTGGATTTGGGATTGTCATGTATGCTGAGGATTGCTGCCCTGGAGTGGTGCATTAGAATCTCTGTAGTGTTCTAGTTTGGTGAAAATAAAAGTTATATCAAATACATCTTTGGCCCAGATGATGGGTTAACTGAAAATATTCCCTTGCTTGTTCACAGAATTAAATGGCAGATCTAAGCCAGGATATTAAAACAGTTGTGAGTAAATCCATTCTTTCTCCAGACTCTCACCTGTGGATAGGGGTGTTGCCAAATTTACAATTGAAAATTACAAACACAAGGCAAGACAGCAGCTGATTTCCAATGGGCGAGATTATTCTAGATATAAAAACAATACTATTTCCTGCCATCCCAGGTTGGAATCGCAACTCCCAATTCTCCAGAACTGAACCGTATACACTGAATGTGAAAAGGCTCTCAAGAGGGAAGGGAGCCCACTTTAGTTCGGAGAAAAGTTTTAAAGAGGAAGACAGACACACGTACACGTGGGCATGTGAGTAAGCTGGAGGTTTCCGAAGGGGGAATCTCCAAGGCCTGCAGGTAGGAAAAGGGTCGGGGAAGCAATAGCACGTTTCTCTGGAGTCCGCGCTGATCTGGGGGCCGCCTGCCCATTTGACTCATCTCACGGTTGGGGACATTGCCTCTGGTTGAACTCTAGGACCGGAGACACCCGGCTCGGTGCAGTTGGGGTCCGTGTCAGCTCCCAGGGTGTGCATGCAGGAGAGGGGCAGAGGAGAGGTCGAAGCCCCTCTCCTACAGCCGCTTCCGGAAGTTTCTTCAGAGGCCGGAGCCCCCAGCCTCAGCTCAGTCCGAAGTGGCGGGAAGCCCGCACTTGAGAGGCCGCCCTGACGCGAGGGCGGCGGGAAAACCTGGCGGAGGATTCCGCACGTCCGGCGGGACCCAGCTCAGCGTTTGGGAAGCAGAGGCCATGGCTCGCAGGTAGAAATGTCCGCGCGAATCGGGTCCTTGCGACGGAGGGGCGACCAGAGCTTCTGGGAGGGTGGTTTCGGTGCCCCTCCCGCGCCGCCGCTGGCTGGGCGATGGCGGCGACGGTTTCTTGGCTCCCCCGCCCCGGACGCCGATGGCGGTGCGTTCCGGCCCTCCCTCCCCCACGGCTTCGCCCCGCGGTCGCCAGGGCCGGTGAAGCCCGGAGGGCGGGGAGCGGCGGAGGGACGGCGAGAGGGCGGAGGTTGCGTGGTGCAGGCGGCGGCGGCGGCATCGGGAGGAGGAGGGCCGGCAGGCGGGCTGGGGAGGAGGAGGAGGAGGAGGAGCGGGCGCCGTGTCGCACGCAGCTCCAGGCGGGGCAGCCCGGTCGCTGAGGGACGCGGCCAGACCTCGGCGGGCCCCGCGAGCACTACACGCCGTCGCCCGAGCGTCGGGGGGCGCCCGGAGATGTGGGTGAGTAGCGGCTCGGGCCGCGGTGGCGGGAGGCAGCGCAGGCCCTGACGGAGCCGCGGCGTCGCAGTGACTCGGGCCCCGGCGTCCGAGCCCGAGCTGCCGGCAAGGCCTGAGGCTCCGTGCGGCGGCTAGGCGGAATGGCGGCCGGGCCGGAGAAGTGTGGGCGTAGGACGCCGAGGGCGGAGCGGAGCCGGCAGGCCTTGCCTGAGTCACCGGGCCGGCCAGGCTCGGCCTGGGCCGAGACTCGCAGAGCCAGGCCCCGGCTACGCACTGGGAAAACAGCCGGACTCACCGCGGCCTGTGGCGCCGGCCTCGGCGCCTCACGCGCCACCCCTCCCTTCCCCTCGGCCCTGGGGGTTCCGCTCGGCCGGAGAGACTCAGGGCCGCGGGACTCGTGCTCTCGGGGATCCCGGGGCACTCATTGTTGCGACGGTGCGGGGCATGATTATTGGGTAACAGTGGTGCCCCGGGCTCTGTTCTCTCTGGGAGCGTGGCCGAGCAGGCGCGCCGGGATGCGGTATGCTTTCCTTAAGGAACGGAGCCCCGAGGCGTCCGCCAGCTCTCAGTCGAGCTGGGCCCTGTGCGGCGGCCTCGGCGCGCCCCCGGGCCGGGCGAGAGCGCGCGCTCTGACCCCAAAGGTAACCCGGCCCTGGCCAGGAGGACCGAGTCGGGGCTGAAGGGACTGCGGGCCTCTATTCTTAAATCCCGCGTGGCCATGAGAGCCCCCTTTCTGTTACCTGTGCACTGTGTTACACAGAAGATAATTAAGAAAGCAAGGAACGCTTGCTCTCTCATTCCTTGAGCCTAATCCCCAAAGTTAAGGGAGCTAGGTCTGTCAAAAAGAGTATCCCTTTTTCCGAAGAGGTCACTGTTGATACTTGTAGTTAGTTCACAGTCGTTTGGGGTTTGTTGTAAGGGCGCACATGCTGAAACGCAGTCAAGTTGTTCAAGTGTTTTTACTTGCTCTGTGTGAACTTGCTCTTGCTGGAGTAGCATTAAAACAGCCAAAAGCTAAGAGTGGATCAAATAATTACTGTTTTAGAAACGCACTGGAGTTGACAAAAGAGGAACTAAGCTCCTTTTACTTCAGGTTTCTAGATCCTAAACCTAACTCTCTGAAGAATCGAGTGTAGTTAAGGAAAATAAGGATATGAGGTCTTTCTTTGTTTGAAAAGATTTTAAGATTTTTTTAACATAAAACTTGTATTTATTGCTTCCCATAATACGTTGAAAGTTACATCTCATTTTAAATTCTGAGTATGCAACACAACATTGGCTTGCTTTATCTTCTATTATGCCCAGTTTTGGAGGTTTTGGGGGAGCACTCACTAAACCTGGGAGAAAAGGCTGAAGTGCTTTCTAAAAATGTTAACCTTTTCTCTTTCTACCCCCCCCAACCCCGTTGGCATCATCTTTAAAAAAACTATTTTGTCCAAAAGCCAACCAATTTTAGTTATGCTAGGGTGTTTGTAAGATACATATATTCTGATCCTTATGGTCAGGCCCTGTAAGGTGTGGCCCGAATTCCTAGTATGTCACATACTTCTGAAGTCTGAGCTGATTTGGCCAGGTGTCTTTAGATATTACATAGTCTGTTGTTCAGGGAACTCCACCTTCTTGCTCTAATTAATTTTGTCAGTGTAGGCTTATTTCCCATACACGTGACTGTGAAATCATTGAAGACAGGGAATAAGCCCTCTACTTTATATTCCTCAGATAACATAGAACATGATCATGATCTTGGTACCATGAATGATTTGATTTTTTTTTTTTGGACTAACTCTAAGTTAATCCTAGGGTTTTACTACTCTCCTTAATTTTGGCTGCAGAAAACGTAGTCACTGTTGGTGTTGAACTTGTTAAAAGTGCAAGTTTACTATTATGTGGCATGCTTCCCTAGAGTGAAACTGTCATCTTTCTTGTGTCACCCCTTCCACTCCCGTAACTACTTAATATATCCTAGGGGAAAAATGTTAAGAGTTTCTTTAGTTGTGGAAATCCAAACAGTTTGTAAAATTAAGGAGTCATTATTTTTTTAAAAAACAAGTTTGCTTACCCCTTTGCCTTTGAAGTAAAACAGGTTAGTTTTAAAGGCTGTTCCTTCCCTGCTGGGAAGATAGACCAGCCCAGTTGTACCAAAAGTTTCTGTGGGAGGATAAGGGATAATGTACTTTCATTTCAGCAAAGAAAATTATGCTTAAATGAACAAACTTTAAGTCAAACAATAGTTACTTGTCATTAAGATTTAATTTGTCAGAATCCCCAAAAGTTATGAGTGCCTTGAAGTTTGAGCACTTCATAAATCCCATAAGTCTTTTTTACCCTTATCAATGAAGTCATGGGATAAATTGTTTCCAAGAATCCGTGGTTTCATTTTGAACTTATCTTTTAGGTATGCTTGGGGGGAAAAAACTGTTAACCATCTATTTTGAAGGACAGTTCTAAATTCATCTTTAAAAAAAAATGCGTGTGTGCATGCACCATAGCACACATGTGAAAGCCAGAAGACAAACTTCATAGTCTTTTCTCTATCTTGTGGGTCCCAGGGATTCCTTAAACTTGGCAGCCGTTTCTTAGACTTGGCAGCAAACACCTAAGGTAGTTTTAAGTGTAACCATCTAACTTTTAAGATTCCCTGGGAACATAACCAATGAGACATTGGAGAACTACCTTATAAACATAATATACCATTTCATGTTTGACTACCAGGGTTATGAAAAGCCTAAGTTTGACAGTATTTAATTTTTCCCATGGGAAACCTGGAAAGAAGGAAAATTCTGCTCTCTGGCTTCCACTCATGATTCAGCTTGAATGCGTTTCTGATCTGTTCTGGGTTGACATGTTTTTCTTATCACTCGATAACTCAGGCATCTCTGTCTAGGACCTTCCCCTAGGTCCTCAAGATGTACTTACTGTCTGTGGTACTATCCCAGTGCTTAACCTTCTGATGACACTTGGTGGTTTCTTCTACTGGACTGACTTTACCCAGGGACAGGGTGGAACAAATCTGACCCTAGTACCTAGCACAATGCTCATGTCAAAATTCATGTACATCCTTCCACTTCAAATCTTTACAAAGCCATGTGAAGTGTGAATACTGACATTTAACCCTCCTTGTAGAAAATAGAAGGGTCTTAGATTTTGGGTAGTTTTTTCATCAAGGATATGAAGGTGTAAAGCCGCACGTAGGTAGTTAGAGCAAGATAGTGATCCCAGAACTTGAACTTTTAAACAAGGGCTTACCTTGAAAATCTGATGTATATGAAATTAAAGGAAGATTAGCAGAGATTAAAATGAAAACATCTTTAAAGATTGATGTCTGATCATTACAACAAAATGCTTCATACATAATAACTATGATTGGCTCCCAAGAATGAGTTTCTTCTTCCTGGTTCTTCAGAAAGCACTGGAGAGTACTTAGACAGTGCTGGTGTAGACATGAACAGTTGTAGAACTTTGGGGCTATTGTTAAATTGGGTGTAATGTTATGGCTCACTGGCCTTGCAAAAGTTCTTAAATCCATTTAATAAGCTAATTTTATAAAGGCCTGTGTCAGAAAATACTTTACAAAACACTACCAATTTAAGTATGTATAAAGTATGTAGTGGTTTAAGTAACTAAAGTTGTAAAATAGTGATGATTTTAGGTGAACTTGTGTCTTAAAAATTTTTAATAAAAATTAATAACAGAAACTATCAATTTTATGGCTCAGGGTAGAGTAACTTAATAATACCAAAAATCTAGACTTTAAGGAAGATCCGTTTACTTCACAATTGTAAAACTTTCTTATGGTAAAATCTTGTAAATAGAATAAAAGACAAATGACAAACTAAGAATGTTTTTACATGCAAATTTATTTTTTATGTTATCAAAGGGGGCTTGTAAACTAATGGGGAAAAGATTTTCTCCTATGATAAAAAAATGGGAAAACTGGAATAGGAAACATGAGAAATCTTGAGCTTCACTAGCAGTGTTCCCAGAAGTGACGGTCTGTAATGTTTTAAAATAAGTCACTTTTGTTGAGAAGATGGAGAAGTATGCCTACTCATTGCTAAAAAGAATATAAGTAAATATAGTTTTTTTAAGTACTTTTTTTTTTTTTAGAGATTTGTTTTAAATAAGTATACTGTCTCTTGTCTTCAGGCACACCAGAAGAGGGCATCATATTGCATTACAGATGGTTGTGAACCACCATGTAGTTGCTGGGAATTGAACTCAGGACTTCTGGAAGAACAGTCAGTGCTCTTAACCACCGAGCCATCTCTTCAACCCATAAATATAGGTTTTAAAAGAATTTTTTGTGTGTGTATGGGTTTTTACATGTATATATGTATGTCCCATATGTGTGCTTGGGCCCAGAGACCTCTTTACCACAGAGGACAGAAGACAACATTAGATCTCCTGTAACTGGATTAGGGGCTGCCGTTTTGATGTTGGGAACTGATCCTGGGTTCTCAGGAAATGCTCTTAACTGCTGAGCCATCTCTTTAGCCCCAACTAAATATTTTTCAAGAGCAAAAAGTGTAGCAGAAACTTTCAAAATGTTGTGTCATTTGAAATAGCCTGCTTTTAAGGATTTTGTTAACAATAAAAAAGTAATCAATAGATTAGTGATTCCCCATCTCCCATATATATGACTTAATGCCTTTTTCTTAAGCATTAATTTTCAGTTTGGGGTTATTATGGATGAATATATCAGCATTGTTTAGGTAAATCCTTGCATTTCTATAATACTGTATTGAATATTAAAGTACAGAGATACTAAAAATTAATATGTATAAAAGTTTTTAAGAGTGTGAGTGTATGTATTTTGGAAAGTAACTACATGCTAGTGATAATCTTTAAGAAGTGGTTCATTTTAGTTTTTTTGCCAATTTTTTATACTGCATATGTATTTATAGATAGACAACTGGAAATATAATATAGTGGGTTGGTTCTTTGGATGTTTTTTAGAGCAAGATGCTAGGGATGGAACCCAGGGGAGCCTCAAACTCTTTGTATGCTAGGCAAGTCCCCCACTACTGAGCTACTTCCCAGGACAGTGGGATAAATTTCAAAGCATAAATCCTAAGAAAATAGTAATAGAAGAACCATGGGCAAGGAAGATCATTCTGCTTATTCAGTGTAGAGTTATTTGATTTTTGTTCCTCCTTCCCATGTGTTAATGGGTAGGGTTAGATGTCTGACTTGGTAGCCTGATCCCAGTGGTCAGGTTCTCCTTTGTCTTCTGCTCTCATTCATTCTTGTATCCTCCTTCCCATTCCTGCCATTAAACTGCCTTAATCTGGTGAAACTCAATATGTTTTGATATTTTATCATTTATTTAAAATAGCCTTCATAGTGGAGGTTTTGTTTTCCTTTTAAAAAAAGTGTGTGTGTGTGTATGTGTGTAGACACATATATGTACATAGGCATGCTACCACACAGTTGTGGAGGGCAGAGAGGACAAACCTGTAGCACTAAGTTCTTGGAATTAAAAGTCACCAAGCCTGCAGGCAGATAGCTTTCCCCGCTGAGCCATTTGGGCAGCTGAGTGTTGCTTTTCTTGGTGATAGTTGAACTTCACATTCTATTTTGTTTAGTTCATAACTCTTAATAGGAGATACACTTTAAGTTGAATGTTAAATTATGATGCCTAGTAATAAAATTACTAAATTAATTACTAAAAATTAATTACTTGACATAGTTCATGCTATAGCTTGGAAAACTGAAAGTTGCTTTGTTTGTTTAATCAGTTCTCTATGAAAGATCCTTTAAATTAGATGGGAATTAGGAGAAGATAGGTACATAGAAATGTGCATAAAATGCACAGAAACTGTAACCAGATATCAATGGAGAAATACCTTTGGTACACAGAATACACTATAGTCAGTCTTACTAAGATAGTTAACTGTGTCTGATGGGCATCTTAAAATCACAAAGTGGAGAAAAGGTACAAGAATTTAGATCTTCCTTCCTGGGGCATTGGAAAGAGGCCTGCTCTGGTCAGGCTAGAAGGAAAGATTGGGATTCTGCATGAGCATGACGTTGGTAAGCCATGGAGCAGACTCCTTAGTCCCAAATGGAATCCTAGGAGTGGGTTCAGATTCCAAGCTTACCTTTAGCAAGTATAAGACTGCTTTGGGAGAGAGATGGAAGACTGTATAGGGTAATGAACTTCTATCTTAAGGATTAAGTCTTTAAAAGCTTTACTTACAGGTTAATGTTACAGGAACACTGATGTTCACACTAAATTTGTGCCTTGCTGAATACATGGTTTTGACTTACTGGCTGCTGCTTCTCAGCTTTCTCCTTCTTGAAAATGCCTTATATTGGGAGAGGTCCATTTTTGTTGTCCGGATTAAAACTAGATTTTGACATGTGTCACAAAAATGTATAGTGCTAATTATCATATAATCTACTGGAATTCAACTTGAGGGCTTCTTATTTGGAGAAAACACTTTATTTGGTGAGAGAAAATAATGCAGAGATGGTAAGTCACTATTATCAGGGACCCCCAAAAGATATAGAAAGAAGAAAATTCATATAGCTGGTAGAGTAGTTTTGCCTGTTGGCTCTTCAGTGATAGCTTTGTACATGTTTTGTACATAATTGACTTTGCCTTGTACAGAAAATTTTTTAATGTATATGGGTGTTTTACTGCATGTATCTGGTAGTTTGAATAAGAATGGCTCCCATAGGCTCATGTATTTGAATGCTTAGTCACTAGGTTGTAGCACTATTTGAAAAGGATTAGAAGGATTATGAGGTACGGCTTGGAATAAGTGTGGCTTTGGAGGAAATGTGTCCATACTGGGGGTGAACTTTGGGGTTTCAGAAGCCCACACTAGGCCCAGGCACCCAGTTCCAGCATGTTTTTCTCTCCTTACTCCCCCACTTCTGCTTGTAGATCAGGATGTAGCTTTCAGTACTTTTCCAGCACCTGCCTGTATATGCTCTCTGCCATGATAATAGAATGAGCCTATGAGACTAAACCAGCCCTTAATTAAATTTTTTTCTTTTATAAGAGTTGCCTTGGTCATGGTGTCTCTTCACAACAGTAGAACAGTGACTAAGAAGATATATGTGCAGCATGCAGTGCCTGGTGTTAAGGAGGCCAGGAGAAGATGTTAAATCCTCTGGAACTGGAGTTAACAGTTGTTTGTGAGCCACCATGTAGGTTCTGGGGACCAAACTTGGGTCCTGTGGGAAAGCAACAAGTGTTATTAGCCACAGAGCTAACCTATTTTATTTTGTTTTTAATGTATGAGATCACTTTGGATATTCCAAAGTTTTGATTTGTTTGATTCTAATACTTTATAACAAATAGACTCATTCAGCCTGTTAACTGCTTTTCCCGAATTTAAAACAAAACAAAACAAAAATTTACTTGTCGGTATACATGCAAAGGTCAGATGACACTTTGAGGAGTTGTTTTTCTCTTTCTACCATGTGAACTTCAAAATCTAAGATCATGAGGCAAGTGCCTTCATCTGCTCAGCTATCTCACCAACCCCTTGTGTATAAAATCTTAGTGCTGCTAAAACTATGGGGGAAATCTGGATTTTGTAGCTTTAGTATTCTTTATCTTTAAAAGAAAATAAGTGTGTTTTCACATGGAAACATAGATAATGGGTTTTTAAACCTACTTGAAGATAAGCTTGAAAGCCTTTCTTGAGCAATGCCCAATTAAGCAAAGCAAGTTATGTGACAGCAAAAATACTGAGAGCATTGCAGTTTGGTTGTTAGATATACTGGAGCCTTGGGTATGGTAGGCAAATAACTATTGAGCTATAATTTATCTCCAGCCCTTTTGACTTCTTGTTTTTTTTCCAGGATGCTCCCTGCCAAAATGTCTCTAGAAGTTGTATGGGTTGGCCTTGAACTATCTCTGCAGCTTCAGTTGGCCTTGGATATGGGAAGGCTTCCCTGCCTCCATAGTAGCTAGAATTAATAGGTCTATGCCATTAGTTTCAGTCATCAGTACAGTTTAAGTTTAGTCCCCTACTTTAAACTAAAGTACAGCAGTAAAGACAGTGTGTGGCTTTGTGTGACACTAGTTAAAACTGGTATAAGAATAGAGAACATAAACACCTTAGCATGGAGGGGGTGCTTTATGTTTATTTAAAATATAGACATCAGTGTTCTTTAGTTCTGTTTTTAATACTAGGGATCGAATCTAGAGCCAGACTTCAATTATTGCAGATGAGACCTTAGTGTATCTCTTCTGCCCCTCAACAGTGCTTGCAATCCTAACTTGAGGTGGGAGGATCATTGGAACCCAGGAGTGTGAGGTCATCCTGGATCCAGTTATGACTAGAAACTGGTAACTAGAAACTAGTTACCCTTATATTTCAACTGATAAAAATAAATTATGCAAGTTATGAAGATGATTTTGTAATTGAAAAGAAAGCCATGGATCTTGATTAGGAACAGGCACAGTTCAAGAAAAATCGCCAGCTTGTACAAAATGTTAGAGGCTTATTTGTTTGAAAACCATTCTCTCTTTCTGTGCTACCTGTGGACGCTGTTGTTGTTGGTTCCCATTGTAAGTTAAAAGGAAAACTACAGATGAAGGAGGAAGATGTCCTCAAATTCCTTGCTGCAGGAACCCACTTAGGTGGCACCATCCTTGACTTTCAGTTGGAGCAGTACATCTACAAAAACAAAAGTGATATTATCTACATCATAAATCTAAAGAGGACCTGGGAGAAGCCTTTGGCTTGCCTCTTGCACTGTTGTTGCCATTGAGAACCCTGCTGAGAACCCAGCATCATCTCCTCCAGGAACGCTGGCCAGCGAGCTGTCCTGAAGTTTGCTGTTTCCACAGGAGCCACTCCAATTGCTGGCTGCTTCTTCACACATGGGACCTTCACTAACCAGATCCAAGCAGCCTTCAGGGAGCCATGACTTCTAGTGGTGACTGGTCCCAGGGCTGACCATCAGGCCCTCACAGAGGTCTCAACCTACCCACCATTGCTCTGTGTAACAGATTCTCCTCTGCACTATGTGGACATTGCCATCCCATGCAACAACAAGGGAGCTCATTCAGTGGTAGATGCTGATATGGTAGATGCTGGCCCGGGAGGTACTCCACATGCAAGGTACTATCTCCCGTGAACACCCATGGGAGGCTATACCTGATCTTTACTTCTATAGAGACCCAGAGGAGATTGAGAAGGAGGAACAGGTGACAGCAGAAGGTACATCAAACTTATTATGAACTCTTGGGTGCTTCCAAGATTACTATCCAAGGTGCTCACCAGAATGGGGCAAAATTGGTGTGCTTGACCTCTCATTTCTTTACTTGAGATCAATACAGTAGTAAATTGTCTTCAAACTAAAAAATGTTGAACTCCTAAAAGGTGGTTCTGGTGTGAAGATCTATAACCTCAGCTATACAGCAGACCAAGGCAAGAAGATAACAGGTCAGGTTAGTCCTGGCAACTTAGTGACCTGCCTCAAAGTGAAACATGAAATGTGTTAAGGATGCGATGCAACCATATGATACAGTTCTTGCCTAGTGTTTCATGATGACTCCTGGCACAAAAAAGAAAGAAAAATAAAAACCAAATAAGTGTGTATTCTCTTTAGCTAATTTGTAGTGGAGTAGGAAGACTGCTTGAATGATATAGCCTAAGTAAGGAGAAGGGCTGATGAATTTTCAACCCAGGTTTAGATAAGTTATTTTAGCAAATAGAGAAAGATTGAGTTTTTGTTGTTTTGTCTTGAAAACCTTGAAGAGATGATGAATAGCTGGATGTTTCCTCATGATGTGCCACTTTAAAAAAGCTTATTGAGCAGGTAGTTTCTCAGGCCTCCTATCCACTGACTACAGGACAAAGTGGACACTGTGCACGAGACAGTTGGAAATTGTTTAGGACTTGTGGGGACTATGAGTTGAAGTAGAGTTCATTGCTGCAGTCATCACATGCTTGTACATCTTAGCAGAAGCACTTCTCATGGACAAACCTAAGTGACAGAAGGAGAGGGACAGTACAATTCTGCTGGGAACATTTTGCTGTGAATTGAGGGCAGTACTGGTTTTGTATCATATCAAAATATCGTGGAATTTAAAGACAGCATTTATTGACTTTATTTTGACTGGAAAACCAGTATTATCTCCTACAATGAAAGCTCAGCTGTGATTGCTAGTGAGTTGTGGAGTGAGGATTTCAAGTTCCATAAACATGTTTGTCTTTGAAATACTCCTGTACTATTTCTATAGTACTAGAGGTATCTGCATCTGAAATGTTTAAAATCAAACTTTGAGTACCAGCTCAATGCTCTGGGTACAACTATGACTGTCTAGAGTAGCTTGGGATGATGGGTAATCCTTTCTACCATCTAGAATCTTGAGCTCAATAAAAAGGAGAAAGTTAGCTAAGCATAGATTTCATCTGCCTTTGTTTTCTAACTGTGGCTTCAGTGTGAACAGCTGCCTCATACCTGCCACCATGTCTTCATCTTCATGATGGACAACTATTCATTTAAAAGATTCAGAATAAAGCCTTCCTTCCTTGGGTTGCTTTTGTCAGGATATTTTATAACAGTAATAGAAAAAGTAACAAGTACAACACATTTTTATAATAATAAATAATACATTTTTATAATGACAGGTATAAATGTAAACCTTACTTAATAAAACATTGTTTACCCAAATAGTAATAATTATTGAGAAGGCCTAATTTTGAATTAAAATAAGTGTAACATTTAATATTAGTATCTTTTGATTACTTATGTTTTCTGTTTTGTGGAATACAGGTGTATTTCACAAGTATAATAAAGAAACTACATGAATAAGTTCAACCTAGGATTGCACTTGTGTTTAATGGATATAAGCATTTTCATATAACACATATGAATTAGAAGCTTATGGGTTTTAAGGAACATCTACTACTACTCTTAAGTTTTAGTAGGAAGAAAGCAATCATTTGTGGGGAGGGTTCCTACTGTGTCCAAGCTGTATTTTTACTTACAGGATCTTATCTAATCTTTATATCAATTCTAATAACCACAATTTTAATAATTTTTATAATTTTAATAACCACATATTCTTTTGTAAGAAGTTTTAGGATTTCCTTTTAGTGCTTCTTCTCTTTTCTCTTGTTTTTTCAGCATGTGTCAAGTATGTTATTAACTACAGTTACTATGCTATACAGCAACTCTAGAGCTTATTCATGTGCTATAACTGTAACTGAATCTCTTGAACAATCCCCACCCTCCTCCTGTCATCTCCATACCCTGTGTTTAATTTTTAAGGATTCCTTTAAAATGAATGAATGCAATAAGAGCTGTTCAGTATAGAAGGACCCAACTGTTGTTGACTTCTAGGTGAATCTGCTAGTCTCACTTAGCTTTTACCATGTTTATCTCATCAGCAATTGGGGTGTTTGTTCAGTGCTATCTGGTGGTGAGCTGAGTTAGGAGTCACAGTGTTGAGGTTGCCAAAAAGACTTAAGGGAGTGTAAAGCAGAAAAAAACAAAACCAAAACCAAACAAAAAACATGCTGCAGCAGAATATGCTGTTTTGTATCAGGCTGTGAATTCATTGTCACATATATTCAGCATGGAGACATACAGAAAGGATTGATTATTTTGAATAAAGTATGTGGTTTATTTTTGGTAATTGAGGCATGATAGTTATATAGTTTATTTGTAGGTTATACTTGCATTCCAGCTTCCAAACTTAAAACTTCTATCTCATCCTAGTGCTGTAGTGGAGTATGGGAGTAAGATCTCTCATCTGAGATGTTCTGGGGAATCCTACTGTGACAGTGGTCTCAGGAGAGGCAGTGTCTGTTTCTCTTAGCAACTGGAATCCATCCTCTTCTCAGAATTGTTTTGAGTGGGCTGGTTTCCATTTTCACTGGGCTGCCAGCTTGTTTCCTTACCACTCTAGTAGAGCCCTCTGCCTGCCCCATAAGTATTGGGGATTGAACCCAGGGCCTATGCACACAGCACTCTACCACTGCCTATTATTCATCTGTAGTAACATTCTTTAAGGTCACCATTCTCCAGACACTTACTACAAACAATGACTTTCCAAACAGATGTTGATAGGTGTTGATAAGTGTTCAGTCTTTTTGCTGTTGCATTCATCACACTGTATCTAGCATAACATAGGAGATCCTATGTCCTGGTGGCTTATATTGTAAGTGCCAGTCCTTATTTCTATTCTTTTTTTTTATTTTTAATACTTTGAAAATATTGTCCAGGCTAATGCCTGTACTTGTACAGTTTTGCTTATTTCTTGAGGTGTTCCTTTGGGTTTCAGTTTTATGTTTTACTCTTTTACACATATTTATTTTGACATTTATCATGACACACCTATGGAGGTCAGCAGACAACCTTCAGGAATTGATTCTCCCCTTTTTCCATAAGAGCACAGGGTGGTCAAGCTCAGGTCATCAGGGTCAGGACAGGGACTGAGTTTTATGTTTTTAAACTCACCGGCCCAGTTTTATGTTTTTAAAAACTGTCTGCTTGGGCATTTTTATTTTATTGTTCTCTTCAAAGTTAAAATATGTACGATTAAGACCCTTTATATCCATTCTTCATGTAACTTATTGCTCATCCGAGGTTGTTTCAGGCTTCCTTACTCTTGAGGTTTTACAGCATGAGAACTTTCAAATCAAGTGTTCAGTTTAGTACTGCAGGAAGTTTCACAGAAACCCACTAACAGGTGTTTAAATGATTATTTAGCCTGTCTAGAATTGTTATAAAATAGCATACTTTTGAACTCTATGTTTGTTTATAATGTGTTGTTGTTAGGTGATTGCCTAAACAGGGCACGATTGGTTGAGATCATACTGACAGCTATGGTCTGAACCTGTTTCTATAGCTGTTAATAATTTTTTAATTTTTAAAATTTTATTTGTGTGAGTGTTTTGCCTGTATATATGTGTATGTATCACAATTTTGCATGGTACCCAAGGTCAGAAGGGATTTAGCTTCCCTGTGACTGGAGTTTCAGGTGGTTTTCAGTCATCATGCGGGTGCTAGAAATGGAAACTGTCCTTAAAGGACTGTTAGTGCTCTTCTGAGCCATCTCTCCAGCCCAGTTTTTGGTTTTGTTGTTGTTTTTGTTTGTTTGTTTGCTTGTTTATTTTGATTTTTTGCACCATGAGAAATTCTCAAGTGTAATAGACCTGTCTCCCAGAGACTAACATTTACTTACCAGTTAAAAGGTAATGAGTGGATTCTCCTGTAATGTCAGTATTGGTGGGTATCTCTCTGCTTCCCTGAACATTTTTCAGTACTTTACTACCAAACTCCTTCACCAGCCTCATGCCTCTGAGTTCTATTGATGGACCCCACTGAAATTTCTTTCACTTGACCTAGTTTGCCAGCTTCCTCCCCTGAGGTTGGCTTTTTTAAATTTTTTTTATTTTTTAGTTTCTTTTCTTAGAAACAAATATGTTTGTGTCTGTATGTTGGTATTTGTTCTTCTCTTCCTGCTTTGATCAGCTGGTGTCTGCTGAGAAATGCTTGTGTGGTCAGTACCCAGAGATCCTCCTCATTCCTTTGCATAATTGCACAGGACACCAAGGCATGGACAGGTCTCCTTGTTCCATTGATGGATTTTTTTTTTTTTTTTTTGGACAAATTGTTAGTATTTGCAGTGACGAAACTTGAATTTACAACTTTCTGTGATTTTGGCCTGTTTATTTGGGGGAGAGATTCCTAGAAGTAGATTTCTGGGCCAAAGGTAAAATGTTTCCATTTTAAGGAAAAAAGCCAACTTTTCTATCATTGAACATTTCTACTAGTTAGAGCCAAGCTGAATTTTTAAAGATTTATTTTTAGTTATTTCAAATTATGTGTATATAGGGGAAAGAGATATGTGTATATTTGCATACAGGTGCCCTCCAAATCCAGAAGGGCCTCTGGAAGAGCCCCAAATGCTGTTTATGGTTGAGCCCTCTCTCCAGTTCCTTGAATGTTAATGTGCTATTGTTTGTCCTAGAACTGAAAGAGAAATTGTTGGAGGTTTAAAGGTACAAATCTGAGCTTGTCATTGTCATCTTTCATTCTTTATCTGTTTGTGCCACTTTTAGCCAGTCAGTTCATTTACCATAATTCTTACTTTATATTATGTTTCTCATCTGACCTTTGTTTTCCATTGCTGATGTGGGTATTGAGCCAGTATCTCAATTCTCTTGTTAAAGTTCTTATTAGTTTTACTGCCTGTGTATTCTCTCTCAGGTAAACTTCACAAAGTTGTCAGAATAACATTTATAAACTCAAGTTAGAAGAACTCCCCATCTAGCTGTAGACTAAAGGCCTTGTGTACATTTAGAACAAATGTACCCCTCCCTGCCTCTCACAGCTTTCTGCATAATCTTCTCCTAATCTTGCTTGATTCTCCCCCTTTTTCACTGTTCTTCCTTGTTTGTACTTCTGCTGTTGAGATACTAGTCACCCTTGCTAAAAGATGGAAAGCATTCAGATTGAAACTCTTCCTTCTTGATCTTTGTGGTCAGACAAGACTTCTTTCCCTTCTGAACTTGTGTTGCCATTATTACTTTGTCTTTAGTAGGGTGATGAATTATATCACATGACCTGTGTGCATTTGGGTAAATATTGGAAATTGTATTTTTGGTTGTTTACATATTGTTGTAGTGCAAGGTTTTAAGTTGGGCTCAGTAATCTGATTTTTAGTGATAGGTTAAAGCATGTACATATGTAAAACTCAAGACAGCTTGTAGAGATGTTCTCATTTCTGTAAATGAACAAAGCAATTTATAAAAACTTAAAACTAGAGTGTTTTTAGTCTCCCTCTCATACCCAAGGATTTATTTTATTCTAGTGCGTAGCAATTGAAATTAATATGAATGTTTGTGTAAATTAAAACAGTGGCTGTTTTTCTTTATCCTGGCTAGTTTCTCAGTAATAACACAGAGAGACCAAGATTTACTTAATCAAGCTGTACCACACAAAACCTAGGCATTGATTTTTTTTTTTTTTTCCCAATCCTCTAAGCAAATCCCTGAGATACTTGCATTTTAGTACTTGGTCTGGCCCTCTGGGCTTCAGGTGTATTTTCCCTTTCTTTTACTTTTCTCTCTCTTTCCCCTGGCTGAAATCCTGCCCTATTCTCTCTATTGCCTAGATATTTGCTTTTCCAGCTTCTGTTGATAAGGCAGAGAATAAATGATAAACGTTGTTTATACAAACTTGAGACAGGAGATTCTTGGCTTAAAGCATTACAATGCCATGTCCAGATTGTAACAAAATTTGAGGGCAGAGAAGTCAGCATTTGAGTAACACAAGCATAAACTTTACAGAGAGCACAATAACATCATGCCTACACTAGTATATAAATGTTTTGCCTGTATGTGTATCTGGTGCCAAAGAATTCTAGAAAAGGGCACTGGATCCCTTGGAATTAGAGTTAAGAATGATTATGAGAGCTCTTTGGGTGCTGAGAACCAAACCCAGGTGCTATGAATGAGCAGTCAGTGCTCTTAACTCCTGAGCCATCTCTTTAGTCCTCCTTTCTCCCATAATAACTTTGTTTAGGTCTTGTATACCTCAAAGCACACCTGTTTAAATTTATAATTAGATTATCTCTAAGGAAGTTAGAGTATACCGCCAAGGTTATATCTAATTTAGAATGTTTCTACAACCTAAAAGATTTCTATGCCATTTTACAGTCATTCCCACCCTGAACCTAGGCAAACACTAATCTACTTTCTGTCTAGAGATGCTTCTTTTTAAAATTGGTAGCACAGGGGATAAAACAGCATTCTACCATTTCAGTCTTGATTTAATTTTTATGTGCTTCAAATCATAGATGTTTGAATAGAAATTCCTTTCACTTGTATTTAAAAGAGATAACTTAAATTTTAAGTGAGTTCTTTGAGCCTTGAATTTTAGTACTGAAACAAAATAGTAAATGCTGTCCTCAGTAGATGTTCAAAAAGAATGATTTTTAAACACACAGGTTGTATTTACAATATGCCAGCTTCTATTCTGGTATGCTTAAGTGGATTTGTGAAAATTAAAAATAATTAATGAAGATTTAAACAAAAGTTTTGAATAGATGTGGAAGTAAAAGTCAAGGCTGTGTAGTTTTGCGAGTATCTAATGATAGTAGTAGTATTGAATTATGAGTAACTCTTAGAAACAGGCTCCCTGAGGAAGTGGAATAAGAGGCCCACCTTCATAACAAAGCAACATGTGGCAGGGGATAGAATAGAATATAAATTCCAGAATTTCAAGTTTTAGGTTGAAATCTTTGCCATTTAGTAATGTCAAGTTTGGGCAAATTATTTAATGTCTCTGAGCCTGAGTTTTGTTTTGTTTTGTTTTATATAAGATGGAGGTAGTGTCCTGCTACTCTGGAGGTACATGAGTTTTGGGGAGCAAATGAGATCCTGCCTCCAAAAACAAGAAGTGCTGTTTGGGGCAGTCCAGTGAATTTTAGTTTCTTTCCTTCTGTGGTCAATAAATGGACATGGGATAGTTCTATATGGTGGAATGGTGTGGTCTGAGAATGGTTGGAGGAGGTGGTACATCTTCCAGTATATTATGTATGTATGTATGTATGTATGTATGTATGTATGTATGTATGTATACACTGTAGAGATTTCTGGGGCAGCAGGTTAGAAAATTGATTAGAAGGACAAGATTGATAACAATGAGAGCAATGAAGACTCCTCGATTGATGGTCCAGGTAGAGTTAATGCCCAACCACTAGTAGTCATGGATGTGAATAGACTGAATGGATTTAAGAGAGAACTGCATAAAACTAATAAAACTTTATGTTGCAATAAGAGCAATAGGAATCAAAACGTCTTCTCTTACCAGGGTGGGAAATACAAAAATAATATTTGTTTGAAGGAGGGGAGATGAGTCAGGAGGTTAGACTTGGCTTGTAAAAGATACCCTTCTCAGAGGGCTCAGGGGGAAAAAGAAGGGTGTGGTGTTTAAGTACTTTAAGGAGAAAGTGGTACTTTCCCAGTTTTGAGTTGACTAACAGAGCCTTCCTTTATAAGCTGGGAAGTCAGGTAGAAAGATGGAAGAAAAGACTGCTTAGGAGTTTTCAGATGAGATTTTGCAATGTATTTCCCTTCGTTTTTTTGTCCTGAGATTGGGAAATTAAGTATAATGGTGACTGGCTAATTGGCAGAGGAACTTCAAGGCAGGTTAGCATTCAGACTTTGTGGCTTGAGGTATAGGAAGGATTAACCAAGGAGAGAAAACTACTCTTGAAGATGATTGGCATTCAGCCTCACCTACCTGTCAGGATGCCCAGTAGACCTCTGAGACTGACTAGCATTCCTGTTCTTTTAAATTATGTCAGGTATTTTGTCATAGCAATGCAATAGTATCTAATTCATTAGCTATCACATAGCTTATTTGTGAATTCTGCTATTAGATATATGGGCTGTCCTCTCTATTCTTATAAATAGCCAGAGTTTGGTATATACATACAGGAGTTTCTCTAGTTTCTGAATAACTTTACAGTACATTTCTTAAGTATGTGCACATTGCAAGTAAAAGCCAGGATGTTGTGTATACTTTTGATCAAGAGATAGAAGATGAATAATAATTTTATCCAGTAATGCTCAGGACCATTTAAATTTTTACCTTATTAAAATTTTACTGTGCTAAGGCTGCAGAGATGGCTCATTGGGTAAATCACTTGTCACACAGTTGTAAGGACTAGAATGTATATTCTTATTCCCAAGTAAATGCTGATGGGCATGGTGAGCCTCTTGTAATTTTAGCATTCAGAAGACAAACATGATTCTGAGAACAAGCTAGCTGGCTAGATTAGCAGAATTGGCAAACTTTGGGTTTAAGTAAGTCTGTGCCTGTCTGAATGTGTATTGTAGAGAGCCATTAAGGAAGACATCCCACATCAACTTCTGGCCTTCATCCATGTATGTGTTTACACCATACCCATGAATGAATAATAAGGGACCAAACTAGAAAGCTAAATTTATAAGCAAATTTCAGCTGTACTTTTTTTTTTTAAATTAGATACTCTGTATTTACATTTGAAATGTTACCTCCTTTGCCCACCCCGTTCTTCTCCCCCTCGCCCTCTAGTTGTCTTCATGAAGGTGCACTAGCTCCCAATCACCCTCTTCACCTCAGTGCCATGGCATTCCCCTACATTGGGAAAACGTGCCCTCACTGGACCAAAGGTCTCTTCCCACATTGATGCCAGACACTGCTGTTGTCCGCTACATATGCAGCTGGAGCCATGGGCCTCTCAGTGTGTTGTCGATGGTTAGTGATCTAGTCCATGGGAGCTGTGGAGGATTTTGTTGGTCGAGAATGTCCTTCTTCCCATGAGGCCACAACCCCCTTCAGCTTCTTTATTCTCCCCTTCCACCCCAGCACCCTCATCAGGGTCCTGTACTCAGTCTGATAATCAGATGAGCTGCAAACCTGCTCAACTGCATGACTGGCAGAACTCCTGAGGAGGCACCCCTATCTGGTTCCTGCCAGCAAGCACCTCCCAGCATCAGCAATTGTGTTTGAGCCCAGCACATGTGGTGCATCCCCAGGTGAAGCAGCCCCTGAAAGATCCCCTGTTCAATCCCAGCTCTTCCACTTGATCCTGTAACTCCTCCTGTGAGTGTTTTTCTCTCCCTTCTAAGGACTAACTAAGGCTTCAACATTTAGGCCTTCCTTCTTTTTGAGCTTCCTAATGTCTGTGAATTGTTTCTTGTGTATTCAGAGCTTTCTGTGGCTAGTATCCAATTATCAGTGAGTGCATACCATGTGTGTTCTTTTGTGACTGGGTAACCTCACTCAGGATGATATTTTCTAGTTCCATCTATTTGCCTAACAATTTCATGAAGTCATTGTCTTTCAATAGATTAGTAGTACTCCATTGCGTAAATTTACCACACTTTCGGTATTCATTCCTCCTCTGTTGAAGGACATCTGGGTTCTTTCTAGCTTCTGGCTATTATAAATAAGGCTGCTATGAACATGGTGGAGCATATGTCCTTATTATATGTTGGAGCATCTTTGGTGTGTATGCCTAGGAGTGGAATAGCTGGGTTTTCAGGTAGTACTGTGTCCAGTTTTCTGAGGAACCACCAGACTGATTTCCAGAGTGGTTGTACCAGCTTACAACCCCACTAACAGTGGAGGAGTGTTCCTCTTTCTCCACATCTTCACCAGCATCTGCTGTCATCTGAGTTTTTGACCTTAGCCATTCTGACTAGTGTGAGGTGGAATCTCAGGGTGGTTTTGATTTATATCTCCCTGATGACTAGGGATGTTGAGCATTTCTTTAGGCGCTTGTTTGTTTGTTTGTTTGTTTGGGAGGCTTTTGATGACTGCTTCTATTTCCTCAGGTATTTTAGGACTTTAAATGGTTTATCTGATCCCGATTTAACTTTGATACCTGGTATCTGTCTAGAAATTTGTCCATTTCCTCTAGACTTTTAAGTTTTCTTGAGTTTAGGCTTTTGTAGTAGGATCTTATGATTTTGTGAATTTCCTCAGTTTCTGTTATGTCTTCCCTTTCATTTCTGATTTTGTTAATTTGGATACTGTCTTTGTGCCCTCTAGTTAGTCTGGCTAAGGGTTTATCAGTCTTGTTGATTTTTCTCAAAGAACCAGCTCCTGGTTTTGTTGATTCTTTGTATAGTTCTTTTTGTTCCTATTTGGTTGATTTCTGTTCTGGGTTTGATTATTTCCTGCTATCTACTCTTCTTGGGTGTTTCTGTTTTTGTTTGTTCTAGAGCTTTCAGCTGTGCTGCCAAGCTGCTAGTGTGTGCTCTCTCCAGTTTCCTTTTGGAAGCACTCAGAACTATGAGTTTCCCTCTTAGCACTGCTTTCTTTGCATCTCATGGGTTTGGGTGTGTTGTGCCTTCATTTTTGTTAAATTCTAAAAAGTTTTTGATCTCATTTTATTTCTTCCTTGACCAAGCTATCATTGAGTAGAGCATTCTTCAGCTTCCATGCATCTGTGGACTTTTTGTTGTCTTTGTTGTTATTAAAGACCAGCCTTAGTCCATGATGATCTGATAGGATGCATGAGAGTATTTTGAACTTATTGTATCTGTTGAGCCTTGTTTTGTAACCGACTATATCGTCAGTTTTGGAGAAGGTGCTGTGAAGTGCTGAGACAAAGGTATATTTTGTTTTAGGATGAAATGTTCTGTAGATGTCGGTTAATTCCACTTGGTTCATAACTTCTGTTAGTTTCGCTGTGTCTCTGTTCAGTTTCTACTTCCATGATCTGTCCATTGATGAGAGTGGAGTGTTAGAAGTCTCCCACTATGATTGTGTCTGGTGCAATATATGCTTTAAGCTTTAGTAGGGTTTCTTTTATGAATGTGGGTGTCCTTGTATTTAGAGCATAGATGTTCAGGATTGAGAGTTCATGAGTTTTGTGTATGCAGCAAAATGCTGGATTCTGTTTATGTATCCAGTCTGATAGTCTATGACTTTATTGGGGAATAGAGTCCATTGATGTTAAGAGATATTAAGGAGTAGTGATTGTTGTTTCCTGGTTTTTTTGTTTTTTTTTTTTTTTTTTTTTTTGGTTTGAGGTAGAATTATGTTTGTGTGCTTTTCTTTTTTTGGTTTTCTTGCATGATAATTTTCTTGCTTTTTCTAGGTTGTAGTTCTCCTCCTTGTTTTGGATTTTCCGTTTATTATCCTTTGTAGGGCTGTATTTGTGGTCAGATATTGTGTAAATATGGTTTTGTCCTGGAATATCTTGGTCTCTCCATGTATGGTAATTCAGAGTTTTGCTGGATATAGTAATCAGGGCTGGCATTTGTGTTCTCTTAGAGTGGCTTTCATAGTTTCTGTTGAGAAGTCTGGTGTAATTCTGATTGGTCTGCCTTTATATGTTACTTGTCCTTTTACCCTTACTGCTTTTAGTATTTTTTTCTTTGTTTTGAACATTTGGTGTTTTGACTATTATGTGTTGGGAAGAATTTCTTTTCTGGTCCAATCTATTTGGAGTTCTGTAGGCTTCTTGTATGTTTATGGTCATCTCGTTCTTAAGGGTAGGGGAGTTTTCTTCTATGAATTTGTTGAAGATATTTACTGTGCCTTCTAGTTGGTATTATTGGCCCTCTTCCACACCTATTATCCTTAGGTTTGTTCTTCTCATTATGTCCTGGATCTCCTGGACATCTTGGGTTAGGAGCTTTTTGATTTTCTCTGACTGTTGTGTCAATGTTTTCTATGTTGTCTTTTGCCCCTGAGATCCTCTCTTCCATCTCTTGTAGTCTGTTGGTGATCCTTGCATCTATGACTCCTGATTTCTTTCTTAGGTTTTCTATCTCCAGGGTTGTCTCCTTTTGTGATTTCTTTATTGTTTCTATTTCCATTTTCAATTTCTTCACCTGTTTGGTTGTGTTTTCCTGTAGTTCTTTAAGTGATTTCTCCTCGTTCTCCTGTAATTGAGGGAATTTTTCATGCACTTCTCAAGGATCTCCATCATCATCATGAAGTATGATTTTAAAGTTAAATCTTGTTTTTCTGGTGTGTTGGGAAATCCACTACTTGCTGTGGTCGGAGAAATAGGTTCTGATGTTGCCAGGTTGTCTTGGTTTCCATTGCTTAGGTTCTTGTGCTTTCCTCTTGCCATCTTGTTGTCTGTGATTATAGGTGGTCTTGTCTCTGACTGGAGCTTGTTGTCTCTCTTGTGGTTCTGAGAGCCCATGGGCTCAAGAAGGAGATTGCTCCTGGGTGTTTGGCTTTTTGTGGGTAGTGAGTTCTCATGGCAGTGTCTTGCTTCTGTCACTGTGGGCTCAGGTCTTAGAGAAATTGCTAGGCTGTTTTGGGAGCTCAGCTGTCTGCGTGCAGGTCCTGAGCCCTGCTGGGGGTCATATAGCCCTCTCTCTGGGCTGGAAAGGACCTGATCTCAGAGTGCACCATGCTATCAGATGTAATTTTCATTAATTTGTAGGCTTTATTTTCAGAAAGCATTATAACATTTTTTGTTTTTGTCCTTTTGTTTTTTTAGCAGCAATCGACCTAACTGAATAGTTAGTCTTTTTCTTGAAAACCCCCAATTCTTGTGTTCCTGTTACAACTTTGATTTGAATCATCATCTCACTTTAACACTTTTCAGCTTTGGCTTCAGCAACAACATCTGCTAAGTGTTTTTAGTCTCAGTTTATAGACGTGAAGTCAGGTATGACACATTCTGAAGGGCTTGAAGAAGAATTGAGATGAGCGCATAATTGTTCATCTTTAAGGTTTATGGATTCTGCCTTTGAGTTGAGATGTACTTAAAAGTCTTAAGAATTTGTGTTCTTTGGTGCTTGGCTTTCAAGGAAATGATGCCTGAAGAAACACATTCAGGTTTCTGGCCTCTAAGTTAATGCATGTGGTGGCTCTGAGATAGCTACTCTTGAGATAGCCAGGTCTTGCAGAGTGGAGGCTATCCTCCTTGGCTATACAATCTCTACTCTTAGGCCTGTTTATTTTGACTGCTGTGTTCCATTCTATTGTTCTTAAGACAAAAGTGAAGAATGGAAGCTATTGTAATTCACAGAGGCTTCTTGAGCCAATGGCCAATATATGAGGGTACAACTGGTTCTGCCATCTGTGTTTGTACTTTGTTGGTGATGTTTTGTGCCTTAGTTGCTTATCAGGAATTTGAGACCTATACATATTCCATTGGAATTGGAAGGAGCCTATATGGCTGGGGTTCCTGAAGAACACTGACCTGGTAAGGGGACCTATGTAGCCTTAGATGTCATTACTTCCCTCGCTGGCAACCTAATCTACAGGCGGTTGGGATCACACTCCCAAATTATGTAGCAGATCTGCAGTTGATGTGTTCTCAAAAACTTTGTCACACAGCTTGGTAATCCTGTAATGCCAATAGCACTTGAAAACAGCCCAATTTACTAAGTGTGTCTTATTAATGAGATTTTGTTGAAATTAAGCTTTGGAGAGCTCTCAAGCCTTCTGGATGTGTAATAAGAAAAGAAACTTTTACTTCTTAAACTATCTGAACTCTGACTTAGGAAATATGAAAAATTCAGGCTTTTAATGACTTAGATGTTAGAATGTAGAGGATGTGTAGTGATAATAAGCCTGTCATTTTTGGGTACCAGTATTTTGCTTTACTGCTTTAGTTTGCAGTCAGTTCATCTCACCAGCATTGGGTGGTATAAAGGCAGATTAAGCACACATAACCTACCTAGGCTGGCAGACTCCAAAGCCATAGCCTATGTGGCTGTTGGAGTGGTCTGATGAACAGTCCTAATTTCCTGTGGGGAGAGACTGCTCAGAGGTAAGTAAATACAGGTCAGCTTTAGCTACAGGCTGCCCTGCTCTCCTGGTCCCTCCAAGTTTGAAGGCCCTGTGAAGCAAGTACAGAGTACAATGCTTAGTTTGCCTTGGGTTTATGACCTGAATTATAAATCATCATCTCAGCTTAATTAGCTTTCTGCTCTTTTATTTCATAAATGCCTATAAGATTATTTATCTACACTGGAGACTGTACAGGCTTGTGATCTGCCCTTGAGATGTTTCTGAAGTGTGTTTATGTTTAACAGTTCCTTTCAATCTTAGATTTGGGTTCCTCTGCTATATTAATTACAACATACTGGGGTGAGGCTCTCTGGGAGATATTACAAATGCAAGATAAGGTTGTTCTTTACACTTGTCCTCTTATATAGATACTGATGGAAATCTTTGAGGACCTCAGATTGGTTGATTGTGAATTTAGATACTCATTGTGGATAACTAGAGAGAAGGGATCAGGCACTTAGAAATTAAGACACAGAATAAAAAGAGGGGGCAGTACAAAACACTGCATAGAGTATGTATCAAGCATATTGTTTACTCTGGGATGGGAAATATTTTGTGTATGCATGTGTCAGGCAAATGTGTAAATTTTAAGAGGACAGCTTGCAGGGGGGATTGACCATTTATTTGGAATCAAGCTGACAGTTTCAGGTTTGCTGCTTTAAGAAGGGATAAGGGTTGGGTGCAGATGGATAGTTATATGAGAGTCCACTTTATAAAGATGATGATGACCATTGGAAGAGGAACCAGTAGAGATTCAGTTTAATGTGAAGTGTCCTTGGCAGTATCAATAGCACTCTATCAGAATCCCCCCCCAAAGAGTCCTAAGAGGTGTGTACAGTGATATTCCCAATTCCGAGTTGGGCTTCTCATGGAGAATGGACTTGGGTGCTGGAGAATATTTTTCTCCGTTGCTGGTAGGAATTAGAAGTTACTGTACAGTTGATTTTAGTTTAGACAAATTTAAGTTCTCAATGGAGAAATGGTAAAGAACTGATGGGGGATTTAGGAGTAGAGGCTGATGCTATTAGATGGTAGCATCAGTCTAAAGGCTGAACGTTATCAAGTGAGGTAGAACTATGTTTCCCCAAGGTGAGTAGAAGAAAAGGTTGAAACTGTGTAGGAAACATTGCTGAATTGTTACTTTCTTTATATTTGAAGGAATCTTGCATTTGTATTGGTTATGTTTTGCATTTGAACACACATTTGATGTATGAAATGAAATACATTTAGGATAGAAATGATGGTGTAGTTTCATAAAGTATTTAGTTCTATAGCTCACATTATAAATGTTCGGGATGATTGATCCTTCAGAAGTCAAAAGTTAAATTATATGCACGACCTACAAAGGCCTTAAATGAGCCTTGTGTTGTTGTGTTGTGTGGAGCTTTGTAATGCTGATGAATAGACAGTGTGTGTGTTGAATGACTTGAGGTATCTCAGGCTTTGATTTGAAGACTAGCAGCCTGTGCTGACATCTCTCATCCCATTTTCTTTATTAGCATTTATTTTATAAAGTCTTTAAAAGTTTTTGGTATTTTTGATTTGCACTTAGAAACACTTAAGTAAAACCTCTACATCTTAATGTGATGTGTATGAACATTTCTATAGAATGTGCACATTGTGAAGTACCAACTAAATACAGAATGGCATTCCATAGGGTCCTTGATTGGTGACTCCAACATCAGAAGCATTACAAATTGTGTTTTAAAGTAGCACCATACACTTAGAAATAACAACCATATTATCATATTATTTCCATATTAACAATACCGTAATGATTTGGTAAACATTTACTGTCAAATAGTCTATATTCTATATATTTTATTATCTTTCAATGTTACAGCAGCCATGTCAGGAAAGTAATTTGCCCCCATTTTGTAGGCTACTAATTTCAAGCTTAGTAAGGTGTGAGCTGAGCTTTAAAGCTTGAAATTCAGGGTATCTTGTAAATTTAGATAATTCTTCCCAAATTCTCTGGTAAAAAGAAAGTCCTGTGTTCTTTTATCTTCACACTTACCAGTGTTAGCTTTTCTTCTAAGTGCTAAGTGAAGAATTCCTAAAACTTGCAGGCAACTAGTGAGATTGAAATTCCTTTTCTACTTTCTGGCTAAACTCTTCTTGTTTTTCTGGGAATTTCCTAAGCATGTTTTCTGTTGTGTCTTTGGAGTTTGTCTGACTATTATGTAGGTCCAGTACTATGTTTCAGCCTTTGATGACTTTAGAAGGTAAAGAATGACAGTAGTCTCTTATACTTGTTTTTCCCAATGTTTTTTTTTTAAGAGCAGTAATAGTTGAATTATTTTGGATGAAATGTGTAAACCTATTTTATGTACATACCATATAGTGAGTTTATTTCCATGTAGAAAGTGAGAATGTCTGAAATACCTATAGACACCCACAGATTGTTTCTGTCAGAGTATGTTGTCCTGTTACTGACCCCAGTAAGTAGAATTGATCAGTTCTCTTTTATTTCCTCTACAGGTTTGCTTGCAATGAAACTTTACTCTCTATACTTAAAGAACATTCTTTCTGAGCCGCTGTGAATAAATTTTGAATGATATTGTCTATTTTCAACTAATGGAGAACTAGCTGTATCTTGAACAAGGATTGCTGTACTGGACAACTTCAGAACATTGCTCACAATGTCATCAAACAGGAGTCAGAATCCTCATGGACTGAAGCAGATCGGTCTTGATCAGATCTGGGATGACCTCCGAGCTGGAATTCAGCAAGTGTACACCAGACAAAGCATGGCAAAGTCCAGATACATGGAGCTCTACACGTATCCTTTTGCTTGAGCTGTGTGGTTGGTGTGTTTAGAGTTGGATTATTTAATGTTAGGTCTTTGAATTATTAGGAATGTTATGTCATATTTCCTTCTTAGTTAACCTGTAATAAAATTATAAGTTCATTTTTACATCTCTTTTTCAGCAGAGGTATTTTGGCTAGATAGATATTTAAGGTGGTGCTGTCTAGTAACTCCAGATGTATATGCGAGTGCGTGCGTGCGTGCGTGCGTGCGCGCGCGCGCGCGCGCGCGTGTGTGTGTGTGTGTGTGTGTGTGTGTGTGTGTTACTCATGAAGGACAATTTGAAAGAGTCACTTCTGCCATCACAGTGTGGGTCTTGGGGTTAAACTTAGGTCTTTAGGCTTGGCAACAAGTACTTCTACCTGCTGAGGCTCTTGCCAACTTTATAGCTCCCTCCCCCCTAACCCCCTCTATCAGAAGGTTCTATATATGTAGATTCAGCCAACTATATTGAAAATATTTGGACAAAAGTCTCTTTATTAAACATGTGGACCTTTTCTGGTCATTATTCTCTGAGATAATAACAGCTGTTTTGTAGCATTTTCATTGTATTAGGCATTCAAACCAGAGATTCACATTGAAGTATAATGTGAAAATGCAGGTAAATTATATGCCAATCCATTATTTTATCAGGTAATAATTTAGATTTCCCTTGGGAGGTCCTATAATGGGTATTCCATTGTTTAGTTACTTTTCACTGTTCTATTGCTACAGTGAGACACTATGACCAAGGCAACTCAGAAAAGACATATAATTGGGAACTTTCTTAGAGTTTCAGAGGGTGTGTCCAGCAGGCAGGCAGTTGTACTGGAGCAGTAGCTGAGAGCTCACATCTTATCCACACACTGGAGGCAGAGGTGTTAATGGGGGAGAACATTGTATGAGGTTTTGAAACCTCAAAGCCCAATATTCCCAGTGACTCATCTCCAGCTAGGCCACACCTTCTAATTGGAAGCAGTTCTACCAACTGTGGAACAAATTATGAGCCTATGATATCCATTCTCATTCAAACCACCACACTTGTAAACACCAAGAAGTAACTATATAAAATTCAGGTCCTTAGCAATATCCATATTTCTAAGTCTCACTGGCTAAATAATAAGATATATTGTAGAAAGTTGTGTGGGCAGTATTGTTCTAAGTTTAATGCCTTCATGTTATAGGAGAATAGTGTAGTTGTATCACAGTCTGGTCCTATCAAAGTTCTAAAATATTTCCTATCCTTTACCAGGCAAAAACTAATTACCAGTTCTGAAGGACACACCTAGAACAAAAGCTTGGATAATATGGTCCTATTTGCATTACACAGTTCTACCAATTATAGTAGTTAACTTTTCTGATTGCTCTGACAAAACAGCTTAAGGAAATTAGGGTTTATCACAGGTACAGTTCCACACAGCCGGGAAGATGCTGAGGTAGAGTCAAGGTAATCAGGAGTTCAAGGACATTCTCAACATATTGAGGTCAAAGCCAGCCTAAACTTCCTGAGACCTTCTTTAAAAAATGAAGAAATAAAGCTTAGCTAACTGGATGGAGCATGTGGGCCCTGTGATGGTAGGAGTGTGCAGCTGCTGGCAGCATTGTCCACAGGAAGTAGATTGATGAGGGTTTGTGCTTCACTTGCTTCTCTCTCTTCAGCAGGTATTGTGCTGCCCATGAGCTGGTACTGCTCATCCAAGGTGTATCTTCTCCTCAGCTAATCCTCTTTTAGAATTTCCCCACCACACCCACCAGAGGTGCGTCTTGTAGGTAATCCAGAGTCTTCTGGCCAATCCACAGTGGAGACTAACCATCACAAAAAGCAATTGCATTGGGTTTTGGTTCATAATGTATATGAAAGACTATGCTACCTCTTATAAAAGTTACAAGGTTTTAAAAGGCATAAATTCCTACTATTATAACATTTTTTAAGATTTATTTTTAAATACCGTTTGAGTGTTTTACCTACATGTATGTAATGTGCACCACATCTATGCTTCATGCCTGAGGAGGCCTAAAGAGAGCACCTGTTCTCCTGGAACATGGATGCAGTGCTAAGAACTAAAGCACTGCAGGAGCTGCAAGTATTCTACACCACTGAGCTATCTGTCTAGCCCCTAATTTGTAGTTTCTTGATTCTATACAAATATAAAATTAAAATTAGAGTTTACCAGTCAGACTTGGTGACTTAGGTCTGTAATCCCACCAGCACTGAGGAGGTAGAGTCAGGGTGATCAGGAATTGAAGGACATCCTCAACATAGCAAAGTCCAAACCAGCCTAAACTCTTGAGATCTTTATAATATGGCAGTTGGGCTTACTGAGCATTACCTAATTTTGTCTTTTCTGTTTATCTCTCGGTGATGGTGTGAACTGAAATTGTCTTCTCAGCTGGTTCTTCTAAAGTCTTTTCTTTTTTCCAGCAACCCTGTAACATGTCTCATCCATGTTTCAGGCCTGGCTGTTTACCTCAGCAAGCCATTTGTACTACTAGGACTAGAATACTTACTCATCCAGTATGATCAGTTCTGGTGTCTGCAGCACAGACTAGCCTTTATAATGCTGCAGAACCTGGTAGTTGTCTCTTCACTCCTGGCTGCTGTTGCTACTCAGATCTGCAGATTCCTCTGCATTCTCTTCTATAGGCACTTGGGGTGGGAAGGAGACAGGAGGCAGGTGGCAACTTCCTATGTCTGCCTGCCTACTGCAGATTTCTATTTCCCTTTGTAGAAAATAATTACAGAAAAGCAGATCAAACAACAGATAGTTTTCAAGATAGATTGCTGATGATCTCCATCCTTTTTGGTGTAACCATCTAAACCAACAAATACATTTGGGTATTTTATCTTGTATGTTTAGGAGTCTTACACTGATCTGACTTTGCTCAGTTGCTGACATGGCTTACAGCAGATGAACCTAAACATAGGAAAGTTTTCCATACTTTTTCAATATTATCTAGCATTTTGGTAGGTCTATAATTATCCACACCTTTAGAATATGACTCAGCCAAATCTGTGCCAGAGATATACAGTTCTAGCTACTCATGAAGCTGAGGCAGGGTTCTTACAGATTTAAGTTCTGCATAGATTCTGTATGGAGGCAGGTTCAAAGCCAGCCTTCCTAATTTAGTGAGGCCTTATCTGTGAAGTAAATACAAAGGAGCTGAGGATATAGCACAGCATGAGGTCTTCGGTTCAATCTCAGTGCTGCAAACATAAATTAAGGCTCCAAAAGGAATAACTAGTATATATAAGGAGTTGTAGTTAGTAACCAGGGGAAAATGCTTAGCCTCCTGATTTCTAAGAAATGAGGGATTATAGTGAGATTTTTTAAAATGTAAAGAAATGTTTACAGCCCATGTGGGGAATTCTAGGGAGAGAGGTGGGCTGATCTTTTGCAGAGCAGATGGGAGCATTATTGTGATTTTTCTGGAGAGAAATTTAGAAACTCATTTATCAAGAGATAACAATATGTAATGGTCCATCAATTTATTTATTTATTAACCTTTAACCCTACCTTAAAGAAATAGTAGCTAAATTATGTGCTCAAGGCTCTCCAAACTTTGATAATGAGAAAGAAAAGAGCTTCAGTTTCCTGATGAATATCTTTAGCCATCAGATGTGTAAGGGTGTGTAGCTCTGTAGTAGAGTCTGTACTCAGCTACCCAGAGCACTGGTTCAGCCCCAGCACCACCAGAAAGATGTCCTGAAGAGTGTTAATTGACAGGGAATAATGCTCATATGTACCTCTCACGAGTGCTTCTGCACGCATTCTTCCTGTTGTACTCTGTGGAAAGTGACTCTGCTTGTGTATTAGGGTTGGAGGTTGCTTTTTAAAAATAGTTCTCTTCCTTTGTTTCTAGTATAAACATGCGTTTAAATTTATATACATATATAACTTGAAATAGATATACTCCACAGAAATTACTGCCATGTAAGTGGTCAATGAAGTGGTTTAATTTGTTTGTTCTTTTAGTATAAGTATGGTATATTTACTACATTCCTTTAAAAGTTAATGCATGGTCTATATATTCAGATTAAACATTATAAAATGAGTTTTGGTATGATACTCAGTGGTTAACACTGAACACTCTTGTGAGAATTTGGGTTCTGTTCTCCGTACCACATGGTGGCTCACAACCACCTGGAGCTCTAGTTCTAGAGACTAAGTACTATCTATCTTTTGTCTTCCACAAGAAGTAGGCAAAGACTTGGTGCACATATAAATCTTGAGGTATTCAGACATACTCAGAGAATTAAAATAAATGAATTCTTTAAAAATTAAAGAAATTACAGTTTATCACAGTCAATTGCAGGTAAACTTTGCTTTTGAAGTATCCCATGAGATGTTGTTACTTGCTTTGGTAGGATATTTCTCTTTACAAATGGATGTAACTGTAAAGTGGAGAGACCTATTTTATGACTTCCTAGTCTGATTATACCAGTGATATTCTACCTCTTCTTACTGTTGTCATTATCACAAGCATTCCAGTTGGTGATAAAGACAGAAAGCTGATTTGGGTTGGTTTATGGTGCTACGAACCCTCTGCTACTGAGCTTTATTACTAGCCTAACAGGAAGTATTTTTAATACATCATCCAGTGCAATCTTTAAGTGGATGTCAGTAGCAATGGTTCAGGTTTCAACCTTTAAAATACAATTTGGGAAGAAGTGGGTAGAAAGTGGTTCTCTTTACTTTTGTTGCTTTATTTGGATTTTCTGTTAGAAAATACAAGTGATTTGAGTTTTGTAAAAGTTTTAAGAGTCAGTTGCCCAATTTATTTTACCTGCGGAGTAGTATGTGACACTGTGGGTAAAAGCTATTTGACACAGCCCAGCCCCTTCCTTCAGCTCTGATGGATGTAGAAAAAACACAGTGTACCCCTCCTCCTTTCATGTAATGGGAAAGTATGGGTAGTTAGAGATGAACTTTGGGGAGACAGTGTCTCCTGTGGCTATCCTTCACCAGATCTGGCATAAAATAGGTATCTCAGGGAGTACCTTTTATAAGAGGCCACCAATAGGCTCCTGTTAAGACTTTAATTTCTGGGCTGGAGAGATGGCTCAGTGGTTAAGAGCACTGACTGCTCTTCCAGAGGTCCTGAGTTCAATTCCCAAGCAACCACATGGTGGCTCATAACCATCAGTAATGGAATCTGATGCCCTTTTATGTTTTGTTTGAAGACAGCTACAGTGTACTCCTATGCATAAATAAATTAAATATTTTTTTAAAAAAAGACTTTAATTTCTATTAAGCCTGAAGAACCCGTAACAAAAGAATCGTTTTTCTGATGTTGAGAGGTCATTTTCAGAGCATGAACCCAACTTAGTTCTCTAACATAACCCACTCTCTCACAGCATTTCCTGCCCACTGCTAGTAGGAAACTCCCATCAGATCTCTGAGAGAAAAGTGTAGATCACAGCTTAGGATCCTGTCAGCTTTATTGCTTAAGAAACTGAAGGAGTTTTTGGGAAAGAACCCAGTGTTTAAGAAGTCAGTGTGTGGGTTTGTTATGGTCTGTGGCTGACAGTATTATACAGTTGACCATTGTCTATAAAATAAAGCTTCTATTTTTTTGAATTAGATTTTTTAAAATTTCTACTACTAAGTATTATGCTTCTTGTATTTTATTTTTTTGGTCACATTGTATTTTATTTTTGCTTTAAAATGATTTGTAACTAGTTCTCTTCTATTTAGTATATTAGATATCATCCACTTTATACCATGCATCTGCACTCCATTGTTTTTATAGTAGAATTTATTATAGTATATGCGATTATATCACATTTTGTCTTTCCATGGGTTGGAGGGCTTTTGGATTAGGGGTTGGCTATTCAGAATAATGCTTTTGCTGCTGCTGCTGCTGCTGCTGGTGGTGGTGGTGGTGGTGGTGGTGGTGGTGGTGGTGGTGTGTTTGTGTGTGTGTGTGTGTTTGTGTGTGTGTGTGTTGTGTGTATGTGGATACAGTTACAAAACTGATTTTTATAAAATGGCTGCATCGGATTGCTTACCCACTAGCAATATATAACAACTTCTGTTTCTTCCCATTTCTTGTGTTTATTGACCATTAATATATCTTTTCACCCTTTTTTGTTTGTATTCAATTGAATTATTTGTCTTCTTTACTGGGTTTTAAGTTCAATTCAATTTATGGGTCCTTTCTCAGATTATGGGTATGTGGGTTGTCATCACTTGAAAAAATAGTTTTATTTATGTGCATGTGCATGAGCCTGAATGAGTATATGTGTACCATGTACATGCAGGAGCCCGTACAGGCTAGAGGAGCATGTCTGATCCTTTGGAGCTGGAATTTCAGATGGCCGTGAGTCATCATGTGGGTGCTAGGAATCAAACTTAGGTCTTCTGAGAGCCACCAGTAATGTGGCTCTTAAACAAGTGATAGCTAAGCTATCTCCAAGTCCCAGTTATGTTTTGTTTTATTTTGCTTTTTAATTTAAAATTTTTCTTTATGGTCATAATACATCTGTGTGAGTGTATGCCACAGGTATACAGGTACTTATGGGAGTCCAGAATTCCCTGGAACTGGATTTAAAGGCAGTTGTGAACCGCCTGAATAGGCTTCTGGGAACTAAACTTGGGTCTTCTAGGAGAGTAAGATGTACTCTGAACCACTGGACCATATTTCCAGTCCTTCAGTTATGTTTGTTTTCTGAAGTTCAGTTTATTTTATTAAATACATATCTGTGTGTATGCATATATATGTATATATACATAAATGTGTGTATACATATGTGTGCATATACATTCATAGGCACACATACACAAGTGTTTGGAGGTCAAAGGTTGATGTCATTTGTTCCCCTTAGTTACTGTCCACCTTATTTTTTGAGATTAAACCTATGTCAAATTCCATTATTTGACTAGAATGGCTGGCTACCCAGCCCCAGAGATGATCCTGCCTACCCAGCACAGCACCACACTCAACCTTTTTATTCAGGTACTGGGTATGGAACTCAGGTTTGCATGACAGACTCTTCAGCTGTTCCCACTATGCAGAGTCCAACTTTCCCATCTCTTCCCATTCCCTCTTAGCCCTTTCTCAATCTCTCATATCCCAGAGTAGCTTCAACTAGCTGTTGCTGAGGATGATCCTGAACTTACCTTCCAAGTGGTGCTGGGATTCCAGATGTGCAGGACCAATCATGAGCACAAGATACTTACTGTTATCTGTAACTCTCTGAACCATTGAAACATTTACTGATCTGTTGCTTTAAGAGGCAGTTCTCTGATAAAGAAATACTGCAGTTGGATATTTTATCAGCTATTTGACCTTCTGCCTGTAGTACACTTTTGTCATGTTTCTTTATAGTTTTTTACCTCATATTGTTTTAAATTATGTTTTTTAAGGTGCTAGGTATTAATCTAGGACCTTGATAGGCAAGTTCTCTACCAGAGAACTATATATTTCCCCAGCCCAGATTAATTTGCTGAAGATAGTAACTCTCCTTGAAGGTAGTTTTACTTTAACATGTTCAGATTTTCAGCTTAGACATTGGTGATTTTGTTTGGAAAGGTCATCTCCAGCTTGAGAACAGGTAAGTGGTAATTTCTGAGTCTTGTTTTTATTCTTTTAGTTTATATATTTTTGTTGATCCATTTATGATATATTTTGAATTATCCTTAATGTCATTTATTAAGTAATCTTAATAATTTGAAGATTCTGATTTTTGAAGTATCTTTATATAATATGTCCTTAAATACAGTAGAATAGTGTGTTTTGTGACTGCGTCCTGTTTAATGCTCTCCCTGTCTAACAGTAGTAGTTGTCATAAAGGTTATCACAGAGGCAGTGCTCTCTCTGCCTCTGTCCTCCCCATCTGCAAGTTCTGTCATGCTGATATGTAGAGGTGGCTGGTTCAACCTTTCATTTATGGTTCTGTAATTTCTATGCCTCTGTTTCATAGTGGTGTGTTGACCCAATGCTATTGTCCAGTTTTATACATCAGTGACTCTGTTGTTGTATCAAGATATCACTGTTCATGTCCTTTGCTTTTGTATTTTTGGGTAAGTCTGTTTCTGAGTCTTCTGAAAATGTTTTAGTTATTTCAGTATTTATAATAATGTGTGCTTCTGGATATGTTATTTGTTGCCAAGTATCACTGACTTTGATTAGTACCGGCTTTAGTTTTTCTAAAACCAAATATTGCAATTGCTTTTTTCCTTATCATTTGCAACCTTTCTAACCTGTTGTAATTTTCAGGACAGTTTCCACAAATCATTCAGTTAGGCAGTCTTACAGGTCTGGGGTTTTTCTTGGCACTCTTTCAGTAATGTTCCACCTGCTTTTTAGGCCTGTGGGCATCCTTGTGAATGGGCTCACTGTCTTTAATTTTACCAGTAGTGTGATGGGCATAACTTTCTATTCTTTTATTGGGAATCTATGGATATATAAACAGAGGGAAATATGTTCATGTTCATCACTGTTATATCTATGGTATGTGTTACTTTCCTTAACTTTCTCCAAGTCATGTTTATAACTACTGTACTAGTGTGCATCAGTCCAACCAAGCCCGGGGTGCTGGAGTCCCTCCTTCCAAGTCAAAAAAGGGGCAGACTCCTGGGGGAGCTCAGTTTGTTGGCTTGGAATTATACAAACGATTGAAGGAATTTTTGAAGAATTACTTGACAAATCTTCTTAAGGTAAGATGTCTCTATGTTTTTTAAGCATATGAAAATGTCTGTTTTATTTTTTCTTAAGTGCAATGATTTTGTTGGGACTACCATCTCTGTCATATTTGCTGCTTTAGATTGACATTGTGCTTACAGTGGTTCAGCTTTTAACTATGAGTTAGCAGCTCATTAGCTCAAACCATTGCTTAGGCAAGAGTGAGTCTTTTTTCTCTTCTCCCTTTTGTTTTCGTCTTTTCCAAAATAGGGTTTCTCTCTGAAGCCTTGGCTGTTCTGTAACTCAATTTGTAAACCACCTGCCTCCTGAGTATTGGGATTAAAAGTGTGCGCCACCAGTTATGGTGAATCTTTTAGCTTAGCTTCTGCTTTTGGTTTTTAGTAGTTTGCTCTGTAACAAAGGAAGTGGGTTGCCTTACACTCAGCAATCGGGTGGTCAGGTAACTCCCTCACCTGGTGTTGTATATGATATCTTCAGTCTAAGAGATATTTCTACTCCTACCTGAGAAAGTTCTCAGAGTCTCTTTCTCTGTACACAGTTCATTTTTTAAAAGTTTATAGATGTTATACAATATTTTCTGTATGCTACAAAAGGGTTTTTCTTTTATTCACAAGCTAAGTGGAAACACATTATTCTAACAGACTGTAGTTGACTGATAGTGGTAACTAATGTATCAGTTTCATGTTCTTAAACTTGATGTGTCTTGCTACAGCCTCTGTCCTTTGAATTTACAGCACTTTGTAAATAGTCTTGTAGCAAAGTCTGTTCTGTTTTCAGTAGCTACTCCATCAGCAACATATTTCTATTTTACATCTAAAATTGTTCAATTTATGTTTTAAAATTAATTTCATTTAAATACATAAAACATTTGGTTGTGTCTGGGTGTAACCAGGTATTTACATAGATGATTAAGTTACTTGAATGTTATTACGTGTAGAACTATAGGTCTGCTGGACTTTTGCTTTTCACAAGAAGACATACTTCTTGTTATACTCAGCACAGCACCTATAAATAGTAGTGCAGTGTTTTCAAAGGATAGGACATACTTTGGGGATGTCATTATTATCTAAGAATTTTTTAAGTTAATTTTGTTCAAATAAAAACTAGTGATTAAAGTAAGAATAATTTGGATAACTTCCAGTTTTCTTTCTGGGGTTTTGTTAAAGAAAAAAAATGTTGTATTGTTATACTTATAAAAATACAACAAATACCAAAGTTAAGATGAATAGTTTTGTAATCTTACAAATTTGTGAAGCATTTCATACTTTTAAAAAATGAGTATACTTTTATTAAAATTTGTTAATCAGATAGATTGATTTAAAATAAAAAACCTGGGAAGATGTCCAACAGATGCTTTGGAGGTAGATTCTCTAATAAGAATTTGCTTAAAAACTGAAACACACACACACACACACATACACACACACAAAACAGGACTTGGAAGTACATACCTGGAATTCCAGCACTGGCCTATAATCTTAGATTTCAGGAGGTGGAAGAACAGAAGTTCAAGCTCATCCTCAGCTACTTTGTGAGTGTGAGAGTAGCCTTGGAAAACAAGAGATCCAAGGGATCGGAGGGTGGGTAGGTATGTACTTGGGCTTCACAATTGAATTTAAGGCCAGCCTGAGCAACTTATTGAGACCCTGTCTTAAATTAAAAGAAGAGCAGTTGCCTAGCATCTGACCCTAGGTTTAGTTTAGTCATTAGTACTGAAGAAAAAGCATGTTTCCATTTTGAAAGCTTAGAATACACTCTATGACTGCATATGTTGAACCCATGAAAAATTCCAATTTAATTTGATAATGAAAGACCTTTTTAGTGTTCTTGTGAAATTTTCTATTAGCATGTTTTTGTACACAGCAATTGATCCATAACTGCATGTATTTGTACATTTTGATGCAGCGGATTTTTCAGTAAGTTTCATCTTGATTATGTGACAAACTAGTCATATTAAAGTCTTAGTGAACTTGTTTTTAGGATGGAGAAGATTTAATGGATGAGAGTGTACTGAAGTTCTACACTCAGCAGTGGGAAGATTACCGATTCTCCAGCAAAGTGCTGAATGGAATCTGTGCCTACCTCAATAGACATTGGGTTCGTCGCGAATGTGATGAAGGACGAAAAGGAATATATGAAATCTATTCAGTAAGATTTTTTTTTAAGAATAAATAAATAACCTTTAAATATGTTGTGACAAGAAAGTAGAGAGGTGAGAAATTGGAGCTGTAAAATAAACACAGTTAAATAGTTTTATGTTTACTCTTAAAGTGCCTTTAATTAATTGGGTAATTATTGTGCTTTGCGTGGAACTGCTTGAATTTTAGCACTAGAATCCTAAATGTTGCTAGCAAATCTGAGGATTAAGATCTTAACTAGGCATTCATGTACTTTCTTGATCTGAGAGTTCTGTATTTGAGAGAGGACCTGAATTAGTTTTTTTCTTAGTCTTCAAGGTTTTTGCTTTAGGCTTTCTGGTTTCTCAGAGTATGACTTCTAAATGTCTGTTATCAGTGTCTCCTGGGAACATGATAGAGATGCAGATTCTTAGAATTTCTTCTAGACTTGGAGACTTTAGAGATGAGCCAATGGTGAGCCAGTTAGCTCCGTTAACACAGTGCTTGCCTAGTGTGTATGAAGTCCGGGGTTCAGTCTGCTGTTTTGTATATGTTAGGTATGATGGTGTCCATACCTATAATTCCAGCACTTGGGATGTAGAGGGAAGGGAATCAAGTTTGAGTCATTCTCTGCTATATAACATGTTCTTAGCCAACCCAGGCTAAATGAGACCCTATCTAAATAAATAAATATCAAAAAAAAAAAAAAAAAACAAACAAAAAAAAAAAAACTTCCAGAGTTGGGGGTGATAGCTCAGTCAATAAAATATTTACTTTGTAAACCACAAGAACCTAATTTTAGTCCCCCAGAACCTATGTTTAAAAAAAAAAACCAAAAACATGTTGTTGATGTTTGTAATCATAGTGCTGGGGAGGCAGACACAAGCAGATACCTAGAGCTCATTGGCCAGCCATTATATCATTCTGAAAATTACAGGCCAGTAGGTGGATGGCTCTGGAGGAACAACAGCAAAGGGTGCCCTCTGGTTCTACATGCATGCACACATACATCATGCTCACACACACTAAATAAATAAATACAAATAAATACTTCTGGTAAGCAGAGTCAGTTCTAGAGTAGTTGAAGGAGGATTAATTGAAAACATTAGTCTGCTCATGGGTGTGTATCAAATCAAAATCTTTTGGGATCAGTTTTATTAAAATGTCAACTTGAAATGTTTGTTGTGGCATACTAGCAATATTTTGTTGTTTCGCTTTTACAAGATTAGAGGAAAAGTAGCCCAGGTTCAGGACTTTTAATATTTCCAGAACTCAGTTTCTGTACCCTAGTTGTACTTCATATTACTGTATATGTATATAGGTTTTTATTTTGGCTTTTGTTTGTTTGAAACAAGGAATTATTGTTGCTTGGCTGACCTGGGACTTCACTTTGTAGATCGGCCTCAAACTGAGAGAGATACCTGTCTCTGACTCCCAGTACTAGATTTCAAGGCGTATACCAGCTCACCCAGTTAATTATATGGTTTTAACAGTTTTTTAAAGTTTTTATATTTTTCTTTTCTTTAATATATTTTAACTGACAAAATTATATGTTGATTCTATTGAGCATGTTTTGAACTCTGTCCATCATGGAATGGTTGATTTGCTTCCCTGTGTCAGACTCAGTGTGTTGGATTTCCTTTTGGAAACTGATTGACCTAATGTTCCATGTGTAATCTCTACAGTGGCCTCATAGCTCCTAAAGCCATTCTTGCTTTTTTATTTTCCATGTGCTTAGTTCAACAGTTAAACAAGTTTAGTAAAAAGTGCCAAGATACTTTGTTTCTCAAGAGTGAGCAACATGTGAGGCACAGGTCTTTAATCCCAGTGCTAGGGAGTCAGAGGCAGGAATGTATCTCTGAATTCAAGGCTAACCTGTATTACTTAGGAGTGCAGGCCAGTCAGCACTACATAATGATACCTTGTCTCAAATAAATAAGTAAATAGTAGACAAGAGTCAGCCATTTTCATTACTTTTAAAATCTACTTTCAAACCCCATACTTTGTTATCAAATACTGTAGTCACTATTGGGAAATGCAATATGCAGCCATAAATTCTAGCAGAGGACAGTCAGTGCCCTGGCCTAGAAATAGTATTCTCATCTGTGTCTCAAGTATGCTGCTTCAAGACCCCACTGAAGTCATTTGCTAGTTTGAATCAAAGATCAGTGGAACAGTTATAATATGTGGTTTTGTCAATGGCCTAGTCCTCAGCAAATACAACTGCTTTGTCTCTTGTAGTTCAAGGTCAAGACAGATAAGGCTTTTACTTTTTTTTTTTTTAAATAAACTCTTTTCTAAACCTTTTCCTCCTTTTTAATTAGAGAAAGTTGTTGGTTTGCTTCCAAGTCACCCAGTGGATATAAGCTGATTTCATATGTTAAAATGCTACCAGCAAAATTTGTTTCTGTTACCCTGTTGTGAGATTTCTTTGTTTTGTCTTTTACAGCTTCTGTCTTCTTTTGCTCTTTGGTTTATTCCTTTGAAGTGACAAATCATCCAGAGTTAGCCTAGGTCTGTTTAAAGGTGGAGTTGCCAATTTAGAAAGTAGTTAGAACAAAATAATTTTTTGAAGTGTAGGGATTCTGTTAGAAGCTGATACCATAGCCTGATATTTTTACTGCTGCCTTATTCCTATTTGAAGGTGAAGAGACTGGGAAGAAAAAGGTTGTTTTTCTCCTAGACAGTGAGACTGAGTCTTCCAGTACCTTTGTATACCACAAGCAAGAGTCCTAATAATGCCAGGCCTAGCAGTATATGCCTTTAACGCCAGCTCTCAGATGCAGAGGCAGGTAGATCTCAGTGAGGCTAGCCAGGACTACACAGGGAAAAAACAGATCCCCCCCCCAAAAAAAACATAAATACTGATTTTATGGTATTTATTTTATTGGAGACACCACTTGGAAAACACTTTTTATAAATTAAATTTGTTTATAATATTGTATTTTTACAAACTTAATTTTATCTCTAGTTAGAGAGAAAGTAAAATAAGACTAAGACATTTGTTTAATTTCTTGACAGTTTGTTAGTGTTGTAAGTTTCAATTGTGTTTTAGCTTTCTAATACCTCTCCCAAAAAACATTTAAAAATCATGTATAAATTTAAATTTTTTTCTTTCAGAGAGCATTTTTATAGTGATTAATCAGTATAACAGTTGAAGGAAGTTTAGGAATGGAAAATAGACCATGATATTTCTACATTCAAGTGAAAATGCATCTGTCAGGGTCTGAGGAGATAGCTTATAAAGAGTGCTTGAGTTCAGACACCTAGCACCTACATAACAGCCATGAGCTTGAGCTTGCTGCTAGTCTCTCAAGGGAGCGATAGACAGTGATAGAGCAGAACACACAAACACACATTGCACACAGTCACCTGAAGACACAGAGTACAGTGGGAGGTCTTAATTTATGTACAAGAAACTGCATTTAAAATGTACAATCAGGGTTGGAAGTTTTTTTTTATAATCTCTAAAATGTATCTTGATGATGTATTAGGAAACTATGGGAGTGACTAGAACTACTTTTATCAGGTGTTTCTGGTCAAAACTGGTTGAATCCAGAGAATACATTTCTAGGTTGAATCTATTGCTGATTTTTAAGCGGATATAAATGTCCTCCTTAACTTAGAATTTTTTTTCTGAACTTTGTTGTTAAATGTAAGAAGGTAAACATCTGTACAAAGTGATTACCGTAAGAGAACAGCTATGATTTCATTGTGACATTTTTACTAAGTTTGATCTAAAGATTTTGGTAAAATTAAGAACTCAGATTAATGTCTGTGACAAGTTTCAGGAATATTCAACACATCTTTTCCTCTTTCTCATCCAGCTTGCATTGGTGACATGGAGGGATTGTTTGTTCAGGCCATTGAATAAACAGGTATTTACTATGGAATATTTGTGTTTCCTTAAAAAAAAAGCTTTCTATTTTTTATCTTGTCTTCTCAAGCCTTTTGACTATCTTAAGAGTATTTGTTAGGCTGGGGACATGACTTTGTAAAGTGCTTGCTGTGCAAGGATGAGGACATGGGGTAGATCCCCAGTACCCATTAGAAGAAAGCAGGTGTAGGGATTCCCACCAGTGATCCCAGCACTGGAAAGGTAGGGTCAAGTAGATCCTTAGTGCTTCCTACCTACGGTCAAGTTTGCCTCATGAATGAGCTTCAGGGCGGTGAGAGACTGTTAAAAACGTGCTGAATTATTTCTGGCAAACAGTTCTTGAAATTATCCTCAGTTTATGCATACACATGCATATATGCATATACCCATCCCTCTAAAATATTCGTTACCTTGTATTACTTAATGGCTTTAAATGTTTAAAGACTATATAAGATACATTGTGAACTGTAATATGTTTCCCTTATACCTTTTGTGTGTTCTTAAAGGTAACAAATGCTGTTTTAAAACTGATTGAAAAGGAAAGAAATGGTGAAACCATCAATACAAGACTCATTAGTGGAGTTGTACAATCTTACGGTAAATAATTTGCCTTTACTCGATAGTTTTTGTATCACATGGCAATCATGATAGTACTCTAATATTCATTTTAAAATATTTACTAAAAATTATCAGGAATGTTAATTCATCTTTAAGGTACTTGTTAGTAATTTAACAGATCATAAAAAATCTTTGTACTTTAAGGGAATTTTGTGAAAAAATTGAATTGTATTTTCTTTGTTATTTTTATGAGGAATTATATATAATTGGTTTTTGAGCTAAACGATAACCAGAAAACTCTATTAGCTTGAAAATTTTGAGATTGAGACACTGATTAAGCAACACATGGTTGAAGCTCAGGTGGGTTTGCATTTCTGTGAAAGTTTACAATGCAATATTTATATCACTTTTGGGAATGTAAACTTAAACTTGTAATTTTGAAGAATCCTTGGCACAGGTAAGGATGATTTGCTGCTATACATCTTGGAGTTTATTCTTTTTGTTTTTTTCTTTTATTGAAACAAGCATACTTCAATACTAGCAAATAATAGTTACCTTACAATGCTTTATTTTACATTGATCTTTTAAGTGTTACTTAAACTGACTGCTACACCAAAGTATTGTCTGTAAAATATAACAAAAATTTTAGTAGTTGATATATAGCTGATTTTTTTTTTCTAGTGGAATTGGGGCTGAATGAAGATGATGCATTTGCAAAGGGCCCCACGTTAACAGTGTATAAAGAATCCTTTGAATCTCAATTTTTGGCTGACACAGAGAGATTTTATACCAGAGAAAGTACTGAATTCTTACAGCAGAACCCAGTTACTGAATATATGAAAAAGGTAAGCTTAAACATAGTATGTAAAGTAGATATAAGTTAAATAGTTGTCACTCTCCCAGGGACTTATTGGCATTGCAGTGTTCACCAGTTAGGCTTGGCACTGCTGTAACACCATGTCAGCAGGTCTAGCTCATATAACTCTCTTAAGGGACTTGTAGAGTTGAGAATCATGAGTGTGAGTGTTCCCCCTGCACATACAAGGAGATGCCTTGATAACGGCATGCCTTCCATGATTTTGAATTGTCTCCCCTTGAAGTGTGTCCCTCAGTTCTTGTGAGAAAATAAGCAGGTATTCCTAGATTTTGTTTGTTTGTTTTTGCTGTTTTTCTCCTAAAATATTCCTCAAGAGTCATAGTTTAACCCTCCAAAATTGTATTAGGAGGGAGGATCTAAATCCACTTAGTAGAAGATCCAAGGCGGAGCCATGTATTCTAACTTGCTCTTTACTACATGATGCTTTCATGTTCATTCTTTGTTCTCTTTCTTGGAAATTCAGGTATTCTGGATATTGGGTCTGAGGAATGACTATGTTAGGAGTTGACAAGCTTTCTGATACATAGTACTGGCCAGTAAATAATCTTTAGGCTTTTCATCCTACATAAGGTCTCTTCTGCCATTGTTCAACTCTACTGTTAAGAAACAATAGTAGTCATGGAAATGTAGAAATAAGCAGGAAACAGGTGCAATAGGATTTTGCCAGCAGACTATATAATTTGGTGACCCTTTCACCTATATGTGCAAAATTTTTAAGAGTCTAGGTCGTACCAAGTCTAATACCTACTTTGCCCTCTCTTGGGCAGGTTATGGACTACCAAGTCATTTTTGTGTTTAAGGAAAAAAAGCTCAACCACTCTGCATCTGACATATAGAAAAAGCCATGCCTAGCTTGTGGTGTTCAGAGTGCATTTTTGTATGGTGCACTAATACAGTGAATATAAGTGGGCCTTCTATTTTGAAATTGAAATTGAAAGTCAGTTACACATTTCTGTCTGATATCTCAGAATTCAGTAGAAGTAGAAGCAGAACTAGTTGGTTGTATATGCGGTATAGTGGTAGTTCTTTGTAATAGATCTTTGTATGTACTTTGTATGTGACTGAACACTAGCCAGCTTCTTAAGGGTGTTTAGGACATACTCTGTTTTGAATCCTGGTATTTCTCATTATTTGCTTTTGTAGTTTGTAGTTTTTATAAACAGATCTCTTACTGAACTCTTAAATCTTTTTTTTGCACTTAATTATTTTATGTATGCATGTGTACATATATAATGTGTGTCTGTACAATGTATGTGAGCCATGTTAGCATATGTATAGATTGGTTCTTTTACTATATAGACTGTAGGGATCGTGTTTAGGTCATCAGAATTAGCAGCAAACACTCTTAACACTACTGAGCCATTTTGCCAACCCAATAGTAATTTTTTTCTTAAACTATATCTTTAAAGTGGAATCCTTTCCAACACTGCACACAGCTATGGTGCCAGCCCTTTGTAGATGACTTTATGATTTGTAGTGATGTCTGCTGCCCTTGCAGGTAAGAGTAGTAGTAGTATCTCAGTATAAGGAAAACAACTTTTAGGACAGTGCTGCATGCACACTCTAAACACAGAAATCTGTTTTTTAAAATTTGGCAACTTTGAAATTAAGTGTCTGGTGGGTTGCTGTTTGCAATCTAACCTTTCCTCAGCCTCCAGGAAGCCCTCTTAAAGCACTAAAAGTTTGGTTCTGACCCACTTAGAAGTCTTACCAAACATGACTTCTCATTTTGTTCAGGAAATCCATAATTCAGGCTCTAAAAAACAATGTAGAGGTAATCTTATATCCTAGTATCTCAAACTGGACCACTGGTTTTCAAGGTTAAAGAATGACCTCAGCCATTCTCTTCCTTCTTTTTCTCGCCTGTGAATGGAGATTTGAAACTATGTGTTGAATATCTATATTAAAGGCTCTATAGAAAAGTGTAGCAAAGCAAATAAAATGGAGGGCTTTGACCTTACAGGTGCATACCTCAGAGTCTCCATCCTGTCCCTGGGCAGGTATAGGACCACCAGAAAAAAAGTTTTTCGGTGCATGCTGTCAAACCTCTAAAAGAATTAAGTACTGACAAAAATATTTATATAGTGTTATGCCAAAATGCCTTTAAAAATCTGTATATGTATTCCTCTTTTTAAAAATAAAGTTGTAAGAATAAACAAGTAAATAAATAAATAATAAAAATAAAAAACCAAAAATGCTTTTTAAAATCTGTAAAAAAAAAAAATTAACAATTTCAATACCTTGAAGAGAAATTACATTTACATTAAAATAATCAAGTAAAATATAACATCTCAGGGATAATTTTGAGGTAAAGAGTAGCTTTCCGGAAATATCATGCTTTCAACACCAAATTTGGGTGAGATATTGCAATCCCTAGAGGTCTCTGTTCAGTTTGCTGTCAGAATGTTGGTGTATTTTAGTGTAATCAGTTAATAATGGTTGGTCCATCCAGAGAAGCCTTTGATGGCTGAACAATTACAAACTGTTTACATATTAACACTTTAAAATAAATCTCATGTGATTGAGACTAATCTGACTTATTAAAAAAATGAACATTTGAATATTTTACATTTCTAATCTTTTTACTATTTAAAAATAAATATGAGCTCGAAAGATTTCCCAGCAATTAAAAGAGTGGGTATTGCTCTTGCAGGGGGCCTAGGTTTGATTTTCACATGTTGGATTACAACCGTCTGCAACCACAGTTCTGAGAGATCCAGAATCTTTTTCTGGTTTCTCTGTGTATTTTATGCACATACTGTACATGCAGTCAAAAATACTTGCTCAGCACCTAATGAAATAATCATGTGGTTTTTTTCTTTGAGTTTGTTTATATGGTGAATTACATTGATGGATTTCCTTCTATTGAACCATCTCTGCATCTCTGGGATGAAGCCTACTTGATCATGATGAATGATGGTTTTGATGTGTTCTTGGATTCAACTTCCAAGAATTTTATTGAATATTTTTGCTTTGATATTCATAAGGGATATGTAGTTCTTTTTCTTTGTTGAGTCTTTGTGTGGTTTAGGTATAAGCATAATTGTGGCTTCATAGAAGAAATTGGGTAGTGTTCTTTCTGTTTCTATATTGTGGAATAGTTTGAAGAGTATTGATATTAGGTCTTCTAGGAAGGTCTGATAGAATTCTGCACTAAACCCATCTGGTCTTGGGCTCTTTTTGATTGGGAGACTTTTGATAGCTGATTCTATTTCTTTAGGGGTTGTGGGACTGTTCAGATGGTTTATCTCATCCTGATTTAACTTTGGTACCTAGTATCTGTCTAGAAAATCATCCATTTCATCTAGATTTTCCCATTTTGTTGAGTATAGAATTTTGTAGTAGGATCTGATAATTTTTTGAATTTCTTCAGTTTCTGTTGTTATGCCTCCATTTTCATTTCTGATTTTATTAATTTGGATACTGTCCCTGTGCTCTCTGGTTAGTCTGGCTAAGGGTTTATCTACCTTGTTGATTTTTCTCAAAGAACCAGCTCCTGGTTTTGCTGATTATTTGTATAGTTCTCCTTGTCTTTCCTTGGTAGGTTTCAGCCCTGAGTTTGATTATTTTCTGCTGTCTACTCCTCTTGGGAGTATTTGCTTTTTTTGTTCTAGAGCTTTGAGATGTACTGTTGAACTGCTGGTGTATGCTTTCTCCAATTTCTTTACAGAAGCACTCAGAACTAAGAGTTTTCCTCTTAGCCTGCTTTCATTGTGTCCAATAAGTTTGAGTATTGTTGTGCCTTCATTTTCATTAAATTCTAAGAAGTCTTTAATTTTTTTATTTCTTCCTTGACCGTGTTATCATTGAGTAGAGCATTGTTCAGCTTCCATGTGTATGTGGGCTTTCTGTTGTTGTTGTTATTGAAGACCTTAGTCTGTGGTGATCTGATGCATGGGATTATTTCAGTATTCTTGTATTGGTTGAGGCCTGTTTTGTGACTGATTATATGGTCAATTTTGGAGAAGGTACCATGAGGTGCTAAGAAGAAGGTATATGCTTTTGTTTTAGGATGAAATGTTCTGTAGATATCTGTTGGTTCATAACATCTATTAGCTTCACTTTGTCTCTGTTTAGTTAGTTTCTGTGATCTGTCCATTGATGAGAGTGGGGTGCAGATGGATCCTCTATTGTTTTATTCCTTTGTTTTGTTGATAATTGTTGTTTCTAATGGAGTTAATCAGGGTTATTTTCAAGAACTTAAGGGTTCTTGTCATTTAAATATGTTTCTGGTGCTCCATGATCAGTACATGAGACAGCAATGGTAAAGATACCTACTGTCACAGTTTAGTTCCCAGTTAGGGACATACTTCTCTTTTTCTGGTTCAGTGTCCCATCAAGAATTCACAAGAACATCAGAGCCTACCACCCTCTTTTCTGAGAAGAAGTTTTCTTTCCTGTGGTTGAATAACCACCCATGATCATATTTGATGGTCTAAGTGTTGCCTATTCAGTTTTCTTGGTGTTGAATGTTTAATTCCGTTTTCTCAGTGTTGAATGTTTATTTAATTCTAATACTAATTCTCCAGATTTATCCACCTTACACTAAATCTGAAAAGTCTGTGTGGAGGGTAAAATACATCATTTGTCTTTTGTTATTCAGATCATCTAAATAATTCAAGACTCACTGCAATGTAGAAGGTCCTCACCCCAAATGTTTCTGGTGACAGATTCTAAAATATACTGTCTTTTATTTGACTTTCTGTTGTGTTAAAGCTTTCCATTCTTCCTTTTTTTCTTATTGCTGATTATTATTTCTGAGTGGTCATTTGTAGGATTACATCTGTATGACCCTTGACTTCAAACAGCTTTCAGACCAAAGTAAACCCAGTGACCACATGCCGAAGAAGACCTGTAGGTTTTCCCCACAGGGCTGGGGAATATTGCCTCCAAGATGTGAAATACTATTTACCCAAAGAAAAATGATATGAAGACATTTGAACTTTTACTTATGATAATGTTCCTAAGGCCCTTAAAGGATTAGAGCCTGATTACAGAAAGAGTAGAACAGACCAGTGGCTTTATAATATGTTTGGCAGTCATCTTACAGTCTAAAGTCCTATTTCTCTTAATCATACTTTACTGGAATATTTGTGAGTTTAATTTGTTGTTCACATACTAGATCTTTCAAAGTGAATCAAGCCATTCTTTGGTTTGCTTTGATTGAATTCTCTGCAGGCTGAAGCTCGTTTGCTTGAGGAACAGCGGAGAGTTCAGGTTTACCTCCATGAGAGCACACAGGATGAACTAGCACGGAAATGTGAGCAGGTCCTCATCGAAAAACACTTGGAAATTTTTCACACTGAGTTTCAGAATTTGTTGGATGCTGACAAGAATGAAGGTGAATAATATAATTTGTTCCATACACTTCTGTTAGAATTACCAATGGTGGGCTGATTTTTCTTTTTTTGTATTGTGTTTGAGTGTTTCTCCTTCTATCCTTTGAAAAGTTGTTTTGCTTTTAGTTTCCTTATTTGTTCCTCTTTGCTAGTGGGAACTGTTAGTAGTTCAGTCACATTGTTTTGGGATTTAGATTTTCCATCTTTAACTATCATAAATTGAACACATATGAAATGAATAATCTGAGGAATCCTTTTGTGACTTACAGTTGAAATAGGTATCTATATTAAGTACTTTTTAAGCAAATGTTTTCGTACTTTTGGGGGGTATAAATAGCTCATCAAGATTTTAGAAAGCATTCAGTGCTTTTTCTCAATGGTACCTTAGCTGATTCTTGTGATAAAAGAATCAGTGTTTTAGTAGCCTGACCCTGTTGGTGCTTTTAACAAAGTACACCAGATCCAGAAGATGGTTTCCTATTTACAGTGTTTTTCACTTGATTGATGTAAGGTTAATGAACAGAGTAGGTATGCACAGTTGGTTTCCATGCATTAAATTGGGTTCTTTTTTCTTTCAGATTTGGGCCGCATGTATAATCTCGTATCTAGAATTCAGGATGGCCTAGGAGAATTGAAAAAACTACTAGAGACACATATTCATAATCAGGGTCTTGCAGCAATTGAGAAGTGTGGAGAAGCTGCTCTAAATGTAAGTAAGACCTGTACTGAAAAACAATTGAGCACATTATTTTCAAATGCCAACTGCAGGTGTGTATGTGGTGCATCTTTGTTATGATTTTACTGACACAGAGAACCTGTTTTGGCTTTTGAAAGTGAAAGTTCACAAAATCCTTCAATTATTCTAGCATTTCCCACTCCACCCCCTTTAAGATGGAGTTTCATTATGTAGCCCAGCTTGAATTTACAGAGATCCATTTACCTCTTTGCTTCTGCCTCCTTTAAGGAGGTGGCTTGCACCACCACACCCAACTCTCTCCAGCACCTTTCTAAGTATTGATAATCTCCTTTTTTATTTTTGTTTTATTTTAGTGTTTCTGTCTGAATGCATGTTTGCCTAAGGAGATCAGAATAGAGAGGGGCTCAGAGTTCCTAGAACTGGAAGTTATGAATGGTTGTGAGCCATTGTGTAGGTGCTGGGGACTGAACCCTGATACTCTGGAAGAGCAACCAGTCTTAACTTCTGGGTGATTTCTCTAGACTTTTTTTGTTGTTTTTTGTTTTTTTACTTTGTTCATTTATATATTTTTTTTTACTGTGTTAAAAAATGGGTTTGGTTCATGGGTGGGGTGCCCACAGAAGCCAGAAGAGGGTGTCATATCTCTAATAGTGTTTGTTATGAGTCACCCAACTTGGATGCTGAGAACTAAACTCTGGTCTTCTTTTTCTTGTTGTGGAACAAAACCACACACAAGAACAGAGGGGGAATACACACACACACACACACACACACACACACACACACACAATAACCTTCTAAACCTAGCATGACTGAACTATCATTTTATATCCAGGATATTACTCTTTTTTTTTTTTCTAACAAAAGGAAGACTTTAATCCTTCTGTAAGGGAACTCATGGAAGCAGTTCATTCCCAAATCAGTTTTTATGTCACATCAACTAAATTCTGATGTAAATTGTGTTATACAGTGACGAATACTCAGGTGACTCCCCTGTTGGTTCAAGGCTAGAGTCCTGTCACTGACCTTGTCCCTCGTTGTTCATCTTTTGTCAGATGGGCTGTGACTTCAAGGCCATCCTGGGCTATCTAGTGAATTCTAGACCTAGTGAGTTCTAAGTTAGAGAATAAGGCCCTATCTTTAAAAAAATTGACAAACCCAGATCTTAGGCTAAACATAATGTTTGGAGCAAAAAGGACCAGGGATTGCAATAATGAGAATAGATATAGCGTGTCTTAAATCACTGGTGTTTGTCTCTACAAAACCCTTTAATCTTATTTCTGCTAATTGACAGAGAAGAAAATGTCTATAAATTTGCGCTATGTAGTGTGTGGGACATTATGTTTATTCTCTTTTCTCCTCCCAGTTAACAACAAAGTTAATTTTATAGCCAGGCATGGTAGCACTGGCCTTTAATTCCAGCACCCAGGATGCCAAGGCAGGTGGATCTCTGTGAGTTTGAGGCTAGCCTAGTCTACATAGGGAATCACAAGAAAGCCAGGGCTGTGTAGACCCTGTCTTTACTAATGAATGAATGCATGCCTGCATCCTTTTTATATTCCTGAACACACATGGTGTGGTTTGGTGGCTGATAGAGAAAGGAATTTCAGGATTAAACATCTAGTGGGTATGCTGCAAACAGTAAGTTGCCTCTTTCTTTGCAGTTGATGGTTTGTGGTCAGGGCGTGTGTTTCCGAAAGTTTGGCTTTATGTTGAGGTAGATGATTTATGTGGAGACAAAGTTACTCAAAAGGCCAGGTACTTATGGATAGCTGTCACACTTTTGTCCCCAAATGATTGTATCATGTGTTTGCTTCTTCCTGGGAGCAAACTTTAATTTCTTTCCCCTAATTTCCAAAAGTCAAACTATCCAGAGGTAAGTTCAGTGTTTAGGAGGAACCCATGTGTCCTGTAGTAGTTGTGTTAATGGTTAACTGCTTCCTGACAGAGTCTAACAAGTTAATGGTTGCACAAGCTTAACATTTGACTCTCATTAGCCCTAACCCATTGAAAAATGCAGTTTCAAACTTGGCTCTTTAAGGTGGCTTCAGGCTTAGGTTGAAAATATTGTTTAGATCTATTAGTGGTCCAGTTTACACACATCAAGCATGAGACGTTTCTTTTAAAAGCCTAAAGAATTCCAGTTTATCTCTTTTGAAAGTATTCTTGAAAAGTACTAGTTCAGAATTTAGGATCACAGCTGATCCTCAGAAGTGATGTCTGAGTATTAGTATATAGCCCAGGGTGGCCTTCTCTTATCTCAGCCTCCCAGGTCATCCTACTGTGGGCATAGGCTCCACTGCCTGACTCAGGCCTTTTTGAAGACCAGTGTTGGTCTTCTTGTGTGTGTGCATTGAAACTGGGGGCATGTACATATGTGTGCACCAGTGTGTATAGAGGCCATAATTCGATGTTGAGCATTGTCTTCGGTTACTTTCCACCTAGGCAAAGAGATCCCAGGTGACTGAATCAGTGACTGAATAAGCACAGTCTAAGAAATAGGAAGGATTTAAGGAGAGACAGGAAAGATGGAGATAGCTGAGCAGATGTTGGAAGAACTTGGGAGCATATTAATTATGTCAACTCCACTCAAGGGACACGAGGAAAGCTGCTGAGGGTATTATTAATAACCATGCACTTGACAAGACTTGAATTTTATTCAAAACATTGCTCCAGTGTTGAAAGTGAAATAATGAAGGGACTGTAAGAATAGCAATAGGCTATTGAAATGGCAAAAAACCAAAATGAAACGGCAGTAATGTGGGAGGGGAGTTGACCATTGTTTTGGCTTAAGGAATATGGAATTCCATGACTTCTGAAGGTCAGGATGTGCAAGCTTAGTGGGACTTTGGTCTAGATTATTGAATGTGTCAGTCATGGGTGATATAACAGTTTTTAGAATCATGAGCATTGAATGAGAGAGGTCACTTGGGAACTGAAAGGAACTTCTTGTGTGCTATAGATTTATCACTATTATGTTCATTTTGTCTTAAACCTCAAATTTTCTCTCAAAGCCAGGCATGGTGGCACATATTTGTAATTCTACCACTCAGGAGGCAAAGGCAGGAAGATCAGACCCAAGGCCGCCCTTGACGATATAGTATATAGGAGACTCGCCTGAACTATGAGATCCTGCCTCACAACAAAGAAAAACATGAGTTTGATCCAGAGGGCCCATAGTGGACAGAAAGAACTAACACACACACACACACACACACACACACACACACATTTTCTGAGCTCCACACTAGTGTTGTGGCATAAAGCATGTCATACTTACACACTGTAATAATGAACTTTCTAAACCACTTTTCCAGGGCTTGCTATCACATAGTACCTTGTTCTGTGGGTTCCTGTCAACCCCACCCTCTCAACCATACTCTGCTGGGTCTTCTCGTGAGAAATCTAGAACCATCTGAAGGCTATTTTATTCTTTACAAAGCTTTACATGGACATGTGGAAATTTCTCCTGGGCATTTACTGAAAATTTTGATTCCAAATCCTGAATCTGGGGGAAAATTAAAAAAAAAAAAAAAAAAAAAAAAAAAAAGGCCAGAGAAACAGTTATAATTCTTCTAGCACAACAGTAAATATAGAGACATTACTGATATCCAAGACTCAATCTGTAAATCACTACAAAGATCAAGAGAGCAGGTGAATGAAGGTGAAGGTAAGGTCAGCACTTTAGGAGCCATAGTTAGAGGTGGAAACACATGGTAAGGGACCTAACCCCTCAATAAATGGGGAGTTTATCGCCTCTCTACTGCTAAGCTTGAGTCGTAAAATAAGTACCAGAATGTGTGTGTGTGTGTGTGTGTGTGTGTGTGTGTGTGTGTGTGTGTGTGTGTACATACATACCTTGTATGCATCCTGTGAGTCATAGTCCCCAGAGTAACAGGCTTTATAAGCAATGTGAGTCTTTAAATTTGACATGCAGTTGGTTCTTTGCAAGGATGTTAACCTCCTTATGGGAGCTGGGTGGTCCAGTAGTGGTTACTGCATTTTTCTGTGGTTGGATACTCACTGTAGGCTAGAGCCCTTTGTAAAAACCAATGACCATGGAAATCGTAAGGGAAGAGAATATGAGTGTTGTATAGTAATTTGATGTGAGATCAGAAAGCAGTTTAAAACCTGAGTCTGCAAAGTAATATGGGCTTAAATGACAAACCAAAATTAAGTCAAGCAAAGGGGAAAAAAATGCATTGCTCAAAAAAGAAGAGCCCATATGAAGCAAGGTGCATGCTTGACTTGTAGGTGCTCGGATGCTTTCTTTAGAGTGGTGCCATCTCTGCAGCATACAGGAGTAGTTGTCAGGAGACAGGGACCAGATTATCTGATTATATCAGGTAAAAACCATCTTTCCATTTCAGTGAAATTATATCATCATACTATATATTTTTTCATAATAATTTTGCATCTGTTATATTTTTAAATAAGATATACCTGCAGTGTATAGAAAATGATTGTATCATAAGGTTCTGGTTTTACCTATTATTAATTAAATCAAATTTTGCCAAAAATACAAAGTAATTAGTATTCAGGGGTTTCTGTTTTCTCATTTCTGAATTTGTACAAAGACAATGAATATGTCAGGAACTGGGGTCTGGACTCAGTGGTGGCAGCAGGGAAAGAAATAAGGTCACAAGTTTTTGGTAAGCTTGGGCTGTCTCCAAAATATCAACAGTGAAATTGTACATCAGGAATTTGGAAGCATTATCTTTCTGTGCACCTGAAGCTCCTGGTTTATGAAGGGCTAAACAAGAGCCGTTCTGCCTCTCTGTGCCCATCAGCTGGGTCTTTTCCATTCTGAAAGCTGAAGAGAACATACCAGACTCAGGAGTCATCTGCCTGAATCCTTACCTGTCTCAGCTGCTATTTACTTTAGTAAGAAGTGTAACTTAGTTTAATCATGTAAAAAATGATACCTGTCACACATTATGGGTTCTTGGCTTGCAAATATTGACACTACTTGACCATTGATATTGTTTGATTCTTCCCCCCAATCCAGCTCCTGTGTCTTCTACCAGTACTGTCCCCTTTAGCATCTTCCACTATTTTCTTTGAAGAGTCCTTGTTGCCCACAAGGCCCAAGTCCCCAGTGCTTGTCCCTGACCTTGGCCACACGGTTGCCATTGTACTTTCCCATCTGTGTTTGAAAAAAAAAGTTTCATAATCTTTTCAAGTTTTCTTTAAGGTATTTAATTTTTAGTTTGAAGAATTATTTTGTTTTACATAGAAACACAATGTTCTATGTTTTAGTGGTGGAACCAAAAGTATTTCTGATCATATTAACTTCTGTGAAGATATAGTTAAAACTTGTAGAACATTTTACAGCAGTGTAAAATGTGTATTTTTAATTTTTGTTTGTTTTTGGCTTTCCCTCCACCTAAGGACCCCAAGATGTATGTGCAGACAGTGCTGGATGTTCATAAAAAATACAATGCCCTGGTGATGTCAGCATTCAACAATGATGCTGGCTTCGTGGCTGCACTCGATAAGGTACGTGTGTCACTGTGCTGCCTGTTCAGTATATATGTACAGGACACCTTTTTCTAACTGTCTTTTATATACACAGGCTTGTGGTCGATTCATAAACAACAATGCAGTTACCAAAATGGCCCAGTCATCCAGTAAATCCCCTGAGCTGCTTGCTCGGTACTGTGACTCCTTGTTGAAGAAAAGGTACTGACTTGGTATTATATTTTTTTCCTAGTTCCCCATTTAATCCTCAGTTTAATACAGGGATCAGTATTTGCTTTACATTTATTTGTATTGCACCACATTGTTGAAATGTATTGGCTTCCACTGACTTTCTGAACAGTAGAAGACTGAATACTACAACACAGATAATGTGTTGGTCTCCAAACTTTGCTTTTGACAGAGCTATTGTATAGCTCAAGCTAGCCTCAAAACTTCCAGCGCTCCTCCTACCCACAGCCCTCCACATACTGGGTATATAGAGCACACCACCATATTCAGCCATGTGAATATTTTAAAGTTTTCATTTGGTCATTTGTTGGTGCTATATACACTTCGTTTTCCAGTCACTGTATAGCTCACCTGACACTTTTCCTAATCTTAGCTGTATTCAGAGATAGAGGTGGTGTGGTAAGACATGGCTTCCTCCTCTTTGTTATGTTCCCTCAACTTTTCTCCCTGTCACAATTTCATTCCTGATTCAGAAATGTTCAGGGTTTGCTTTAGTGTCCCACAGACCACATCACCAAATGCTATGAAGGGGACACAGGCCCCAAATTTTACTGGTTCTGATGTCAGTATATTTTAAAAACCTCTCTAGGGCTAAGAGAATACCCACAAATGCCAATGTGCACAATGACAGTTTAACTATTAGGGCCAGAGAGATGGATCAGCTGTTAAGGACGCTTGCTGTTTCTGCAGAGAACCTAGGTTTACTTCGTAGTATCCATATTGGACAACTCAAAAATGTTAATTCCAGTTCTAGGGAATCTGATGCCTTCTTTTGACATCTGTAGGTTTCTCTGTATATGGTGCTCATATGGACAAGCAGATACACACACACACACACACACACTTTTTTTAAAGTTAACAAGTCGTTATCATCATTAGTGAACTGGAAATAATTGTACAAAATATAAACCATGCAGCATCCTCAAACTGGTCGTAGCTCAGCAGCAAAACTGAAACAGGTCACTATCGGAGAATTGTGCTATCTGCTTTGTACATGGTGGGGAAACACTGGGTAAAGTCACTTGCCATCTCTGTTTTTAAAAATTAATTACTTTTTAATGCTAGAAAGCCATCCTCCCAGGCTAGTGGGAACTTGAATATCTTATTATTTTTTCAGTTTATTGACTACTCTAATCAGGTCCACTTATGTGTTCTTTCCAAGGAGGAAAAGGGACTTTAATATTTTTATTATATTTTATTTATTTATTTATTTGGGAGATTATGTGTGTCTTGGTGCATCTGTGGATGTCAGAGTACAATTGCAGGAATAAATTCTTCTACCATGTGAAATGCAGTAAACTCTGGTTATCTAGTTTGGTGTCAGGCACCTTTTACTGAGCCATCTTGCAGGTTTGGTAAAAGTTTAAAATTTGGTGCCTCTTAAGACTTAATGCTTCTCAGGCTGTTGTAAATGATTAAGTGACTTAAATACAGAGCTACTCCATGAGGCCTTCAGTTTATGCAGAATAGACAATTGTGTATCCATAATTATATACATCCAGGCTGTTAAAGCTGAATGGTAGAGACATTGCAGAATGTTCCTTTAACAAGCATGTGTTGGTGAGTGGAGTCTAGTTGGCATTGGGCAATGAGGAGAGAAACTACCTGGGCTGCCACATAGGATGAAGCTACATTTTCTGAGCCAGCTCTCTTAGACACTCTTTCTTAGTGGATGTGTTGTCCACATCTGTGATCCCAGTAGGCAGTCTGAGGCAAGATGATTTCCATGACTTGGAGGGAAGCTTGGGATGTCTCAAACAACAAGTCACAACATTGTTTGGAGTTTTTTTTTGTTTGTTTGTTTTTTAGTTTTGAGATTGTAATACAATTATTTTCTTTCTCCCTCCAAACCTCCTTCTGTGTTACATACCCACCCATCCAATTTCAAATTCATGGCTTCTTTATCTTTTAACTGTTGTTGCTGTGTGTATGCATTCCTAAATACATAAATACAACATACTCAGTCTATATAATATTGCTATATATGTATATGTTCAGGACTGCCCATTGGTGTTCTGTTCTTGAGGAAGACTATTTCTCCTGCTCTCTGTATTCCTAGTTGTCTGTAGTTCTTTATTTAAGGGTGAGGCAACCAGTTCACTTTACATAGGATCCTTCTACAAAATACTTTAAAAAACCAATAGGCCCTTAATTCACCTTTGTTTAACATATATCCATAGAAAAAGGTTATCAATTTTTGTAGCTATGACCAGAAGAAAGCACAGCTCACCCATGGCTCATATAATTTCACTATCTTTAATCTGTAGGTTATTAAACAGAAAGTATATATATATATATATATTACTTTTCCAAAGTAAAACTATACAGATTGTAGGGAGCAGTTTTAAGAATAAAGCTCATTACTGATATTTATATGGGTTGTTTTAAAGGAAACCTTTATAATATTATAATTAACTGCTGTCAGTTTTCATCTTAGATATTCTAGTGACTATTTTGTAATCTCTTCACGATGGGGCATAATTTGAGACTGCCAGATTGCCTTAGGAAAGGAAAGTGACCTCCCCTAACTCACCAGCTGGCCATGCTAGTTTGGCAGAGTGGTATGTGTGCATATCTGCTTGCTTGTTTGTAAACACCTTGCTCTTTTAAATTTCAGTTCCAAGAACCCAGAGGAGGCAGAACTAGAAGACACCCTCAATCAAGTGGTAAGGTGTTTCCTGGCCATACCCATTGCCCTTTGTAGGCTGAAATGTGCAATGTCATAAGTATTTTGATTTTGAATTTAGGGGTTTACTCCTAATTTTTACTTTTAACATTGGCATTTTGCTTCTTTTTTAATTTTGTTTTGTTTATTTTTTTCAAAGATTATTTTATTTTATTTTATGCATATGAGTGTTTTGCCTGTGTATATGTATGTATATGTATGTACTTGTGCCTGGGGAAGTCAGAAGGGTGTTATAACTCCTGGAACTGGGAACTGGAGTGGCAGATGGTTGTGAGCCACCATGTGCTAGGAATGGAACTCAGGTCCTCTGCAAGAACATCAAGTACCCTAATCCGCTGAGCCATCTCTCCAGCCTTAGAACTTTGCTTCTTGCTGCTTAGTCTAGTCTGATAGACTGGAGTTTAAGGAATAGGTGGCAATATTTATTGTGAATATTTCAGGGTGAGTTTGTGCCATGTTGGAACACAGGCCCACCCAAAACCAAGCAATCCTTGGTTCCTGGCAGTAGTTAGAGACAATCAACTTGTGAATTAGCTTCTTCACTAAGGTGTTCTTTCCCTGGCTTTGCCAGATGGTGGTCTTCAAGTACATCGAGGACAAAGATGTATTTCAGAAGTTCTATGCAAAGATGCTTGCCAAGAGACTGGTACATCAGAACAGTGCAAGTGACGATGCTGAAGCAAGCATGATCTCCAAGTTAAAGGTACTATTTATTTCCTGGAGAATCCCAACTTCCTTAGGCTTTATCGTGTGAGCCCTGCTTCCCAGCCAGGCCTCCAGTTCTTTCCTTCCTTTGCCACCCTGTTTTGGGCCCTTCTGTTCCTCGTAGCCCTTCCTTAGGCTCTGCCCTCCTTTTCCACATTCTTACCTGCCTCCCACACACTCAGCTTTGTTGGCCCTGTGTAAAAATGCTTAGTGATTTTCTTAGTCCAAACTGCCAAAACAAAATACCATGGACGGGCATGGTTCAAGGGTCACTGACGGCCCAGACTAGCCTCTGCCTGCTGAGTACATGGTTTCCGAGTTATTTCCTAGTCATAATCTACTGCAGTGCTACACCTTTAAATTGCTGCTTTAAATGCTGCAGTATGTTTACTACATATTGAAGACCCAATTGCCCAACTTTTAATGGTCTTTTTATAACATACAGTTTTAGTTTGTATATATTTGTGCCATAAGATATGACTTAATGTTAGTAGTAGTAGCTTCATAGAACTAAAGACAAAGATATTGTATTGTGATTTCTCTAAAATTCCCTTATATGCATTACATACATTTATGTTTCTATGCAAATCAATGAGATAATTGCCTGGATTTATTTCAGCAAGCTTGTGGTTTTGAGTACACTTCCAAACTTCAGCGAATGTTTCAAGACATTGGTGTAAGCAAAGATCTGAATGAACAGTTCAAAAAGCACCTGACGAATTCAGAACCGCTGGACTGTGAGTACTGAGTGCTCATAGGAGGGCTGTTTGGGCTCTTGGTAGCGGATGAGAGAAGTGATAGAATATGGGGTCAGCGTTTCAAAGACTAAGAAGCAGGCATTTCCTTCCAAGTGCTCCTCCTAACTTCCAGATGGTATGATGGCAGCTTTTGCTGGGACCAGTCATATGCTCCTGACATTGGTCTTGTGCTAATATGTGGGCTTGTTTTGTCTTGTCTTTTGAACCTTAGTTTGGATATATTTCTGGTTATTTTCTTCTGTCTCTTACTTGTTTTTGATGAAAGTTGGAGAATTTTATTATTCCCAAATTAAAACTGCTATCATCACTAAGCTTGTATTATTTGTGAACAACTAAGTTATCTGTGAAGATGAATGTGTCCTGATTGATAGGTGTCACAAGTCTCTACTGTCTGTCTTGACAGGAGTATATGGTACACAAGTTGTAGTGGAGGTAGTGGTTTGCTGTTGAGCTTTTCATTTTGTTCTATTTGGGTCTGTTAAATCATTCCTGGCCACCATATACTGCTTGTGCATGCTGAACTTCATATCCTGAAAGGGGAAAATGTAATTGCTCAAGGCAGATCAGCATTGGAACTCTGTATTGACAGGAAAGTGGAAAACCATTGCACTGGAGGAAAATAGTTGCTGGTTCTTCAACCTTTGGTTTGAGGTTTGGTAGAGGACATCTCACTGTGTATGTGTAGCCTGCTCGACTTGTAATGAATTTAAAAATTTTTTGACTAGTGTGTGTGTGTGTGTGTGTGTGTGTGTGTGTGTGTGTGTGTGTGTAAAATAGAATTTTAAACTTTGTAGAATAGTGAGATGTTTTCTCTCCCCCAGTGGACTTCAGTATTCAGGTCCTGAGTTCTGGATCGTGGCCCTTTCAGCAGTCTTGCACGTTTGCCTTGCCATCAGAGGTAAGGGTGGTTTTGTTCCTTGGTCTCTTTATACTGGTGAGAGGGAAAAGGGCTGCCTGACATTAGTGTGCTGACTGCAGTGCTGTGTAAGCAGTCAGTGCAGTGTTTGTGGGGAATAAGAAGTGGGCCTGTATTGAATAGTGAAAGGCTGTTGCAGCAAACAGTGTTTTACTCCTATGGAGTGGAGAGTCTCACTGGTTGCATGGTGAACTCTTGATGTATCTACTGGGTTTGAAGTAGAAACCTGCTTTGGTTCCACACTCTGCTCACTCTGTACTCAAGTCAGTGCCGGCATTTGTAGTTCACTTCTCTGTGAGCACTGATTTTGTTCTCAGAACCTTTATTATTTAGAAATGCTGACTGTAGAATGTAGAGCCATGGATGCTGCATAGTGATGTTCTTTCATCCAGTTGGAGCGCAGTTACCAGCGATTTACAGCTTTCTACGCCAGCCGTCACAGTGGCAGAAAATTGACATGGTTGTATCAACTGTCCAAAGGGGAACTAGTCACTAACTGCTTCAAAAACAGATACACTTTACAGGTAAAATCATCTTTTTATTTGTGGTAAAATACTTAAGTACTAATTGATGATAAGACAACTTATAGAAATCTAGTTAGATAGCTCATGCAGTAGGTTGCAGTTCATCTTCTGACAAAGCAATGTAGGGAGTAAAGCATGCTTGGCTTGTCGTGGGCAGGTGAGCTGAACTCATGTGCATGTCACTTCCTTACTCGGAGCCTCAGTTTTTCCTCCACTGAGTTAGGAGTGCTTAAACCACAGAAGTGACCTTTGGTAGGTTTGTACAGTGTCCTTGCCTGACATGTTTGGGTGACAGATATAAATGGTGACATTTCACTCTCTAGTTCCAGTCACAGCTCTCTGCAGCTTCACAGTGATAAGATTCCCTAGCACATCCAGCAATGTAGAATGCCTAATAATGACAGCTGTGGGTTGATTGCATTTGTACAAAAGCTGGGGTTCCATCTGACAGTGCACTGTGGCTTGTGTGTTGCAAAGCCAAATTTTCTTTCAAAGTCTAGGTTCTTTCTACTCTCACTATGCTCTTGGTGTGTTTCACAAGTAAAACTTACTTCAATCCTTGAAAAGGTCTCAATAGTGAGCTGGTAATGATAATTTCTTTTAGCATTAAACTTTAGAGTGGGTGACTCAAACTACTCATTTTAACCTTTCTACTTCCATGCTGATAATTAAGTAACCATTATACCTGGTGTATCTGGTGTATCTCTGGCAACTTAACACACATATAAAATATACATTCGGCATGTACCCCCAAAATAATTTTTGTTCTACTGTGCATAAAAATTAAACTCATTATGTCTCTATACCTGGTGTGTATTTACTACACAAGTGTGGATATACTCTTAAGTTTATGCTTATGTAGAGACACATTGCAGGAGAAAACTAAAAGTCATTTCAGTGTTCAAAAGGTGTCTGTAAGGAAAATGTTTATTGCCCTGGCCTTGTGACATTTTGTATTCCCTCTCTTCTTTTGCATCTGAAGAATGTATTTTGTGAAAGTAAGCTGTACATATGAAGACCTTTCCCATGTTTTTATATTTTCTCCTTACTTTTCCCTGGACCATGAAGGCGTCCACATTCCAGATGGCAATCCTGCTTCAGTACAACACAGAAGATGCCTATACTGTGCAGCAGTTGACTGACAGCACTCAGATTAAAATGGTATTTCTACCATTCATACTCGCTTTGTACTTTCAAGCTTCTTTGTTCATTGGGATGTTGTGGAAAGGGGGAGAGAACGTGGGTGTCTTGGACTTAATAAATGTTTGCAGCATGGAGAAGACATTTAAATCTGACCAAAGCACCAAAAGACCAGGCCAGATCCACAGAGGGCATCTTACTGGGACCTCTGACACCTTGGATGGCAACAGGACCACTCAATCCTCATGGTTGAGTCAGAAAAGTTTATATAATAGGCAAGGTTCATTTGAGCCAAAGTTAACCTGACTTATCTCAAACTAGTGTGAGGAACATCCAGCACATTCCTGGTGCTGGTGGCACTAAGATCTGGGTCGTAAAGCTACATGTGCTACTCTAATGATTTTATGACTTTATAGTTTTTAAGCAAATTGTTTTGAAGAAAACAGATGGATACTTAGGCAGGCATGGTGGCACTTGTGATGGTGGTGGCCAGTTCCAGCTGTGTCCTTATAAACTTCTATGTCAGTTTTGTAAAGATGTTAAGAAATGCTGTTTTGTCAGCATTGTAAGGACATTATGAGATGTTCTATGTTTTTTTAAAAGGGCTTCTCTGTGTAGCCCTGGCTGTCTTGTAAGTCTATTTGTAAACCACACTGGCCATGAACTCACAGAAATCTGCCTGACTCTCCGTCCCATGTGCTAGGGTTAATGGCGTGTGCTACCACCATCGCCCCTTGAAATGCTCTGTTTTAAACCCAGTCAGTCATTCACTATCTTCCTGTCTCCCCCATCACCCCCCCCATATGTACATTTGTGTGTAAATATATGTATTTGCATTCATATGTGTTGGAGACTAGCAGTAAATATCACTGTGGTACACTTTTCATCCTTTATTTGAGGCAGCATCTCTCAGTGAATCTGGAGCTTATCCATTCAGCTGGGCTGCACAGCCAGTAAGACTTAGGGATTCATTCATTTATTTCCCATAGTACTTCAGATAAGGCTAAGCTGTCATATGAGTGCTGGGAAGCAGATACATGATTTAAATTTTTTTTTCATTCACTTTATTTTTTTGTTTGTTTGGAGTTTTCTGTTGTTGAAACAGTCTCCTGTATTCCAGCATGACCTCAAACTTACTAAGTAGGTAGAGAATGTCCTTGAACTAACTTACTATACACCCATCTGTATTTCCGTAGTAGATAATTAGCATGCTCCACACTCATTTTTTATGCAGTGCAGGAAATCCAGGGCCATATGCATGCTAGGCAAATACCCACCAAATAAGCTGTAGTCCTGGCCCCCATTTTGTTTTTTAGTTGACATGAGTACATACTGATTTTTTGCTGGCTGATTGGAAGGGCTGACAGGTCTGCCTCTCTAGTCTCTACTTGGCCTTCTCCTCAATGCCACACCAGTATTAGAATTACCTATGGGTCTTTAGCTGCCCTCCTTCAGGCCCCAGTTCATAGCTGCCACTTCTCTGACAGACCTACCCACATAGTCTCAGACCATTGTGATAGCCTTGGTTTAAAAGTGCAGGTGAGGAAGTTGAGTGCCCATGAGGCTTGCTGGTACTAGGAATCACCAGAGCAGCTAAGGCCTACAGAGAAGAGGTCACATGATTTACTGAGTTCACTAAAGCCAAATTGGCAGCAAGTCAGCTGCCTTCAAGTCTAGCATGTTCATGAATGTAGTATAACTTTGATTCTGCTGAAGTTCCTTATTGCTTTGTTTGAATGTTCAAGGGTATAGTTTTCCTGGCACACAAAGCCTTGGGTTTGATCCTCAGTGCCACATAAATGTCTTGTGAACCTTCAGACATTGAAGAAATGAATCATTTCCTGTAGGTTTCATTGAAGAGACAGGCCACAATATTGTGCCCAGTGTTTGTGGGAAACTGCATTATTGCCTTTGAGTAGTGGGTGCTTTAAGCCCAAAAGAACAAGTCATGTCACTTTCTCTGGGTGGGTTCTGCTTTGGGATAGTGACCATTCCTGTGAGGCAGTGAGCTGAGTCTCTGGGACAGCCACTGGGAAGAAGTATTCTTCCTCCTTGCTCACCATCTTTCTCTAATTGCAGGACATTTTGGCACAAGTCCTACAGATTTTACTGAAGTCGAAATTACTGGTATGTTTGTATACTTTGTGTTGAGCTAGAAAAAACCCTTTTTCTGGGATGTGCCTAGTAACAGTTATTTTCTTCTAGGTCTTAGAAGATGAAAATGCCAATGTTGATGAGGTGGAATTGAAGCCAGACACCTTAATAAAGTTATATCTTGGTTATAAAAAGTAAGAAAAATCTAATATATAGCTGCTGGTCTTATTCCCTGGCACCGGGCATACTTCAGGATCAGCACAAGCCAGGGGAACTGGACTCTGCACTGGTGACAGGCTGCAGTCCTCAGTGCTGCTTTGTTAATGCTGGGTTTGATTTTCTCTTTATTTTGAAAATATATCTTGAGTGGCTCATATGGCATGTTTAGACCTTTATATCAAGTTATTTTGGTATTATTACACTTCACAAAATTAAGGGGTCAAATGTCACTTCAGTCACCACTCTGGTAAAATTACATAGCATTGCTAGAGGGGTAGTTCCCAGGTGGTTGATAGAAACGGTGAAAAATGGTATAGAAGAGATGGATGTAAACTACCTGCCCAGGCCAGGGAGGCAAAATGTGCAGTGTTGAAAGACAGGAAGCAGACTTTTCAATGACCTGTTTCCTCTGTTGTCTTGACAGTAAGAAATTGAGGGTTAATATCAATGTACCAATGAAAACTGAACAGAAGCAGGAACAAGAAACTACACACAAAAATATAGAGGAAGACCGCAAACTCCTGATTCAGGTGACTGAACCATGTCTGCACTGTACACTTAGGGAAATGTGTTGGCTTCATGTGCTTTAACTGGAAAGGACTGCCAGAATGACACAGCTCAGTCGATGGCCAGAGATGACAATGCCTGAAGCCAGGACATTGGTGTCTGAGGGATGAAATATTTTATGTACCAAACGAAAGCAGTCTAATCTTGCCTAAATATTGAGAAACAGATAATGTATGCGAGATGAAAGAAACAGGAGAATGTGGGGGCAAGGGTGGGTACCTTATGCCTTTACAGATCAATTTTTTTTTAATTATTCTTTAGTGTTATAGTTGGTCAAGTAGGCCAAAATATTTAGATTTACATTTAGTTTATATGTATGTTTTGTCCATATGTAGGCACATATAGGGCACATGTGCATGACTGGTGTCCCCAGAGAATGCTGTATCTCCTGGAACTAGAGTCAAGAGTATTGTGAGCTACTGCTGTAGATGTTGGCAACTGAAACCAGGTCCTCTGGAGTAGCTCAGTCTAGCCCCTTGGCTAAGACATTTAATTTAGGGTTGAAACATGGATAACGCTGATTGCTTGTACCCTCTCTGACCTGTAGGATATTTGTTGCCCTAGCGTGGAAGTAGATATGAGGTAAAGGCTGCCTTGAACTTTCATGCTCAACTGTTAAAGCTCTAAACCCATGTTTTTCCTTGTTGATTGCATAGGCGGCCATCGTAAGAATCATGAAAATGAGGAAGGTCCTGAAACACCAGCAGTTACTTGGTGAAGTCCTCACTCAGCTGTCCTCCAGGTTCAAACCTCGGGTCCCAGTGATCAAGGTACAGGAATTACAGAGCAGCAGCTATGTCTTCTGATTGTTAGGAAACTTGTAGCAAAAGGATTAATGGCTGTGTCATGAAAATAGGAACTGGCTCATAGAAGAAACGCCAACAAAAGAAAGCCAGCTAACTTCATTCTTGAAGTAAATATATGAGGCGCACATGTCATAAATACACTTTTATAATTGATATCCTGATAAAAAGTAAATCACAGGCATCCAAGAAATCAAGTTCTTCCCTGTCCTCACTGTTTCTCTGGCAATGAGCTATCCTGCAGCCTTGGCTGGTTTTGCTTGGTGGAAAGTAGTGTACAAGGAGTGTTTTCTGCTGTGGTGCTGAGAACTTGCCTGTCAATGTGAGGGCTCATTCTGGGCTGCGCTGTTAGGAAATACTTTATCATTTCTGCTGCTATGCAGAGACATACTCCCCTGTATCTAGGGCACTAATGTCTTATTTGCCTAGTTTCTGCTGGCAATAACTGAAACTACTTGGATAAGCCTCAGCTATTGGAAAACCCAAGGATAGCAGTATGTGGTGAGTTCTCAGTGGTCAGGAGCTATTAGCATCATGCTAGCATGTTCTTGTTCTGACTCACCCATCCTGTGCTTCTGGCCTGTGACAGCAGAGTCCTGCCCAGAGGCAGCCAGGCTTTATTAAAAAGGGGGATTGTGGCCTAGATGTGCTGGAGCCCTTGCCTTCTTAATGTGTAGGACAGTTGGGGGTGGGGTACACAATCACCCACAGGTGTTACTGAAGTGCTGCATTCAGGACATAGACAGGTTGAATTTGCTTCTTGTTGAGCTCAGTGTAGGGTAACTGTGATAAGGGTGACAGACCTCTTTCCTGATGGTTATTTGCATTTCTCTTCCCCTTTAACTCCCTCTTCTTCCTAAAATAATGCCCAGAAATGCATTGATATTCTCATCGAAAAAGAATATTTGGAGCGAGTCGATGGTGAGAAGGACACCTACAGTTACTTGGCTTAACCCATCTAGCAGGGTCTGCATGACCCACAGCAGATAGTTCCAGAGAATAAAATGGAAACAACTCAAGTTCATAGCAGCCAGCCTGCCGCCATTTGGACCTTCCTTTTTAAAGCTGAGACCACAGCTCCCACCAGCTGGTCTCAAGCTACCGCAGGACTGCTCAGGACTGACACATTTCAGTCTGTAAACAGACGCCAATGCCATTTACCCTAACTCACAGACAGATGGGAACTGAACCTTCCATGCTGAGGCTGCATGCTACCGCACTTAAATCAATACATTGGCTCCCTGGTTAACAGCTGTCGTCTGAGGCAGCACACAAGAGCGAGTCTGAATGGACCCACGTGTAATCTGCTATGAAAACCATTTGTATAGTGTGTTTCATTTTTTTAATGTGTGAAAATAAAGAAAATTAAAGGATTTCTGTACAAGTTGCATTTGGTTTTGTTTTAAGTTTTACTAATTTCTATATGTAAATAAAAGATTTAATGATTGTGCAAATGTATACTCCCAGTGTCTTCCTGGAATCCACAAGGGCTGCTGCATTCTTTGAATTGGAAATTAAGATCTTAATTTTTAAAGCCCTTAATCTCCTAGGGCACTGACTCGTTTTCTGAGACTTCAGTACCATGAGTATGGTGGTTGAGAAGCGCTGACTCCAGATCGCTGCTGTCAATTCTGCAGTGACTTAATGAATACCGAGACAGGTGTAGAAGCTGATCTGTATTGCCACTAGTAAGCAGAGCTGGAATATGGAAGTAGAACCAACATGGCTCATGGCCTCCCAGTCTTGGACCTCCATAACCCCAAGGCCCATTAGTGATAGGAAGTGGCAGCTCGTCATGCTTCTAATCTGTAAGAAGCTGCCGGTTGAAGCCAAAGCATCTGAATTATTGGAAAAATCCCTGACCATCAGCCCTCTCCACTTGTTTGTGAGAACTGAGACTTTCTTTCATTCCAGGTCCCTCCTAGTGAAGCTTTTCCAAGGAGGCTGCCATATTCACCCCAGGATGTCCCCGGAAGGAGGGCCCAGTCCAGGGGTTGAACGCTCTCATCTTCCTCAGATCCAGTCCAGCCCAGGGGCATCCTCAGAACTCCAGGGACTCTGCCACAAGGCACTGACTGCATCGACCTTTGCTCTCAATCTCCATTTCCTGGCTAAAGGGCAAGAGGAATGAAGAGGAGGTGATGGAATCTTCAGTCTCAGCACTGTTACTCCACTCCTTGGTTCATTCTCCTAAGGATGCCCTTAGGGTTCTCAAGCTTACTTAGCCACCCTTAACAAGCTATCCCTATGCTAAGTCTAAGCAAGTAAAATTCTGAAGAGCCTGGCACTGAATGCATTAAGTTCCCATGCTTTATTTTGGGGGTACAGGACACAGTTGTACTAATCAATCTCAGGCTTGCACATTAGACAACTTATATGCCACTAAGCCATATTATTAGCCCTTTGAGATAGAAACGTGTCTAATTGAGCAGCCCAGGGTGGCCTCAAACTCATGATCTTGGTTCTGCCTCCCCAGTGCTGGGATTATAGGCATGCTTCAACACACCCCATTCCTCCATGTCTCGAAGCATATCTACTTTTCAGTCTTAATAAGACTCTATATAAACCAGGTAAAAAGCAAGTGAACCAGCCATCCCATGCCTTCCCACCCACCCTAAAGGGTCTTAGAGCTCCACAAACATGATTTGAAAACTCCACTATTAATTTGCAAACTGTGAATCATGCTCACAGCTTGCTGCTTGTCCTAACAGTTCATTTGTTCATTTTTATATCTGAGACAAATATGCTGTTAAAAAGTACCATGGACCTACTTAAAGAATTTGTCTATGGTACTTTTTAAGAATGTCTTAAATCGATGTAGAATAGGGAAGAGGACAAACAAGTTTGGCTGGGATCTCTTCGAATGCTCCAGGATCAAATGTACTTTTAGGTAAGTACATAAGATCTATACTGTAGACTCAGCTAGGGCAGGACCTAACCTCATGTTGCTGGTAAGTAAACAGTACTGGTGTGTGTGTTCATTCAGCTTTCTGCTCTGCTGCCATTCTTCCCTGCCATAATGGAGTCTTACCCTTCTAGAACCCAAATAAGCTCTTTGTTCTGTAAATCAACTTTTGGTTATAGTGGTTTATCACAGCAAGAGAAATAACGTAGATTTACCTTCTTTTGAGGCTGGAGGGGTTAGGCAGACAGATCTCTGAATTCAAGGCCACTCCAGAAAGTTCTAGGCCATACTAGGATACACACACACACACCCCTCTGGAATGTCCAAGTATCTAGAAATGAGCTCAATGTAGACCATAGGTGGGTTTCTGGTAGATAAAAATCAGCATTCCTTAGGAATTTGTAATGCTGGTCCCTTCACCAAAATGAGTCATTTCCCTTATGATAGGAGAGCTCATGCTGGGCTCCAGGCTCCCTCAGTATCACAAGTACCTATTACATATTTCAAAAGTCCATGCTAATCCTTATCCCTCTCACCTCCTCCTCTACCCTAAACTACACTTCATTCTTCTAACCCTGTTGTTTTGTGTGCCCCACCCCCTTCCTCATTATACTAATGTTTTTCTCAACTGTTTTCTCCACTCTCTATCCTCTTCTATTCTCTCCTTCCAAATAGCCCTGGCCATGTTCAATCTATTTCTCTCTGCACTAGGCTTTTCCAGATGTCTCTCTGGCTGTTCAATAAAAACTATACCATGGGGCGGTCATGTCAATTTATATATCTACAAACCTGAATTTCTACCCCATACTAATATACACTGGATAAAATCTAGGTTACACTCTAGTATGCCAAGGTATAAAAAGCAGTGGAAAGAAGCAGATTCACAGGGTCTGCCCATTCCCAAAGGTATGATTATTAGCCTACCCCTCACTATAAAAAAAGGACCAAGTATTGGGGCAAAACTGGCAACTATTAGAGCTTACCTTTTAATCTAACAGTATTGGTTTACTTCGTTTAAATCAAGTGTTCTAGTTTGAAGACATGACTCTGATTAAGAGCACATGCTGTGCAGCCCTAAGACAACAGCACCTAAGTGCATAACAAGGTAAATGTGGCCTCCCTTGTACCTATAATCTCAGTGCTGTGGGAGAGGAAAGGAGGGTCATTACATCAGAGCTGTTAGGTATGTATAGATTCTCAAGAAGGGGGAATCAATCTTTAGAATCCACTGAGTTCAGAAGGGTGGTTCCAAGCCGAGTTGTAATACAGATAGCCCTAATTAATCACGGTGGGTCAAAAGCTAAAGGGATAGACATAAATGTATATACTGGGAGTCAGGGTGAGGACTGTAAGGGTGAACAGTATGTAAAGAGTATATTTCTATGTGAAAAGTGAAAAACTTATTTAGGCTGGAGAATAAAAAGGCAGTGTCTGTGTCTGGAAATAGCTTAGTCTTAATCTGAGACCACCAGGCATGGAGTCTTCAACATAGCAAGTCACTCTGCCTTTGTGGCAACTTGAAGATCTGCTTTCCAATAAGGAATGAGAAGAATGGCTACTGAACCAGCAAGCTCTTGAAATTTAAAATATTAAGCATTTTATAGTGTTTATTCCTTACTGAATATCTCTGCCTAATTTTAGAAACAGATTTGAGGTTAAAACAAAAAAAAAAAAAAAAAAAAAAAAAAAAAATCAGTTCTTGCAGCTCTCTGGTGGCAGACATAGCAAGACCTTATCTAACCAGGCAAGCTTGGAATTATTTCTCATACCTACCCACATCTACTTATGGCTCATACTAGAATCATTTATAACAAAGGGTGGAGTGTAAAATGTAAAATATTCTAGTCAGAATTAACAGAACGGTTAAATTCTTTCAAAATGTTCACAACCAGACTATTCTGATGACCTGTCAACAAACTTTAATCACTAATTTGTTAGTATCCACAGCAATGGCCAAACACTGCCCACATAGGCAGAAATCTAAATCAGAACTTTTAGTGAGTAAGGGAGAGGTAAAGTGATTTTCAATTCTGAAAAACAAAGGGCTTCTAGGTAAATACTTTTTAATACAAGCTAAAAAATACCTTGAATTTGGCAAGCAATGGCATGATTTTCTCAGTCTGGAAGAGGAAGTTTACCTGTGTATTAGGCTTTGTGCCATCCTCCACTATATATGGGCTTTAAGTTGACTGGATTTAACTAGAATTAAAGCTTATCAAATGGAGCCAAGTGAGAGGATTTAGTGGGTGAAGGCACTTGCTGTCATGTCTGATAACCTGTTTTGAACCCAGAGACCTTATATTGTGGATGGAGAAAACGGACTCCTCTAAATAGCCTATGTTTTCTGTTTTTCTGAAAGGTCTCACTAGACATCCCAGGCTGGGTCTGGGTCTCCCACTCCAAGTACTGGGATAACCACATTTGTCTGCCTACCAGCATCTGTAACCCTGTCTAAACTACAGAATCTTAAGCTATGTAGGTTCTTAGAAATAATATGGACAGCAGATTGGAAGGTCCCAACGGCTTTCCCCAGGGTAAAAGCTGGCAGGAATGTAGCCCATCATCTTCCCATTACTGACCTTCCTTGCTGAATGCCCAGAACCTGTGCCAGTGTTGTTCACGCATGTCTTCTAAAGACTAACTGAATATAGGCAAACACAATATTCATAGACAACTGGAGAACCAAAGCTAAGTTGTGTTTTCCCACTGGATATAATCTTTCTAGAATCAGTTGGTGATGTTCTATGACAAGTGACTCAACAACAAGTTCAAGTATTCTTTATTCAAATTTGAAAAATGTACCATACTGCATTATTGCAAAAATTCACTGGTACAAAAACACTTTGCAGCTGGTGAGAAGGCAATAAAAACTTGATTTTAAAACTCATTACTATAAATTACTGTTACAGTACTTTGCAAATTCAGAATTTCAAACTGCATTTCATTTTTCTAAATTGCCCACAGTACTCAAGGTTCCTGAAGCTAAGGCAGCTGTTTCAGAGGGGGGGAAGAGGTAGTAGATGTCAAGGGATTTCCATTTCTCGTTCAATGCCCACATACTTCAGGGCATCAGCCTGGCTGTATCTGAAACAACATGAACAAGAAATGAATACCTGTCCAACATCAGGAAAACCAAGCCTGCTGATACAGCAAATTATATCTCTAACACACCACCGACCCACTTTGAACAGTTGCATACATTAAGGGGAGGCATGCATCTAGCACTGGTCACATGCTAGTTATGAGTTGCCTGGGCTAGAAGCATTCCCCACACATGCTCAACCCTCTGTGTGACCCTGTAGCACTCTGCTCTGAAAAGCAACTCTACACTGTGATGTCTGGGTCTAATGTTAAGAAAGCAAAACCATGATTTGTAAAGAGTGGCTGATGCCGAAGAGCAAGCCCCCATTGACAGTGCTGATTCAGAAAGTAGGTGCCAAGGCAAGTTCTTGAGGGTCCCATTACTAGAAAAACTGGTCAGCTTTGCTTCTAACCCTGTCCCATTTAGAGTAAGCAGATAAAAGCCACTTGCAGGGACTTCCCCATAAGGACCCTACTCCAGTTCCATTAAGTTTCAGTTGGTTCTCTCCAGCTACGCAGCTAAAACTGGTTATACATAGGCCCCACATTTCAACAACTTAAGTATCTGGGTGGAATAGATATTCAACCACAAGAATTCTTTAACCAGTTCTCTTTACCGGATTACCTTTAAATGACTATGGCTCTATGGAATAAATTCATACTGCCAGCCTGATCCTGCCAATGGTTATGAGTAGCTTCCTCAGAAAGAATCCAATGACCACAGTTAAAAAAAAAGATATACGTGCTGCACCAACCAATGAGAAGGTGCTATAGAATACAGATGTATAATGTGAGCCATGAGGCATAGATTAAGTCCCAGGGGTCACAGTCAGCTATATCAATAGCAGGGTGCTAAATGCAGCTTTCTGCTTAAGTTTTGTTTTTTTTCAAATAAACATTGTATAATTAATACATGAGAACTATACAACTATCTACGGGTGACCACAGTAAATAGTGAGTGGTCAGTTAAAAGAATGCCACCTCTAATGATGGCAGCTCTGTCAAAGAACTTAAAAACAGCCTTTGACCCCCATCCCCATAACATAAGAAGGGAATGCCCTAGATAGTACTAAAAGTGTATTTTACCAACCTGTAATCAAAAAACAACTCTTCACCAGTCTGGATAGCTCTCTTAGCAAAGATGCCTATCCTGTGGTCACCATTAACCATCATAACTGCAAAAAGAAACATTGGGGCTAGTGAGCAGGAAGATGGGAAGAGGTAACTTTCATGTAACAAGTACTCCAGAGGCACTCAAGTTTGCTGTCACTTGGCTGGAAAAAGTGACATCAGTCTGTCAATTCTAACTTAAAAGCTTACCTTTTGCATAGCAGTTTGGATTTACTGAATGATTAGCAAAACGAATTTTGTTGCCCTTGCGGGTTGCATCCACCACAAAATCTAAAGAGAAAAAAACAGACAATCCAGTGACTTAGCAAAACATAGCTTAAAAACCATCAAGAAGTGGGCTTATTGACATTTAAGATTAAAATATTTCCATGGAACATTTTCATTTTAAAAAAATGTTCTATATGGTCCAACTGCAAGTTTGTCTGGATACTAATTTTCACAGGTCCCTCCACAGACACAGGCTGTAGCAGCTGCCCTTCTCACATGATATGGGCAACATCCTCAGGCCACAAGTTGCTTTCAAAATGCTGCTCACCTTCTCAGGTCAGACAGTGAAGAGATGTACTGTATGTAACCACATGAGACAAGCCACAGCAAAAAGACAACATCCCCTCACAGCCAGAGCATGACGTAGGTTCATCTGGAAGTGGCTGGGACTCTAGATTGTTTCCTACACACAGCCTCTCTGCTCATTAGGGACTTCCCCTCTCCTTACCAGTGACAGCATAGCCTATGATAAAAGATACCAGGAGCTGTTCCTGCAGATAGATACCCTCGGTCCTGGAATCTTGCTGACCTCTAATTTGAAAGCCTTGCCTTCCAGCTCAGAACATACCATTGTTCAAGTTGAACAGAAAGCTGCACATGTATTTGTCATACACTTTTCCTCTTCTGTCCGCTTCATCCTGAGAAATGATCTACAAGGAAGACACAGGAAGAGATTGTACTGGAGTAAGTGGTGGAGACTGTTAGAACACAAAAGAGCCAATTAAGAGAATTTTGGTCACTCTTGAAGGTATCAAGGAGTAGCTAAATTTTCTTCTCTATTTAACATGTACACAGCAAAGAATGGACGGAGGAAAGCACCTGTGCAGTCACTCCCCAGTATGTGTGTAGGCCAAAGGACACCTTGTAGGAGGGAGTCATTACTGTCCTTCCAGCATGGGTGTCCCAGGATTAAACCCAGGTCATCAATGAAGCAGCAGAGAGATTTCTGTGTCCTAAGCAATATGCCTAAGAAAATGACAACACCATTGTCTTTCTACTGAGTAAAAAATGCAAATTGTGACTTTTTAAGGCCGTGTTTTAGCTTTTTTCCTAACCCTACAACTAAAAAGGCCAAGCTAATAAAGCTATTGTTTAAGGGTCCCCATCAGTTCGCCAGCCAAGTAAGTAGGACCAAATATACACAGCAAAACTCTTATTCCTGAACTCCTGTGCTCCAGATAATAAAAGCCAAATATGACTAGAAATAAGACAATCTAGTTGCTATGTAAACCAAATTTCAAATACAAGTAAGTCCAAATACAAATAAATCCATTATAAACTTGCCCTTGTTCAATGAAACCTATTCAAAACTGCTACTACAAACAAGCGTGTCTTACCTCTCCACAGTATTCTGAGATGAATTCATTTTTCTGTACAGGATCTTTGATAAAGATGCCCCAGCCTGCGACATCAGACGGTGCCAGCAGTAAGTGCTAGAGAGTAAACACAAACACATTAGAACTGACAGCATGGACACACTGAGGCTAGCATTCTGCAGGGTGCAAACAAGTCAGCAGAGTTAAACCCAGACTGTTTGAGGGGAATTACTCAACTCCCAAGTGGATTTAATAGGTATAAAAGTTGCTGACTGTGTCTGGAAAAACTATTAAAGTAATACTTCTAAGTAAAATTCAGGATAAATATCCTCTTATAGGAAAGACAAACAAGGCTCTCCATCCGGGTTCATGGGTTCTACATTAAGGGAGGCGTGTGGATCTGCCTCTCTCACTTCTGCTCGGTCCAGTCCTGGAATTCATGTTCTCCTACCATGAGCTGTGCCTCATTATGCACAGGCCAGGAACAAGAGAAGCAAGTGACCATGTGCTGAAACCAACAGCCAAAGTCTTGCCTTCTTTACATTGTGTTTCTCAGGCATTCTGTCACTGTAGCAAAACTAAGAAACGCAGAATTTCACTTTTGTATGTGTATATATAGTGTATACATGTGTAGGCATATGATATGCTTGCATATGTGTGTACATGTGCATGTCAGTGAGCACCTTAAAGTATCGTATCTATTGTTCAGCACTTCTTTGGAGACAAAGTCACCTTTGTTGAATCTGGAATTGTTTCATTTCAGTGAGACGGGCTGGCAGTGAAGCGCCAGGCCCACAAGTCTGCCCAACAGCTAGACCTCCAGCACTGGGGCCATTAGTACATGCCATATCTGGTTCTTAATGGGGATGCTGGTCACAGGAATGTCATGTTTGCACAGCAAGCAAACACACACAAACAAACCCATTGTTACCATCTCTTGGTTTTAAGACATGTCACTATGTGGCCATATCATTATGCCCTTGAACATGGTTCTCCCACCATACCTGATTAATGAAACAAATTGAAGGTGAGCACACCAACCACTCTCCTCTCGACCTTTCTGTTTTCTCAAGCCCTTAGCACATTCTGGTTCTTCACTGGTATTTATTCCTCTGAATACCCTGCCATTTCCTCTACAGCTTCCCTCTAGAAATTCCTCATACCACAAAAAAAAAAAAAAAAAAAAAAACCTTTTTAATGAAGGGTAGGATTGATGATCATCAATCCCACAGAAGGCCAAGATGGTTAACACTAAATATAGCTTTTATTTATATTTCTGCTTTTTGTTTTGTTTGTCTTTCATGACAGTCTCTCTGTGTATTCTGCCTTTCTTGAACTCATTGTGCAGACCAAACTGGACTGGATCTGTCTCCTGAGTACTAGGATTGAAGGTGTGTGCTGCCACCGTTTGGACACATAGTAACTTTTCTTCATGGCTCTTTATCATGCTTCACTCAGAAGCGTGTGACCTTTAAAGGATTCCTAGATCACCCGGTCTTTTCTGAGTCACTCTTGTTAGGTGAACTTCCCAATCACCTTCCTGATCAGAAACTTAGCTAAATTGTGGGAACAAGCAAATGGACTCGAGTGGTAAGAACTGTATGTACAGTGTTCTATTTCTGAGAGCTAAAAAATGTCACAGAGAAGACATGTCAACATTCCTGCGCACTCCAAACAAGCTGAAGGAAGGGAATATAGATCCTACTGTGGCAAATATTGCATCAGGACATAGACAAGAGATGTTAAGTCCAGTAAACGTGTGCCAAAGGAAGGTGAAACAACATTAGGGTCTAGTGACCTAAATGAATACGCAGCCACCGAAACAAAAATGATTTGAGAACATTCACTGTGCTTGGCTAATCTAGATCAGATCTTCCATGAACAGTGTTGATTCAAAGACCCAAGGAAGAAAAAAAGCCAAGAGAAGCTCAAAGTTCCACTTACAGCAGATTTCAAAGAGTGTCCTGAAGAGTAGGATGATGAGGCTAGAGAGATGTCCCAAAAAAACCTGGGTTAAGTTACTATACAGTGCCTCACAATCACCTCTAACTCTAGTTCCAGGGGATTTAATACTCTCTTTTAAACTGTGTGGGTACAAGACATTTACATGCAGGCAAAACACTCATAAAATAAAAACAGAGTGCATCAACCGTGTGATGGCTCATGAGACAGGCCTACACCACACGGAGCAGAAGTGGTAGTGTAGGGAGGGCAGGGAAAGCAAGACCCCAGATTGTGTTTCTTGCTACATTACTTGCAATTTTATTTTATTTTTTAGGTTCATGGCATGCTATGGTGCAAGTATGAAGGGCACCTTAGGAGGCTGGCTCTCTACTTATACCATGTGAGTACTGGGTTTTACCCACTGGACCATCCCATTAGTCATGTGAATCTGGGTTTCCTTACTGGTGATATGCAGTGTGCATTCAAACAGTACTTACATGTCAGATAGATAATAATATCAGCTATTGTTACTGAAAGGATTAGTTAGAAATACTGACTCTTTGAGTTTCTTTTGCTTAGTGATTACTCACTGGCTGCTACATTTATTAAAATCACCTATATGCAATTCTCAGGCTTCAAATATATAACTGCTGGGTGGTTCATTTTAAGGCTTTGAGGTTTGTAGTGCCTTGATACAGTCTTGTGATACAGTTCACATATGTGCTCCTACCTCAGTCTCCAGAGTGCTGGTACTGCAGGTGTGCACAGCACACCTGTTTTTAAGGTAGCTAAAGACTAAGAACAAAGACTACAGAACTTTGCTGGAGGAAATTTCATCTCTTACTGGGCACAGAAAATATCCTTTAAAAAAAAAAACATGAGAATGCACATTTGTATCAGAGTATCAGAATGTACAAATCAGCATCTGTTCCTGTTGAGGAGATATGACTTCTTTGTGAAAACTAAAATAATTGAGTCAGGTATTAAAATAGAAAATAATTACTATTTCAAATCTGACAACATTAATGACTACTTCTCAGAACCCTGGGTCTATCTTTCCACCCAATAAGGCATTTATTTTGTATAAAATTTAAGATTACATTAGCTCTTTTTGTGGCACCTCCTAGGTGGTGGTCAGTGTTTCAAGATGAAGCTGAATAGCTCTCCAGCCACAGCTTTCAGAAACTCACTGGAGGAGATGATGAATACAAACCTACATCCCAGAAGTTCATGACCACAGAAGTAGCTATTGATGCTCCTGAGTGTTCAGTAGAAGGATTATGTGGTCTGAACACTCCATGTGTCATGCAAAACTAACACCAATATACAGCTCTGAGATAGCACACTAAGAAAAATAAAGAGAAGTCTACAGAACATGCTGAAGTTTTGGCCAAGAGAATGAAAGAAGCCAAAGAAAAATGTCAGAACAGAAAGAAGAGGTAGACTATCTTCACTTAGAGCTTTAACTTCTGAGTCTAGCCAAAAATAAGTCTTTAAGAATAGTAAGTGATCAGACGTTAAATATGAGACACACACAACTGCAATATCCGGACAATACATGGCCAATGCACCTTGAAGAGTTACTTTTATTTCTTATTCAGATAGAATCTTTGAGACTGTCAAGTAAGCAGCCATCTTCTAGTCTAGTTGCTGGTGGAGTGCTCACCTAGCATGCACAAAGCCCTGGATTTAATCCACAGCACCACATAAAATCAGGCATGGTAGCATATACCTGTAATCCAGTACAGAGATAGAAGCAGGAAGATCAGAAATTCAAATTCATTTTTAGCTACATAGTAAGTTTGAGAACAGCAGAACTTACACAAGACACTGTTACAAAACCAACAACCAGACATAACTGTTACTCACCTTTTTAGAGCCCCGCTGAATACTACAGTTCTTGCAGGACACATTTTTACTGTCCCAATGATCAGCAGCTCCACACGTGAGACAGAGGTCAGGGTCACACTCTCGGACAGCCAGGTAGCATGGACACTGCTTGGTGTTGCATTGTGCTTTGCACCGGCATCCAGGAAAGCGGTTTTGACCTTTAGGGATAAATTTCATCATAATCACCACCATATGCAATAATCATCATCATGCACAATCCTTTCCAGGAAGGTAGTCACTGTCTTGCTGGGCACATGAGTCACTCACACTCTTATAGCCTTCCCTTCTATTCCATGTAACAATAAGGAAATAGGGAACCACAAACAGTAAGCGATAGGACTGAAAAGATCACTGCTGGTTTTTGCTGTCCACTTCATATTTGTTAAATGGCATATGAATTTAAAAGTCCTACAGTTAATTAAACAGGTAAAGGGGAGGTCTTGGACTGAATGGTATCCATGAGCCTATACCACTCCTGTAAACCTGTGGTTCTCAACCTGTGGATCTTGACCCCTTTTGCAAACCTCTCTCCAAAACACATATACATTATGACTCATGACAGTAAAAAATTATGGAATAGCAACAAAAATAATTTTATGGTTGGGGGGTTCACCACAACCTGAACTTTATTAAAGGGCCGCAGCATTAGGAAGGTTGAGAACCACTGTAATAAGGCAATCCATTCTTTGGTATCCACACTCTGTGTACAGCTTTTTTTGAGTGATTGTGAAAACCTATGCACCCTTACCAACTTCCCTTCATTCTGAAAACCAAAACCCTCTTAACTCTCATTACTTCTGATACCCACAAAAGGAATGGGTAGCTACTTCTAGATTCTCCTTACAGTCTAAACCTCTTTACTATAATTCAAATGACCAAAGAGAAAAACAGAAAAATCCAATCCATTACTACAACTCTGCCTAACTTGTGCATGAGCACAAACAGTCACATTACCCAAGAGGCTGACTAGACATTAGCACAGTACAGGGCTCAATAAATACTTGTAAAGTAAGCAGCTTTCCTAAAGCAAGCAATAAAAAAAGCACTCCCAGTCCTTATGTACTGACTTAAATCACCATTTTCAGCTGCTGACCAAAGGCCTGTTCAGTTCTCATGCAATTGCACCAAAGCGACAAATACTTACACTCTGAACTACATTGACAAAACTTTTCACAAAAATTTTGTGCTATCACACAAGGGCACGAACTGTCACAAGGCTGCCGTGGATGGTCACAGGGTTGATAGTTGTAAACATGGTTAGAGGAGCCGTCTGAGTAAAGATAACAGCACGCAGCCAATGAATCCAGGGAGATGGGAAATGATCATCACAATTAACAAGACATTCTTCCCCACTACCTCTGGAACATCCTTGACTGGCTGCCTTTACTGAAGTACACAACACTCCTGTGGAGAAAAAAAATCACCTCCCACCCCCAAGTGCTTAAACACTTGGTGTCACATTTCAGCCCCACTTCCAAAGTACTGCTTCTCGCTGACTCACTCCATCCAGTTCACTTGACTCTCTAAGCAGCAGTAACTGCAGATCAACAGACACAGTTCATTTAAACTGATTTACTAAGCAAAAGTCAATTAAATCAGAATAACCAAAACTTCATCCTAAAACAAATGAGGACAAAAGACATTTGGGGCTGATAATGAGGTTAAAAGGGAGGATGCTGACCCTTTTTCAGTTGGATCTTTCTGCAGTGTGCAGCCCACAACCTGCAAAAAATAGAAAAAGTTCTGTGTAAGGCACAACTGGCTACAAATCTGAGTCGTGTTTAAGTGGGCCTGGCTGTGCCCTTACTTTAACAGTGCTGAAAAGCCAAGACTAATTTAATTTCCCAAGCCTCTGTTGGCTTGTCAGTTCAGAGTAACTCAGGAACCTGCTCACTCGGAAGCCAGGCAAGAAAGTTCGTGTCCACATTGCCTGTTTAAGACTATAAAGGCCTTGTGCATACCTACCGATTTAGTCCTGTCTGAATGATAGATACCAATACTTCCTATAATTTTCAGCATCACTAACTACCCAGTTAGTTCAACCAAAAACTCAGAAACATCTAGTAAAGACTAAGTTTTCCACTATTTAAAAAGTATTGCAACACATTCAATGAGCCTATACAAAATTTTTGGAGCATAATCTAACTGCATCCTTACCCACTCAACTACACTTCTCATTTTAAAGGTTGAGGCAGCAGGGTCCAATCATGGTGTCCCTGGCCTTACATTTACAAAAACCATCCTGTGCATCACTATAAGCCTTTGTGAGAGGCATTAGCCAGACTTGGAGGATGCTCACTTTAAATATCAGAATGTAAAGGGCACACACTTAGAAAATCCAGGCTCCTAGACTAGAAGACACTTCTAAACAATGGTCCAGGAACACAGCAGAAACACATCTTAGAACATTCCACACCAAATGGCTAAAGGAACTATTTATGTAGCTGTATTGCAATATGTTTTTCTCAACCAAAATCCAATGTGGTAGAACAAAAATTTTATGACTTGATATGCCAACTATACTGAAGAGGCTGTATATAAAAACTAACAGCAACCATCATCTATGACAGCTGGTTAGAACCTTGAAAATGAACTGCTGCTCTTGGGAAAGCCCCACCTCACTGCTTCTCTAAGGGCTCCTCAGCAGACTTACCGATGTTTTCTTTTCTTCTTTCTCGGAGGAGTGTCCACATCCTCGGTGGGAACAGGTGCTATGATACTGGACTCTTTGACTCTAAACTCATACACCTACATGAGAAGCACAGTAGTAAGGACACTGGTTTTTAAGGGAACCATTGGGTGCTTTTGCATACCAGAAAAATAGGGGTAAGATTGTTCCATCACATTGGGAATGAAGCTAGATTTAAAGTCTGGCCAAATTTCAATTCTATGTACATGTACAAAACTGAATTCTAAACTAGGGAAATTCTGAAACATAGCTAAAGAATAACACTGATTTAATTTTCCCAAGGGAGGGAAGGAAATTAATTCTTTTCAGAAGATGAACAGAAATCAAGACTCTGTCTGGACAATGAGCACATGTTATCCCGTGTTTAGATCTCTGAATACATATGCTTACCTGTCTACATGTTTTGGTCCCAATTAGCCTAGCAATGGCACAAAAGTTATCGTAGTAAGTACCAATGAGGACTCTAAACATGGAGGCTTCAGCACCACTCCACTCTACGTTCTCAGGAGGTTCAATATTTGGCTTCATCTTTATTGGTGTTTGACACCGAGAATTTGCTTCTAGAAAATCAAATGTTAACACTAGTCAAGAAGTGACCAAGGGACTGGGGAAATGGTTCAACAGGTCAAAGCTCTTCTCATGCAAGCATGAGGACCAGAGTTCAAGTTTTCTCAACCACATAAAAATAAGACACATAGCACACACATGTTATTCCAGAGATAGAGACAGGAGATTCTCTAGAAGATCACAGAACAACTAGCCTAGTATATGTGCAATGGAAAAACCACCAAAAGGTCTGTCTCAAGGAAGATTAACAGTAAGAACCCATACCTAGGATGTCATTCTCTGAATTCACCATGTACACCATGGCATACATGTGTATACAGACACAAACACAAAGGTAACTGAACAGTATGAACAAGTAAAATTCAGGGTGTGCTAAGAAAAAGCAGAAGGCACTAAATCGTATTTTAGAATTAGTAAGGTTAAAAACAACATCACAAAGATCCTATCACACTTACCAAAGAACCCAGAAGTTCTTCTCCTTTAGCACAGACTTCTCAAATACACACAAGTAGAGTCTATTATTGTTTAAGGTATTTTTAGAATTGAAAAAACCAAAATTCAACCAATAAAATATAAACTTAGCAGTAGTACTAGTTTTCTACCCAAATCTACTCATTGGTCTTTAAGATTAAAATAGAACTGTCCATCAAAGAAAGATGAACAAAGGAAAATGGTACATACGGCAAGAACAATTGGATCAGAGCTTCCAGCAACCCAGACAGACAAGAACGACAGGTGGTGCACGTGGGAGTCAGCACAAACAATTCAGCTATGCCTTACTGAGAGAACTCTCCAATCACAGCCACAAAGGGGAGCGAGGGCAGAGCGCTGGAAAGAAGACTTGAGCACACTGCTCATGCAGAGGATCTGAGTTTGGTTCCCAGCACCCATGTCAGGTAGCTCATGCCTGCCTGTAACTCCAGCGTTCTCTACCTATACTCATTAGATAATCTTAATTCTCAGAAAGTCAAATTTACAAAGCAATAGTAACACAATGAAAACCCAGTTGTCAGATGTGTCTTACCAGAGGAGCTGGAAGTCTCATCCTTTTTCTCTTCTTCTTCTTTATCATTGTTCTCTCCCCCGGTTTCAGTCCCCGCTTCTCTGTCACTGTCTGTATCCTTTGACTCCAGCACACTGATTGTGGGGGTGCTGGGTCTGCTGCTGTTATTTGGAAGTCTTCCTCTTCTGCGGCCCCCTGGGCGTTTAGGTGGTGTCTTTATCCGCTCAGCAGTAAGGGCAGCAGCAAACTCCTTAGCTCCCTCCTGCAAAATGAAAAATTGAGGCATCAGAGTAAAGTTCTAAATCTTATTTTGGCAGAACAGAGTAAGACGACACTGCATAACACACGTTGATCAAGACTCTACACAGTATCCATTATCACAGTCATTAGGATAGCAACACACCCAACTATTTTTCATCTGCTTTTGATAGTTTCAAGATCTCAGAAATATAAAAATAGGTTCAATATTTTGTTTGATGATGCAAAATCAGGCAAGACAGTTCTACATGGTGAATTTGTAAAATATGTTAAATTAAACACAGTAAATGAAAATATATTTTGAAAAATAAAGATATTTTTCTCTACATATACATACAATACATTTAGAATCTCTATCAGAAGACATACTGAAGTATGTTAAATCAAACTTCCTATTTCAAGGATTAAAATAATATGTACCTCTTTAAAGGTACTATTTAAAGAATACAAGGACACAAAACATATACATGCATAACTTAGTCACTTCTGGTCTTACTATTAAAACATCCAACATTTTTTTCCTGTGAAGGATGCAAAGCCACAGGAAGACATGAAAGAACTTTTAGGTACAAGGTTAGGGTTACATTTTGCATTCTGAAGTACCACAATCCAATCTCGGAAAGTATAAAACAATGGTTAGAGCATGGTTTGTAAGAGACCACAGAAACATTTTTAGATGAGCCAATAAAGTTCTGCCTTATAAAGAATATAAAACAGTGCTCAGGAATTCCTTTATTTTTTTATTTTTTCAGTGGAAATAGAAGAGCAAAGTTTGAAAGGAGCCAACAGTTTTATACTTCACTCTACAAAAACCAAATTGCTTAAAAATAGGATACCTTCTGTAGGTGCCATTCATTGAATCTTCTGTCCAAAATCCAACAGGCAATATATACCCACTTAGTTCCTAGGTAGGAGTGGCTTGGTTCAAAGAGGGGAAATGGTAAAAAATAAGATAGTACCCGTAAAAAAACAACTTTCCTGACTCATATTTTCCTAATCCCTTACTCCTAATCTCCATCACTTAAAAAAAGAAAACCTGTTTGGGATCTATGGTACAGCTTAAACTCTAAGTGGCCTAAAACAGTCACAGAAGGGAAACGTCCATGAGAAAGACTTAGGAACATCTGAACAAGATTACCGAGTTTCTGGTGCCTAAGTGGGCTGATCTATACCTCATACTCTCATAAACTTTGTGGAGAGTCTTTGATCCTAAGAACCGTGAAATGTTGCTGAAAAAATAACACAGATAAACAGAGAGTAATACAAGATTAATAGACTACACTGTGCAGGACACAGCAATGAAAGAAACGAGGGTAAGAACACTGCCTGTCATATGGCCAATGTAAGTATGAATCCAGACAGCGTTAGTGCTGGCTTTACCACCTCCACCAAAGTTCTCAAGAGCCCTCCGGAGTAACAAAGCACAGAATCTCACCAGATGCTGATAACACTGTGGTCCACAAGGCTTGTTGTCCAGAGCTGTTTCTGTGTTCTTCCTCTTGTATGTATTGGGTGTTGCATGGAAGGCTGTAAAATAAGCACAAAGTATCTAAATATCGCTATAAAAAGTTTGCTTTTTCCACTTCCCCAGATCCACCAGGAAATCCAGTATCTTGCACATATGTAGCTTGCTTTATATAGCTTCCCCCCATCTACCACAGGGTATCCTCCGTTCTTCCTCCAACCTCCAAGAAAGGTAAAAACGTTGTAAACTCTGGAATGATTCATTATTCTTATTTTCCCTTTGCAAGTATGACTGATGGGCATAAAGTATGAATATAAACATTTAGTCTTTAGTATCTCTAACAAGTAAAAAATAGTGTATAAAAAAAGACTTCCTAATTTTACAAAAATATGTTGCCATCCACAATTTCTCTGTAGAGGGAGTTTTTGTAGAAGGGTGGTACCTTTCCCAGGCTGGCTTTGAACTCAGCAATCCTCTAGCCTTGCCTCCTGAGTACTACAATTATAGATGTATATTATCACATCCAGCTCTGACATAATTACTTGATTTCCAGATAAAGGATCAGTTTATTAAGCATGAACTAGAAAATGGTTATACTTGTAAAATATATAGAGGAAAGAAGCTCCAATGGAAATGCCAATGCTTAAAACAAACGATTCGAAATTACACAATAGAAAAAATGAGCTTAATTTGGCTAAAACCATGTGGGTTTTTCGTGGTGATAGTCTCCTTTAGAAAGGCCTTTTTCATAACAGTTCACTCTTTATCTTCTCCCTTCAAGTACTACAGATCCAACCCTGGGCCTAACTCGGCAAAGGCTCAGCAACTTAGCTAAAATCCAACAAGCTGACACCTCACAAATATATCATTTTAACAATCACACCTTTTAAACAATGGTTGGGGCTTTTTGTTCTTTTAGTTTAGGTTTGTTGTTGTTTTGTTTGTTTGTTGAGACAGGGATACTGTGTAGCCTGGCTGTCCTGAAACTCACTCTGTACAACTCACAGAGATGCAGCCCCCAACGCTGGGATTAAATGTGTGAGCCAACATGCCCAGCAGTTTGGCATACATACAGAGTTTTGCTATGTAAGCCTAGGCTGGCAATCATCTTGCCTCTGCACAAATAATGCTAAGATAATATATAGAGAGATAGTAACACCACATATTCTGGTATATTTTGAATTTGTCAAAAAAAGTTACTCTTAAAATACTCTTAAAGGGGCCAGGGGCCAGTAAAGTAGCTCATCAGGTAAGGGCACTTATCATCAAGTCTGATGGCCTAAAACTTAATCTCTAAAATCTACATGGTGGAAAGAGAGATCCAACTTCAACAACAACTTCTACATTCATACCATGGCTCACATGTGCAAACATGTATGCCCACATACAAAGTCAACCACTCAACCAATGTCATGAACAAAGACTCATGCACAGAGAAAAGATAGCTAAAACTAAGAAACAGACCCAGGGACTGAGTCGCTGGCTCAGGGAATAAATAACTACATTTAATATATATATAATAAGCAATGAAAGAAGTACTATAACTCAAAGCAGGGAATGATTTGAATTTCTCTATAAATGATACTAAAACAGTTAGATAACTTTGTAAATGAGGGAAAAAGTTAGATCCATACGCATACCAGAATAAGTTCTAAACAGGAAGATACATAAGTCTATGTGCTTTTGAAAAAGAGTAAGTGAGAGGGACAGCTCAGTGTGCCAGTAAAGGTGCTTGCCATCAAGCAAGCTTGTCAACCTGAGTTCAATACCCAGACTTTGGAAACTTGTCCTGACCTGCACAAGAGCACCACAGCAAGCATATCCAATCTTCAAAATACACAAACATTAAAGAAAAGCTTAAAAAAGTCTGTGGGAGGCTTTAGAGTCTTAAAAGTGAGGAAAGCCAAGTGATAAATTTAATTTCTTTTTTAAAAATTAAACTATACTTAGAGACCTTTTATTGAACAAACTTTAAACAATTCATTTCAAGAGAACTACTCTCAGGGCTGGGGAATGACTTCAGTAGAAAGTGCTCACATAGGAAGGAGGACCTGAACTCTGATCCTCACCTCTGTAAAGCAGAATGTGGCAGGATGGAGAGATTCACAGAGGCTCACCGCCCCATCAACCTACACAAAAAGCTGAGCTCCAGGTTCACTGTAAGATCTTGGCTCAACAGATAAGGCATGGAAGAATGAACGACAAATAGACCCTTTTAAAAGTCATATGGAAACCTACCTATTACCATAAAAGCACCCCACACACACACAGTTTATATAGGGTTACTTAAAATGTGCCAACAATGCCTCTAGTAAATCCACAGGCTAACAAAAGCCAAGTGCTAGGAATAGGTTACCTTTTTGGGTTGTTAACCAGTGAAGTCCCATAAGCCCCCAAACATATAGGTTATTGCCAATGCTGTTGATAAGACCCTTTATTAAAGACATCACATACTGGAGTCGAGAACATGACGATATCAGGCTGGCACTGAACTGGATGCTCTATCTCTACTGGCTAGCATTCATAGTGCTGCACACCAATGAAGGAGAAAAATAATCACTACTCTTAATAAAAACTGGCCTGGCAAGACCTGCACTGCTGCAGTAGTGTCTTGAACATATGAGAGTAGGCAACCACTTTCTAACTGAACTTATGTCCCACTCCACAAGATGATACCTGTATCTGGCATCACTGCTGGGCCAAGAATTTGTGGCTAAACAAGTCATAGACCCTAATATTATTCTGCCAAATGGAGATAGTATTAAATCAATTGCTAATAACACCATTATATCCACAAGTTAATGCATTTCCTAATCATTATTTGCAGTACATGGTAATTAATATAAAGGCCTACAACTGGCCAATGTGCAGAGAATAGAAAACTGAAGAATGTTTAGGATTAAATGAGAAATCTTATCACATGCTGCTGGGTGTCTGTGGCACATGCATTTAATCCCAGCACTCTGGATGCAGAGGCAGAAGGATTTCTGTGAGCTTGAAGCCAGTTGGTCTACAGAACTTGTTCCAGGAGAGCCAGGGTTATACAAAGAAACCCTGGGGGGCAGCAGTGGGGATAATAGATGTTTTGTATTCACTGCATATTTTAGAAATGGGGATGTGGCTTACTGGGAGTATGTGGGATGTGTCCTAGTGAGAGAGTGTGCAGGGGTAGGGTTGCATCTTAATGGGAGTGTGCAAGGATGAGGCTGTGGCTAAATCTAGTAGTGTGTGGCCAGCAGGGGCAAGGCCTGGGGTTCAATCTCTAAAGCTACAGAAAACAAACAAACCCACACACCAGCCTGGAGAGAATTCCAATTTTAATGGGATATGGTGGTATGCGCCTATAGTTTCAAAGCACAGAAGACTGAGGTGGGAGAATCAAAAGGATCATGAGAATCAACAGCTCAAGGCTAATCTCAGCTACATACTGAGTGTGAGACCCTATTTCAAAAAACAAAACAAATTCCAGTTACCTGGAAATTTTACTAAGAAAACTCATTTCCTAGGAATGTCAAAGGAAAAAAATTAGTTTTCATACTGACATTAAGAATATTTTATGCTTTACTTGTAGTAAAATATAAAGTACTTATGAAACAATTACTCAGAGGATCAAAAAGAAATAAAATAGGTAAGAAATTGTTTATGTAAATGCCTTTTCACCACCTCGTTAACTTAAAATTTGCTCATAAATATCAGTAATATTGCTCTGAGCTATGAACTCCGTTGCTATAATAATTTAATTATAAGACAGCCTTGTGAAGAGTCACTGACCTTTAAGTAATGGGAAGCAGTGAATGGAATGAAATGTGTACAAAAGATGTCAGAGAAATCCTCAAAGAACGTAAAAGTCAAAGTACAGGGAAGTAGGATAGTTGTCAGCCTTCACTGTAAGATTGGCTGGAACATTTTGGTTGTGATAACTGACAGCAGGTTGTCTTACTACATATTTCAACAACAAAGATAGAAAACGAAAACGTACAATAATTGCACTTACGATGTAGGAAGCAGTCATACTTAAAACACCGTCGACAGAAAAGTGTATGAAATGAATGTAAGCTTTGCTCCCTCTGAACAGATTTGGCATTTGGTCCATCAATGTTTGGGGTACATTCAGGAGGCAGAGCACCTGGGAGCTGTTGTTCTGTGAGTTCTTTATATCTGACAGCAAACAAAGTAAGTAAGTAAAACATTAAAAAAAAAAAAAAAAAAAAAAAAAAAAAAAAAAAAAAAACACTTTTCTCAAAATAAGTTTCTGAAAAGGTTTCCATGAGTTTGATTTTTTTTTTTTTTTTTTTTTTTTAGTTTATCTTATCTAAACTCAACAAACACCTAACCTACAGTAATCTTTACTTACACTAAGAACCAATCCTGTATATACATGGGAAACTAGAATCAAGCTCATTAATACAACCGAGGTATGTCACAGAAGAGGCTATTACATTAGTTTAGATTAACTATTAAAATCTCTACCAGCACCCAGAAAAGGTTTCCTACAATATACCAGCATAAATTGTACACAGGCATATAACATGCATGAATACTCATGTATACTCAATATAAACTAAATTTTTTTCTAATACACAGTAGAAGTGTGTGTGTGTGTGTCTGTGAGACAGACAGAGAGAGAGAGACACAGGGGGGAGAAGAATGCTTGAAATAATTAACCAAGATGATAACATGCACAACACCCCCAAATTAAAAAAAAAAAAAATCTTACTCACTTTTCTTTCAGTTCTTCTGCTGTACCCTTATCTGGAAACATAGAGGAAATGGCTTCAAATATTTTATCAGCAGGAAATTTCCGAGGAGGTGGGCAAGTTTCTTTATCTAAACAGTGAATTGTGATAAGAGGGGAGATAGAAGAAACGAGTTTCAATTTCATGTTCTCTGTATCACAGTATCTCAACAAAGCTGATTTTCTAAGAACTTGTCCACTTTGGTTCACACTTTTAGGGGTTTTGTGGGGAGGGAGTAATCTTTGAGACAAGGCCTCTGACTGTGTAGCCTTAGTTGGCCTATAATTAAGTAGACCAGGGTGACTTTGAACCGTTGATGATTATTATTTTTAGTGTGTTCTTATGTGTGCTCATGCGCAAGTCAGGGAAGAACTTTTGTGAGCCAGTGCCCTCCTTCCATTACGGAATTAAGAAATCGACATCAGGTCATCGAGACTTGCTCAGAAAGCATTCTTACCTACCAGTCCACCTCGATAGCCTGACTCCAAGTGCTAGTTTGACAAGGACGACCCTTTACATTGTCTTGGGGTTTTTATTTTGTTTTGTGGAAAAGGTTTACCTAGTTTAGCCCAAGATGGCATAAAATTCATTACGTAGCAAAGGATAACCTTAAACTTCCGACTCTCCTGCCTTCATTCTCAAGCTCTGAGATTACAGGCATCACCAAACCCTGTATCACTTACTTCTAATGAAAAGGCTTGTCAAATACTAGAAAGACAAATAAAATATACAAGTATGATATGTTAAGAGTACAAGAAGACAGAGGCCCCAAATTTTGATTATTTGAAACTAATAGCTTTGTGTGATCATTAATCCACTTTCAGATCTGTCTACCACATGAAAGAACTTAGCAATCACTTATTGATTCCTAAGATGAGCTTCTGTTATAAAGAATACGTATCTTCTGAAACTACAATTTTCCCTCTAATTTCTGCAATGCTGTCTTGATAGCAAGCTTGCTAAGTAGAAGACAGCATTATAAGCTCTACTCTAGAGTGGACTGTTTTCTAGTAACACTTAACAAATGTAGAAGCAATAGCACAATTCTCGAGTCAGACCTCAGTCACCAATTTGAGGCTCAGATTCTACTTTTTCCCAATATTGCAATCTTAAGTTCCTTAGCCTTCAGCCTCTCTAAACCCATTTCCAATATATAATGAAGCTGAAAACAACATCTACATTGAAGAGCTATGGGAGGATAAGCTGGAATATATGAAGTTAGTATACAATTTACACATGCTATATATGATATTAGTATAAAGATAATTATGATAACTGATCAGCAAAGTTCAAAAAAGTATTATGTCCTTTTGCTAGGCAAAGAAAACAAAGAAGCTCTAGTGGAGAATGGAATGCTGTAGAGAATATATTTGATCATACTACTAAGCTATAACACTTAACAAAAAGGGGGACCATATATGAAAATACATCTATTTTCATGTATTGTATGACAGTGTACTAGTGTGAAGATCAGGGGCAACTTAAAAGAGTCAGTTCTTTTCTCGATTCATCAAGCTTGGTAGTAAACAACTTTACCCACTGAGCCATCTTACTAGCCTGATACTTAAAAAAAAAAAAAGGCTCAAACAAAAAACTAGTATTAAACATACCATCTCGACGACCATCTCGACTATCCTCCGGGTCTTTCTGTTTTTCTTTGCTTTCATCAGAATCATCTCTAGCATTGCCGTCGTTATCATATCGACCAAGAGCATTTACCAACTCCACAAAAATTTCATCATTTATAAATCCACATTCTAAAAGCCAAATGTCAGAAACAGAGAGAAAAGGGTAATGACAAAAATCTATGTATACATTTTCAAATCTGGAAGAATATTGAAGGCCTATCAGCACAGTGACCTCAGGGGCAGGTAAGGACAGTCAAGATCGATTTCACAGCCAAGAAAACAGCATTTACCTTTAGTATCTGTTGCCTTCTCAGAAATCACCCCTCTCCACCTGGTCCACAGCATATTACTCCCTTAATCCTTGAGGACCTGTGGCTTTAACTACTTCAAACCTGTTTTCTTATAATATGACCAGATCTCCCTTTGCTCAGGTATCAAGAGTCCCCTGTACACAGAAACCTGAATACTGGATTCTGATTAACTAATTTTCACATGACTCATAAACAGAACTTTAAACTTAGCTTCACTATTGGAAGCTTACCAAACACACTCTATCCCCATAAAATCTATGTGTTGTTGCTGCTAGAGTTTATAACCAGTTTCTGATGATTACCAAGTGGCAAATAAGATCCTCAAATGGAAAAACTAAAGAAACACTAAATATTTATGCCTGTAAGCCCAAACTAGCTTTCTATAGTCAACTGCAAAAGTTAATTTTATTATCAATTTTTTTAAATGAACCTGTGTTTGACAAACCTTAATTCTTTAACAAACCCTTCTATGATAGTCTGAATAAAAAGTGTCCATAGGCCCACAAGGAGTAGCACTATTAGGTATGGCACTGTTGGAGTAAGCATGGCCTTGCTAGAGGAAGTGTGTCACTGGAGGCAGGCTTTGAGGTCTTAGGTGGTTAAGCCAGGCCCCAGTGTTTGTTGGGGTTAGTCTTGTGAGCTATGAATTCAGAAACTGAATTCTGTGCCCTGGTCCTGAACTACAACCTGATCTTGAGACACTGTATTAGCATAGGTACTGCAAAGAATGTTCCCCAATAATCTCTGATTGATCAATAAATGGCTGAGTTTTATGACTAGGCAGAAGGAGAAGAAGGCAGGACTTATAATCAAAGAAGATTTCAGGAAAGACCATAAGGAAGGGAAAGATGAGAAAGAACTCTCCAGGAGGCTGGATGGAAAATGAGCACGTGGTCAGAAAAAGCTGGTCCTGAGGACACACATGGTACCAAGCAAATTGGGTTAAAATATGAACTGAAAATATACAGGGCCTGTCATTTGGATATAGAAGAGCTCAAAATCTGCCTAGTCTAGTTTTACAGCCTGTAAATAAATAAATTTAGACTGTTTCTATGTCACAGTTACTGGAAACTATAAGGAACAAAAATGGGGCAGAAACCTCCAATATATATTAAGGGATAAAAGGAGGCACCCCAGAAAGTTAGTATTGCATTAAGTGTTACTCTTCTGCTGCCTGCCATCCAAATGTAGAACTCTAGGCTCCTTCAACAGCACCATAACTGTCCCAGTGCCACCATGCTTCCTTTCATGATGATAATGGACTAAACCTTTGAACAGTTAGCAAGCCTCAATTAAATGTTTTCCTTTTTAAGAGTCACCACAGTCATGGCAACAAGAAAACCCTAACTAAACCCTCCCCACTAAAGAGAATGTACATATAGCTCACCTCTGTCTCCATGCACTTTTCCATCATAATTTTTGATCAGTTCTTCAATGAAAGTGCCATCCTGATCTAGAACTTCATCCCCCATATAAGGAATGTTATGTAAAACAGTTTCATCTTCCACCTAAAAGTAAAAGGGAAAAAAAAAATTCAAACCAGATGTATTCTAATTTTTAAATGAGAATTTTTTTTTTTTTTAAATTTATGAGGACCAGAGAGATGGCTCAGCAGGTATAGACACTTGCTGCCAAAGTTGACAACCAGAATTCAATCCTTGGGACCTATGTGGTAGACCGAGAACTAACTTCCCACAAGTTATCCTCTGACCTCCACACATTTGTCATATGTATGTGTGTGTTTATGTATAATATAGTACATAGTACACATGCATAAAACTTAAGCCCTCAATGTGAGAATTAAATGAATACACTTGCTCAGCATATTGAAGACTGAGCTTAATTCCCAGTATCACACAATAAAGTTAATGAAGGTGACTAAAAACAGCATTTTTCATGAGTACTTGTCTTTGCCACTACACTTAATCTAATATGCAACCCTTCTTTTAGGAACCTTTAAGAAAGGAAACTGCTACAGGTTACATTATACAAATCCTATTGCAGATGGAAGGAATTGATGAAATGTGGCTTGGCTTATCCATATTAACTACAAATACTCATCAACAAAGAGTTTTTAAAAACTTTATTTGGTGGTCTAAGAATTAAAATTTCACTACAATAAAAATCTAGGGATACTCTGGTGAGCAGAGTGAGAAACATTCTCCATAGGACCATGTGTTTGAACACTTAGCTCGCAGTTGGTAGCACTGTTTAGAAGGTTTAACAGTTACAACCTTGCTTGAAGAAGTATGTCAGTGGTAACTATAGCTCATTTCACTTCCAGTTGGCATCCCCCAATTCCCCAGTTTTGTGATTTAGTTAAGGATGTGATTCTTAGCTTCATGTTTCAGCCACCACACCTTTGGTTGCCATGGTGGATTCTTAGCCCCCTGGAACCATAAGCCCAAATAAACTCTTCCATCTATAAGTTGTCCTGGTCTTAGTGTTTTATCACAACAACAAGAAACCTGATACTGATATGAAAGATTATCCACGGTCTTGTCATTCTACGCCAAAAGGATTTATACTTGTAAAATCAAAATAGCTACAGCAACAGAACGTATTTCAATAATTTCATGAACAAGTCATACATTAAAGTGTAACAAATAGCTGGGAAGAGACAATCAAAGAAAATGTAGGGAGACTAGAATATTTGAGAACACAAAAGACAAAAAGCAAACATAAAAGGAAAACTATACAACCATATACATGACAGCAACTATACAAGACTGGATGGTCCTGAAGTATGTGTTAAAAAAAAAAACTAAGTTAGAATAGGCTTATTCAAAAAAGCCCTTGAACAAGGTATTGGTTAAATGGTGAGTTTTAGAAAATTAACTCTGAAAAACAGGACACATTGGCAAATACTCACTGGAGAACAAAGAGAACATTTCAAGAATTATAAGCCTAGGCTCCGACTATGATAACAATAAAAAGGAAAAGCACATACTGAAAAAGGCCATGAAACACATAAAGCAACTAAGAAATAGGAAGATTAAATGTTTTCAAATCATGACTAGACAACAAATTTTGAGTTTGTTATCAGAAATTTAAATAAAGAAATAAAAGCAAAGTCCGAGTTATAAAAGAAAAAATGCAGACCTTAATGGTATAATCCTGCTCAGGTTCAGAACATAGGCACACTCATCTCAAATTTAATTTCACTTTGGATGCACAGCCTCCATCGAAACTAAGTGAGTCTAGTTCTTTGAATGTAAGCCAAAATTAAGTATTTGGCTATTATGTCTTCTCAATCTGTTCCCCAAAGTATATGCTAGCCATAATACTCACCTAATTTGCTTTGGTCAGTTACCAGGAAAGTCTAGAAATGATCTAAACTTCCCAATAGCAACTTAAAAAAACAAAACAAAACAAACAACACCCTAAGACTCTTTCACAATTCTAATCTGTGCAGGGATAATGTTTCTATGCACTGTGTGAAGATGTGTCTCTGTCCTTCATTGCCTGCCTAAGGTACCTTCTGATTGGTAAAATAAAAGTCTATAGCAAAACGTAGACTATATGGTGGGACACCAGCAGAGCGAGAAATTCTGAGTAAGTCAGGCACAAGAAGAATCACCACCTAGACTCTGAGGAAGTCGGACATAGGAAACTGGGGAGAGACAACCAGTCATATGGCAGAACTTAGATGAATAGAACCAGGTCTCTGTGTCCTTATTTCAGAGCTGGGGTAGGCTTAGAAAGGTCCACAATACAAATCTGAAAATATCAATCCTCACTGAAGGTGTCAGAATGGTTTTCAACTACAGTATTTCTTAGTAAAGCCTTAAATGCACACATTTTTCAACTTCACAAGAACTGAAATTTACCTTTAACTTCCACTGTTAGAAGTGTAAGAAAAGTCACTAATTATAAATATTTACTATTTAAAAAACAAACAAAAACAAAAAAAACCTCTAACAAGCAATTCTATAACTTCATCAAGAAATTCTCCCAATATTTTATTATATACATCAAATGAATAAAGCTACAGTGATTGTGGTTTGTTTTATTACTTAAGGCTGTGTGAGTGTGACTACGTAGAAGCCCAGAGGTTATCCACCTTGAGTTATTTTGGCCTAGAGACTATTGATTAGGTTAGGCTAGACTGGCCAAGGAGTCTATCTCTCTTCACCTCCCCCGTGTTGTATATATTCTTATATAACGCCATGCCAGACTGTTTTGTGCACACATGCATAGAGCCATCTCCCTAGCCACAAACTGTGTATTTTTATTTAACAATACAAGTCAAGAATATACTCGTCAATTTCTTTTGCTATGCTTTCCTTCATTCTGTTCCCATAAAAAATTAAATATGAGCACTTTAACTAGTGCTGAGAGTAATTTATAAACACACACACACAAACTTTTTTGAGACAGGGTCTCAATTATGTAACTCTGCTGTCCTGGAACTCGATATGCAGACCAGATTGGCCTCACACTAAAGGTGTGCCACTATCTTAACCTATTCCTAAAACTGTGTGATGAGAAGTTTTCAGTTAACAAAATGGAAAGAAAATCCGGGTGAGGTCAGAGGGTACTTTTAGAGAGTAAGAACTATCAACTTCATCTTTAAATGTATTTACTTCAACTTTTCTTGTGGAGAATGCAGAAAACATTAAATAGCTTTTAACTATTTTTAAAAATCAAGCCAAGTACTATCATTTTGATGGCTTTTTAAAAAATGTTTTCCTTATCAAACAAAAAAATTAATAGGTTTCTTATTTAAATGCATAATCAAACAAGCAAAAGCTACATTATTTACATACCATAAAATTCTGTTGTAAGGGAGACCAAGAATACATTATGGGCACCGATGCAACTGCATTCAGGGTCTTTAACGGGATGACTTGTGCTGGAAAATCCAAGTCACTGGTCACTGAACACTAAAACAGAACATAAATAAAAACATCCTCTTAAAAATAAAAAATGTTAATAACGGTCATAATACCGTGGACAGATGCTTCATTCTTAATTCTGAAAATAATTTATTTTAATTTTTTAATTTTTATTTTATTCATAAAATCCAAAAGAATCCTTTTTTCTCTAAGATGTCTCCTTAGACATTCTCCACCTTTTGTAAGCGTTGAAACCCCTTCAGCCTTTCCCATACTTACCATTAACAGTTATTCATTAGTCTCAGAAGTCTGATCTGCAGCATGCTTTCTCTAAACACTTGAGTTTATATTTAGTTCTCACCACTCAAGCACATAGGTTAGAATATATCACACATACTAAATATGTCCTAAGATTATCAATTACACGTACCTTTCTCTTTGAGATAAGAGCCTTTTATTGACCTTAATCTGTCAATCAGGATGTCCTCAAAATCACAATCTTCCTGCCTCAGCCTAAAAGATTCTGAGAATGCTATGGTATATCCAACCTTATCTTTTCTCTTGCTTTTTAAAAATGTCATATTTTATAATATTATCTAATAATAAAGAATAACATGAGTTTCATTGGAAAAATATTCTAACCGACTCTATAACATCTAACTTCATATGTAAAGTACTACATTAAGCACAGTAAATGTTTTATCAGTAAATGTTTTATCACTTATTATGAGATGCTATTTGAAGATGCTTAGCCCCACTCTGCAGTGAGAAAGGACAGTTTGCTCAATCACACAGAGCTGGAGTGTAAACAGCAAGTCTGATCTGCTTACTGCTCCGACCCACTGCCATACTTCATCTCTATAACACGCCTTCTAGTTCCTTAAAATGTCATTTCATACCATTTATGATAATAATGATTAATGTTACACTTCTGGGGTGTCAGAAAGAGACAGTATTTGACCTCTAACAATAGATAGAACTGTGTTTATTAATATACATAGCGAGAGACAGCTTCTTTCCAGAGGAAGAAACTGAGGGGTCTTACCAGGAGGCAAAGCTAGTTGTGACCCTTTATAGGTGTGGGGTGTGGGGCTTGAGTGAGGAAATTGTTGTAGCCTTGGTCACTCCTGCAGTCTCTACTTCCTGGAACTGTTGGCCCAAGGCAAGACAGACTACCCAACTGTAATCTAACTGGAATCCTGTCTCACAACTGAGGCACTCTATCAGATTTCATAGCACACTATTTTTTCTGTGTCACAGAGGGAAAACTGCTAATTACACTGTGACAAAATGCCTTCTTATCACAGTGACTTGAACAAATATGTTGGTTAAAAATTGTTAAAATTTTTGGAACTTTGATTCTAATATGGTAAAAATCTGTGCCCTAATAACTACATTGCTTTCTAACCTGATAAGGAATCCAGCTTTTCTTAAGATTCTCAAATGTCAAGCCTCCGTGGCTGCCTCAAAAATACCTCATATGTATTGATGATCTATAACTAATAAAAATAGAAGAGAATAAAATGAACCTGTAACAGTCACATATGTATACACAATATGCAGAGTCTGAGACTTGTGTAGTGTGTAATCCAAGTCGGCAAGACTGGGACTGGATGAGGTGAGACTAGCACACAGGGCACATAAGCCTACATGTGTACTCATGTGTACCTCATGTGTAGAGTCCTTAGTTCTACATACCTTCTTGGGTACTCTGACTATCAGTGCCTACTGCCACACAAAGATGTCTCCTTCCTAACAAAAGTGAAAGTGACAAACAGTTCCAAAGAACTAAGGTAGTGATGTCTATTAATGTGTTTTCCAAAAAGACAAAGTAAAAATAACAATACCATAACTTCAAAGTCAAGTAAATAAGGTGTGAATGGCTTATTAATGTTCTCTTCCCTACTAACAGGCTTCACACAGATTGTCATCCCTCCATTTGCTACATTGAGAACATACTATGTTCCAGCCGCCATGCTAAGTAAGTGCTTATATTCATGATCATAAATAGTTCTTGTTATGACCTTATAATGTAATTTTAACATCACAATCCACAAATGGGACTAGAGGACAGAAGTTAAATCTTCCTAGTAAGAATGTAAATTTAGAAGGCAGGACTAAAAGTTGAGTGTAACTATAATATCCAAGAACTTTAATTTATTGTGCTTTAGTTCTTGCTGTCAGAAGCTCACAAGGAAGATTCGCTATAGCAGCCTTATAGTATCTGCTATGTGGAATGTGACTAGACCCAGAGAGGTCGCAGGGGTATTGCCAACAACTCTCCTCTTACTCAATCCTTAGCACATCTTCCTTTCCTTTAACCTAACTAGGTAAATTTAAGTATGAAAATGATTTTGATTAAAGCATTACCGACTATCCAATAATCTTAACTATAAAACAATTTTTATTTATTAAAAGTTATTAACTTTTATATTTGGTAGGGATAAATTAATCCTACATAGAAGCTGTCTTTATAGCTTAGAGACAGAGACTGGCTCTCCAGCCCTGACTTTACCTGTGTTGTTAGGATATGAATCCAAGGTGACCTTTGTGTAAGTCAAGACAGAAAGTATTTCTTTCAACCACTAGATAAGGGGATGACTGATTTACAGAAAACTTTCTGGCTCTACTAAATGAAAGCTGGGAACTTACAGAAGCACAGAAAACAGGAAGGCACAGGCTATAGCACAAATGACACCTTGAGTTCAATATCTCTGCCACATTTCTGGTACCCATCACTTCAAAATTCTGAGTCATCCACAAGTCACCAAGGGATGAAACACAAGCTCTGTAAGGGTAAGGACATCTGAGGTGAAAGGTATGTATGTATGGTTTTACCTCTCTACCTCAAAACAACACTTAGCAGCATCTCAAAATACAAGTTTATGGTATCAACAGGCTATGTCTGCTGATTCTCGTTGGTGCAAAGTTCAGTTCGCTCCAAGCTCTGAGAACGCCTATGTAGAGAACGAACCTGAGCTACCCCACATGACCTCTAGTCATGCTACAACCATGCCCTTCTCACCTATAAAATGATACTGAAATGCTGCAGCATTTGCCAGTACAACAAGTTAGGAAATGCTGTATTGACTTACAGAAAACAGACAAAACTTCCAGTTACTTAGCACCTTTATTTACAAAGTCTCCAGAGCATGTTACCTCTAGGAGGCCTACTTTAGCAACTTAAATTTCTAATTCTAGCTCCAATTTCAGGATCATACAAGACATTATTACAGATAATTCAACAATGGTAAAGAAAAACAAGTTACTAAGGATGGCACACTGTCAGAGAAACACAGCTTACTGTTAAGTAACAGGGTTCCTCTGAGGTTGGAGACTTACATCGACTAGCTGGTACAATAGGCGACTGTGTGGCTGGAGAGGAAGCCAAGCCAAAAATAGTAGTTGTAGGAGTACACAACCAAATTGAGACTCTTGGCAGAAGACTGGGTTCCAAGTAAAAACTGTGTTATGGAAAATCGTAGAGGGAGAGCAGGTGAATAACCTGCAGGGAAGGGAGAAAAATTAACATACCCTACTTTGTGCCAAGCATCATGTTAGAGACTTTAACACAGTTGACTTTAAAATTCACCACTACTCTATGAGGTAAATATTCCCCATTTTAGGCAGGACATCCCAAAGGATGAGAGTAACAGCCATCCCACCTCTGAATGATCCTTAGCATGAGGGCAGTTAAGCCCATCTTCAAAATAGTGCCCAGGAGTTATATCACATTAGCTACCAGTGTTGTGACCATACATTCTTGGAAACTCACTGGCTCATTTAGTTAGTTCATACCTAGACACAATGAACTGTCAATATTTCCAAACATACTCCTATTTCTCCATGAGAGAACAATGAAGAAAAAACAGAAAAGCCGTGGCCCCGGAAGAGAATGTGAGTTAAAGGCATCAGCTACTATCAACTCAGGAAGGCTATCAGCCTAGAAAATAGTAAGGAGGAGACATCAGTTATCATCAACCCCAAAGAGAAGCTGAAGATTATTTTCAAAACTACCCTAATTTTATTCAGGACTTAAGGAAAGAAGGGAAGAAAATCCAAATTTTTACTTAGCTAGGCCTGTGGTAAGGGCAGTATACACATTTAAAGTCAAAACTGCTTTTTGGGGAAGCAGGAAGGGGGAAAAAAAGAAATGAGTTAAGCAGTACGTATTGAGGAAGCTCAACAGCAAGAGTTTCATAACCAGTTTAAAGGGTAAAGGAGGAAGACTGAAGGGGACATTCTTGAGAAAAACTGTCTCTCAAACAAGAGGGTCAGAAATAAAAATAATGGGCCTAACATCTTCATGCAAGTATTTAATGAAACAAACAACAGTCTATTCCAGATTGTAAACTGCTTCCATATTTGACATTACACATTTATGTCAAAAAGCATTTACACACTGGAAACTCTCTTGTAACAAAAGGCTATTGTCATAGATTTCACTTTCATGTAATGTCACTCTTACACTTCTTCCTAGCAGAAATGTACCCAGCATTTCAGGATGTGTGTGCATGTGTGTGTGTGTGTGTGTGTGTGTGTGTGTGTGTGTGTGTGTGTGCGCGCGCACGCATGTATGTGCACACAAGTGTGTTGAGGGAGGAGAGTGGTTTTGTTGTTGTTTTGCTTTGAGATGATAGGGTCTCTGTGTAGTCCTGGCAGGCATGGAATTCTCTATTAAGATCAGACTGGCTTTAACCTTGCCTTGGCTTCCTGAGTAATGAGATTATATGCAGCGTTTCAGGAGGATTAGTGTGATGGCTAGTCTTAGTTGTAAACTGGACTACATGTAGAATTAACTAAAACCCAAATGGCTGGGTATACCAGCGAGAGATTTTTTTTTCCTTATTAAATCATTTCAAGTAGGAAGACCCACTTCTAAACCTGACCTTCAGGGTATAAAGATAAATATATCTTTATCCCGATCTTGAGTGGAAAGATCCACCTTTAATATAGACATCTTTTGCTGGAAGCCTATATGAAGGACATGGAAGAAGAAAACTTGCTCTCTTTGCCTGCTTTCCCTGAATCTTGAGTCCTTCACTGGCATTAGAGCATACTTCTTCGGGATCCAGGTGTCTGCTAATGACCAGCTGAATCATCAGGTTTCAATGACTTAAAGGCTACTAGATTCTTGTACCTTCCATTTGTAGATGGCCATTGTTGGACTAGCTGGACCATAGTCTGTAAAACATTCTAATAAATCTAGATGGATGGATAGACAGACACATAGATAGATAGATAGAGCCATCCACCCACCCACCCACCCATTGAACTCTGATAGATTTTGGTACCAAAGTGATTCTAGAGCAAAAAAATATTAAGGATAAATCTGTTAAGTGTCTATCTGAAATAGGCATCTCACTTTGTCAACACCTAGTTATTGAAGCCTTTCCTGGAAGCTCAGAGAGCCCTGAATGATAAAAGCCCATGATATTAACTATTTTACAAGCTAAGACAAATATATTTGATTATTCTGAATCACCAATTGTGAGAGACAATGGATTTGGTGACTCTGTATATAAAACTTTGGACAATTTGTGAAAAAATAAGGAAAAAGATGACATTGGTCAGTTGTCCCTAGCGACACTGAATAAATTGACAATAGAAAAGAATGAACTACATAATAAAATTAATCAACTTCTAGCACCTCAGAATATAATGAAGGACAACAATGAATTTAGCAATAAAACTAACCAACTTCAGATATACATAAACAGTCTAAAGTAGTGGATTTCAACAACCTGTGGGTGGCAACTCCTTTGGGGGTCAGATACTCTGCACATCAGATATTTACATTACAATTCATAACAGCAGCACAATTACATGTACAAAGTAGCAATGAAATAATTTTATAATTGGAGCTTATCACAACATGAGGAAGTATATTAAAGAGCCGCAGTTTTAGGAAGGTTAAGAACCACTGATAAAGGTTTCTAAGTATGCCCTGGAAGAGATCTTCTCTCCAACAGCCATAAAGTTCAAGTTACAGAAAATCAAACCAAAGCCTGTATTATAAGACTGACTAAACTACAAATAAAATTCAAGTCCCAGCCTCAGAGGATGTTAAAATTAAGGGCATTAACTGGTAAAGAATACTTGGTATGGAGATATGTGGAAGGACCCTATTGAAGCGGAGAACTTTGAACCCTCAGATTCCCAAGTATATGCTGTGTAAGATCTAATCCTCCTGGGAAATCCCAGAATACATGACCTTCACTAGTCCTGTGAGAGCAAAAATGGCGAGAGGTGTTACGGTAAATATTAAAAGGATGGCTTAACCTTTTATCGGCCCCCGTGGTCTCACTCCATGGATGCCGCTCTAGTGTGAAGCCGAGCACACAGACTGTCACTCAGTCTACAAGCTGCACTCTCCATGAGGTTCCATCCCAGGCAGGCCACTTTGCCCGCCCTGTTGCTTCTGTCCTGGGTGGATACAACAGCCCCGGCATGTTCCTTTCCTCCACCACCTGGCACAAATATGACTCTAAAGCCTGGTAACTTTTTGAACAGGTTTATATATTAAATTCTCAATCCACAAACTCTCTACACAATAAGATTACATCCAATGGACAAAGATACAAACTGCCCTTCTATGTGAGATAAAAGGACCTGTAGAAACACTTAAAAATATTCATATCTACCTATCGCCAATTACATCCACCTGAATCTAGATCCTCCTTCTCCAGCTCCATCTTGATTCTTCTCCCAATCTCCTCTCCGCCTCCTGTCTCCATTTCTGCTCCTCAACCTTTCCCCACCTATCTACTGTCCAACCATGTATCGCCTTAAATCTACAGAGGGGCTCTACAGAGGGGCACCAGCACATTTGAAGAGTTTTGTCGTCCTTTTCCTTGTGTTAGACCTGAGAATCTGAAGCACTGCTGTTCAGTGAGTTTAGTTGGGCCCTGCGGTTAGCATGGGGCCAGGTAGCAGCACTGAATCACCAAAGGCAATGTGATTGTACTTATGGTATTGGGCAGAATAGACAAAACAATGTATAATGGCCTAACCTGTAATGGGTAGTAACACAGGCAATCTGATTTTTATGGTGGAATGACTCATATAGACCTTTGCTACTGGCTAATCAATCGTTGTACATCCAAACATTTTAAGAAACCTATTGCACTTTTGTTTGATCAATGTAAGCAGAAAAACACTCAAACTAATAAAGGCTACATTGGATCATGGCAAAAGAAAATCAGCCCATAAGCCAATTTCTAGACTTGAGCCAGTTTGCCAAATCAGAGCCCTTTGAATAAAGGGATTGCCAGGTTCCCCTGAAGAAAGATCTTGATAAAATACCTAAGTGTTTTACTGTTAACCATTTTCCAGTTCTTTCTCAGAGGGACTTACAGCCTTTTACAAGGTTGACTGTACACTGAAGGAAAGGAAACAGTCAGATTTCACAGGTTCTATTTATTGGATACTGGTTATGAACTTCCAAGAGACCCCAAGAAGCAGTTTGGCCTTCCAATTGCAGTAGGGCCTTATGGAGGTCAGGTAGTTAATGAAGTTTTGGCTGCAGTCCGACTCATACTAGGTACAATACATCCCCAAACCCATTCTTTGGCTATTTCACCAGTCCCAGATGTATATCTGAAATAGATAATTCTTAGAAGCTGGCAGAATGCCCACATTGGTTCCCTGATCTGTGTAGTGAGAGCTATTGTGGTTGGAAAGGGTAAATGGAATCTTTTAGAGTTGCCTATGTCAAAGAGAACAGTTAATCAAAAACAGTATCACATCCCTGGAAGAACTGCAGAAATTATCAAGGACATGAAAAGTTATAGAAATAGTGGTTCCCACCACATTTCTGTTAACTTCCATCTGGACAATCCAGAAGACACAGATGGACAAGACGAATGACAGCTGATTATCTAAAACTAAATCAGGTAGTAACTCTGATTGTGCTGCTGCACCAATGTCCTTATTTGAGCAGACCAACACATTTCCTGGTATATGGCATGCAAATAGCCTTTTCTCAGTACCTGTCTGTCCATAAGGCCCACCAGAAGCAATCAGCTTTCAGTTGGCAAGACCAACAGTATACCTTTAGAGTTTTCCCTGGGGGATCTATTGCCTCTCCAGCCCTGAATCATAACTTACTTCTAAGGGATCTTGATCATTTGTCTCTTTCGAAAGGTATCACATTGGTTCACTATTGGCAACATTGTGCTGACTGGACCAAGTGAGCAGGAAGTAGCAACCACTTTTGACTTGTTGGCAACACATGTGAATCAAGGATGGAAAATAAATCCAGCCAAAATTCAAAGGCCTTTTACCTCAGAGAAATTCTTAGGAGTCTACTTTTATGGTGCATAAGGACTATTCTAAGATAAAGGATACATTAGTGCATCTAGCCCCTTCCACCACCCAGAAAGAAGCACACATTTAGTGGGCCTATACGGATTCTGGAGACACTAGGATGTCAGTCTAGCCTGTACACCAAGTGACTCAGAAAATTGCTAGCTTTGAGTGGGGTCTAGAACAGGAAAAGGCTCTTTAACAGGTCCAGGCTGCTGTGCAGGCTATATTACCATTCGGACCGTATAATCCAGCAGGGCTGATGATGCTGTTTGGACCGTTGGCAGGCCTCTATAGGTGAATTACAGAAGACACTTTGGATTTTGGAACAAGGATCTACCATCATCTGCAGACAACAATCCTCCCTTTGAGAGACAGCTCTTGGCTGGCTTGGGCTTTAGTGGAAACTGAACATTTGACAATGGGCATACTGTAAAACACACCGTGACACACTATAGTTTCCATTTTTTCCTTTTGGTGGGGATACTGCAAAGATGGAGGGCAGGTACAAAGACACAGGAAGATGTGTGGGATTAGGATACATGATTTGAAATTCACAAAGAGTCAAGTAAAAGTATAAAAAAATAAATGCCAGCTAAAGCCTCACAACCATTTGCAGAGATAAAAATTATCACTTACATAAGTGTTTGATATATTTTGTTTAGACTGTAAAGATATTTGTGTTTTCTTTCCTCAATTTATCATGAAATGTAGCATCAATTAAGAGACTACCAGTGAACATTATTTTAAGTGAGAAATCCTAAAAGAATGTCCCTCATTCACTGCCACCTATTCTAAATTTATAATGCATAAGGAATAGTTATATCATGTTAGGTGTAAATGTGACCTGGTTATTGTTTCCATTTGGAAATTAAGCATAATATAAAAAGATATGATTGTATGCCAGGTTAATAAGGGGTAGACTTGTGATGGCTTGTCTTGGCTGTCAAGTTGACTACACCTGAAATTAACTAAAACCCAAACGGCTAGGCCTACCTGTGAGAAATTTTTTTCGCAAATAAATTATTTAAACTGGGGAGACCTGCTTCTAATCTGGATCTCTGGGCTGGGAAGATTCATCTTTGATCTGGGCCACACCTTCTGCTGGCTGCCTATATAAAGGACATGAAAGAAAGAGGCTTGTTCTCTTTGATTATTCTTGCTCTCGCTGAAAGAAAGTCCTTTCTTTCACTGGCATGAGAGCCTACTTCTTCAGGACTACTAGATTCTTGGTCCTTCTGTTGGTGAATAGTCATTGTTGGACTAGCTGGACCATAGCCTGTTAAATCATTATAATAACTCTTTCCCTTTACATAGACAAATAGTCAAACTAATTCATAAGTTCTGTTCTTCTAGAGAACCATAACCAATTAGGCTTCTTAACACTCTTCCTTGCATTTCCTTCAGAAGCTTGACCCTAAATGAAGGGATCATAAACAATGATCCTAAACTTACCAGACAGTAAAATTTAAGACAATCTGTTTGACTGGACCCATAAGGGTAAAGTATACCTACCCTTCATCACATGCTCTGCTGCTAAAAACCAGTTCTGTTACAACACTGAAGATCACAAAGCACAGTCCTAAGACATAAACTACAAAATACTCCAAAAGCTGGGCGTGGTAGCATATACCTATAGTCTCATTACTTGATAGAGACAGGAGAATAAGGACTTCAAGGGTTCAAGGTGAGTCCAGACTATGAAACCCTGTCTCAAAACATAAATTAAAATCATGGAGCGAAGAGGGGTATAAATTAAAACACTCAAAAAAGAGGAAAGCAGGAAGGGGGCAGAGGATACACAATGGGGCACCAAAGCGGGTGTATATGCAGTCTTAAAAAAATGGTCCTGTGGAAAGAAACTAAACGATGAACACAATATTACATGAGTTCACACTATCTACAAACCACAGCAGCGAATCTATTTCAAAAACTGAAAGAAACAGAGCAATAGAGACTAAACCCAGACAAGGCTGTCGTAACCATGGAGTGAACTACATCTAGGTTCTGGCACAGGAGATCCTGCAGTGCAGCAGCTTCTGCTAATTTTGCCAACAGATAGTTAAGTACTCTCTACTGTTGACTGACTAGACATAGTACTGAAGCAACAAGACAGCTAAAAAAAAAAGGTCCACCCTACCTCCACTCACTATTTATGCAGTGCAAATTCCTAGGAGTTAAGTGATTATTAGAATACAAAACCAAAAACAGAAAACTAAAAGATGTGTCATTTATAATCCTGAAGACTTTTTAAGCCCTTGAGGAACATAAAAAGAATAAAGTATAACCAAATATATCAGCTATAATATCAAAATGAAAAATGTAAAGAATAAAAAAACTAAATCCCAATGTAACTTTGGCCAAATGCCAAAATGACCAATTACAAAACAAAGTGAAGGTGGAAAGATGGCTCAGTAGTTAAGCAGACACAAGTTTAATTCCCAGAATTTGTATGGTAGTCCACAACTATCCAAACTCCAGACCAGGGTACCTAACACCCTCTTCTGACCTCCAGGGACACCAGACACACAAGTGATGAACAGACATAAATACAAACAAAACACCCATAAAATAAAAAATTTAAAACACTCAGTAGTATGCAAGGTGTTCAAGTGCACGGCAAGCACACGAACAAGCGCAAGCGCGCACGCACACGCACACACACACACACATACACACACACACACACACACACACACACACGTGTGTAGGGGGGGTGAGGAAGGGGGAGGAAGAGAGGGAGGAGAGGAGGGAAGGTAAATAGTTTAAAACAATGGGGCCTAAAGAGATCTCTAGATGGTTAAGATTACTGGCTGCTCTTGTAGAGGATGTGATTTTGGCTTTCATCACCCACGTGCTGTCTCACACTCTCTGTAACTCCAGTTCCAGGGACTCCTCCATCCTCTTCTGGATTCTCAGGTACAAGGCACACTCACATAAATACTCACCTTCACTGAGTTAAGACAAACTAACACAATTTGTATTTCTCAGTCTAACAATATCCTGTGTTGATAATAAAGGTAAACAGGCATTTCCGCAAAGAGTTAGTAGGAGTGAGACAAATGAGAGGGCCCGTTTCTCCTGGGATAGTAAGCAGATGGTAGTAAACATTGATTACACAAACTCACTATTAATAGGCCTGTAAATTGGTTCTGAGGGTAAAATAAACTTGCCACCAAGCCTGAGTACACACAGTGACCTAACTCACACAAGTTGTCCTGACTCTCACAAATGTACACACATTAAGCCCAGTAAGAAGCTTCTCTCAAATGGTCTTTCCTTGCCTAGTAGTACATGCTTAACTGGAAACATGGACAAAGCAGCAGCAGAGAGCAGAGCTGTGAAGCAGCAGGCACAGGGACTGCCACAGTCACAGGGCTGAGCTGCTGGGACTAAGCTTTACCACCACACTAACTTTAAAACCTTGAGTTCTCACCCTCACAGGAGGGAGGATGGGATGGGGGGAGACAGAGGGAAATCTGGGAAAGGGCATAACATCTGAAATGTAAATAAAATATATTCAATTAAAAAACTGAAAAAAATAGGAAAAAAAACCCACCTTGAGTTCTCAAATTTTACAAGAAATATGCTACTATACAGAACTTAAGGATGTGTCAGAGTGCTAAATGTAGCTATATGACAATATTTAGGGAATAAAGAATGCTAGCACCTTAGGTGCACTAGGAATTTTCTTTTTTATATAAATTTTAACTAGAACTTTCTCTTGACAGTCACCTGAGTAATATGCATTACAAGGCAATAAGCCATGCAGTAAAGTATGTATTTGCATGTAAACAGACCTAGTTTGTCTTCAACAAAAATGGTTACATATTCTATTATTTTAATAGAACTTTATTTTTTTAAAATCACTTGTAAATATCAATAAGCAAATCTTTTTAATCACTTCAAATATTACTAAGAGTAAACCTACGTATAAGAGTCCAAAAATTTAAAAACTCTTTATGAATATGAGTCGTTATATACATCTAATGCTATTTCTATTGCAAACAACTCTACATTTAAATGCATACCAAAATTCTCTTTTCATAAGACACAGATGCTTATAAATATATCTTACTGTCATAGAAATATACTGGGAGATTATTTTATTAAATTACTTATCATGTCACTTACCTAGCAGATAGGCATTACCTAAGCAAAGCAGTCACAGTATAAAAAATAAAATTCACATAAAAAATAATCCAGGGCAAACATGGTGCCACGCACTTTTAATCCCAGCACTCAAAACTCAGAAGCAGATGGATCTCTGTGTCTGAAGGCAGCCTGGATAGCGAGATCCTATCTCAAAAACACACAGTAACAAACCACTTAAGAAAAAATACCTTATAGTTTTTAGTGGGGGAAAATTGCCAAATGTACAAGAAATACACTAGGAAGATCATCATGATACCAATGTTTTTTTTACTAAATCTAGGGAAAGAAAGGCTAAAATCACTGAAGATTCATAAGTTTTTCTAGTTGTTAAGACAAAGCCATTCACTTGGAAACTATTCTAATAAACAGCCACATGATTTGGTGTTGCTTAATGAGATCTTGATGTTGGATAATTTTTTAAAAGATTAACTGAAGACTTAAAAAAAATCAAAACATTATTTTCACTGTATTCAAGTCAGAAATATTTTTTTTAATGAATAAAGGAATTAAAGAGTTGACTCAATCATTAAGAGCCTTTATGATTCTTCTTACAGAAGCCCTAAACTCAGTTCCCAGGATCCATGTCAAGTGGCTCACAACAGCCTGTAACTTCAGCTCCAAAAGATCTGATCCCCTCTATGGCCTCCCCAGGCACTGTACTTACATGTACAGTCACACACAGACACATATACACAGAATTAAAAATAAAAACCTTTTAAAAAAGGAAATATATTCAGAATTAAAATTCTGTGGCCAAGGTTACTTAGATTATTTCTGAATCTCAATAACAAGTATATATATGCTTAAAATGTTCCACAAAGGACAAAATGTGAAGTCTTTATTCTTTATCAAAATTACTGAGATAAAATATTCAAAACCTATATATCTACAAGTAACTTAAATGGACTCAGCAAGATGTGTGTGTGTATGTGTGCACGTGAGTGAGAGAGGGGAGGGGTAATTAAAGAACTCCTAAATTTTGAAGGAATGGGGAAAAGCTGAGGAAGAGGAATGGAAACCATGTAAAGACAGTACTCCTGAATAAAATACTCAAAAATTTTAAAAAGGCACAAGACTAAGAATGGGACAGAGAGGGCTCAGTGATTAAAAGTACTTGCTGCTCTTATAGAGGACCAGGGTTCAGTTCCTAGCACCTACAAGGTAGCTTATAACTATCCATAACTCCAGTTCCAGGAGATCCAATACCTTCTGGTCTCTATAGACACACGGCATGCACATAGTCCATTCACATACATGTAGACAAACATTCATATACATAAAATAAGCATTTTTTAAAAGATGGGGTGTTGTCTCACTATATAACCCTGAATTTGAAATCATAGATATCCACCTGCTTCAGATGTGAGCTACCACACCCCATTCAAAATAAATCTTAAACAAATAAACCTTGCAAAAGAATTACCTGAAATCCCTGTCTTAGAATGTTCATAGGCAAAGGCATAGAAAAGTACCTCTTTCACCCTTCAAATAATAATAAAAGCTATTACCTCCAATCTCTACTCTTTGATTTTCATAATGCAGAAGGTATCAGTATAAAGCTGTAAACTTTATATTTATATGTAAACTTATAATTTATAAATTTGTAAAATTATAAGTCAGACTTTAAAAATTTGTCACCTAAAACCTATAAAGAAGTAGGAACTTTCCCAAATCATGTATTCTCACCAAGACCACACCACCATGAACATCACCATTAGGATCATGTACATGGTATTATCTGTGAAAATGCCACAAATCATCACAGAAGCCTTTGAAGCCTATGTGTCACACAATCTCCACAAGCCTCATAAAACAGCAAATTATGGCTTGTTATATTTTAAAATACTCATTGAAATAATTACTTTAGAATAAACAGGTAATCTCTATGTTTATGCATTCATAAATGAACTACAATAGTATAATCTTAATTCCAAATCACTTGCTTTCCCTTCAGTTTATACTCAACACACTTTCCATATATAAAACAAGGCACCTAAACAGAAATGTTCAAACCAAAATCCTAAAAAATAGCTCTCTTCTGTTTAGATCTCTGCCACTCCCTACCATCTTGCTGACAATATGTTTTGATGAGATATTTAATAATAGACTGACTCTACCACAGGACTTTTGTTTGAAATTATAATACAATTATAACATTTCTCCCTTTTCTTACCAGATTTTATTTTATTTTTTGCCTTTCTTTGAAAATAGTGATTAAGATCTTCCTCATTCAGAAAATGTAACTGTAGAAAATGCCAATCTCAGAACACTAAATTTTTTAAAATTCTGTCTTTAAGCAAAATACATAATAAAAAGCTTTCTTAGATCACAAATATAAAAATATAAGTATAGAAAATATAAATGTAAAAATATAAAAAATAAAAATATAAAAATAAATATTTCTTACAACATAGCTAATTTTTATTAAGAAGACAGGGAAGAAATTTGATTTCAAAATTATTTTTAAGTCTAGTATGCCTAAATAGCCAAAGCATCCTAAAACACAGGGAGCTGTTAAAAGAATTAGTAGTGTAGTAAGGCTGCCACTAATACAACTGAAACAAGTAGCAAGGAAAGAGAGATATCTTGAAGTCTGAATTCTTCTCAATAAGCAATAAACATTCCAATAAGTAGAAAGCAAATATGTTGATAATTGTTGCAACACTGTGTTAACCAACCTCCCTAGTCCCGCGCAATGAGCTCACAGAAGTCATGATGTGCACAGGCTGTATCCTTCTCTGCTTCCATTCTTGGTTTAAGGTTTCAGTTCTTTCCAAAATTTTCTGACGATTGGAACTAAACATAGTCTTAAAAACAAACAAGAAATTGTTCATTGTTACAATATGCAGCATTTTTAAGTAGGTTAAAATCTAGTGAATCATCAAAAGTACCATAACCATGTCCACAAATGTACAGATTTTAGACAATATACTGTTTTCCACACTCTAATAATAAATACAAAAACATTGTTCCTACTTCCTAGTAAGTGAAAGGGAACAGGAAATTATTTCCATCCTTGCTTTAACTTTGTATTTCAGAAATCACAATCACTTTAGAAACATAAAGTCATAAAACAAATGCCTTTGTGTTTAGGTCCTGAGTCTATACAAGCAGTGCAAAGGTATATTGAAAAGACTTATTTCCAAACAGGCTGAATAATCCTTAAATATTCATTATCATTAATGAGCATGGTATATGTTTTTTCATTTTTTGAGAAAGGGTCCATGTATCTATCCAAGATGATCGTGAGATTCTTATTTTTTATTACATTGTTGATTCATGTTACTATGCATTACCCGCTGCAGAGCTTCTATGGAGGTCAGAGGACTTGTGGGGATTGGTTCTCTCCTCCCACCATGAAGGTCCTAAGGATCAAAATCAGGTCATCAGGTTTAGCATCAAGTTCTTTTTTACCTGATGAGCCTCTCATCAGTCCAGTCTTGAACTACTGGTCCTTCTGCTTTTACCTCCCAAGTGCTGGCATTAAAGGCACACAGCACAATACCAAACAGTCATGATGTAATTTTAACTAAGACAGATCAAGGACCATGGCTTTCAAGTTTTAATTGGTTTTACTGTAAATGACCCTGACTAAAAATGTACCATTTCAAAGTAAATCTATTTAATTTGGGGATGGAGAAAATTAGTTTCAATTATATATGCACCTTTATGAAATTACCTTTACTTCGTCAGCTCTTCTGAACCTCTTGAGCTGTCTCAGTCTCATGTACTCTGATTTTACACGCTTCCGCCAACAAACCGGTCCCTTCTCAGATTTCTTCCCAGTCTGGCCCATGATTATTCTAAAAGCAATGATTTCATATTATAATCACTTATCTAACCAGCTTGAATATGATTTTAATCCCAAGCAAACTGATATCAACAAAACATTTTTACTGTTTATATATGTAGAGAAAAGCCCATGTATTCTGTATAGTTAAATCCTGGAAATGTGTCATTGAATGATTTTATTTATTTTGTTTTTGTTTTTTGGGTTTTTTTTTTGTTGTTGTTGTTTTGTTTTGTTTTTTTGTTTGTTTGTTTGTTTTTGTTTTTCAAGACAGGGTTTTTCTGTGTAGCCCTGGCTGTTCTGGAACTCACTCCAGAATAGGCTGGCCTCAAACTCAGGAGATCCACGTGCCTCTGCCTCCAAGTGCTAGAATTTAAGGAGTATACCACCATGCCCAGCTTTTAAAGCTTTTATCCTTTAAAGCATATTTTTATTTAAAAACATATTTTTATCTATAAATCGCAAATGGTAGAAGGTTTACAGATATGTATGTGATCTCATTATGGGAAATATATATACTATACTACCAGCTAGATTTTACTCCATAAGGTTCACATTTTTAGAGTAAAAACATTCTTTGCGTTTTTATTTATTAAAAAGCTATAATAGGGGCTAGAGAGATGGCTCAGTGGCTAAGAGTACTGAGTACTGGCTACTCTCCCAGAGGACCCAGGTACAATTCCCAGCACCCACCTTTAACTCCATCTCTAGGGGATCTGACACCATCTTCTGGCCTCCATAGGCATCAGGCACCCAAGCGGTGCAGACATAACATATAGGCAAAGCACCCATATTTACAAAATCAAATAAAATACATTTTAAAAAACACAATTATAGAAACAATGTACAACTGAATGACCATACACACCTTACCCACCCCATATCCACAGGCTTCATTTCATATGTATGGGTCAAACAAACTCTGATCAAAAATATTTGGGGGTGGGGGGAAGGGGTACCTGAAGAGATGGCTCAGCAGTTAAGATCATTGACTGCTCTTCCAGAGGTTCTTAGTTCAAATCCCAGCAACCACATGGTGGCTCACAAACACCTGTAATGGGCTCTGATTCCCTCTTCTTGTATCTCTGAAATCAGCTACAGTGTAGTCATATAGATAAAATAAATAAATCTTTAAAAAACTATTCAATGGGAAAAACTAAAACTAGGGGAAAAGGCAAACAACAAACCTGAATTTGTTTCACTAGAGTACTATGTTCACTTGATACAATAAATGACGGATAAGCACATACTGCTGTCGTCCCAGCCACTGCACATACCCCTAGCCAATTTCCAACACTTGGAGCATTGTGTACCCCATACTTCCCTGTCACACGACATAACCAGCCCAAGAGAGGCACCTCTATGGTGAATATGTACAAATTTAGGGTCATTTTTCCTAAACAGTATTATACAACAAACAATGCAGCAACCATTTACATAGCACTTCTACTGTATTCAGATAGTTTGGAGCATAAAGAAGATGTTTACAGGTTATGTAAATTACCTTGCCATATATAAGGAATCCATGGAGTTTGGTATCAAAGGGGCTACACTCCAACCATTCCCTCTCAAATAGCAAGGGACCCCTCTAGTTGCAAAAGGTACAGGTAAAAAGGTTCTATTCTTACACATTAAGAGTAGAAAATGTACAGTAGGATAAATCAGGGCTGGGCATTGGTGGGGCATACCTTTGTTTCCAGCACTTGGAAGGCAGAGACAGACTGATCCCTGAGTTTGAGGCTAACCTGGTCTACAGATTAAGTTCCAGGACAGCCAAGACTACACAGAGAAACCCTGCCTTTAAAAACAAAACAAAAACACTACATACATACTTACACACACACACACACACACACACACACACACACACACACACACACACACCCCTGATCAAACTTCTCACTGCAAATACTGTGATGATATCTTTACTTTTTGTGCCACTTTTATTCACATGTGGGGTTTTGTGGAAAGAGAAATGCAACAAATACAAAGCAAATGGCTCTGCCTCATCTTTAGTTGTGTTCTCTGAATTTAAAAGTTAGTGTTGTTACCATATAGAATGTCTCCTTTCTAAACCATTCATCCTTCAAATTTTCCTAATGGATAAAGCTGGGTGGGGCACCCAATAAATAATTTGAAATTTCCTTTTCTAGATATCTAGTGTAACATTTACTTCTTTAGCTGATAAATTACCCAAGTACTAAATATCAGTAAGCTCAAACTAGCCAATTTATTTTCTTTAATTTGTGTACTCATTTAAGATTTTGTTTCTTGAAATAGGATCTCACTACACAGCCCAAGTTAAACCTTTAAACTGACTGCAATGCTGCCTCAGCCTCAAAAATGCTGGATTACAGGTATGAATCATAAGACCTAGCTACACCGTCTTAACTGTTTTCTTTTTTAATGGAGCTAAAGATTAAAGCAAGGCTACATGTATACTAGGCAAGTACATTACTATTGAACTATACCATGAATTTCGATCTGTTTGAAACACTAGTTCAAGTACCAGCAAGATGGCTCAGGGGTAACAGTGTTTGCTGATGACCTGACAAAGTACAGAAACCTTAATTAAACTACTGCCTCCATCAGGTTGCCTGTAGGCAAATCTATGGGGCATTTTCTTGATGTGAGAGGTCTCACTCAGTGCCCTGTTGGGTTGGGGTTACCCAAACTGTTTTCCTGCCTTTAAGAGAACATGGAGACAAAGGATGAACTTCAAGGACATCATACTAAGCAAAACAAGTCAATCACAGAACAGATACAATCTATCTCTAGTCTTACAAAGTATCTAAAGAATTAGGTTGATGCAAAGGTAATTTCAATCTTTACATTGTTGAAATTTGTCCTTTGTTCCTGGAACACATTGTTAAGTAAATGTGGTTCTGTTATGCATCATTTTAATATGTATTTCTTTAAGTCTTTTCCTATGACTTACTCCTTGTTGTTTTGAATTTATTCTGTACTACTTGAAATGATGTTAGACAAAACACATATTCAAGAGATTTTCTTATTCAAGCTTAAAATGGGTCATAAAGTAACAAAGACAGCTGGAAGAAATCTCAACACACATTTACCCAAGGGCTCTAGAGTGAACCAACCAGGAAGTGGAGGTCCAAAAAGTTTTGCAAAGGAAATGGAGCCTGGAAGAAATGAAATGACTGGCCTTGGGAAGCTGATAAAGCCAAATGAGAACAATTATCTAAGCACCTCTTACAACTACATGAGAAGCTGCCATAGAACTCAATGTGACCATCCAAGTCATCCTGCATTTGAGACAAACTGTAAGCATTCAGTTAAATACCTCATGTAATGATGAAAAGTCAAAAGACCATTTGAACTACTCTCTTCTCTTAGTCTATGTAATATTGATTCATTTCTCCACCTGATTGTGAAATGCAAAGGAGATTATATACAACAACCATGATGACCAGCTCTATGGTTGAACTAAAAAGCTCCAAAGTAATGCCCAAAGCCAAATGTACAAAGTTATGGTCACAGTGCAATCCATTACAGCTTTCTGAATCCTGGAAAAAAATCCTTACAAACAAGATGTGTGATCAGCAAATCAATGATAGGCAATGTAGCCAGCATGGCCAACAGAAAGAAGCCATTTTTCTTCATAGTAGCACCTGACTGCACATTACACAACCAATACTTCAAAGGTTGAACAAATTGGGCTACAGAGTTTTATCTGATCCACCACATTCACCTGACCTTTCAATCACCAACTATCACTTCTCCAAGTACCTCAACAACTTCTTGATGAAAACAAACTTCCATAGACAGCAGGATACAGAAAATACTTTCCAAATGTTTATCAAATCATGGGAATATAGCAATGCAACACTGTAAAAATCTCTCTTCTGATCTAAGAGGCAAACTTTTACTCACACCCAGAGTTAATAATATATCTTGAAGTCATTCAAGACTTAAGACTGCTAGCCTACTGTGTACACAAACCATTTATCTGCCTTTAAGAGAACAATGTAACAACCAACCTTACTGTCTTGGATTTCTCATATAATCAGCTTTACAACCTAAGCTAATGTATAGCTGAAATAGTTATGTACTCTTCCATGTCCCTGACCCAGAGTAATGCATGTGTATTATTTCCTGAGCAAATACAGAAGTTAAAAACAGCTTCCTAAAATCTACAAAAAGGTTGAAAGCAACTTTGTGATAAACAATGAAGTTTGTTATCTAGATGAGTTGGGGTCTGTTGGAGCCAATGACTTAATCACTTGAAAAATTTGTTAAAGATTTCTTTAAAGGTTCCTATTCCTTCCTCATGTGATGCTTTCAGTGTATTTCAATAAATACAGAGCAAAGCCCTTTGTTAAGGACATTACTGAACCATACATTTTAAAATAGTAAATATATAGGCTGGACAGATGGCTCAACTGTTAATAGTAATTACTGCTCCTGCAAAGGACCCAAGTTCAGTTACCAACATATCAGGTGGCTCATAACTACCTGGAACTCAAATTCCAGGGTGATGTGATGTTTCTGGTCTTTGCAGGCACCATCAGGTATGTATATATGCCAGACACAGACATGTACACATCTAATGAAAACCAATCTTTTTTTTTAAAAAACTGTAAACATAGCAGGATGGGGTGGCACAAGTCTTTAATCCCAGCACTCAGGAAGCAGAGGCAGGTGGATCTCTCTAAGTTCCAGATCAGTCTGGTCTACAAAGTTAGTTCTGGGGCTGTTACACAGAGAAACCCTGTTCATAAAAAAAGAGAAAAAGAAAAAAAAAGATGTCTATTATCACAGCACTCTGAAGGTTGAGAGGCAGGAAAATCAGTGTGTGTGAGTCTGCCTAACCTACACAGAGAACCTCCAAGCCACCCAGGTTTCACAAGAAGACCCTGCTCAAAAATAGACAAATAAATGGAGAGATGGCTCATTTTAGAGAGCTTCTGGCTCTTACAGACAGCAGGATTCAGTCCCCAGCACCCACACGGCAGCTCACAATCACCTGTGCCTCTAGTTCCAGGGATCCAATGCTTCCCTGACCTCTGCACTACACAGGCACATAAAATTATGTAAATATTTTAACATATATTTCTAAGAAACAAAAATATAAATGTGGTTTTGTTTGTGGTACTGTGCAATAAACCCAGGGTTCTGTATATACTAATCATTCAACTGTATCCCCAGCACTATTCTGTGTTGTTTTCCAGCACAACGAAGAGTAAAGTGGTTCACTTAGGGATTTCATATCCACTACGCAGAGCAGAGGTTCAACAAGTAATAATTAGTTCTATTGTTTACAAGCACATGGTTGGTACTTCACTACAGACAACATCAAACACTAGAAGGAAGACTTCAGTGATGATGATGACAGCTCTCCCACTCCTTAAAGAGCATCAACTATCTTGGTTTTGTTTCCAATCCTTCTTAGCCTTTGTGAATAAAAGAAAGAAAAAAATAAAACACTAAAACAGATAAAATGTTTTGTATTGTTGACACTTTTTGTTTAGCTGAGGATAACTTGAAACACTTTCCTAAGAACTGTCAGTTTGTTTCCTTATCCATGTTCCCTTCCAATTTGTTTTTTTCCCCCAGTCACTAGGATTTCTAAAACTTTCTGGCTTTAACAGTCTAGTAAGTACTTAAATGAAATTCTTGTAATAACCAATAAAATAAGTTAGCACAATTCACTATATGATAGAAAATGGCCATGTAAAACTCACTTGCTGAAACCCTGTTATAGACTTCTACCTTCAGGAGGAAGGACACTACTTAAATAATGATTTGATCCTTTTTGCTGACGCTACCCAGATTCTCTTCTTCAACACATGCAAAATGATGACTATGCCAAGAGAAGTGAAGTTGGGTTCTGGGCCCCAACAACCTTGCCAGCCAGCAGCAAAAGTGGGAAGACGCCACCATACTCTCCTCTGAGCAGGCCAAACAGGTAATCAGTATGCTTGACAGCTGGCTATGATTATCTGAGCCTCTCTGCCAGGGCAGGTGGACATGACTAGTCCAACAAACCTAGTATAGGCTGGCCCTCAATAAAGGCAGATTAACTTCTTATGGGCCCTAGTCTCACCAGTACAATGGTGGAAGATGTTTATTTCTGGAGAATTTGAGAGTTTGGGAGCCTGTGGGCCTCCTGGGTGTGTTACCTAGTGATCATTGCTCTGTGACCCACAGGAAAGCACAGGCCCAAACCGTAAGACTCTTCTAGCCGGCTGTGGATTCATTGTGGTGCTTGGCCAACGGGACTAGAGATCTTCAGTAAAGCACCATGTCTCATTTAAAAAAACAAAAATGTTGGCCATAAATTAAATACTTTTTTAAATGAAAATAAAGATTTGACTTTCTGCTAGAGAAAAGAGCTCTCAAGTTTTCAGGTCTCTGTCGATATGAACCTGTCCTCCCACATACAAAGCCCCTTTACAAGCTCTGCCATAAAGATAAAAACTTTTTAGAAGAAAGTAAAGTGAAGGGACTGGACTTGAGAAAAACAACCGAGCAACATATAAACTGAAGAGCATTCTAATTCAATTGGAATAGGAAAAGAGGTGTTTTGGACCACAAGCTAAACAGCATCTTGACATGTTAGAATGGTTAGATATTCCAAAAAGAGAGCTATTATCTCATGGCAATCTTCTCATTCCTTAGGCATAAACAAGTAAGAAGATAGACTGATGGAGATAAACAATGGTTATCTTGTACATTACACCAAATGGAAGCTTTGCAAATTTCTTAAATTGTAGTCATGGCAAAATTATGACCAACAATTGTATAATCACCTCAGATGTACCTCCATCACACAAGGAAAAGGAAGGGCAATATATCTTAAAGAAAACTACAAAATTTGTGGAACAAAATTAGGTGGTGCAAAAGAACAGACTGATATTTAGTACAGTGAAAATAGTATACCAAAATCAAATACTTAAGGATGAAATTTAAGGTCACCTGGGCTACACAGTATGTTCTAGGCCAGTCTATGCCATATACCTCAGAAAAACTGCATGTATATACCTGTACTATGTGTGCTAAATGCCTGCAGAGACCAGAGAGGGCAATGGCTCTGCTGGGACTGAACTGAAGATAGCTTAGCTCTTAACTGCCATATAGGTGCTGGGAATTGAACACGGATCCTCTAGAAGAACAGCCAGTGCTCTTAATGGCTAAGGCATCTCTCTAACCCAGCCCTAGGATGAACATTACTTAAAGACTACCAATGCAAGAGTTAGTGCAGCTTGGGAACACTCTATAGCTCCCAGCTGGAACTGAAACTGTCAACATAAATAGCACAGCCACTTTAAGAATGTTTGGCAATCTCTTATGAAGTGAAATTAATATGTACCACATGACAGCAATTCAACTTGGAGGCAGCTATTCAAAAAAAAAAAACTAAAACGTAGGTATAAAGGATCCACAGTTTTCTTAATAACCAAAAACTAAAATCAGTTCCATTTATCCATCAATAGACAAATGAAGGGAAAGAAAAAACCCTAGAATATTCATATAACAGTATGCTACTTTGAAATAACTATTATAAGTTACAACATAGATATACATCAAAAACATGCTGGATAAAGAAGCCAGTCACTAAAGAACACTTCTTTTCTCTTCTATTCATGTAAATTCCTGAGCAGGAGAAATTTGATGAGTACTTGAGGGGTAATGAGATAGGTGACGCCAGCATTACACTGTAAATGAGGTGGTAAGTAGTCAGATGTATACATTTGCCAAACTCCTCAAGCTGTACCTTTCAAACCTCTGCATTGTATATAAACCACTAGAACTGTTAACTGAAAACTGAACATTTTTCTGGGAAGCAATGTGATAATACTAAAAGCTTGGAATGTGCATCATCTTGAAACGGAAACTCTCCTTATAAAAATTTATCCAACAAATGCTCAAAAGACACCTGGGAGACAGGGTGCCAAGACGCCTCAGCCAGTAGGGCTCCTGCTGCACATGCCTGGCAGCACCCAGCAGCCTGAGTCCAATCACCAAAACCCACATAAAGGTGGATAGAAAGTACTGGCTAAGTTGTTTTTTGACCTACACACACACACACACACACACACACCATTGAACAACCACAAGCACATACAAGAGAGAGTGAGAGTTTTTTTCAAAACTAAGACAAAGGAGATAAAAGGATGATCATTTCATCTGAAAACCATCAGAGAAATAGAGGGAAAAATTAATGACCCAGATTTATAAGCCGCAATAAGGTCCATTTCCCTTTCAAAGCAGCAAGTGCTGACAAAAACAATTTTTCCTGTAAAAAGTTACATGGTAAGTCTTTTGGGTTGGCAGAGGATACATCAATCTCCCTTACATAATTTTTTTACTTGAGGAGGTAACAATGTTTTATTACTCTTTTTAAAAATATATTAATATTAATTTATAGACTGTTGCAGTAAATATTAAAAAATAAAAAAGTTTATCTCTTTATTGACCCTGAGGTCTCACTCCTCAGGCCCGACCCTGATAAGGAGCTACAGGAACCTAGAGCACCCGGTCCAACTTGTCCTTGTAACTCCCTTCCCTGGAGGTTCTCAGCCTCTGTCCCAGGTGCTTCTCTACCCCAAAATCCCACAAATACAACTCTACAGCCCGATAGTTTTTCCTACAGGTTTATATATTCAACTCTCAATCCACAAACCCTCTACACAACAAGATTACATCAAATACATCAAAGATACAAACTGCCCTTCTATATAAGATACTAGACCTATAAAATCCTTAATGTTCATATTTAAGGCCAATTAATATCACCTGGGTCTAGCTTGTCCTTGGGAAGCTCTATGTGTCCTCTGACCTCCTCTAACCTCCACAGACCTCCCACGAACCCAGTCAACGGTTTTCCTTTATTTTACTAATTAAAATGGGAGGTTCAGTAACTAGGCAGCCTTTCTGGAGGAAGTGGAATTAACATCAAAATACAATACAGCTTCAGGACAATCTACAATAGACCTTACATAAAACAACCAGTAGGCTGATGGGGGGCAAGGGAGGTTGGGTAGCACAGTGATAGCAAAAAAAAAAAAAAAAAAAAAACTGGGAAGAAATCAGAACTTTAAAACCAAAACCCAACATCCAAATGCCCAAATCCTCATTTCTCACTCCTCCAGCCCTTATAATTTTTTCCCTACATTAAAAAAACAGTAGCTGAGCATGTGAGGATATAACTCTAAGAATCCCAGCACTTGGGAGAAGAGGCAAAAGAAACAGGAGTTAAGTCTAGCTAGCCTGACCTACATGAGACCCTGTCTCAAAAAGTAAAAACAGGTTGGGCATGGTGGTACTTGTCATTAATCCCAGCACTCCAAAAGCAGAAACAGAGGCAGAAAGATCTCTGTTGGATCTCTATGTTCAAAGTCAAAGAGTTAGGTCAAAGAGTTAGGTCTAGGATAGCCAGGGTCATACAGAGAAACCCAGTTTCAAAAAACAAACAAACAAACAAACAAAGGAATGAAAGATAAACACAGAACTCCTGAGGCTCCATCAAGAGCTGAGGAGCAATTAGCAACTAATGGCTGCTAGAGAAAAAAATCATTTTTCTTCAGTTGTGTAGAAACTGGTTAAGTTGTCCACGCTCAGTAAATCCTACATCCATAGCCATGTGATCAACTCTAATAAGCTCATTAAAAGGGTATAACTCTAATAATATGAAGAAGGTAGAAGCATTAAGATTACCCAAAGTTTGAAACCAGCCTGGTTGAAATAGTAAGTTCTGAGCCAGCAGGTTTATAGTGTCAAATCCTGTCTCAAAAAATAAATAAAATGCATCCAAACATGCATTCAACCTTGCAGCCCACCTGAGTCCTATAACATATTGCAACAGAGCCAAGCAGGATAAGTATAGCTCTCACCTGTCATTAAGGAAATTACTCTTTGCAACAGATGGAGAACATTTAGGTCAAAATGCAGAGAACAAATAAGAGATCAATTGATACATCTACAACACAGCTCCTGCCAGAAGAAATCTGCTATGAGATTCTGTCTCCTAGAAGTGACAAGAAAGCTTCTTCACCCATGATAACTCAACAATACAGCTGCCTAAACAAGACCCAAAGAAGTGCAACACCAATAAACATACTAACATTAGAGAAGAAAATCTTATTGGGCCCACCCCTAAACAAAGAACAACAGGCAATTAAAGACTGCTGTTTTTCAGAGAAATGTCTTCCCCGGGGATCAGCCCTGAAATCAAGTACATACAAATAACACCAAATAGACTGAACAAGTTGTATTTATATATTTAGGTAAATACACACACACACACACACATACACACACACAAAGGAGGTGACCATGAACATGGAGGAAACTAGAGGGAGGAAAGAAAAATGTGATTATATATTTATGCTTAAAAATTAATAAAAAAAAGTCAATTTAAAAAAATGAGCTGGAAAAGATGGTTTAGCAGTTAAGAGAGCTTACTCCTCTTCCAGAGGATTTGAGTTCCATTCTTAATACCCTCATGACAACTCACAAAAACAGCCATAACTCCAGTCAGTTCCAGGGGATCTGAGGAAGGTCTTCTGGCTTCCACAGGTTTCAGACAGAAACATCACACATATACATACAAGCAGACTCAAACATATAAAATAAGAATAAATACATCTTAAAAATAAATGCAAACTTGTCTCTGGTTTATGCTACTTAGCACAAGGTCCTCAAAGTCCATGCAAGTTGTACAGAATTTCACTCCTTTTATATCAGAAATAGCTTACTGTACATATGCTTTCACTGCATTTTGTTTCTTCCTCTACTGATAAGTGAATTAAAAATAAAGTAACATGTCACAATTTTAAAAAATATGCCAAATACTAGATGCTTTAATATTAGTCATAAATCGCTTAATGACAGGATTACGTTACACCTGGCATGTACTTATACAAACTGATAGCAACAATGTCAAAAGCAATAATCTCATAGTACCATGTTCATATACACATTATCACTGACCAAAACTTCATTATACAGTGCCTGAGTTCACTGTGCAGAAATTCCTTACCTCATTTCGTTTCTGCCATACCTTTGTATCAGAGGTATACAACAAGGTATACAACTATTTTATAATTTTATAACCATTTTATAAATTTATCAGCTTCATGTGAAGAGATGGCTCAGTTATGAGTGCTTGTTATGCAATCATGAGAAACTGCATTCTGATTAGCACCCCAGATAACAGCCAGGCCTCTTAGAAATCGCTGTAACTCCAGCTTCGAGGGATTGGAAACCCAATTCTGGCTTCCTGTACACATGCACATGTACTCACACGAAAAAGCAAATAATAATTTTTTTAACATTTACTATGTGGGGAGGGGGAAGGCTGGGGAAGGTAGTCTGGAAGTCAAAGGGCAACTTACAAGAGTCAAACAGTTCTCTCCACCATGTAGGTCCAAGGCGAATCAAACTCAGGTCATCAGACTTGGTGGCAAGTACTTTTTTTGCCCACTGAACTATCTTGACAGCCTAATGAATAAAAATTTTAATAGAAAAAAATTTATCAGCTCCTACTTCTATAAGATTTTGAGATACTACTAGATTTGTCTCTACTTTTGCCATTAAGAAAGAATAAAGAGCAAGTTACAGAGTTGCACAGCAGTGCACAGGACCATAGAAGAATGATGAACATCCCTATAAGTAGCTTAATTATAGTCACCACTGCTTCCTTCAGTTTTAGCTTCAAAACCTACCTGAAATTATTACAGTAAAGAACTCATCAATTCCAACAAGATATCCTTCAGTTAAAAAGACTTGCTACTTTCACTTGGCTTCAAGCCAAGCACAGTGGCAAAGGCCTATCATCTTAGCTACTCAGACTAATGTAGAAATATCATGAAAAACTAATAGTTTGAGACTGTTCTGAATAACACAGCAAGATCTATGTTAAAAAAAAAAAAAAGAAAGAAAGAAAAGCAGAACATAGTGGTGCACATTTATAAACCTAGCACTCAAGAGGCTAAAGCAAGAGGGACCTCAAATTCCAGGTCAGCCACAGCTACAAATCAAGACCTGGTATCAAAAAAAAAAAAAAAAAAAAAAAAAAAAAAAAAAAAAAAAAGTGACCTATCCCAGCACTCAAAGGCCAAGTAAGGTAGGACTGCCTCAAATTTAAGGCCTGTCTGGGCTACACAGTAAATTCAAGACTAATCTGAGCTACATAGCAAATGAGGAAGACGGAGCCTGTCTGCTTTGCCAATTTCTTTATTATTGAGAGAGAATATGTGAGCTTATGCATGAATCTATATATAGAGGTTAGAGGACAGCTTTAAGGAGTCAGTTCAGGAACCACTTTAAGGAGTGGGTTCCTGGAATCAAACTTGGGTTTCATAGCAAGCAGTTCTACCTGTATCTCACTGTCTTTCAAATTTCTCTGTCAAATTATTTCACTGTATCTTCCCAATTTCCTTAAATCAATTGGTCATTAAAATCTTTTCTGGAAACTACCAACCTAAGTGTGAGGCATACAATCAAAAATAAGACAGAATCTCTGTTCCACAGCACTGATCCAGTGTGAAGCATAAACGAGTGAAGATTTCCATACAAAAACCTGTGCATGTCTGAGAATTTGGGGACAGCATCTCTAAAACAAAGACGCAATTTGATGAGCATTTCTCTGAATTTAATGTATTGTTCCTTCCTACCCATGCTCCACTGTAAAGATTTTACAACCTATAACTATGGAATTTACAGAAATAGTCACCATCTATACTGACATAAAAAAGTCAAAGCTAATCTATAAGCCATTTCTAATTAGCCCATTAATCATGTATCAGCAAAGAAATTATCCTTGTAGTTTTTTTTAAAGCAAATCAACTTTCTTCATTATTATTTAAAGGCCAATCATGAAATAAATCTAAACTTCTTGAGCATACGACCTCAAAGAATTAAAGCAAACAAATTTTGATGTGATTTGGGAAATTTGACTAAAACCTTTACATGGCAAACACAAAAATAATCACATGTATCCAAGCAAGAGAAAAATCAGTACCAAAAAGAACACTTATAACTAAACAAATCAACAAGTGACTTTTTCTATCACTATTTAGACTGCATAAACATACCCTCATTTCTGCCAAAACATAAAGCAAAAAAAAACATAAACCAATTCCTCAGATTTAGAAAATACAATGTGGCAAGTACAAAATAGCAAATATCAACTACAGGACAAATCACATATTCAGGCAAAATTAGCATTTTTACATTCTAAACACCCAATTTTCTACCAAAATTCTATATAACTAGCTCACCTCATAGTGAATGAGATTATCAATAGGACTTTAATGTAAACATAACCCTTATGTTTCAATCTCAACATTTAGAGCAGCACCTGGAATGTCTGTTCCCAGATGCTCCTGCAAATCCTAAGCAACAAAAATGACAGTACATTTCTGTCTCCATTCATATGAAGCTGTAAATTAGTAGATGCACTTTAGGTCTTCAGTAGATGATAGAGTGTAATAAGATTCTGTTCTTTTTTCTTTTTTTTAAGAAATATATTCAAAACTCATCAAAATAATACTCATCAAAATTTAGGATGAAATTTTTCTAAGTGTTTCTGGGACTTTAAAGTATTTCATTCCCTAATACACCTCTCCAAAGGAAAAAAAACAGGATTCATTTTGTTTAAGACCAGAATCCAATCCGTTTCCAACTTAAGAGAACAAGAACAGGAAATTAAATATAACCTAAATATGTCCACATTTTTGCAAGTAAAATTATGAGACTTTTATTTCTAAATATGAATTCACTGCTAATGTCCATTAATGAAAAGTATTAGAAAATAAATTTTAAAATCGCCAAAAATATAAACTGCATTCAACTCTGACATCATTATTTTTCAAATGTTTTATGTGCCATTAAAAACCCATAAAATTAAGCTGATAACGACTTTCCTGAAACTAAAAAGGAGTTATATCGTTGTTGTACGGTATTTTAAATACCAAAGACAAATTTTTACTTCAGATGAATTTAGATTCTACAAATCCTATGTTAATAAACAAAGGAAGTTTCTTTGAATTGTGACCAAAATACACTCAAATTTCTTAGGCAACAAACGTTTTTTTCTGACTCACCAAAGCTTTTGTTCACGGGAAACATGACCCACTAAAAAGAAACTGTCAATCCTTCAGCGTAAACCCACATTTCTCGTGGGTATTTTATTTCGATCATCTACTTCTACCATCTCTTCCACAACCAACCCCTGGAGATTTGGGGAATAATCACTTGAATAAATGACAGCTGATTTCGTTAGCACCTGTCGCCATTCTCAGAAGCACACAAGTTGACCAAAATAGCCTTTTTTGTTTTGTTTTGTTTTGATTAAGATTTTGATCCTTTAAAAAGTAGAACTCTCAAAACGTTCGCCAAGTTTTCTGAAAGCCCGTGCTTTCTCAATTTCTCCCATTTTCAAAAAGTAGCCCTGCAGCATACGTCTGGTGCGTGCAGGGGGGTGGGGGTAGTACAATGAAGTGAGAGAAGGGAGCACAGCTGGACTCTTCCATCGAACTTAGCACAAAGCCAGGCGAGGACATTGGCAGCCCGAGGCTGTGGGAGACTCGCGGCAGTCGGGGAAACGTCAGCCGCGGGGCTAAGGGAGTTCCCACCTTGTGCTCGCAGTCCCGCAGCAGCCAGGCGTAGTCGGTCGCCCCCCATCAGGGCCAGGCAAGGACGAGCCCTGCCCACTCGCGCTCGCACCGCGCCTCCCCACGCCCCCATTCGCGCGGCCGAAGCCCCGAGTGTCGCGTTCTCCCCTCCCCTCCCGAGACACAGTCTGTCCTTTGTCTGAGTACAGACTCTCGACTCGGTCCCACCAACTTGTGTGTAAGTCCCGTCCTACCCAGGCGCTCCCGCCTCCCAGCCACACAAAGGAGACTTGAGGCGCAGAACTGCCGGCCCGGATCGGCCACAGGAACGCCCCTAGCCCCGGCCCGGCGGGACCAGGCTCCGGGACAGAAGCCCCCACCACCGGCCCTCGCTCGCCCGCATCTGCCGGAATCCACAGTCCACTCGTGGGACCCCGTGGACCGGCCCGCACCTCACGACCCCTCAGGAAGCTGTCTCCTAGCCCTCCCCCCGCGCCTACAAAAGCGGCTCTCGAGTGAGACCAGCTAGGGCGATGCCGGAGACTGGCCAGGCACCCGCGCGGAGGTCCCACGGTCGCCGCCGCCGCCCCGGGGCGCGTTCCAGACCCCTGACTGCCGACCACCGGCGACCAACCGCGCGCACTACCTTCGTCCCGCACGCCAGCCCGCGCCTTTCCCGCGCGCCGCCCCAACGCGCTGGTGCCGCCGCCGCCGCCGCCGGGACTCCACAGCCTTCGATGTCCCACTGGGTGTCGGACGCGACCGGACCGAGCGCCAAACGCAGCAGCCCAATCGCCATCGCTTTTATTTGGCCCCCCCAGCACAATCAAGCGCCGCCCCGATTGGTGGATGCGAGAGGGCGTCCGTCCAATCAGAGGGCCCGACGGGCTGGGAGCCTTCCAAGCGAGCCCCAGCCTGGGGAGCGGGAGGCTCGCCGGCGCCAGCGCGTGCGCGAGTGACAGGTTCGCTCTGAGGAACGCAGTTTGCTGGATAGAAGCGCCACAGTCTCTGTCTTTGTTCTTTTGCCAACGTGCGGTACCTCTCAGGAAGGCCATGGACAGGCAGGCGGAGACGCGGCACGTGGCGGGACCTGAAGCCCGCTATGGGCAGGAGGCGGGGAGGTCGGGATGGCGGGAACCGGCCGGGGGGCGGGCCAGCTCTTGGCGGGAATGGGCGCTGAGTAGTTCTCGGGAGGGGGAGGGGAGGAGACGGGCGGGCGCCAGAGCCAAGTTTGAAACAGTTCAAAACTCGGGTTGGTAACGGTCTTAACCGCCGGCTTCTCCTGCTTGTCTTACTGGGCCCGGGGTCCAACACTTGTTATCGCCACGGACAGGAAGGCGCGACAGGAAGGGCCCCACGGTGACTCGGTGCAGAGTGGGCCGCGCTCCTCACGGGGCACCAGTAGGCAGAGAAAGTTAGTGCACCTTGGAGGCTTTGGCTGGCAAAACTGGTGCCTAATGCCCTGACAACATAAGGAAAAGCGACCAGATTTCTCTAAAGGCCTTCCAAGCTGTCTTTATGGTTCTTAGCACTTACCAAGGTTTCAAGTTGTTTATTAACTTTTGAGAGCAGATAGCTCACCTCCTGTTGTCTCAGCAAAATGGAAGGAAGTTTGCAACATTTTATAATTGCTAGACTATCTTGGGGATCAACCTAATCCCCGAGGATTAGAAATGTGCTACTTATCCTGTACACAGCACCCACCTCCCGCCCCCTGTTACAGTTATCTGACAATGGAGTGAATAATGGTATTTCAGATTTACTTTTAATAAGGTGCATCTGTATGGCAAAAATTTCAGACCCGTGAAAACAGGTTCAACAATGAAGAGTTCAGACTTAGAATTTGTAATACTCTAAAAGTATGTATCTGTATTGGTTATGGTTCTCTGGAGGAATAGGTTGAATGAATGAATGTATTCATTCCTTCACTGATTGAGTGGATAAAGAACTGAATGAATATATATGTATACAAATATACAGAATATATATATTTATACACACATATTCCTTCACTAGCATTAGAGCACACATATTCCAGTTTCCCTCAGCCAAAGATATCCAAGCTCGTTGGTAGACAACCATTGTTGGACTAGCTGGACCACAATCTGTGAGCCACACTCTAATATACTTGTGTGTGTATGTAAACAGAAAATTCAAAATTCACTAGTGCAAACCATAAGCTGGGATGAATTCAGCTATTCTTCATTATACACCTGAAATTCAGTATACAATATACATTGGCTCTAATGCCAATGAACGAATGGGCTTGCCAACTAAAGTGAGGACCAGCAGGTGCAGCTTCCAGCCTTAAAAGATCTAGATTAAAAATCACATAATTTTTTTTAAAAAGCCGTCACAGGTGTACCCTTGCTTTTTAGTGAATTCTTGGGTTTTAAGTTAATTCCAGATGTTGTCAACTTGACAATCAAGAATAGCCATCACAGCATGCAGTTCCTCATGTACTGCTGAGAAGTATATATAGAATCTGTAAGATTGTGAGAAAAATACATTCATGTCCAAATAAAAGCAATATATGAATAACATAAGAGTGCTCTATAATGTGACAAACTATCAATCATCAATATATTAACCTGTCATGGTAAAAATGCTATCCAATAATCAGCAACTTATACTTGCTTTTTTTTTCGGTAAGCAATTTAAACTCAAGGTAACTTGAACTTTGTTACTATTTTATATGTCCTTTAAGTCTTGATAACATTCTTTTATAGAAAAATCAGGGGTTGGGGATTAAGCTCAGTGGTAGAGCGCTTGCCTAGAAAGTGCAAGGCCTTGGATTTGGTACTCAATTCCAGAAAAGAAAAAACAATCAAGGAAATTACATTAGGGACTATCCATCTATAGATGGAGCTTCTAAAGAAATCCAAGAGTTGTAGTGAAAATTGTTTGGTGTTTAAAAGCAAGAAATGTTTTAAATATTTAAACAAAACTGTTTTTAGAAAAGGACATTTTAGTCAGCTCCAGAAAAAGCACAAGACCTAGAATGGATGAGGCAATAAAAGTACTACAAATAGACATGTACAATCTACACAGAAAATGTAATTGGAGCTGAGAACTATTATTTAAAAGAGTGGGCAGAACTAAGGGCTTCTATATTAAGTGTGTACTTGCTTAAATATAAAGGCTAGGTGGGAATAGTAAGGCTGAATGACACTGGTGGAAGTCATCCTGGCCTATTAAGAGACAAAGATTCATAATCAAGTTTAAGTGTTAAAACCAAAAATAGGAGAATCAAGCTCTGAAGCTACTACTCAGCTGACACCTGTTATGCCCTTCATGTTTGCTGGAGGTTGAAAGAAGGTAAAATGCAAAGTTAAGGCTTTTAGTAGAATAGAACTTTTTTTCAACTCGAGTATGATTTGCTTCCTATGCCTTCAACTGGAAAAAATAAAACATAAGAACCAAGAACACAGCTCGGTCAGGAAAATACTCATTGAAAAGCTGGCTCTTGAGCTCCAACTCCCACCCTTTATTTTAAAATGGGATTTTTACTATATTATACTGATTAGCCTTCCAATTCTTGGACCCATCTGGTCCTCCTTCCTTCTTAGTAACAGACTGCAGGTAATGTCAGCAGGAAGGTGGGAGAAAGTAAAGAATGCTTTGTGCTCTAGGTGGATGTAATACAAAATAGGAAAAATTAAAGACATATGAGGAAGGAAAAGAGCCTCAACCACAGAATCTGGTAGTGTTGCCAGCTGAAAATTGAATATTTTGACACCAATAACAATTTTGCTATGAAAATTTCCTACAGAAAGAATATTTATGTAGAGATTTCCAAAAAGAATGTTAAAACAGCAACTTGGTACATTACATCTGCTAGGCAGCTCTTGAACTTCAGATTTTTACACCTCAGCATCCAGCACCACCATTTTCTGCTTTGAAGTCTTTTGTTCTTTTCTCAGGCTAGCACTATCATCCAACCATGGCGCTAATAACTGAAATTTGAATGTTGCACTGGAGGTTGTACTTTGAATTTTTTTCATACAAAGATTAGCCTGGGATGATCTTAAAAGAATTACCAGGCTGGCTAGATTCTCGCTGCTGACCTAACAACCTGAGTTCAAGCCTCAGAATCCACATGAGCCCAGGCATGGTGGGCAGTAGTGTGTGCCTTTAATCCCAGTACTTAGGAACCAGAAGCAGGCAGATCTCTGTGCCTTCCAGGTCAAGGTCAGCCTAATCCACATAGGGATTTCCAGGACAAAGAGACCCTGTCTCACAAACAAGAATGTATATGGTGGGAGAGTAGAACAGATTCTTGAAAGTTCTCTGATCACTATTCTTGCAGTGTGGCATGCAAACACAATAACTGTACTTTTAAAAAAAGAATTGTCAAATGACTCAGATTTTTTAGATATGTTTTGTGTAGTCTAGCACATACCTCTAATTTGGCTTAATGTGGTGATATACATCATTAATCTTAGAAAACAGGAGGCAGAAGCAATGGATTTCTGTGAGTTGGAGGCAAACCTATTTCACATAGTTCCAGAGATCTAGGCCAGCCAAGACTACATAGTGAGAACCTGTCTTTAAAAGATGTAAATTAGGGCCAGTAAGAAAGCTCATTAAATAAAAGTACTTACAGTCAAACCTGAAATAAGGTCTCCAGAACCCACGTGATAAAAGGTTGAAACAAATTCTTGCAAATTGCCCTCTGGCTACTGTGCACTGTGACATACATACCAAACAACTTCTTAAAAATTAAGCTAGGTTATAGTAACATCCAAAGTCCCCACACTTGGAAGATGGAGGCAAAAATATCCAGAGTTTAAGATCTGCCTCTATTACCTAACAAGTTTAAGGCCAGCCTGATTACCTAAGGCTCTGCCTTCACAGTCAAAAAAAAATGATGTATTAGTGAGCTAGCAGAAATTTTTCAGTAAGATTTATTCATTTTGTCCCTAGTTAACATTCTTGTTTTCATTTTCTTTTTTCAAATTATTTTTTTAAAAAAGTCCCAGTTTCTAAAGAAACAGGATTCAACATGTATGAAGTTTAAAGTGACAGTGTTTTAGGAAGACAGCATTTGTCAGCAGCATGTTTGCACTCTAAGAACCTCCATTTCTAGGAACCTTTCACAGAAGTTCTTATACATGCATATGAAGATGAGGATAGTCATTAATTTGCAACTGATTGTATATAGTACATACAAAGTGATTTCAGCATTCGGGTTGTAATTATATGAAGTAGTTTGTATTTATATAATTTATACTGTTGCTAAGTGTTACGCCATTATTAAAATGGATGATACCAAGTGAATGGAGTTAAATTTTTTTAAGTTTTTAAATTTAGCCTCAGGTAAGTTTATATGTACTGATAAAGATCTCCAAGATGTGCTATGAACTGGAAAAGGTAAGTTATGAGGCCATATGAAGGGACTGGGAACATAACACTGTTAAAGCATTTGCCTAGCATGACATCCTAAGGTCAGTCTCTAGCATTTGGGAAGCAAGGAGTTCCACTTTATAAGAGAAGTAAAATGTATGCATGTAAAACAATGTCCCTTCTGCAGAAAGAAAGGGAAAGGACAATGAGAGAAAGCAAGTGGTTCAGCTTTGTGCCTTCTGGCTTACCTTAACTTCTTTACAAGGAAGCTATATTTTCAGAGCAGTAGTGGCACATATTTTTAGTCCCAGCACTTGGGAGACAGAGACAAGGTAGATCTCTGTGAGTTCCAGGACAGCCAGGGCTGCATAGAGAAACCCTGTCTTTATCTGAAAAAAAAAGAAAAAAAGAATGTTACAGACTAATATTTTCAAACGCTGTTTTCCCATTTGTGGGTGTGTGTACATGCCCTTTGGGTTCCAGAGACTGAACTCTGGTCATTATGTTTGCATGTAAGTACTTCTAGCTACTGAGTTATCTCACCAGGTTATTAGTCTTTTGCTGTTACTTTCTTTGAGATGGGTTGCTCTGGCTGGTTTTTGTCAACACAATTAGAGTCATCTGTGAAGAAGGAACTTCAATTGAGAAAATGCTTCAAGCAAACCTGTAGGGTATTTTCTTAATTAGTGATCATTGTTAGAAGCCTGGCAGTTGGATCTGGGGGCTGTAAGAAACAGACTGAGCAAGCCAGGAGAGTCAAGCTGGTAAGTAGCACTCCTTGAAGGTCTCTGCATCAGCTTCTACCCTAGTTTTCGATGATGAAATGTTATATAGAAAGAAGTGAGTGTCCCAGGTTACTTTTGGTCACAGTTTTTCAGCACAGCAGTAGAAACCCTAAACATGGGTCTTATAGCCAAGGTTGACCTCAAATTCACTGTGTAGCTGAGGATGATGCTGAAGTCCTCATTTCTCTAAATGTGTTCAGTGTGCATTTTTTTCATGGCAGGAGAAAGCCAGCACCCCTTCTACCTGAGATGGTTCCTTTCATCTTTAGTTTGGTCAGGTAATGAGAACAGTCAGCAAATTCAAGCTGCACCTCTATTACCAAGGACATGTCCTTTGCATCATTGCCATTAAGTCCCCTTTCTCCCTCCCTCCTGTCAACTTAGCACTGTGATCTTAAAAATCTTTCCCCACATTAAATTTCTTCAACACTATGGGATGCTCCACTTAGCCATATAATTTGGGATGTTCAATAGCATGTTGGTGGCTGTCTTAATTACTTTTTTATTACTGTAATGCACCATGACCAAGGCAGCTTGTAGAAGAAAAATTTAGTTTGTGCTTACAGTTTTAGTGGCAGGAAGAACTGAGAACTTAAATCTTGATCTATAAGTAGGAGGCAAAGAAAGACACTGGAAATGTTAAAGACCTTTGAAACCTCAAAGCCACTCACCCCCTCTATTCACTTCCTCCAATAAGAAGACCTCATAATTCTTCCCAAATAGTTCCACCAACTGGAACCAAGTATTCAAACATATGAGCCTATAGGGGCCATTCTTATTCAAAGCACCACAATGACTATAATACAAGCAAGGTCTGTACATTTGATTTGACTCATTGTTCCCTTTTCACTGATGAAACATTTACTTTTAACAGAATACTCAACAGCTTAAACCATTGAGGACTAGAAAACTTCCAAACTAAACTGGTCCTTCACAGCATATAGATTCTAGGTAGATGAATTGGTATGCTTTTTGTTGGGTATTAAGAAAGTAAAAGTTCTTCAAAAGCTTCCTTACATCACACTGATAAGAAATGCAACATAGTTGGGCAGTGCTAGCTAAAAGGGTGACTAGGTAATTTGAGTATTCAGTGAAAGAGAAAAAGTTATGGGAACTAGAAAATGAACACTTCCTGAGCAAGATCAGACTTCTACAGGAAAAGTACAAGAAACCAGATGTGATGCTGTACACCTTTAACTTCAGGTGCAACTCCAAACTAAAGGCCAGCAACATGGTCTACATAGTTCTGAGCCAACCAGATCAGCATGGTGAGAGACCCTGTCTCAATAAGAAAGCAATGTAACAAGTGTATTAAAAACAATACAATGGGATAGGAGAGATTGTTCAGTGGTTAAGAGCATTTATAAGTGAATTATTCTAGCTAGCCCATATAAAAGACACAAAATCCTGTTGTTTTATTTATAAGCTGTAAGCCTAGATTGGTCAAGTTGTGAGCTGTTCTAACTTACACTACGGCAGCTACAAGCTCCTGGTCCATCGGATCTAATGGGGATCTCCTGTTCTCGCCATCTCCTCTCTCTCCTCCTTCCTCCTTGTGGTATCTACCAGCCACCCCATCCCACAGCCCAGTGACAGAAACCCCACCTACATCTATTCTCCCCAGTAATTGTCAGCCACATTTATTTAGCCAGTCAGAGAATAAAACAAGCAAAGATTACATAGCATCATTTGATGTACAAGATAATCTGCTCACCTGAAGCAACCAGATCTAGAGAGTCAGTATTTAGCATTTGAATATATAACAGCACCAGACCAACCCCCAACACTTCCCCATTTTTGTCTAAATAAAAGTGCTCTTTCTCTTAATAAGCATACAGTAAGAGCAATTGTGAAACTATTAAGATTTACACTCACAAAGTCCAGTTCATCAGCATTTGGCAACTGTGAATAAAATATTATCCTATCTTGGTGAGTTCAGAGTTTCATACCTAAATCATTTTTATCATAATTTGTATTACTAACCTGAAAACATGTTTAGACCTAAAAATGTCTTAAATCCTAAACAACTTTAGCTTAATTTTGAGACTATCTAGTCTTCAACTTCATCAGAGATGTGAGAAGGAATAAATATTCCCTGATATGCAGGAAGTACAGGCAAGCAGTTTTCAAAGCTATAGGTATGACAGAGAAACTGGCTGCCTAGACAGTCCCCTAAATTTTTCTAAAATGTTGGAGCATCCATCTTCAGCCTTCTAGCCCAGAATATGACAGACTTTTTATGGATCAAAAATTATGATCCCACCTTATCCTTGCAAAGCTTGGCAGTTGACTTCCCTTGTGTCCATGTTTCTCCTTTTTGGACAGCATTCTGTTTGTAGTTGAAGTAAGGGCAGATATTGCCCAGTAGCAGCTTACCACATTTGAAACAATTCTATATAGAGGTTCTCTGGTGTTCTTCATTGGCCAGGAGTAAACCTATTTCACTGTCCAAAAAAAAAAAAAAAGATAAAAAACATCTTTAAATGCTGTATTTTTAAGTCTGGGGTTTTTGAAGACCATCTATCCATAGTATAGCTGAGTAGGAAAACTTTATTTTTAGCCATTTACAATCTGTTTTACCTGAGAAGCATATATTATAATTAACTAGACTAATACCTAGCATGATCATGAGTTTGACTCTCTGACTATTGCATTTCTTGTTTATCCTGAACAATTTGTAATAGCAGCTTTCTAAAAGGTCTAGAAAGTCACATTACATTATTAACAATCATCTGGGTACAGACTTCAAGTTAGAGTTGAAAACATATACATAGAATATTGTAACAAAAATAACCTTAATTTTTGCATCAGTATAAAAGTATCTGTATCAATGTAACAAAACGTATCCTTAATATGTATCAATATACAATGATCTATATCAATGTAACATTACTAGCTATAAAATGTACTTTGGTTTAAGAGTAGATGCAATAATCTACCCTTTTGTATTATTATTATTATTGTTGTTGTTGTTGTTGTTGTTGTATATTCTTCTATCCCCCTTTTTCTTCTTCACCCCTTTCCCTTTTCCTAAGAAAGAAGGATAAAGAGAAGGAAAGAGAGAAATCCCTAAGTCTAAATTCCTATGTTTTGTATTCTTTATGATCAAGACCATTTAACATCTTGCAAACAGATACCTTAGAGGATACAACAAACATTCATAATTCATTGAATGACCAAGAATTATCTACCTTGCCTTTGGGGAATGGGGTGTTTCTTATTGAATTGGGGGGGGGTGTTGTTGTAAATATTTAAACAGATGGCTTAACCTTTTATCGTCCCCCGAGGTCTCACTCCACAGACATCACTCCAGTGTGGAGCTGAGCACTCACTTTGGGTCCCCACACCACTTGGCACTCCAGGCTGCCTCTGTGAAGTCAGGTGTGATTCATTCCACCACCCTTGTTGTTTCTGTCCTGGATGTATACGACCTCCCCTGCATTTTCTTTCATTCACTCCCATACATGTTAATGTAGAACTGTATATTTTTCTGTGAGAACTTTATGTTCACAGAAAAACCAACCAAAAAAGAACCCTGATGAGAACCACCCTCAAAGATGCTAAAACACTAAGGCATGTTTTTGTTGCAGTAATTATTAAAAATGGAAAAGCTTATCTCTTTATCAGCCCCATAGTCTCACTCCCCAGGCACCACTTTTAGCATGGAGCCGGGCGCACAGATTCTTGTCACTCCATCCACAAGACATATTCCCCGAATGGCTCTCTTCCCTGTTGGTTTACTCCACCTGCCCTACTGCCTCCCTCCCACCCAGCACAAACATGACTTTAGGGCCCGATAGCTTTTCATATAAGTTTACATATCAAACTCTCCATCCACAAACCCTCTACACAATAAGATTACACCAAATAGACAAAAATTTATTTAAAAAAAACCAACTTATATGAGTTATAAGACCTATAAAATCCTTAAAATGTCCATAGCTACCTAATGCCAATTAAGTCGTCCTGGATTCAATTTATCCTTTCTGATCTCCATCTTAGTCCTTTCTTTTTTCCCTTTTGCTCTCCCTCCCCCTCACCTCTGACCCTCTCTCCACCTCCCTTCCCCTGCCCAATCACCTGCTCTCGCCTTTATTTTACTGATTAAAATGGGAAGGTTCAGATGAAGTCTTCTGGGGTGGGGGAGTGGAATTAACATCAAAATATAAATGGCTGCGAGGCAATCTACATGTTTTTTTTAACATTCTGCCTGATCCTACCTCAGACTGCCTCAAAGCTATTTCCTCAAAAGAATTGCTCCCAGGACAATTTCAAAGCAGCTAACTCAAATTGTCCAGCATCACAGACTGTTCCAGTCAGGACTTGATATAACCTTGAACTTTTACAGCATTTGGAGACTGGACAACAAATGTTACAACTAGCTTCCTTAACCATTTATCCAATCTTCTTGGACTCCCAAAAGAAAAGCTATGCCCTCCCCCTATAAATTTATGTTAAGTCAATACATGATTGGACAAGAGAGAGATAGGTGGGGAAAGGTCACAGAGCAGAAGTACAGGCAGGAGGCAGAAGAGGGGAAGAAGAAATCAAGATGGAGCTTGACAAGGATGAGCTGAATTCTGGTGGACTTAATTGGCATTAGGTAGATATGAATATTTTCAGGGATTTTATATGTCTTTTATCTCATATAGAAGGGCAGTTTGTATCATCTATTGGATATAATATTACTGTGTAGAGGATCTGTGGACTAAGAATTTAATATATAAACCTACATGAAAAGCTAGCCAGCTCTGGAGTCATGTTTGTGCACAGATCAGCTAATGAAGATTCTTTGCTTTTTGAGCAAATGAAAGACATCTGTCTTTTTTATGTTACTTTAAAAGTTATTAATTAGCTCTATAGTTCTTAAAATAACCCAGTCAGCTCTCGTTATTCTCCAGTAATTGAGGCAATGTCCTAACAATTTACTTAATCAGCTTTAGCACAAGTACTAGGCGAATTACCCCTACTCTATTTTTTTATTCACTAGACTGTTGATTCCCCAGCTGCGCTCAAGTATTTGCATTTTTTTTTTTGAGTCCTTCCAAATAGTCCTGTTTGCTTATTTCTACTTCATCTGTCTTTTCTGGTAGAGGTGGGGAGGCATTTCACTGAGCCACATGCTCCTGGTCTATTACATTTAACAGGGACCTCCTGTACTTCTTTTTCCTTCTCCCCCTTCCTCTTCTCTCTCTTTATGATCCCTACCTACAACCTCCAGCCCAGTTATCAAAATTCCCCCTACCTCTCTTCTCCCCAGCAATTGTCTGCAAACCACATTTATTTAATCAGTCAGAAATAAGATGAGCAAAGTTTACATAGCATCATTTGATGTAGATGAGAATCTGTTTATCTGGGGCAACAGATCAGTATTTAACATTTGAGTACATAGCAGCATCAGACCAACCCCTAATTAGCATTGGCAGCTTTTCCAGAGGACCTAGGTTCAATTCCCAGCAGTCATATAATGGCTCAAAAGAATATCCAAAAAAAAAAAAAAAAAAAACACAATGAAAACTATGCTAACCTTGTATGCTAACTTTAAAAAAATATGATCTTTAAAAGTGAGTCAGTATAGGGAAACCAAATGTCTATGCACATTCCCTTAATTACTTTAAATACTTTTTCTACATAACTGGGAAACAGAAAAATGAAATGATTTTTACCATTTTGAGGTGCAGGCTTAACTTTGAACAGCTGAATAAGAAGTGAATGCCTTCTGTATTTGTCACCTTTCTTTTGTGACAAAATATCAGGCAGAATCAGATAGAGCTTATTTTGGTTCAGGATTTAAGAGTACCATGGCAGCAAGATTCTGTAAATATCTCAGAGATACAACTGAAGGTATGTCGCACCATTGATTCTAAATCTTCCCAAGGTGACAACAAAGAGTCACCATCACAATGTTTCAAGGAGTGCTCAAAGCTCTTGAAAACTACCGGTATCTAAAGGCCTGCTGAAATTCAACTCAGACCTTCAGCCTGGTGGTGTACCATATAGCTTTTGCATTCTATTCCCCCTTTCCAGTTTTAGTTGTATGGTGCATCTGCTAATTACTACTTTTCTATCTGCCTGCAGTAGAAGAACCTAAGCAGGATCTAAAATGAGATCACGTGGAAAATAGAGATTTTACTGTTCTCATATGTTTTTTTTTTTTTTTAACGTGAAAAAAGAACATTAACAACAAAATCCTTATTTTCTTGGGGCTTTGGGGGTTGCTTCATTTGCTTTATAGGGTTTTAACTTTTACATTTTTAGATTTACTTATTTGATATTTATGAGTGTTTTGCCAGCATGTATGTATGTGAATCACATGTATGTATGCCTAATACCCATGGAATTCATAGGACATTGCATCCACTGGAACTGGAGATACAGACATTCATGATCAGAGAACGGAACCCATATTATCTATAAAAGCAACAAGTGTTCTTAACTGCTGGGCCATCATCTCTCCAACCTTAAATATTTTATTTAAAAAATATATATTTTAGACTCTTTGATCTTTTCCATTCTAAAGACAGACATACTTCACACAGTGCTCACCTCATCCCTGAGACTGGTAGTGAAGGTCTAAGTGAATGGATTGCTGTATTAGAGACTTAGTCACCAGGTCTGCCTCAGCTCTAGCAAAGAACATACTATTGTCATCAATGACTACATTGTTGACCTCAACTAAGAGTTTACATGTTTCAGTATGATTCTGAACATGGCAAGTTCCACAGCAATCAAAGCTAAGAAGGAGAAACTTAAAAAGGAAGGTCATAAGGGGGTAAAATCTCACCCACAACATATGTGATGATGCTGACACCAAGTATACATGGAGACTACTGGTATCTTCAGTATTGCAGAGAAGGCCAAGACCCAGTTGAAAGGTAGAACCTAAAGGGTCATCATCTCTGCACCTTCTGCTGATGCTCCCAGGTTTGTGATGGGTGTGATCCATGAGAAGTATGACAATCCACTCCAGAGTATCAGCAATGTCTTCTGTACCCGCAACTGCGTAGCTCCCTTGCCAAGATCATCTATGATGACTTGGATATCATCTAATGAGTGGTTATCACAGCCCAAGCTGTCATTGTGTGACACTATTTTGGGGGAGACAAATGAACAGATGTCTCCTTCCCCTAGATAGAAAACTGACAAGATACCAAAGTACAAATATTGCCAAAGCTCAACTTTGTGACCAATGAGTTGTATTGGGGTTAGGTATAGGAATATGGGTGAGGAGTCACAGGAGCAGAAATGACAGTGTGAATGAGTAACAGTTTGTGAAAGTATAATTCTGGAGTATAATGCACAACCAACAGGTAGCTCAACAGACTGGAAAATGTTTTCAGGTAACTTCAGTTAATCTGATCTGCTCCCAGGCAGCTCAGTTTATCTCAGACTGTCTCTCAGTAGTCCTTTGGTTTAATCCATGTTTGGGCCTGGGAACTAGTGCACCTAGTCAGTTTCAGAAACTGCAGCTCCTGAACTTAACTTTCTTGCAAGATAGAACATTTCACCTCTGCCTAGAATTCCCTGTTTTATTTCTAACATCCTGTGTTTTAGTGAGCTTCCATCCAACATGGAAGGTTTTAATCTTAAAGAAAGCCACTATATAACACATTATCTACAAAACCCCTCTGGAAAAACTGTCACAGTAGCTATGGAAATATCATTCCTGTGTCTACTGTGTATAAGGTCACCACCCCAGAACTGAATGTGAAGGTCACTGACATGGTCTTCTATATTCCAACTTCAGTGTGTCTGTCCTGGATCTGACTCACCACCTGAAGTCAAGTACAAACTCTATGCTCTCTCACAGACTAAAGCTTGCTGGTAATGTCTCAAGTTACACCTCCTAAATGGAACACTGTATCCAGGCTACTGAGATACCCCATTTCTCCCTTGTTCCCTTATATATTAGTTTTATTGTGTTTTGTGTTGTTGGGGCATAACTGAGAGCCTCCCACTACTAGTACTCTGAAGTATGTCCCCAACTCTTAATAAATAAATGTAATTAAAAAGTTGAAGTTAGGGCTGGAGAGATGGCTTAACAGTTAACAGCATTGACTGCCCTTCCAGAGGTTCTGAGTTCAATTACCAAACACAGGTCTGAAATCTACCAAGTAAAAACAAGGAAAACTGTACAAATAATCAACAAAACCAGGAGCTGGTTGTTTGAGAAAATCAACAAGATAAATAAACCCTTAGCCAGACTAACCAGGGGACACAGAGACAGTATCCAAATTAATAAAATCAGAGATGAAAATAGAGACAAAAAACTGAAGAAATTCAAAAAATCAAATCCTACTACAAAATCCTATACTCAACAAAATTTGAAAATCTATATGAAATGGGTGATTTTCTAGACAGATACCAGGTACCAAAATTAAATCAGTATGAGATAAACCATCTAAAAAGTATCATGGCCCCTAAGGAAATAGAAGCACTCATTAAAAGTCTCCCAAACAAACCCCAGGACCAGATGCTTTTAGTGCAGAATCCTCTCAAACCTTCAAAGACCTAATACCAATATTTCTGAAACTAGTTCCCAAAAATAAAAACAGAAGGAATGCTACCCAATACATTCTATGAAACTACAGTTACACTGATACCCAAACAACACAAAGACCCAACAAAGAGAATTTCTGACTATTTTTCCTTATGAATATTGATGCAAAAATCCTCAATAAAATTCTTGTAAACTGAATCCAAGAAGACAAAACCATCATTCACCATGATCAAATAGGCTTCATCTTAGGGATGCTGGGATGGCTCAATATATAAAAATCCAACAATGTAAGCCACTATGTAAACAAACTCAATGGGGGAAAAAAATCACATCATTTCATTGGATGTAGAAGTCTTTGACAAAATATAACACCCTTTCATGCTAAAAGTATTTGACAGATCAGGAATTCAAAGTCCATGCCTAAATATAAAAGCAAGTAATATACAGCAAACCAATAGCCAACAACAAACTAAATGGAGAAAAACATGAAGCAGTCCCACTAAGATCATGGACAAGACAGGGCTGCCCACTCTCCCATCTATTCAACATAGTACTTGAAGTTCTAGCCAGAGCAGTTAGGCAACAAAAGCAGATCAAAGGGATACAAATTAGGAGGAAATCAAGATATTACTATTTGTGAATGATATGATAGTATACCTAAGTGACAAAAAAAAAAAAAAAAAAACGAGAGAACACTAACAGCTGAAAAACAAGTTCAGCAAAGTTGCTGAATACAAAATTAGTAGCTCTCCTCTACTCTAAGGATAAACAGGCTGAGAAAGAAACTAGGTAAATGACACCCTTTACAATTGTTATAAATAATATAAAATATCTTGGTGTGACTCTAACCAAGCAAATGAAAGATCTGTATGACAAGAACTTCAAGTCTCTGAAAAAAAATTGACCTCAGAAGCTCTCCCATGCTCATAGATCGGTAGAATAAACATAGTTAAAATGGTCATTTTACCAAAAGCAACCTACAGATTCAATGCAATCCCCATTAAAATTCCAACTCAATTCATCACAGAAATAGAGCAATTCTGAAATTTAACTTGAATAACAAAAAAAAAAAAAAAAACCCAGAATAGCAAAAACCATAAAATCAATATTCTCAACAATAAATGATTTTCTGGGGAAATCGCTATCCCTGGCCTCAAGCTATACTACTGAGCAATAGTGATAAAAAATCAGCATGGTATTGGTACAGAAACAGACAGGTATCTCAATGGAATAGAATTGAAGACCCAGGAATGAACCCACAATTTTGGTTCCTTGATCTTTGACAAAGGAGCCAAAAACATCCAGTAGGGCAGCATTTTCAACAAATGGTGCTGGTTCAATTGGTGGTTAGCATGTAGAAGAATGCAAAGTGACCCATCTCTTTGTACAAATCTCAAGTTAAAGTGGATCAAGAACCTCCACATAAAACCGGTCGTGCTGATCTAAAGAAAAGCAAGTGGGAAAAAACCTTGAACACATTGGCACAGAGGAAAATTTCCTGAACAGAACACCAATGGCTTATGCTCTAAGATCAAAAATTGACAAATGGGACTTCATAAAACTGAAAAGCTTTTGTAAGGCAAGGACACTGTCAACAGGACAAAACGGTAACCCACAGATTCGGAAAAAATCTTTACCAACCCTACATCCAATCAAGGGCTAACATCCAAAATATAAAAAGGACTCAAGAAGTTAGATTCCAGAGAACCAAATAACCCTATTAAAATGGGGTACAGAACTAAACAAAGAATTCTCAACTGAGGAATAGCAAATGGTTGAGAAGCACCTAGAGAAATGTTCAATATCCTTAGTCATTAGGGAAATGCAAATCAAAATGACCCTGAGATTCCACCTTACATCAGTCAGAATAGCTAAGATCAAAAGCTAAGGTGACAGCAGATGTTGGTGAGGATATGAAGAAAGAGGAAGACTCCTGTAGCGATCACTGATCTCGCCAGCAAGAAAGACGCGCCACAACAGGATCCTTCTACAGGTGTTTATTGCGGGTTTGATTGCAGTTGCGAAAGACCCCAGCCCAGAAACCAGCCCTCCTTATATATGCTTAGGAGGACTGTGTCACCACCTGATTGGTGCATTCTGTGCGTCCTAATTAGCATACTCGGAGTCACCATGATTCAGCAAAAACAGGCAGGCGTGCATGTGCACTTAGGTTGTTTATCTCAAAACTGGCCTTCCTCCCTACGGGCTGAGTGCCATCTTGTAATGGCGAATACAGTGGCTTCCTACAGATTCCTCCATTGCTGGTGGGATTACAAGCTGGTACAACCACTCTGGAAATCAGTCTCATGGTTTCTCAGAAAATTGGAAATAGTTCTACCTGAGGACCCAGCTATACCACTCCTGGGCATATACCCAAAAGATACTCCAATATAACAAGGACACATGCTCCACTATATTCTTAGTAGCCTTATTTATAATAGAAGATGGAAACAACCCAGATGTCCCTCAAGAGGAATGGATACAGAAAATGTGGAACAATAACACAATGGAGTACTACTCAGCTATTAAAAACAATGACTTCATAAAATTCTTAGGCAAGTGGATGGAACTAGAAATATCCTAAGTGAGGTAACCCAGTCACAAAATAACATGATATGTACTCATTGATAAGTGAATACTAGCTAAAAAAGAAGCTTGGAATATCCATGATACAACTCATAAACCATATGAAACCCAAAAAGAAACAAGACCACATCAAAGTGTGGAAGCTACAGTCCTACTCAGAAGGGGAAAGAAGAAATATAAGGAGAGAAAGATCTGGAAGGGAGAAAGTAAGGGTAGGAAAAGGGGGGGGGGGTGTTCAGATACAGGAAATGGGAGCAAAGTACAGTTTCAGGATTTTGAAAGGAGCAGAGTAGCAGTTGGGGACGGGAAACTCTGGGTAGCTATTAGAAAGTCCCAGATGCCAGGGACACAAGAAGTTTCCAGGACCCAACAGGGGGACATTGACGGAAATACCCAACAAAAGGGAGACAGAACCTGTAGAGACCATACCCAAGGGATAATCACAGTCGCTAGTTGAGAGACTGGGCTACCCACCCACCTCAAAAATACTAATCCAGAACTACTCCTGTCAAAAGAAAATGTAGGGACAAAGAGTGGAGCAGAGACAGAAAGAAAGGCCATCCAGAGACTGCCCACCTAGGGGTGTCTTCCATCTGCAGACACCAAACCCAGACACTATTGCTGATGCCAAGAAGCACTTGCTAACAGGAGCCTGGTATAGCTGTCCCCTAAGAGGCTCTGCCAGAGCCTGACAAATATAGAGTTGGATGCAGGCATCCAAACATAGAACTGAGCACAGGGACCCCAATGGAGAAGTTAGGGTAAGGCCTGAAGGAGTTTGCAACCCCACAGGAAGAACAACAATATCAACCAGACCCCCTCCCCAAAGTTCCCAGGGACTAAACCACCAACCAAAGAGTACACATGGGGCACCCATAGCTCTAACTGGATATGTAGTAGAGGATTGCCTTGTCAGGTTTCCTCAGTCTGGGAGGGGAGCTTCTCAGTCCTGTGGAGGCTCGATGACCCTGGATAGGAGAATGCTAGGGCACTGAGACAGGAGTGGATGGTCAAGTCGGGGAGCTCCCTCTTAGAGCCGGGGAAGGGGAATAGGGGGTTTGTGGAGGGGAACTGGGAAGGAGAACATTTGAAATGTAAATAAAATAACCAAAAATTTTAAAAAATAATAAATTTGTAGTTCAAATCGTCACATTCTTCTCTGATGTGACAGTCTCCTTTGCTTGGTATCATCAGGATTCTGCTCTTTACACTGGTTCTGATTTCATGAAGACCTGTATCATTCTGAAGCAATTGTGAAACATCTCCCATAGAGTTGCAGCCTAGGGCAGATGGAAGAATTAACTCAAAAGACAGAAGAACCTCAAGCAGCTTTCTGTTAGGCAGTGGCCATCCCCTAAAGATGATTTTAGGGAAAGCCTTTGCACAACAAACATCAGGATGGTTGACAGTAGAGGGGATAGGGTGAGCAGAGCCTAGATTCTGTGGATGGAGAGTCAGGCTAAGGTTTCAATGGAAGATTTTAATATCCAATTTCCTCCCTGTTTGACCCAGTAAGCTAAAGCCTGTGCTTACTGGCTGACTGTGATTGCACCCCTTAGACACCGTATCATTCCTCCAGCTCAAGTTCAGCTTTCTAAGCTGCTCCTGATCTAATGTATCTCCAACCTTTCCAGAGCTTCACAGGATGAGTCAAACATGGATCCCATTGTAAACATGGAAATTTCCCCTTAAACACTATAAAAACTATAGTGACTTTATGTCTATTGCCTTTCTCTAATTTTCTTTTTTGTTGAATGTATGCTTTCTTTGAGTTCTTTTATTTTTACACAAATTTAGATTAGAACCCTGAAAGTTCAATAATCTAGAAATTCTTTTTTCTCTAATATAAAATATGTAGTTTGTTTCATGAAATTTGTCCCATGCAAATGATCTAACCATTTCAAAGTCTCAAATGCATATCCATTAATAAACCTGAACATTGTTTAATAGCACAATCATGGTAAAATCTTCAAATGGAAATCCCTGTTGCAGCCCAAACATTATTTACATATTAAAACCAGATGGGCTGTATATGGTGGCTCATGCCTCTAGCCTCAGCACTTGTGAAGCAAAGGCAGATGGATCCCTGTGAACTCAATGTCAGCTTAGTCTATGTAGTGAGTTTCAGGACAGCCAGAGCTATGCAGTGGATTTCCTAACCAAATAACATTTGTCCTGTAGGGAGCAACTTTAGAATCAGTGTACCACAAGGGAACAGCAAAAGGTGGGCTGGAGAGGTGGCTCAGTAGTTAAGAGCACTGACTGCTCTTCCAGAGGTCCTGAGTTCAGTTCCCAGCAACCACACCATCTATAATGGGATCCAATCTCCTCTTCTGGTGTGTTTGAAAACAGTATACTCAAATAAATCTTAAAAAAAAAAAATAGCATCAAAAGGCCAAAAGATTGAGAGTCTGCGAATCTAACCACCTCCTCCAAGTATTATATACAATGTATTAAACTTTCTGGTTTGTTTGTTGTTGGGGTTTATTCTGTTGTATTTTGTTTTGGCTTGGATGTGTGTGTGTGTAGCTGAGGTTGTTGTTGTTTTGAGACAGTTTCTCTGTGTCACAGAACCCTAGCTGTCCTGGAACTCACTATGTAGATCAGGATGGCCTAAAACTCAGAGATCCATATGCCTCTGCCTCTTGAGTGTTGAGATTAAAGGCATACACCTCCATGCCCCCTTCTTTGTTTGTTTTTATTTTGGAAAAAAATGTAGACTGAGAAAAAAATTAATAAACTAAAGGTTTCCCGGGCTCCCCAGTATTAATATTTTATGAAACTAGCTGACTTCATCATTCTTGGTTTCTCTATTTATTTATAATAGACACTCATAGATAGATAGATAGATAGATAGATAGATAGATAGATAGATAGATAGATAGATAGATATGGATGGTTGGATGTATATGTAGCATGTAGTTTAGCATGGGCTTTTTAGAACTACACACTACTTATATACACACACATTTTCTCCATAAAAATTTGAAAATAAACATTTGCTAAAATGTTTATAAGCCTCCCTCCCCTTCAATAACTCAGTTTGTAAGTCGTTTGATAAATATTTGTAACATAAACAACCTGTCCTGTTTTCTTGATGAGGTCCACTCAGAGCAGATGGTACTAGACTTTAGTAAAATGGTAACTAAGTAAGGCTGTTTGCTGTCTCCTTTGAGACAGACGATCATCTATAAGCCTCCAGTTCTCTGATACAATCAGGACCACATGCTATGTTCATATCTGTGTCTCAATCTTTGTAAAATTCATCTGAGGAAGTTGTTCTGTGGGTCAGATTCCCAGATCAGCAGTCCAAGCCCTGCAGTTGGCATGGTTATTTTTTCCTTGTCGATGTTCTCTAAATAAGACAAATATAAGGCAGCCAGTATCTTTCCTTCATTTGACTTACCCCCCATCACCAAGTGTCTAATGGTAATATTGTGTCCTATGTCCCCACAAACATGATAAGAGCATTAGAACAATGCAGATCCTTAAGAAGATTATAGTACTATTGAAAGACCAGACCTACTCTTTCTTGGAACCAGCTTCCATCTTAAAAGGAAAAATAAAGCCTGAGAACTTGACCTGCAGCAGAACCCAAGCTGCAACCACATACAAGGAAGGACCCCACAACTTGTCCTTGGCCAGAGTTATTCCCTAGCTACTTCCTAGCAACGGTTAATCAAAGATTAGTCTGATTGTTTCAGATGTACTTTCAGACCCTTTGTGATTTTATATGGTCTTACTTCAGAGCATCTACCTGTTGGCTTACAGTAGACATTCAGTTAGATACTTGCCAGGCTAGACTCCCCCCACCCCTTGTCCTCATTATACACTTACATTTTCTAAAAAAACCTTGTCCCAGTGAGAGTTTGGGGCTGCAACACCAAACCATCCTGCGGTGAGTACGCCCAAATTCAAGTTTGTAATAAAGAGACCCTAATGTGATTGCATTAGAAAAGACTCCTTGCTTCCTGGCACAACACCATTAGCTCTGATTTTACATCTATGTTAGTCATATTAATTTCATCTGAGCTGAGATTTACATATATTTACACTTCATATAACAAAAAACAGAATACTATCGCTTTCTGTTCTGATTTAGTTAATTAAATTTCTTTGTAACCAACAAAGAGATTGCTTCTCATGATATCTAAGAAGATGGTACAACTACCAAATTAATATGCATGACTAACAATATCTTTGGAATTAGGGCAATTGAATTTTTATTGTTGCCTACCCACTCCAATGTGTGTACATATTCAGATAGTGCACTACTCAACCATCCCTCCTCCTCCAAGTGTTATATACAATGAATTAAACTTTCTGGTTTGTTTGTTTGTTGTTGAGGTTTGTTCTGTTGTATTTTGTTTTGGCTTAGATGTGTGTGTGTGTAGCTGAGGTTGTTGTTGTTTTGAGACAGTTTCTTTGTGTAACAGAACTCTAGCTGTCCTGGAACTCACTCTGTAGATCAGGATGGCCTCAAACTCAGAGATCCATATGCCTCTGCCTCTTGAGTGTTGGGATTAAAGGCATACACCACCATGCCCCTTTTTTGTGTGTTTTCATTTTGGAAAAAAAATGTAGACTGAGAAAAAATTAACAAACTAAAGGATTCCCAGGCTTCCCAGTATTAATATTTTATAAAACTAACTGACTTCATCATTCTTGATTTCTCTATTTATTTATAATAGACACTCATAGATAGATAGATAGATAGATAGATAGATAGATAGATAGATAGATAGATAGATAGATAGATGGTTGGATATATATGTAGCATGTAGTTTAGCATGGGCTTTTAAAAACTACATACTACATGCATACACATACATTTTCTACAGAAACATTTGAAAATAAACATTTGTTAAAATGTTTATAAATCCCCTGCCCCTTCAATAACTCAGTATGATTTCCCTTTTAAAAAGACTATTTCCAGATGGACATGATGGCACATTCCTATAACCCCAGCACTCGAAAGATAGAGGCAGGAGGATTTAAAAGATTCAAGAACAACCTGTGCTACATAGCAACTTTAAGGCTAGATTGGTAAACTGTCTCAATTTTTTCTCTTACACTTCTGCAGTACAAGCACCAAAAATCAGGAACTGAACACTGACACAACTAAAAGAATACTACTGCTCATGCTATAAAGTTCATGTTGCCATGACTTGGGATGCAGAGGCAGGTGGATCTCTGTGAGTTCAAGAACAGCCTGGTCTACATAGCAAGTTTCAAGACAGCCAGGGCTACACAGTGAGACCCTTGTCTCAAAAAATATGGAAGAACGACTATTGAGTATTATAAAACGGAAGGGAGGAGAGCTTGCAGTGTCAGAAGGCCTTAGGCAGGAACTGGCATTACATTGTTAGCTCTGTTCTGTTCTATTCAGTCAATCAGAGTATGGGCTGAGGAAAGGACTTGGTATAAAAAAGGATGTGGGCTGGAATCATGTCTGCAGTATATAGTCTAGCACAATGATTTTCCATGAATCTACTAGAAGCAACATGGTTCACTTTAAACCTAAATATTACTGACTTGGGGACACTGAGATATTCTTTTCTCTGATAAAAGATTGGACTGAGGAAAATATTATTCTTCAGGACAGTGAGTGATATGTTGGGAACCAGGAATGCTGCAGAAGTCCTCAAACTTTCTAATTTTTAAGTTTTACTGTGTGTATCTATCTGTCTGTGTCTGTCTGTCTGTTTCTGTATGATGTGGGAGGAATGCCATGGTAAGCATACAGTTGGTTCTACTTTTATGTATGTTTCAGTAGTCCAACTTAGACCACCTTGCCTGAAAAATGCCTTTAGCCACTGAGCCACATCACTGGCCCCAAGATTTCCAAATTATAAGGCAGGTCTTCACCAGTGGGTAGTTATAGTTCAGGAGACTCAAGGAGATATTTTCTCTCCTCTTTGTTTGAAACCATTTTATTTCAATTTCTGCATGTCTGGTAATGTCCCAGGGGTTGGTAGCTTTCCTAGTGAAGCTCTAAGGTGATTTTGTTATAGTGGTAGCAGTGATGGTACTGCTGGTGCTGATGAGGGTTGGGTTGTAAGTCTCTTAGAGTCTTACTCCCAAAGTTATATTAAGCATATGTACCAAGCTATCTATAACTCTTGCTTGTGCTAATGCCATAAACTATAATGCACTAAGAAACAACCACAAGGGCAATTGTAGAAGACTAGCTGTGCAGCTTCCTGGATGATGTCCCCTTATACAAAGGCCTTCATCTTGTCTCTCATGTGGTCTCCTCTTTAGATCTCCTGAGTCCAGCCCCTCATCTTGGATAAGCAGAATTTGTAGATTGATGAAAAGGTTAAAATGAAAGAATGTTTGAGAATGACCACTAAATCACAGACATAGTGTGCCATCACTAAGTAGATTAAAGAACATGCAGATGCTTGCCTGGAAGAACCTCTGACTCAAGAAACTCTGAAAGTATAAGCAAGTTCCCAGTACCCACACAGTGGTTCACCACTGCCTGCAACTCCAGAATCAAAAATCTGAAACCCTCTTGTATCTTCCTTGAGCACCAGGCATAAATATGATATACACATGCACATGCAGGGACTCTTGAGTACACATACAATTTTTAAAAGAATAATTATTTTTAGATTTTATTTTGTATATATGGATGTTTTACCTGAACTTATGTATATACTACATGAATGCCTGGTGTCTATGGAGGCCAAAAGATGGTGTTGGGTTCCCTGAGACTTAAGTTATAGACTGTGAGTCACCATGGGATGTTCTGGGAATTGAATGTAGGCCCCTAGAAGAACAACAAGGGTCCTTAATTGATTATCTGTCTCTCTAGGCCCTGATAATTATGCATATTCATATATGTGCATATAGACATATATGTATGTACGTAAGTATGTCCACACATGTACACACATAAATAAAAGTTAAAAATTAGAAACGTTGTGGACTTCAGTAACTTTCCTAGCTCCCACATATCACTCACTGTCCTGAAAAATAATATTTTCCTCAGTCCAATCTTTTATCAGAGAAAAGAATATCTCAGTGTCCCCAAGTCAGTAATATTTAGGTTTAAAGTGAACCATGTTGCTTCTAGTAGATTCATGGAAAATCATTGTGCTAGACTATATACTGCAGACATGATTCCAGCCCACATCCTTTTTTATACCAAGTCCTTTCCCCAGCCCATACTCTGATTGACTGAATAGAACAGAGCTAACAATGTAATGCCAGTTCCTGCCTAAGGCCTTCTGACACTGCAAATTCTCCTTCCTGCCTCTTTATAATGGTCAATAGTCATTCCATGTTTTTTGAGTCATGGGTTCACTTTGCAGCCCTAGATGTTTTGAAAGTTGCTATGCAGACCAGGCTGGCCTGGAACACATAGAGGTCCACTTGCCTCTGTCTCTCAAGTTTTAAGATTAAAGGTGTGTGCCACCCAGTCCAGAATCTTCCAGCATGTTTAAGCTGAAAGAAATGCAGTCTACTTGGAGAGGCCATATTCCCAGATGGTATCAGTCAACTACAGGATTGAATGGCAGCCATGATGCAAGTCTTCAGCATCCAGTCCAGACTTCAGACTAAACCATGTCTCAGGTACTTGAAGTGAAAATAACTCAACAAAGCCCAGTCAACCGCAGGAACATGAGCAGTAGGTTAATTTTGCTGTAATAAAGAACCACAGTCTTGTCAATGGTAATGAATGCCTATAACCTCAGCACTCAGGAGGCAGAGGCAGGAGGATTGCTGCAAGTTCAACACCAGCCTGATCTACACAGACATATTGCAGGTCATTCAGGACTACAAAATTTTTAGATCTTATCACAAAAACAAAACGAGGAGGAGGAAGCCAAATAAACTAACAACAGCAAAACCAGTACCATAAACTATGTGGGTTGAAACAAGTGTGTATTCTGTCACAGTTCTGGCGACTATAACTAACTTTGCTGCTGTTATGAATATCCGATATGTGACCCCCATGAAAGGGTCTGTTCTACTCCAAGGGCTCACAACCTACAGGTTAGGCAAATAAATGCTAAGCGTTTTACAATGTCAAGTAAAAGTTTTCAACTCTGAACTCTTGACTCAAAAGTCAGTAGTACCGAGGTGGAAAAGTCCTGCATTGGCAGTTTCTAAACAGTTCTCAACCTGTTTGTCCTGACTACTTTGGTAGTGAAACACTCAAGCAGAGGTCTCTTAGGATCATCAGAAAACATAGATATTTACATTGCAATTCATAACACTAGCAAAATTACAATTATGAAGTAGCAACAAAGTTAATTTTTTCCCCTGAGACAGAGTATTTCTGTGTAACAGCTCTGAATGTTCTTAACTTATGTGTAGACCATACTTGCCTTGAACTCACAGAGATCTGCTTGCCTCTGCTCCCCAGTGCTGGGATTAAAGGCATGAGTCACCACACCTGGCCACAACAAAAATAATTTTATGGTTGGGGTCACCACAAAATGAGAAATTGTATTAAAGAATGTCAGCATTAGGAAGGTTGAGAACCACTGTTTTAAACGGTGTATCTCAGCATTAGTGTTTATCCCAGGCAGAAGGGAATATCCTCAGACCTTCATCCACAGACCTAAACATGCTAACTTGAACTCTGACCCAATAAAGTCATCAGGAAAACTACAAATTTCTAAATGTTTTGCATTTCCAGGCTTCTGTATAAACAACAGAGCATAAACAGAAGGAAAAGGAGCTTCAAGGTGTCAGGAAATAAGGACAGGTATGGTGGTCCAAGCCTTTAATCTCAGCACATAGGCAGGCATAGCTCTGTGAATTTGGAGCCCACTCTAGCCTATAAAGAAAGTTCCAGATTAGACAAGACTAGCTGCATAGCTACACTCTGTCTCAAATCAACAAAAACCCTAGCAAAACTTACCCACCACCACCACCACCAACAACAACAACAAAACTAACCAAACAAAAAGGATGCAATTACATAATACATCAGGCAGGCTAAGGCAGAGGGGCTTCAAGGCTTCCTAGGGCTGAGTAGAAAGGAAAAATAACTGTCAAAAAATCAATAACCAACAAAAACCCAGGAAACTTTGTCTCTAAAATAAAAATAAAAGAATTAAAAAAAAAAAAAAACAAAAAGGAAACAAAAAAAAAAAAAAAGAAAGAAAGAAGGAAAAAGCTAAGAGGCCGTGGTCTATGCCATTAATTCCAGCACTTGAGAGGCAGATGCAGTCAGATCTTGGGGAGTTTAAGACCAGCCTGGTCTACAGAGCTAGAGTAACCCTGTCTCAGAAACAAAACAAAACAAAAAACAAAAACAGAAAAAGTTGATAGACATCTCAGTGATTAACAGTATTGCTGTTCTTCCTGAGGGCACAAGTTTGAGTCCCAGGTCGGATGGCTCACAGCCTGTTGTAACTCCTCCAGGACACCCAACACCTGGCTTCTAAGGCTACAAACCCACGTGCAGATAGATACACACCCATGCACATAATTTAAAATGATAAAAATACATTTAACTCCCCCTTTCCAAAAGCCTCAGAACTGGGTATGGTAATGGTTGTCAAATCCAGCTCTTCAGAGATGAAGGCTAGAGGCAGGAAAGAAAGAAAAAAAAAATGTAAACATAAATGTGATTTTTAATAAACTGCCTAACTCCCTTTTTCCTATTTTTTTTAATTTAATTATTGTCTTGCTTCTGTTTTTAACTCTGCCACTTTCTCTTGAAATCTAGGCTTTAGCAAAGAAAACACAGAACCACAAAAATATTTTAAAAAAAGATTAATAATCTATACAAGTAGTTTTAGAAAATAGGTTGCTATATTTGTTATAAAATTATTTATAGAAACGTATTCACATACTCTAGTTTAACCTATTTTTGACAATTCATGAAACATATTTTAATTCAGTGCATGTGTTGTTACTGCTGTTGCCCTGCAGACTTCCTGATTCGTCCAGAGGCTATCCAGAGGTCCCCCGTCTGCCTGCCTCCTATCTTACTATAGGAGTGCTGAGACCACAGGAGCTGACTGTTCTTAGTTCAAGGGATCCAACTCAGGCCTGAATGAGGAAGTTCTTTAATCTCTCAGGGTCCATCTGCGGAGTGGGACAGTGTTTTTCTTTGGCTATTGTGAGGCTTGAGTATGAACAGTTGCTGTGGAAAGTGCCCAGCGCACACAAGCTCCCTGGCAGTTATCTGTTGCAGTGAAGTCGGCTCTTGAGGCACCAGGTCAGAATTGGCTGTGAACTCACAGGGTGTGGTTCTCCTTGGCCCTTTTGTGTTTCCTCTCCTGAGAAGGTTCAGTGACAGTCATTCCCCGTTTTGGAAAATTGGTGTTACCAGACTCTTTCTAGATGGTCTTGATACAAAGTGAAAAAGACATGAGAGGGAAAGAGATACCCTTAATATTTAACACATAAAAACTGATACTAAGTTTCTTTTTCTCTTTCTCTCTTTCATGCCCTTCCTCAGCCCGTGTGTGTGTGTGTGTGTGTGTGTGTGTGTGTGTGTGTGTGTGTGTGTGTGTGTGTTCAGGCATGCAGACAAGCATGTGTGGAGACCAGAGGTCAATGTTCTGTGTCTCCCTTCATCACAGTCCAGTATATTTTTAAGAAGAATACTAATTAATAAGGATCTCAACTAAAACAATTTGTTATATATACATACCAAAATTTAGTTATATCTACTTTGTAGAACTCTGGGCCTTTTTCAGATATGAAGTCATATTTCTATGTTAAAGAACAGAATTGGTCAAAGGAGAGAGTGCAGACAAAAGCTTCACAGTGAAAAACACCAGTGGACTGGCCACCTGAAGAAAAAACAAAATGAATGGAAGTTGTTCTAAGAAAATTTTAATAAGTGAATTGGGAAGTTAGAATGGAATTTGTGTGTATGTGTGCTGTTGTATGTGTAGTATACACACGTTTGGGTGGGTATGTACATGTATGCATGACACTTTATTTCTGAGACAGGATCTCTTACTGAATCTCAAGCTCACCGGTCTGACTAGGCTGGCCAACAAGCTCCAGAGATCTGCCTGTCTCTGCCTGTTCAGTTGCTTGATACAGACAAGCACTACTGTACCTCTCTTTATGTGGGTGCTGGGGTACCAAACTCGAGTCCTCGTGCTTGTGTGGCAAACACTTTACCTACTGGGGTTTCTCCCAAGTCCTACAAGCTGTCTGTTTTGGGAGATAGCAAAGCTGAAAGGCAGAACTGGGCTCACATCTATCCGTGGATGAAATGATCAGAAAGAAGGAAGAAAACAATTTTGAAGAAGCATCCAGTACAACTGAAGAAGCAACCACATCAGGCTCTGGCAGGATCTACTGAGAGAGATCTTGCAAATTGAAATGCCCTCTTAGGTGATAACAGTCCAGAAAGTCCTTGCTCTTCTGCTCCAACCTGGCATGGCACGGTCCTCGTCTGTTTGCTAGAGACTTCCCACAGAGGAATGACAGGATAGACCCCTGAAGCTGGGAGTGGAGCGCCATGCTTCTCCTCAGAAACCAGGGATGACAATCTAAGGCGGGAGGAGAGTGAGTCAGGGGAGCTGGGCAGACCTCTCCATCGGGGAAGCAAGTGTGTGCAGATACACCAATACTTGAGAAGCGCTCCATCACTTCACAGAACTTTCTTGAGATTACTTCCCTTTCTTTCATTACTGGTATGTATGAGTCATGATCTTAATCTCCCTGAGGAGATTCTGAGTGATTCTGAAATTCAGAGGCAAACCATGAGAGGCCTTTTGTACTTGCATTCTGAGTGAGTGGCAGGTGACAGGAAGCCTAGGGGCTGAGGACCAAAGAGCATCACCAGGCAATACAGAGGCGGGAAAGTTCCTGTGCCTGAGGGAGCTCTGGATGGGGAGAGGGACTATAAATGATATGCTGCTTGGCTGCCAGTAGCTGCTTGACAAGAACTCAGTTCTAAATCAGCATGACACCCCTCCCCTCCTGTGTGCTATCGCTCCAGCATCTTTACTGCTGCCAGCTGAAGGACAGTGGAGAGACTGGCCATTGGTGGCTTGTCACCTTCTGTACCTGAGGCATGGGCAGGTAAATGAAGAGAACAAAAACTTCTTTCCTGCAGACTCAGAGCCAGAGATAGCCAGATAAACTCTAAAAAAAAAAAAAAAAAAAACCCAAAAGAACCTTCTTCTACTGAGGATGTGAGAACAGAGAATGAACTTGCTACTTCTGCTTGGAAACCGTTTCCTGTGTGCTCCAGATCCAGACACTCAGCATTGGGTACCCAGCATTCGGAGCCACAGTGTTGCTATTAGGCCCTGATCAGGTAGCACACACATCCTCAGCTTTGTCTTCTTTGCCTACATTCATATTATCTGGTTTTAATCATAAATGTTGAGTTAAGTTTCCTCACAATACAAAATACCTTTTTACCCAGTGAGTGCTTTGTGCCCCTGCCTAGCTTCTATGTTTTCATTTCTAGAAGTTCACAGAAATGTTCCTACCATCATTAAAGTTTCCTCTAGCATACAGATCCAGTTTCAAAGAAACAACCCTAACACTTATCCATAACAACATTGGAAATGTCTTCCAACTTTCCATAGCACTTACTGCTTTCCCTTGTTCTATAAGCTAGGAGCACGTGAATGCAATCCTAGCTACCTGAGAAAGCTAAAGCAGGAGTATGGCAGATTCAAGGGTGGTGGTGATAGATGTCACTCCATGGTCGTTTAGTTTATTTACCTAGTATGTTTAAGGCTTTGGGTTCAAGATCTACTTCTGGGGACAAGTACTCCCCCTGCCCTCTCTCTCTCTCATTGGATTCTTTGCAAATGAGCCCTGTGACTCAGACTTGCCCAACAAGATATTTTGGGAACCTAAAAAATATAGACATTAATAAATGTTAGTCAAAACAGGATCTTTAAAGTCATACAACTGAACGTATTAAAGACATAATTTAACTTTGATGGTTGGATGGAACTTCCTATTCACTGGCTTCATAATCCATAGCATCTAAGTGAAGGAAATGCTGGTGACATGATTTTACAGTCAACATTTCTGGGTCTTAGAAATGCACTGAACTTAATCAAATGTAGCATTTTCTTTAATTCAGAGTGGGAAAAATATTAATGACACCATTTGAATCAGAGTCAGTTTAATTCTCTGAAAGAATCCTTAGGAAAAAGTACTCTAAATTAATTGCATCATTTTATAGACAAACATAATCAGATTGGCTTATGACAGGGCAAACCCCTTAACCATCCCGGGTTCCGCTGCCTAATTTATAAAAGGTTCAGTTCACAGGTCAGCAGTGGCAGCTCGATCCACTCACAAACACTTCACGGATACACCAGCAGTCAAGTTCAGTAGAGTTAGGATAACAAACAGGTATCAGCAACAGATGTATGAACCAGCAGAGCTATCCAGACCTCAGCCTCAGCATGAGCCAGCAGGAGGAAAAAGGAAGAAACCTAGGAAAAGTTCTTGGCTCTGCCTCTCTCATGGAAGTGAAAATCAGCAAAGACTGGAGACCCACAAGCTTTACACGGTTAGCTGTACCAGCGAGCCAAGCTCGTCTCCACCACTGTCCATGAATCCCATTTATACACTCCAAACATCATGTGTCCTCCACGTGTCTTGCCTCAGTACGTGCATCCAGTCAGCCCAAGTCCACGGAAGCAGCAACAAACTGCAGCACACCACCAAAAGTTTTTTGGTGCATTTCTCTCTATGAAGTCTTGACAAATGCAGCTCAACTACAGAGTCTTCTGTAATCACTTCAGATTGTTTCTGCAAGGCACTGCTAGAATATGTAATGCAATAAATTCTATTAGGTCCCAGGGTTGTAAGTGATACAAAGAACCAAAGGCCCCAGTCCATTCCTTCAGTCTTCAGAGTTACTTCCTAACCAGTTACATACACCAGGTCTCCAATCCCATCCTGCCTCCTACAACTTGTCATACAGTCAAACAGGATGAGATGAAATCCAAAAAGTTACCTTTGAAGAGGAAGTCGGAAAACCTTTTAGTCTCACAATCTATGATTATATCCTTTATTACAAAAATTGGCAGAAGTTAGGAACTGAAGAGATGGTCCTGCAGTTAAGAGCACTGGCTGCTTTTGCAGAGGACTGGGTTCAATGCCCAGCACCCACATGACAGCTCACAATCATTTGTAACTTCAGTGCCTGGGAATCAACACCCTCCTCTGGCCTCCAGAGGTACCAGGCATACGTATGGGCATATACATAAAATAAAAACTTTTAAAAGAAATTTGAGTGTGCCTTATTACTATGACCAATATTAAATTCTCATTTTAGTTAGATGACAAAATCTTCACAGTTATAAAGTTTTTATTGGTTCTAACTAGCATATAGCATCTGGGAGCTGGCTCGATGACTCGGTGGTTACAATCATGAGGACCAGAGTTCAGATCCCAGACACACAATAAACCAGATGCCCCACAAAATGTCTTTAATTCTAGTTCTGAGGGATCTGAGACCCTCTTATGATCTCTGCACCTACAGCCATGCACACCAACGCATACACACTTAAATAAACATATTTTTTAAAAAGAAAATAAGACATAGCATTCTAATTATGACAACATTCCTAATATTCTTGTTAAACTATATGCTTTTAAAATCATTGAGTCAGTTAACGTAGTCTTCAGAAACCTCTAAGCTTTTGGTACCATCGTTTAGTTTTTTAAAGTTTTATTATTTTATGTGCATAGGTGCTGGTATGAGTATGCAATGCCTGAGGTGACCAAAAGAGGGCGTTAGATCTCCTAGAACGAGTTACAGAATATTGTGAGCTGCCTGCCAGCCACATGGGTTCTTGAAATAGAATCTGGGTCCTCTGCAAAGCCAGTAGTTTTATTTTTCCTATTTGCAATTATGTGTATGTGTCTCTGTGGATATGTATACGTGAGGGCCAGAAAAGGGTGTAAGATTCTTGGGAGCTGATGTTGCCAAGCTGCTTGATGGGAACTGAACTGTGGTCCTCTGAAAGAGCAGCAAGCAACTGCAATGGTTGAGCCATCTCTCTAGCCCTGGTACTATCATTTTATCTAGGGTAACTTTTAAATGTTAACTTAAATTCGGGGTTTTGTTCACATCTCTGAAATTCCCAATGTAACCCTAATGACCCATCCTCACTTTCCCCATTCATTACAGTAGAGGTTTAGGAAGCCACCTGGGCCTCTTTTTCCCCCTGAATAATTCACTGCCTTTGCCTTCAGAGGAAAAGCATTAACCTACTAGAAAAACCCTAAGAAATATTTTCAATGAACTGCTTTATTTTGAATCAGTGGGAAAATGCTACCAAAATTTCCCAATCAGGTGTGTGTGTGTGTGTGTGTGTGTGTGTGTGTGTTTGGACTAGGAACATGTATATGTCTTCAAATGTCCCATCTCAGAACCACTTTCCCAGCCCCACAATTCTAAATTAAATAAACAAACAATAACAAGGCAAAAACCATCCTGAGAAAGGTTTATGTGTGAGCTGTTTCATATTTTAGTTTTGGGCTTAATTCATACCTCACAAAAACACCCAGGTCCAACCCACGTCTTCAGGGGAAATACTCTCTTATGGAATATAACTCTGTGTTATTCTGGCAGTTTTTGTGTATATAACACTGAACTATAAGTAATCTCCCTCTTTGTCCTTATTCTCATAATACATATGTTTTGAAAAGTCACTGTCTCAGTTCCACAGTGGGTGAGAAGCCATGAGTAATACGGGAAGTGATTTAAAAGGAAAAAACACACATAAAGGGGATTTTACATGCACAGAAAAAACACGCATAAAGGGGATTTTGCAAACACAGAGCCTCGCTGAATATTCAGAGCCCTGTTGGCGACACTGGCTGATGTGACTTTTTTTTTTTTCTTAATTGGGTATTTTATTTATTTACATTTCAAATGTTATCCCCTTTCCCCATCTGGAGCCCTCCTATCCCATTCCCACTCCCTCTGCTTCTTTGAGGGTGCTCCCCTACCTACCCATCCCTGCCGCTGGCTGCCCCTCTCACTGCCTAGCATTCCTCTACACTGAGGCATTAAGCCTTCACAGCACCAAGGGCCTCCCCTGACTTCATCTTCACCCTAGGAGGCCCCTGCAGGGCACATGCCAGGCCCCACCCCCAAAGGCCAGGCTCCCTAACCCACAAGCATCCGGACCCCAGGACACTACCAGTTAGAGGCTCTGCCTCCCGCCGCACGTTTCCTTCAGAGCAGGCTCTTGACTCAGTTTCCTTATTTTGCCTTACCTATTGGGGGCAGGGCAAGAGTTCCCAACAGATTTCCTGCAGCAGTCAAGGCTGTCCACAGCCCTCCGGATTTACTTTCATATTTAGTTAGGCTCTACCCACAATGCATTTGTAAAAAACTGAAATGAAAAAAAAAAAAAAAAAAAAAAAAAAAAAAAAAAAAAGCATGGTGGTTAACCTAATTCTCTGTCGTTACTTGTAATAAGAGTGTAACTTTGTTTCATTTTCATCACATTTGGCATGCTGATTTTATGTTTTATTTTAAATGGTTATGGCATAGATCCTTTAAAAAAAATCTCCTTAGTTAGAAAAGATCCTACATAGGAATTATAGACAGAGATTGGCATTACTGTTTAGTTGGTCTGAAGGTTGTGGGTTATTGTTAACTTGTTTAATACTGTCTCCCCTCACACCCATACTTGACTAACTTGAGCAATTGTGGCTAGCAATTGGGGAAAATTAAGATTACATTTAGTCCATGGTATCACTAGAAAACTTTTAAAAAAGAGATTACTTGTTTATAAGTATTCTGTAACATTCTAGTTACACACATGTATTAACCTTCAAAGTGTCTGGAAAAAATATGCAAAAAAAGAATCATTTAATTAAAACACTGAGAAGTGTTTTAATTAGTTTTGAACTTACTAAAAATTCATTTCTGTTAAAAATCAGTAAATTTCCATTGTAAGCAATTATGGAGGGAGGGGGAAGCCCTTATAGAAGAAACCATCTTTCCCAGATATTATTAGCATAAGCATGTGCCTGATGCACTGTCCTAATATGGTTTGATCCAGTTTGGATTTTTGAGACAGACTCACCTTATGCAGCCTAGAGTGATCTTAACCTCCCTGTGTAAGGGTTTACCACTTGTACTCTTTTAAAATATTTCAACTTGTATAATTGTGTATGGATGGGGAAAAATCTAGAAGATGATACATGAAATTGACAGTGTTTACATAAATCCTCAGGATTTCGAGTCCAGTGACCACTTAAGAACACACTCTTCTTTGTATGAGGTGGTGATGATGGGGAGGCAGTGAGATGTAAATGGGGTGTCTATGGGGTCCAGAAGAGGGCACTAGATCCTTTACAGTTCGACTCAGAGGCAGCTGTGAATTGTCCAAAGTGGAAAAGCAACGTGTTCTTTTTGCTCGTTTGTTTGGTGGTGGTTTGTTTTGTTTTCAAGACAGAGCTTTTCCATGTAGCCCTGATTGTCCTGAAATTCAGTCTGTAGACCAGATTGAACTCATAGAGCTCTTCCTGCCTCTGCTTCCCAAGTGCTGGGATTGTAAGCATGTGCCACCTTGCTCAGCAATTATTCTGCTGTTGTTTTGTTTTGTTTGAGACAAGATCTTATAGTGTAGCTCTGGCTATATAGAGAGCAAGGTGGCACATGCTACCCTTCCAGCTCCAAGAGACCCTCTTGCCTTTCCCTCCTGCACACCCAGCTACAACAGTGAGCTACTGCTGAAGCCCCCAGATTTTAAAGATTACACTTTTTATTTAGTGTGCTTGTGGGGATTTTTCAAGACAGTGTTTCTCTGTGTAACCCATGCTGTCCTAAATTTGCTTTGTAGACTGGGAACGAACTCAGCCTCAAACTCAGAGATAATACCTGCCTCTGTCTACCAAGATCTGGGCTCAAAGTTGTGCACTAACATCACTCAGACAGACTTTGATAAGGATGTTTCCTAACCCCGAGGAGCATTTGGAGCTGCAGAGACCTAACTAAAAATAGAACTTGGTCACTCAACCTTGCAGAACTATTGATCCTTAAGTTAAACACTGAATTTAAAACGCTGACAATAATTGGCATCCTAAGGTTCAAATGACAGAACCTTGCTTAATGGTATAAATGTTACAGACACTTCAGTATCTGATACAGATGCCAAAATGCCTATCAGAGATTAACTCAATTGTGAAGGTAATGGACTAGAACTAAGGTTTGCATAAATGACTTCAACCCATAACTCAAGCCAGAGAGTGACATTTCAATGTTAAAAAACTCTCCACAAAAAAAAAATCTGTATCATAAAAAGGTGTATTGTTCTTTAAAAATGACTAGAGGCTTAAAAACCACCACACTGACACACACACACACACACACACACACACACACACACACACACACACACAAGACACCAAGAGAGATCTTGCTAAAACAAATGTCACCACTTGTCATTTTAAAGAATTATGTCACAATCCTGCCTCTCTGTATTCATTATTCATGCCCTTTTGTAATTCTTTCTTTCTGAGTGTGACTTGAATTCATACTGACTCATTTCTAAGGAATAGAATAAGACAAAAGGAAAGGAGAAAGCATGCTCTCTCTTCCTCTCTCCTTCTCCTCCTCCCCCCTTTCTTCCCTTCCTCTACTCTCTGGCTCTGGAGAAAGCCACCTATTGTATGCAGCACTACAGAGAAATCAGGAACTGTGTGTCCAGCCAGCAAGACCGTGAGTCTGCCAACAGCCATGGCTTTTCCCACTTGAGCTTCAAGATGACAGCTTCAGTGTAGCCTTAAGGAAGACCTTGTTTCCCCTCCCTCATCATAAACCAAACTAACCCTGTCCAGATTCCTTATCTCCAGATATTAGATGCAGTTTCAAGTGTTGGACTCTATCCTACTCTTACTTTTACCAAGAAATGGAGCCCTTGCTTAAGCACACCTGGGACACTTCTGTTCTGAAAAGCTTCTTCAGCATAAAAAAATTACACACACACACACACACACACACACACACACACACACACCTTAATGGCCCTTAAACACCTTGTTTTTTACAAGAATTTTCTTGCCAACCTTTCCACATCAGCCTCAGGGGTCTATGCCTCAATGGACTGTGGAGTCTGAGAAGCAAGACTGTCTTCAAACGGGGAAGTTCACTAGAAAAAGAAAACACCAAACTAACCAAACAAACAATGACAACAACAAAAACAAAAAGACCAAAAAGAGTATTTTGTGAACATTTCACTTGATTATGAATATACATGGCCAATGACTAGGTCATAAGAATAGTTTATCTGAGGTAAATATTTTGACAGGTATAACATGTTAGCTATTCAATATACTTGCTACTCAATTAATAGACTGTGCTGCGTATTAAACATTTAACAAGCATTTGACTTTTTCTACGGATGGAATTTATATCATTACTATTATCTCACTAATTTTTCTGGTTTTGTGTATTTGTTTACTGTGTGTTTATGCGTATTCACACACATGCATTCCTCCCCACCACTCTTGGGTTTTTGTTTTGTTTTAAAGATATTTTTAATGTGTATGAATATTTTGTCTGTATATGTGCACCACATTTATGCCTACTGTAAGAGGAGACCATATCCCCTGAAACTGGAGCTAGAGATGGTTGTGAGCTATGATATGGGTGCTTAACTGCTGAAATATCTCTCTAGCCTTTAAATCTTACTGCTCCCATTCCATTTTTGAGATAGGGTGTAGCCCAGGATGACCTCAAACTCAGAGCTCTTCTTGTTTCTGCCTCCCAAGTGCTGGTATAAAAGTCATGTACCACTATGACCAGCTTGCCTCTGTGTGTGTGTGTGTGTGTGTGTGTGTGTGTTCTGAAAACCAAATCCAGGACCTGATGCTTGTGCAGCAAGCACATGATTGACTCAGCCCTTTCTACAGACCCTTATCTCTATTTTAAAGATGATAAAACTGAGGTAGAGACTTGGATAAGGCACATATAGCCAGGATATGGTAACAGGGTCTCAAGAAAGCAGTAGAGTTTTCAAGACTTCCCTTTCCAACACAGCTGTCTTGCTACTGTGTCTTTGCATTCTGTCCATCTAGTGTCTCATATGATATGTTAAGACAACAGCAAAGACTTCCTTACTATCCATTGTGATACAATTTCACCTTTTTCAAATAATATTTTAAATCGACAAATTTAGAAAACATACAAAACATAAAACTCTTGCAGAGTTCATGCAATTTCTGTAAAGATTGGGGGGATGATCAGAGCAATTGAATTTGGCCAGATCTAAATAAGGGCAAGTTTGAAGAAGCAAAGTAACAGTTTGGTCTGTATGCCTAAAGGAAAAAGAAAGAAAGAAAGAAAGAAAGAAAGAAAGAAAGAAAGAAAGAAAGAAAGAAAGAAAGAAAGAAAGAAGGAAAGAAAGAAAGAAAGAAAGAAAGAAAGAAAGAAAGAAAGAAAGAAAGAAAGAAAGAAAAGGAAAAGCAAGGAAAGGAAAGGGAAGGAAAGAAAACCCTAGTAGCACCTAGTAGCAATTTGACTGTGTGCTCAATAGCAATGTTATCAAAGCTCCTACTAGATTTGAGGTCTGGTTTTTGGGAAGAGGTCTTTATGCGAGGTATTGATTCTGGTGCTATTAGAGACATCAAAAGAAGTACCAGTCACATCAGAAAGCACCTCTTTTGGTGATCTCCCCCATTTGATTCTCTTCCTTTCTCTATGAAGGTGTCTTGCTGAGTGTACACCTCTGGCCCTAACTAAAGAAGAAGTTCTAGTTTAATTAGAGTTTCATCGGGCTAGATTTTCCTCATTTGGTATCTCCATTCTGGAAACAAAACAAAAAAAAAAAACAAAAAAAAAAAAAAAAAAAGACCCCTCTTTCCTTTCTTTGGAAGAGTTAGCATATTACATATTGTTTTCTAACTTGCAAATGTACCCACATAAAATATAACATTTTCAGTGATGGAAACACAATTGGATTATTTTCATTAGCCTTACATGACCTGCTTATTTGTATTTGTACTCTTAAAGTGTGTGTGTGTGTGTGTGTGTGTGTGTGTTGATTTCTTTGTAGGAACAATGAAGATTGAAGAGGAAGGTAAAAAGTGAGGAAAGTGTCTGCTAGTATTGAGTAAAAGTTGTAATGGGGGAGGGGAGGGTGTAGTGGAGTGTGTTGTGGGGTGGGGGAGTAGAGGCAAGGAGATGGGAGGCCAGGGTAGGGAGAAAGTGTTGAGAGGGCTGGAGTGCATGTGCGTGTCCTTGTGAGAGGAGGTTGAGAGGAAGGGAGAAAGGAAGAGGTGAGCGTGTCTGAAAAAGAGTGCAAAGGAGAGGCAGGGTAAAGAGAGGGCAGGCATGTGTGTGAGAGAGATAGAATGGGTGTGTGTGTGAAAAGGGAGGAAAATGAGGAGAGCTGAGAAGAAAAAATGTGTAGCCCAGGCTGGCCTCGAACTCGGGTTCCTCCTGCCTCTGCCTCCTTCAGCAAATCCTACCGGTGTAGGCCACCACAACCGGGGACGAAATGCCGCCACAAGCACATACTCAAAGGGTAAACACCATGACGACACGGACGGACAGCTTCCAAGCTTCACCCACCAACACTACACACGCAACAGCGCCTAATATGCGCTCACACGCCCCACACTCACAACGCACGACGACACACACGCACACGCACACTGCCGACGCCTCTTTCTTAACACAAAACACAAACAAAACTCCCAACCACGCTCTGCCCAGCTACCGAGCTCGCTCCCTCCCTCCCTCGCCGACTCGCTCCTGACATCGCTCAATACCTCTCTCCCTCTCTCTACCTCCCTCCCTCCGCCCCCCACCCCTCTCTCTCTCTCTCTCTCTCTCACTCACACCCTCACTTTCTCGCCAACCCTTGCTGCGGCCCCGGTGCGCGCCCGACCCCGACCCCTAGCGGTCGCGCCGCGAACTGACACTCCGCGCCCCGGACCACCCACTTGCGGAGGACACTTGCCGCCAGAATCCCGCCCAGGACGCCCGACGCCTGCTCGCTGAGCAGCATCCCGTGGCAGGCGTCGAGCGTCCAGCTTCGAGCATCGAGCGTCGAGCGCCCAGCCCGCAGCCACGAGCGCTCGTCTCTCCTCGGAGCTGCTCCTCTTGCTCCTACCCTGTCGCCGCCGTCCTGGCCCCCACTTCGCACACAACTCTCTCGGGGAACGCTCAGAAAAAGCACCAAGACTGCTGCTGCTCAGCGAGCTTGGCCCTTCCTCGCTGGCGACTGACCGACGGACGACGAAGGCCAGACCCAAACCGCAACCTTTGAACGCTCACTGGCCTTTTCCCCACCGGCCCTCCGCCCTCCCGGAGCTCGATCCCTCGCTGACAGGTGTCCACCCCTCCTCAAGCGAGCCCGGAGGCTCAGAGGGAGCACCCGGTCCTCAGTCCTGCCCCCAACCTCGAGCTCCTCCAACACCCACACCACAGCTCTGCTTTTCTTTCTTCCCTTTCTGGTGGCCTGCCTGGGCCTTGGGCCACAGGACCAACCACCCTGACCACAGCCAGTCTCCAAGGCCAGGACCCAGCACCTGCACCTTGACACACAAGGTCCCCACACTGGGACCCCACGCCCGTGTAGACCGGGACTGCCCGTGCTAGCCTTGCAGGAGGAGCTGCCGTGGGCAGGCGCAATCGGCCCAGCGGGCCAGCGGCCCACCCTGGTGATCCCACCGCGGTGGCTGTATCCTGGGGAAGCCCAGCCCAGGGCCTTTCTTTGTTCCAGGATGCCTTCTAACTCGCCACGTGCCTTCTCTCGTGCCTCTGTCATTGCTGCAGCCCTCCTCGTCCTGTCATGGAGACGGGGCCGTGGGCTGTGATTGGGCATGGGAGGACACTCACTGCCTGCCTATCTAGAGCCTGGTGTGATTTCCTTCCCAGGCGATGGCCCGCTCCGTTGGGCCAGAGTCCCGCAGATCAACAGGACGAGGAACGTTCTTGAGAAGATCCTGGTGAGATGAACTCGTGGTCTGATGCAATTCCTGGTTCGATCTATGTCATTTAGGGAAGTCACTTGGATTGAAGTAATGTGTGTGCGTGGGTGCTGGGGGGGAGTTAGGGTCGTTGAGGCAAAGTCCGGAGCCGGGATCAGGGCTAGAATGTGCCCCTTCCTCGAAGAACCGCAAGAGCTGCGTAGTTGAGAGAGGAGAGCGGTGAGCCTTCGTGCCTGACAAGCACATGACCTCAGTGGCAAGAAAATCGGGCCTGGAACAAGTTGACGCTCAAAGGAAACATCCGTTCAAGGTTGGGCCTGACTTGCTGGATCTTGTGAGCTAGGCCTGTGGCCCCAGGTGTCGGTGAGTGTGCCCCCGCGAGCATCCTCGGCTATGAAGAAAGAGTAAATCGTTCTTCCAGGCGTGTCCGGGGAGAGGATAGGCGATTAGAGGATTCCCTGAACAACAAGACTTCCTAAAGAGAAAAGACGCCCGACAGGTGCCGGTCTGTCTCCTTCTTAGGACAAACTGTCATCTGCTCAGCATGGGGGGGGGGTTGTGGGACTCCAACTTGCTAACGTAGGTCCCACTGGCTTACACTTTGTTCCACAGTGACAGGAGAACTATCGCTTTGGAGTTAAGTCCAACGCGTGGAGATGTAGAAGCGTGGGGCGTGTTTGGTTGGGTGTGAGTGAGTGTCAAAACAAAACTAAGGACCCGATAATCCCGGGGTGGTTTCCTGTTGTGGAACGATTTTAATCTGGACTTTGAAGAATCTGTTTCTGTGGTGATGGGTTTTAGAGAATAGGTGACTTGAGGCTACGAGGTAACCTCTTTCATACAGAGAAGAGAGCGCCGTCTTAGAAGGTATAAAAAGGCTGAGAGAGAAAAAATAACATTCTTGAAGCCAGGTCACTCCATTTTTCTCCATGCACCAAATGTGTACATGTGGGAATGTGGATATGTGGAAATGTGGATATGTGGATACGTGGGAATGTGGAAATGTGGATATGTGGGAATGTGGATATGTGGATAAGTGGATATGTGGATATGTGAAAATATGGAAATGTGTACATGTGGGAATGTGGATATGTGGAAATGTGGATATGTGGATATGTGGATAAGTGCATATGTGGATATGTGCATATGTGGGAATGTGGATATGTGGATATGTGGATATGTGGGAATGTGGATATGTGGGAATGTAAAAATGTGGATATGTGGATATGTGGAAATATGGTTATGTGGATATGAAAATATGTGAGAATGTGGATATGTGGGAATGTGGATATGTGGATATGTGGGAATGTGGATATGTGGATAAGTGCATATGTGGATATGTGGAAATGTGGATATGTGGGAATGTAAAAATGTGGATATGTGGGAATGTGGATATGTGGATATGTGGGAATGTGCATATGTGGATATGTGGGAATGTGGATATGTGGATATTTGGAAATGTGGATATGTGGGAATGTGGAAATATGGATATGTGGGAATGTGGATATATGGGAATATGGGAATGTGGATATGTGGATATGGGTGATCCACAGGTTGGAGCCTGCTTATTGGAGCTTGCTCTCTCCATCCAATAAGTCTGTCTGTCTGCCTCTGTGTGTGAATGTATCTATTTCGGTGCACATGTGTATATCTGTGTGTGTGTGTTGAATTATTTGTAGGAACAATGAAGATTGAAGGAGGAAGATAAAAAGAGAGGGGAGTGTCTGCTAGTATTGAGTAAAAGTTGTAATGGGGGAGGGGAGAGTGTAGTGGAGTGTGTTGTGGGGTGGGGGAGTAGAGGCAAGGAGATGGGAGGCCAGGGTAGGGAGAAAGTGTTGAGAGGGCTGGAGTGCATGTGCGTGTCCTTGTGAGAGGAGGTTGAGAGGAAGGGAGAAAGGAAGAGGTGAGCGTGTCTGAAAAGGAGTGCAAAGGAGAGGCAGGGTAAAGAGAGGGCAGGCATGTGTGTGAGAGAGATAGAATGTGTGTGTGTGTGTGTGTGAGTGTGTGTGTGAAAAGGGAGGAAAATGAGGAGAGCTGAGAAGAAAAAATGTGTAGCCAAGGCTGGCCTCGAACTCGTGATCCTCCTGCCTCTGCCTCCTTCAGCAAATCCTACCGGTGTGCGCCACCACAACCGGCGATGAAATGCCGCCACGAGCACATACTCAAAGGGCAAACACCATGACGACACGGACGGACAGCTTCCAAGCTTCACCCACCAACACTACACACGCAACGGCGCCTAATATGCGCTCACACGCCCCACACTCACAACGCGCGCCGACACACACGCACACGCACACTGCCGACGCCTCTTCCTTAACACAACACACGAAACACAAACAACACTCCCAACCACGCTCTGCCCAGCTACCGAGCTCGCTCCCTCCCTCCCTCGCCGACTCGCTCCCGACATCGCTCAATACCTCTCTCTCTCTCTCTCTCTACCTCCCTCCCTCCGCCCCCCACCCCTCTCTCTCTCTCTCTCTCTCTCACTCACACCCTCACTTTCTCGCCAACCCTTGCTGCGGCCCCGGTGCGCGCCCGACCCCGACCCCTAGCGGTCGCGCCGCGAACTGACACTCCGCGCCCCGGACCACCCACTTGCGGAGGACACTTGCCGCCAGAATCCCGCCCAGGACGCCCGACGCCTGCTCGCTGAGCAGCATCCCGTGGCAGGCGTCGAGCGTCCAGCTTCGAGCATCGAGCGTCGAGCGCCCAGCCCGCAGCCACGAGCGCTCGTCTCTCCTCGGAGCTGCTCCTCTTGCTCCTACCCTGTCGCCGCCGTCCTGGCCCCCACTTCGCACACAACTCTCTCGGGGAACGCTCAGAAAAAGCACCAAGACTGCTGCTGCTCAGCGAGCTTGGCCCTTCCTCGCTGGCGACTGACCGACGGACGACGAAGGCCAGACCCAAACCGCAACCTCTGAACGCTCACTGGCCTTTTCCCCACCGGCCCTCCGCCCTCCCGGAGCTCGATCCCTCGCTGACAGGTGTCCACCCCTCCTCAAGCGAGCCCGGAGGCTCAGCGGGAGCACCCGGTCCTCAGTCCTGCCCCCAACCTCGAGCTCCTCCAACACCCACACCACAGCTCTGCTTTTCTTTCTTCCCTTTCTGGTGGCCTGCCTGGGCCTTGGGCCACAGGACCAACCACCCTGACCACAGCCAGTCTCCAAGGCCAGGACCCAGCACCTGCACCTTGACACACAAGGTCCCCACACTGGGACCCCACGCCCGTGTAGACCGGGACTGCCCGTGCTAGCCTTGCAGGAGGAGCTGCCGTGGGCAGGCGCAATCGGCCCAGCGGGCCAGCGGCCCACCCTGGTGATCCCACCGCGGTGGCTGTATCCTGGCGAAGCCCAGCCCAGGCAGGGCCTTTCTTTGTTCCAGGATGCCTTCTAACTCGCCACGTGCCTTCTCTCGTGCCTCTGTCATTGCTGCAGCCCTCCTCGTCCTGTCATGGAGACGGGGCCGTGGGCTGTGATTGGGCATGGGAGGACACTCACTGCCTGCCTATCTAGAGCCTGGTGTGATTTCCTTCCCAGGCGATGGCCCGCTCCGTTGGGCCAGAGTCCCGCAGATCAACAGGACGAGGAACGTTCTTGAGAAGATCCTGGTGAGATGAACTCGTGGTCTGATGCAATTCCTGGTTCGATCTATGTCATTTAGGGAAGTCACTTGGATTGAAGTAATGTGTGTGCGTCGGGGCGCGCGGGGAGTTAGGGTCGTTGAGGCAAAGTCCAGAGCCGGGATCAGGGCTAGAATGTGCCCCTTCCTCGAAGAACCGCAAGAGCTGCGTAGTTGAGAGAAGGAGAGCGGTGAGCCTTCGTGCCTGACAAGCACATGACCTCAGTGGCAAGAAAATCGGGCCTGGAACAAGTTCACGCTCAAAGGAAGCATCCGTTCAAGGTTGGGCCTGACTTGCTGGATCTTGTGAGCTAGGCCTGTGCCCGCAGGTGTCGGTGAGCGTGACCCCGCGAGCTTCCTCCGCTATGAAGAAAGAGTAAATCGTTCTGCCAGGCGTGTCCGGAGAGAGGATAGGCGATTAGAGGATTCCCTGAACAACAAGACTTCCTAAAGAGAAAAGACGCCCGACAGGTGCCTATCTGTCTCCTTCTTAGGACAAACTGTCATCTGCTAAGCATGGTGGGGGTTGTGGGACTCCAACTTGCTAACGTAGGTCCCACTGGCTTACACTTTGTTCCACAGTGACAGGAGAACTATCGCTTTGGAGTTAAGTCCAACTCGTGGAGAGGTAGAAGCGTGGGGCGAGTTTGGTTGGGTGTGAGTGTCAAAACAAAACTAAGGACCCGATAATCCCGGGGTGGTTTCCTGTTGTGGAACGATTTTAATCTGGACTTTGAAGAATCTGTTTCTGTGGTGATGGGTTTTAGAGAATAGGTGACTTGAGGCTACGAGGTAACCTCTTTCATACGGAGAAGAGAGCGCCGTCTTAGAAGGTATAAAAAGGCTGAGAGAGAAAAAATAACATTCTTGGAGCCAGGTCACTCCATTTTGCTCCATGCACCAAATGTGTACATGTGGGAATGTGGATATGTGGATATGTGGGAATGTGGATATGTTGATGAGTGTATATGTGGATATGTGGAAATGTGGATATGTGGATACGTGGGAATGTAGATATGTGGATATGTGGGATTGTGCATATGTGGGAATGTGGATATGTGGATATGAAGATATGTTGGAATGTGGATATGTGGATAAGTGGATATGGGGATATGTGCATATGTGGGAATGTGGATATGTGGATAAGTGGATATGTGGATATGTGCATATGTGGGAATATGGGAATGTGGATATGTGGATATGGGTGATCCACAGGTTGGAGCCTGCTTATTGAAGCTTGCTCCCTTCATCCAATAAGTCTGTCGGTCTGCCTCTGTGTGTGAATGTATCTATTTAGGTGCACATGTGTATATCTGTGTGTGTGTGTTGAATTATTTGTAGGAACAATGAAGATTGAAGGAGGAAGATAAAAAGAGAGGGGAGTGTCTGCTAGCATTGAGTAAAAGTTGTAATGGGGGAGGGGAGGGTGTAGTGGAGTGTGTTGTGGGGTGGGGGAGTAGAGGCAAGGAGATGGGAGGCCAGGGTAGGGAGAAAGTGTTGAGAGGGCTGGAGTGCATGTGCGTGTCCTTGTGAGAGGAGGTTGAGAGGAAGGGAGAAAGGAAGAGGTGAGCGTGTCTGAAAAGGAGTGCAAAGGAGAGGCAGGGTAAAGAGAGGGCAGGCATGTGTGTGAGAGAGATAGAATGTGTGTGTGTGTGTGTGTGTGAGTGTGTGTGTGAAAAGGGAGGAAAATGAGGAGAGCTGAGAAGAAAAAATGTGTAGCCCAGGCTGGCCTCGAACTCGTGATCCTCCTGCCTCTGCCTCCTTCAGCAAATCCTACCGGTGTGCGCCACCACAACCGGCGATGAGACGCCGCCACAAGCACATACTCAAACGGCAAACATCATGACGACACGGACGGACAGCTTCCAAGCTTCACCCACCAACACTACACACGCAACGGCGCCTAATATGCGCTCACACGCCCCACACTCACAACGCGCGCCGACACACACGCACACGCACACTGCCGACGCCTCTTCCTTAACACAACACACGAAACACAAACAACACTCCCAACCACGCTCTGCCCAGCTACCGAGCTCGCTCCCTCCCTCCCTCGCCGACTCGCTCCTGACATCGCTCAATACCTCTCTCTCTCTCTCTACCTCCCTCCCTCCGCCCCCCACCCCTCTCTCTCTCTCTCTCTCTCTCTCTCACACCCTCACTTTCTCGCCAACCCTTGCTGCGGCCCCGGTGCGCGCCCGACCCCGACCCCTAGCGGTCGCGCCGCGAACTGACACTCCGCGCCCCGGACCACCCACTTGCGGAGGACACTTGCCGCCAGAATCCCGCCCAGGACGCCCGACGCCTGCTCGCTGAGCAGCATCCCGTGGCAGGCGTCGAGCGTCCAGCTTCGAGCATCGAGCGTCGAGCGCCCAGCCCGCAGCCACGAGCGCTCGTCTCTCCTCGGAGCTGCTCCTCTTGCTCCTACCCTGTCGCCGCCGTCCTGGCCCCCACTTCGCACACAACTCTCTCGGGGAACGCTCAGAAAAAGCACCAAGACTGCTGCTGCTCAGCGAGCTTGGCCCTTCCTCGCTGGCGACTGACCGACGGACGACGAAGGCCAGACCCAAACCGCAACCTCTGAACGCTCACTGGCCTTCGTCCCCACCGGCCCTCCGCCCTCCCGGAGCTCGATCCCTCGCTGACAGGTGTCCACCCCTCCTCAAGCGAGCCCGGAGGCTCAGCGGGAGCACCCGGTCTTCAGTCCTGCCCCCAACCTCGAGCTCCTCCAACACCCACACCACAGCTCTGCTTTTCTTTCTTCCCTTTCTGGTGGCCTGCCTGGGCCTTGGGCCACAGGACCAACCACCCTGACCACAGCCAGTCTCCAAGGCCAGGACCCAGCACCTGCACCTTGACACACAGGGTCCCCACACTGGGACCCCACGCCCGTGCAGACCAGGACTGCCCATGCTAGCCTTGCAGGAGGAGCTGCCGTGGGCAGGCGCAATCGGCCCAGCGGGCCAGCGGCCCACCCTGGTGATCCCACCGCGGTGGCTGTATCCTGGGGAAGCCCAGCCCAGGGCCTTTCTTTGTTCCAGGATGCCTTCTAACTCGCCACGTGCCTTCTCTCGTGCCTCTGTCATTGCTCCAGCCCTCCTCGTCCTGTCATGGAGACGGGGCCGTGGGCTGTGATTGGGCATGGGAGGACACTCACTGCCTGCCTATCTAGAGCCTGGTGTGATTTCCTTCCCAGGCGATGGCCCGCTCCGTTGGGCCAGAGTCCCGCAGATCAACAGGACCAGGAACGTTCTTGAGACGATCCTGGTGAGATGAACTCGTGGTCTGATGCAATTCCTGGTTCGATCTATGTCATTTAGGGAAGTCACTTGGATTGAAGTAATGTGTGTGCGTCGGGGCGTGCGGGGAGTTAGGGTCGTTGAGGCAAAGTCCAGAGCCGGGATCAGGGCTAGAATGTGCCCCTTCCTCGAAGAACCGCAAGAGCTGCGTAGTTGAGAGAAGGAGAGCGGTGAGCCTTCGTGCCTGACAAGCACATGACCTCAGTGGCAAGAAAATCGGGCCTGGAACAAGTTCACGCTCAAAGGAAACATCCGTTCAAGGTTGGGCCTGACTTGCTGGATCTTGTGAGCTAGGCCTGTGCCCGCAGGTGTCGGTGAGCGTGACCCCGGGAGCTTCCTCCGCTATGAAGAAAGAGTAAATCGTTCTGCCAGGCGTGTCCGGAGAGAGGATAGGCGATTAGAGGATTCCCTGAACAACAAGACTTCCTAAAGAGAAAAGACGCCCGACAGGTGCGGGTCTGTCTACTTCTTAGGACAAACTGTCATCTGCTCAGCATGGTGGGGGTTGTGGGACTCCAACTTGCTAACGTAGGTCCCACTGGCTTACACTTTGTTCCACAGTGACAGGAGAACTATCGCTTTGGAGTTAAATCCAACGCGTGGAGAGGTAGAAGCGTGGGGCGAGTTTGGTTGGGTGTGAGTGAGTGTCAAAACAAAACTAAGGACCCGATAATCCCGGGGTGGTTTCCTGTTGTGGAAAGATTTTAATCTGGACTTTGAAGAATCTGTTTCTGTGGTGATGGGTTTTAGAGAATAGGTGACTTGAGGCTACGAGGTAATCTCTTTCATACGGAGAAGAGAGCGCCGTCTTAGGAGGTATAAAAAGGCTGAGAGAGAAAAAATAACATTCTTGGAGCCAGGTCACTCCATTTTGCTCCATGCACCAAATGTGTACATGTGGGAATGTGGATATGTGGATATGTGGATATGTGGATATGTGGATAAGTGCATATGTGGATATGTGCATATGTGGGAATGTGGATATGTGGATATGTGGGAATGTGGATATGTGGATATGTGGATATGTGGGAATGTGGATATGTGCATATGTGGGAATGTGGATATGTGGATAAGTGCATATGTGGATATGTGCATATGTGGGAATGTGGATATGTGGATATGTGGATATGTGGGAATGTGGATATGTGCATATGTGGGAATGTGGATATGTGGATATGTGGATACGTGGGAATGTGGATATGTGGATATGTGCATATGTGGGAATGTGGATATGTGGATATGGGTGATCCACAGGTTGGAGCCTGCTTATTGGAGCTTGCTCCCTCCATGCAATAAGTCTGTCGGTCTGCCTCTGTGTGTGAATGTATCTATTTAGGTGCACATGTGTATATCTGTGTGTGTGTGTTGAATTATTTGTAGGAACAATGAAGATTGAAGGAGGAAGATAAAAAGAGAGGGGAGTGTCTGCTAGTATTGAGTAAAAGTTGTAATGGGGGAGGGGAGGGTGTAGTGGAGTGTGTTGTGGGGTGGGGGAGTAGAGGCAAGGAGATGGGAGGCCAGGGTAGGGAGAAAGTGTTGAGAGGGCTGGAGTGCATGTGCGTGTCCTTGTGAGAGGAGGTTGAGAGGAAGGGAGAAAGGAAGAGGTGAGCGTGTCTGAAAAGGAGTGCAAAGGAGAGGCAGGGTAAAGAGAGGGCAGGCATGTGTGTGAGAGAGATTGAATGTGTGTGTGAGTGTGAGTGTGTGTGTGAAAAGGGAGGAAAATGAGGAGAGCTGAGAAGAAAAAATGTGTAGCCCAGGCTGGCCTCGAACTCGTGATCCTCCTGCCTCTGCCTCCTTCAGCAAATCCTACCGGTGTGCGCAACCACAACCGGCGATGAAACCCCACCACAAGCACATACTCAAAGGGCAAACACCATGACGACACGGACGGACAGCTTCCAAGCTTCACCTACCAACACTACACACGCAACGGCGCCTAATATGCGCTCACACGCCCCACACTCACAACGCACGCCGACGCACACGCACACTGCCGACGCCTCTTCCTTACCACAAAACACAAAACACAAACAAAACTCCCAACCACGCTCTGCCCAGCTACCGAGCTCGCTCCCTCCCTCCCTCGCCGACTCGCTCCTGACATCGCTCAATACCTCTCTCTCTCTCTCTACCTCCCTCCCTCCGCCCCCCACCCCTCTCTCTCTCTCTCTCTCTCTCTCTCTCTCTCTCTCTCTCTCTCTCTCTCTCTCTCTCTCTCTCTCTCTTTCTCTATCTCTCTCTCTCTCTCACTCTCTCACTCACACACTCACTCTCCCCCCCCCCCCCGCCTTCCCTGTGGCCCCGGTTCGCGCCCGACCCCGACCCCTAGCGGTCGCGCCGCGAACTGACACTCCGCGCCCCGGACCACCCACTTGCGGAGGACACTTGCCGCCAGAATCCCGCCCAGGACGCCCGACGCCTGCTCGCTGAGCAGCATCCCGTGGCAGGCGTCGAGCGTCCAGCTTCGAGCATCGAGCGTCGAGCGCCCAGCCCGCAGCCACGAGCGCTCGTCTCTCCTCGGAGCTGCTCCTCTTGCTCCTACCCTGTCGCCGCCGTCCTGGCCCCCACTTCGCACACAACTCTCTCGGGGAACGCTCAGAAAAAGCACCAAGACTGCTGCTGCTCAGCGAGCTTGGCCCTTCCTCGCTGGCGACTGACCGACGGACGACGAAGGCCAGACCCAAACCGCAACCTCTGAACGCTCACTGGCCTTTTCCCCACCGGCCCTCCGCCCTCCCGGAGCTCGATCCCTCGCTGACAGGTGTCCACCCCTCCTCAAGCGAGCCCGGAGGCTCAGAGGGAGCACCCGGTCTTCAGTCCTGCCCCCAACCTCGAGCTCCTCCAACACCCACACCACAGCTCTGCTTTTCTTTCTTCCCTTTCTGGTGGCCTGCCTGGGCCTTGGGCCACAGGACCAACCACCCTGACCACAGCCAGTCTCCAAGGCCAGGACCCAGCACCTGCACCTTGACACACAAGGTCCCCACACTGGGACCCCACGCCCGTGTAGACCGGGACTGCCCGTGCTAGCCTTGCAGGAGGAGCTGCCGTGGGCAGGCGCAATCGGCCCAGCGGGCCAGCGGCCCACCCTGGTGATCCCACCGCGGTGGCTGTATCCTGGCGAAGCCCAGCCCAGGCAGGGCCTTTCTTTGTTCCAGGATGCCTTCTAACTCGCCACGTGCCTTCTCTCGTGCCTCTGTCATTGCTGCAGCCCTCCTCGTCCTGTCATGGAGACGGGGCCGTGGGCTGTGATTGGGCATGGGAGGACACTCACTGCCTGCCTATCTAGAGCCTGGTGTGATTTCCTTCCCAGGCGATGGCCCGCTCCGTTGGGCCAGAGTCCCGCAGATCAACAGGACGAGGAACGTTCTTGAGAAGATCCTGGTGAGATGAACTCGTGGTCTGATGCAATTCCTGGTTCGATCTATGTCATTTAGGGAAGTCACTTGGATTGAAGTAATGTGTGTGCGTCGGGGCGCGCGGGGAGTTAGGGTCGTTGAGGCAAAGTCCAGAGCCGGGATCAGGGCTAGAATGTGCCCCTTCCTCGAAGAACCGCAAGAGCTGCGTAGTTGAGAGAGGAGAGCGGTGAGCCTTCGTGCCTGACAAGCACATGACCTCAGTGGCAAGAAAATCGGGCCTGGAACAAGTTCACGCTCAAAGGAAGCATCCGTTCAAGGTTGGGCCTGACTTGCTGGATCTTGTGAGCTAGGCCTGTGCCCGCAGGTGTCGGTGAGCGTGACCCCGCGAGCTTCCTCCGCTATGAAGAAAGAGTAAATCGTTCTGCCAGGCGTGTCCGGAGAGAGGATAGGCGATTAGAGGATTCCCTGAACAACAAGACTTCCTAAAGAGAAAAGACGCCCGACAGGTGCCTATCTGTCTCCTTCTTAGGACAAACTGTCATCTGCTAAGCATGGTGGGGGTTGTGGGACTCCAACTTGCTAACGTAGGTCCCACTGGCTTACACTTTGTTCCACAGTGACAGGAGAACTATCGCTTTGGAGTTAAGTCCAACTCGTGGAGAGGTAGAAGCGTGGGGCGAGTTTGGTTGGGTGTGAGTGTCAAAACAAAACTAAGGACCCGATAATCCCGGGGTGGTTTCCTGTTGTGGAACGATTTTAATCTGGACTTTGAAGAATCTGTTTCTGTGGTGATGGGTTTTAGAGAATAGGTGACTTGAGGCTACGAGGTAACCTCTTTCATACGGAGAAGAGAGCGCCGTCTTAGAAGGTATAAAAAGGCTGAGAGAGAAAAAATAACATTCTTGGAGCCAGGTCACTCCATTTTGCTCCATGCACCAAATGTGTACATGTGGGAATGTGGATATGTGGATGAGTGGATATGTGGATACATGGGAATGTGGATATGTGGATATGAAGATATGTGGGAATGTGGATATGTGGATATGTGGATATGTGGGAATGTGGATATGTAAATATGTGCGAATGTGGATATGTGGATATGAAAATATGTGGGAATGTGGATATGTGGATATTTAAGAATGTGGATATGTGGGAATGTGGATATATGGAAATGTGGATATGTGGGAATGTGGATAAGTAAATATGTGGATATGTAGATATGAAAATATGTGGGAATGTGGATATGTGGATATGTGGATATTTGTGAATGTGGATATGTGGATATTTGGGAATGTGGATATGTGGGAATGTGGATATGTGGATATGTGGGAATGTGGATATGTGGATAAGTGCATATGTGGATATGTGCATATGTGGGAATGTGGATATGTGGATATGTGGGAATGTGGATATGTGCATACGTGTGAATGTGGATATGTGGATATGTGGATATGTGGGAATGTGGATATGTGCATATGTGGGAATGTGGATATGTGGATATGTGGATACGTGGGAATGTGGATATGTGGATATGTGCATATGTGGGAATGTGGATATGTGGATATGGGTGATCCACAGGTTGGAGCCTGCTTATTGGAGCTTGCTCCCTCCATGCAATAAGTCTGTCGGTCTGCCTCTGTGTGTGAATGTATCTATTTAGGTGCACATGTGTATATCTGTGTGTGTGTGTTGAATTATTTGTAGGAACAATGAAGATTGAAGGAGGAAGATAAAAAGAGAGGGGCGTGTCTGCTAGTATTGAGTAAAAGTTGTAATGGGGGAGGGGAGGGTGTAGTGGAGTGTGTTGTGGGGTGGGGGAGTAGAGGCAAGGAGATGGGAGGCCAGGGTAGGGAGAAAGTGTTGAGAGGGCTGGAGTGCATGTGCGTGTCCTTGTGAGAGGAGGTTGAGAGGAAGGGAGAAAGGAAGAGGTGAGCGTGTCTGAAAAGGAGTGCAAAGGAGAGGCAGGGTAAAGAGAGGGCAGGCATGTGTGTGAGAGAGATTGAATGTGTGTGTGAGTGTGAGTGTGTGTGTGAAAAGGGAGGAAAATGAGGAGAGCTGAGAAGAAAAAATGTGTAGCCCAGGCTGGCCTCGAACTCGTGATCCTCCTGCCTCTGCCTCCTTCAGCAAATCCTACCGGTGTGCGCAACCACAACCGGCAATGAAACGCCACCACAAGCACATACTCAAAGGGCAAACACCATGACGACACGGACGGACAGCTTCCAAGCTTCACCTACCAACACTACACACGCAACGGCGCCTAATATGCGCTCACACGCCCCACACTCACAACGCACGCCGACGCACACGCACACTGCCGACGCCTCTTCCTTACCACAAAACACAAAACACAAACAAAACTCCCAACCACGCTCTGCCCAGCTACCGAGCTCGCTCCCTCCCTCCCTCGCCGACTCGCTCCTGACATCGCTCAATACCTCTCTCTCTCTCTCTCTCTACCTCCCTCCCTCCGCCCCCCACCCCTCTCTCTCTCTCTCTCTCTCTCACTCACACCCTCACTTTCTCGCCAACCCTTGCTGCGGCCCCGGTGCGCGCCCGACCCCGACCCCTAGCGGTCGCGCCGCGAACTGACACTCCGCGCCCCGGACCACCCACTTGCGGAGGACACTTGCCGCCAGAATCCCGCCCAGGACGCCCGACGCCTGCTCGCTGAGCAGCATCCCGTGGCAGGCGTCGAGCGTCCAGCTTCGAGCATCGAGCGTCGAGCGCCCAGCCCGCAGCCACGAGCGCTCGTCTCTCCTCGGAGCTGCTCCTCTTGCTCCTACCCTGTCGCCGCCGTCCTGGCCCCCACTTCGCACACAACTCTCTCGGGGAACGCTCAGAAAAAGCACCAAGACTGCTGCTGCTCAGCGAGCTTGGCCCTTCCTCGCTGGCGACTGACCGACGGACGACGAAGGCCAGACCCAAACCGCAACCTCTGAACGCTCACTGGCCTTCGTCCCCACCGGCCCTCCGCCCTCCCGGAGCTCGATCCCTCGCTGACAGGTGTCCACCCCTCCTCAAGCGAGCCCGGAGGCTCAGCGGGAGCACCCGGTCTTCAGTCCTGCCCCCAACCTCGAGCTCCTCCAACACCCACACCACAGCTCTGCTTTTCTTTCTTCCCTTTCTGGTGGCCTGCCTGGGCCTTGGGCCACAGGACCAACCACCCTGACCACAGCCAGTCTCCAAGGCCAGGACCCAGCACCTGCACCTTGACACACAGGGTCCCCACACTGGGACCCCACGCCCGTGCAGACCAGGACTGCCCATGCTAGCCTTGCAGGAGGAGCTGCCGTGGGCAGGCGCAATCGGCCCAGCGGGCCAGCGGCCCACCCTGGTGATCCCACCGCGGTGGCTGTATCCTGGGGAAGCCCAGCCCAGGGCCTTTCTTTGTTCCAGGATGCCTTCTAACTCGCCACGTGCCTTCTCTCGTGCCTCTGTCATTGCTCCAGCCCTCCTCGTCCTGTCATGGAGACGGGGCCGTGGGCTGTGATTGGGCATGGGAGGACACTCACTGCCTGCCTATCTAGAGCCTGGTGTGATTTCCTTCCCAGGCGATGGCCCGCTCCGTTGGGCCAGAGTCCCGCAGATCAACAGGACCAGGAACGTTCTTGAGACGATCCTGGTGAGATGAACTCGTGGTCTGATGCAATTCCTGGTTCGATCTATGTCATTTAGGGAAGTCACTTGGATTGAAGTAATGTGTGTGCGTCGGGGCGTGCGGGGAGTTAGGGTCGTTGAGGCAAAGTCCAGAGCCGGGATCAGGGCTAGAATGTGCCCCTTCCTCGAAGAACCGCAAGAGCTGCGTAGTTGAGAGAAGGAGAGCGGTGAGCCTTCGTGCCTGACAAGCACATGACCTCAGTGGCAAGAAAATCGGGCCTGGAACAAGTTCACGCTCAAAGGAAACATCCGTTCAAGGTTGGGCCTGACTTGCTGGATCTTGTGAGCTAGGCCTGTGCCCGCAGGTGTCGGTGAGCGTGACCCCGGGAGCTTCCTCCGCTATGAAGAAAGAGTAAATCGTTCTGCCAGGCGTGTCCGGAGAGAGGATAGGCGATTAGAGGATTCCCTGAACAACAAGACTTCCTAAAGAGAAAAGACGCCCGACAGGTGCGGGTCTGTCTACTTCTTAGGACAAACTGTCATCTGCTCAGCATGGTGGGGGTTGTGGGACTCCAACTTGCTAACGTAGGTCCCACTGGCTTACACTTTGTTCCACAGTGACAGGAGAACTATCGCTTTGGAGTTAAATCCAACGCGTGGAGAGGTAGAAGCGTGGGGCGAGTTTGGTTGGGTGTGAGTGAGTGTCAAAACAAAACTAAGGACCCGATAATCCCGGGGTGGTTTCCTGTTGTGGAAAGATTTTAATCTGGACTTTGAAGAATCTGTTTCTGTGGTGATGGGTTTTAGAGAATAGGTGACTTGAGGCTACGAGGTAATCTCTTTCATACGGAGAAGAGAGCGCCGTCTTAGGAGGTATAAAAAGGCTGAGAGAGAAAAAATAACATTCTTGGAGCCAGGTCACTCCATTTTGCTCCATGCACCAAATGTGTACATGTGGGAATGTGGATATGTGGATATGTGGATATGTGGATATGTGGATAAGTGCATATGTGGATATGTGCATATGTGGGAATGTGGATATGTGGATATGTGGGAATGTGGATATGTGGATATGTGGATATGTGGGAATGTGGATATGTGCATATGTGGGAATGTGGATATGTGGATAAGTGCATATGTGGATATGTGCATATGTGGGAATGTGGATATGTGGATATGTGGATATGTGGGAATGTGGATATGTGCATATGTGGGAATGTGGATATGTGGATATGTGGATACGTGGGAATGTGGATATGTGGATATGTGCATATGTGGGAATGTGGATATGTGGATATGGGTGATCCACAGGTTGGAGCCTGCTTATTGGAGCTTGCTCCCTCCATGCAATAAGTCTGTCGGTCTGCCTCTGTGTGTGAATGTATCTATTTAGGTGCACATGTGTATATCTGTGTGTGTGTGTTGAATTATTTGTAGGAACAATGAAGATTGAAGGAGGAAGATAAAAAGAGAGGGGAGTGTCTGCTAGTATTGAGTAAAAGTTGTAATGGGGGAGGGGAGGGTGTAGTGGAGTGTGTTGTGGGGTGGGGGAGTAGAGGCAAGGAGATGGGAGGCCAGGGTAGGGAGAAAGTGTTGAGAGGGCTGGAGTGCATGTGCGTGTCCTTGTGAGAGGAGGTTGAGAGGAAGGGAGAAAGGAAGAGGTGAGCGTGTCTGAAAAGGAGTGCAAAGGAGAGGCAGGGTAAAGAGAGGGCAGGCATGTGTGTGAGAGAGATTGAATGTGTGTGTGAGTGTGAGTGTGTGTGTGAAAAGGGAGGAAAATGAGGAGAGCTGAGAAGAAAAAATGTGTAGCCCAGGCTGGCCTCGAACTCGTGATCCTCCTGCCTCTGCCTCCTTCAGCAAATCCTACCGGTGTGCGCAACCACAACCGGCGATGAAACGCCACCACAAGCACATACTCAAAGGGCAAACACCATGACGACACGGACGGACAGCTTCCAAGCTTCACCTACCAACACTACACACGCAACGGCGCCTAATATGCGCTCACACGCCCCACACTCACAACGCACGCCGACGCACACGCACACTGCCGACGCCTCTTCCTTACCACAAAACACAAAACACAAACAAAACTCCCAACCACGCTCTGCCCAGCTACCGAGCTCGCTCCCTCCCTCCCTCGCCGACTCGCTCCTGACATCGCTCAATACCTCTCTCTCTCTCTCTACCTCCCTCCCTCCGCCCCCCACCCCTCTCTCTCTCTCTCTCTCTCTCTCTCTCTCTCTCTCTCTCTCTCTCTCTCTCTCTCTCTCTCTCTCTCTCTCTCTCTCTTTCTCTATCTCTCTCTCTCTCTCACTCTCTCACTCACACACTCACTCTCCCCCCCCCCCCCCCGCCTTCCCTGTGGCCCCGGTTCGCGCCCGACCCCGACCCCTAGCGGTCGCGCCGCGAACTGACACTCCGCGCCCCGGACCACCCACTTGCGGAGGACACTTGCCGCCAGAATCCCGCCCAGGACGCCCGACGCCTGCTCGCTGAGCAGCATCCCGTGGCAGGCGTCGAGCGTCCAGCTTCGAGCATCGAGCGTCGAGCGCCCAGCCCGCAGCCACGAGCGCTCGTCTCTCCTCGGAGCTGCTCCTCTTGCTCCTACCCTGTCGCCGCCGTCCTGGCCCCCACTTCGCACACAACTCTCTCGGGGAACGCTCAGAAAAAGCACCAAGACTGCTGCTGCTCAGCGAGCTTGGCCCTTCCTCGCTGGCGACTGACCGACGGACGACGAAGGCCAGACCCAAACCGCAACCTCTGAACGCTCACTGGCCTTTTCCCCACCGGCCCTCCGCCCTCCCGGAGCTCGATCCCTCGCTGACAGGTGTCCACCCCTCCTCAAGCGAGCCCGGAGGCTCAGAGGGAGCACCCGGTCTTCAGTCCTGCCCCCAACCTCGAGCTCCTCCAACACCCACACCACAGCTCTGCTTTTCTTTCTTCCCTTTCTGGTGGCCTGCCTGGGCCTTGGGCCACAGGACCAACCACCCTGACCACAGCCAGTCTCCAAGGCCAGGACCCAGCACCTGCACCTTGACACACAAGGTCCCCACACTGGGACCCCACGCCCGTGTAGACCGGGACTGCCCGTGCTAGCCTTGCAGGAGGAGCTGCCGTGGGCAGGCGCAATCGGCCCAGCGGGCCAGCGGCCCACCCTGGTGATCCCACCGCGGTGGCTGTATCCTGGCGAAGCCCAGCCCAGGCAGGGCCTTTCTTTGTTCCAGGATGCCTTCTAACTCGCCACGTGCCTTCTCTCGTGCCTCTGTCATTGCTCCAGCCCTCCTCGTCCTGTCATGGAGACGGGGCCGTGGGCTGTGATTGGGCATGGGAGGACACTCACTGCCTGCCTATCTAGAGCCTGGTGTGATTTCCTTCCCAGGCGATGGCCCGCTCCGTTGGGCCAGAGTCCCGCAGATCAACAGGACGAGGAACGTTCTTGAGAAGATCCTGGTGAGATGAACTCGTGGTCTGATGCAATTCCTGGTTCGATCTATGTCATTTAGGGAAGTCACTTGGATTGAAGTAATGTGTGTGCGTCGGGGCGCGCGGGGAGTTAGGGTCGTTGAGGCAAAGTCCAGAGCCGGGATCAGGGCTAGAATGTGCCCCTTCCTCGAAGAACCGCAAGAGCTGCGTAGTTGAGAGAAGGAGAGCGGTGAGCCTTCGTGCCTGACAAGCACATGACCTCAGTGGCAAGAAAATCGGGCCTGGAACAAGTTCACGCTCAAAGGAAGCATCCGTTCAAGGTTGGGCCTGACTTGCTGGATCTTGTGAGCTAGGCCTGTGCCCGCAGGTGTCGGTGAGCGTGACCCCGCGAGCTTCCTCCGCTATGAAGAAAGAGTAAATCGTTCTGCCAGGCGTGTCCGGAGAGAGGATAGGCGATTAGAGGATTCCCTGAACAACAAGACTTCCTAAAGAGAAAAGACGCCCGACAGGTGCCTATCTGTCTCCTTCTTAGGACAAACTGTCATCTGCTAAGCATGGTGGGGGTTGTGGGACTCCAACTTGCTAACGTAGGTCCCACTGGCTTACACTTTGTTCCACAGTGACAGGAGAACTATCGCTTTGGAGTTAAGTCCAACTCGTGGAGAGGTAGAAGCGTGGGGCGAGTTTGGTTGGGTGTGAGTGTCAAAACAAAACTAAGGACCCGATAATCCCGGGGTGGTTTCCTGTTGTGGAACGATTTTAATCTGGACTTTGAAGAATCTGTTTCTGTGGTGATGGGTTTTAGAGAATAGGTGACTTGAGGCTACGAGGTAACCTCTTTCATACGGAGAAGAGAGCGCCGTCTTAGAAGGTATAAAAAGGCTGAGAGAGAAAAAATAACATTCTTGGAGCCAGGTCACTCCATTTTGCTCCATGCACCAAATGTGTACATGTGGGAATGTGGATATGTGGATGAGTGGATATGTGGATACATGGGAATGTGGATATGTGGATATGAAGATATGTGGGAATGTGGATATGTGGATATGTGGATATGTGGGAATGTGGATATGTAAATATGTGCGAATGTGGATATGTGGATATGAAAATATGTGGGAATGTGGATATGTGGATATTTAAGAATGTGGATATGTGGGAATGTGGATATATGGAAATGTGGATATGTGGGAATGTGGATAAGTAAATATGTGGATATGTAGATATGAAAATATGTGGGAATGTGGATATGTGGATATGTGGATATTTGTGAATGTGGATATGTGGATATTTGGGAATGTGGATATGTGGGAATGTGGATATGTGGATATGTGGGAATGTGGATATGTGGATAAGTGCATATGTGGATATGTGCATATGTGGGAATGTGGATATGTGGATATGTGGGAATGTGGATATGTGCATACGTGTGAATGTGGATATGTGGATATGTGGATATGTGGGAATGTGGATATGTGCATATGTGGGAATGTGGATATGTGGATATGTGGATACGTGGGAATGTGGATATGTGGATATGTGCATATGTGGGAATGTGGATATGTGGATATGGGTGATCCACAGGTTGGAGCCTGCTTATTGGAGCTTGCTCCCTCCATGCAATAAGTCTGTCGGTCTGCCTCTGTGTGTGAATGTATCTATTTAGGTGCACATGTGTATATCTGTGTGTGTGTGTTGAATTATTTGTAGGAACAATGAAGATTGAAGGAGGAAGATAAAAAGAGAGGGGCGTGTCTGCTAGTATTGAGTAAAAGTTGTAATGGGGGAGGGGAGGGTGTAGTGGAGTGTGTTGTGGGGTGGGGGAGTAGAGGCAAGGAGATGGGAGGCCAGGGTAGGGAGAAAGTGTTGAGAGGGCTGGAGTGCATGTGCGTGTCCTTGTGAGAGGAGGTTGAGAGGAAGGGAGAAAGGAAGAGGTGAGCGTGTCTGAAAAGGAGTGCAAAGGAGAGGCAGGGTAAAGAGAGGGCAGGCATGTGTGTGAGAGAGATTGAATGTGTGTGTGAGTGTGAGTGTGTGTGTGAAAAGGGAGGAAAATGAGGAGAGCTGAGAAGAAAAAATGTGTAGCCCAGGCTGGCCTCGAACTCGTGATCCTCCTGCCTCTGCCTCCTTCAGCAAATCCTACCGGTGTGCGCAACCACAACCCGCAATGAAACACCACCACAAGCACATACTCAAAGGGCAAACACCATGACGACACGGACGGACAGCTTCCAAGCTTCACCTACCAACACTACACACGCAACGGCGCCTAATATGCGCTCACACGCCCCACACTCACAACGCACGCCGACGCACACGCACACTGCCGACGCCTCTTCCTTACCACAAAACACAAAACACAAACAAAACTCCCAACCACGCTCTGCCCAGCTACCGAGCTCGCTCCCTCCCTCCCTCGCCGACTCGCTCCTGACATCGCTCAATACCTCTCTCTCTCTCTCTCTCTACCTCCCTCCCTCCGCCCCCCACCCCTCTCTCTCTCTCTCTCTCTCTCACTCACACCCTCACTTTCTCGCCAACCCTTGCTGCGGCCCCGGTGCGCGCCCGACCCCGACCCCTAGCGGTCGCGCCGCGAACTGACACTCCGCGCCCCGGACCACCCACTTGCGGAGGACACTTGCCGCCAGAATCCCGCCCAGGACGCCCGACGCCTGCTCGCTGAGCAGCATCCCGTGGCAGGCGTCGAGCGTCCAGCTTCGAGCATCGAGCGTCGAGCGCCCAGCCCGCAGCCACGAGCGCTCGTCTCTCCTCGGAGCTGCTCCTCTTGCTCCTACCCTGTCGCCGCCGTCCTGGCCCCCACTTCGCACACAACTCTCTCGGGGAACGCTCAGAAAAAGCACCAAGACTGCTGCTGCTCAGCGAGCTTAGCCCTTCCTCGCTGGCGACTGACCGACGGACGACGAAGGCCAGACCCAAACCGCAACCTCTGAACGCTCACTGGCCTTTTCCCCACCGGCCCTCCGCCCTCCCGGAGCTCGATCCCTCGCTGACAGGTGTCCACCCCTCCTCAAGCGAGCCCGGAGGCTCAGCGGGAGCACCCGGTCCTCAGTCCTGCCCCCAACCTCGAGCTCCTCCAACACCCACACCACAGCTCTGCTTTTCTTTCTTCCCTTTCTGGTGGCCTGCCTGGGCCTTGGGCCACAGGACCAACCACCCTGACCACAGCCAGTCTCCAAGGCCAGGACCCAGCACCTGCACCTTGACACACAAGGTCCCCACACTGGGACCCCACGCCCGTGTAGACCGGGACTGCCCGTGCTAGCCTTGCAGGAGGAGCTGCCGTGGGCAGGCGCAATCGGCCCAGCGGGCCAGCGGCCCACCCTGGTGATCCCACCGCGGTGGCTGTATCCTGGCGAAGCCCAGCCCAGGCAGGGCCTTTCTTTGTTCCAGGATGCCTTCTAACTCGCCACGTGCCTTCTCTCGTGCCTCTGTCATTGCTGCAGCCCTCCTCGTCCTGTCATGGAGACGGGGCCGTGGGCTGTGATTGGGCATGGGAGGACACTCACTGCCTGCCTATCTAGAGCCTGGTGTGATTTCCTTCCCAGGCGATGGCCCGCTCCGTTGGGCCAGAGTCCCGCAGATCAACAGGACGAGGAACGTTCTTGAGAAGATCCTGGTGAGATGAACTCGTGGTCTGATGCAATTCCTGGTTCGATCTATGTCATTTAGGGAAGTCACTTGGATTGAAGTAATGTGTGTGCGTCGGGGCGCGCGGGGAGTTAGGGTCGTTGAGGCAAAGTCCAGAGCCGGGATCAGGGCTAGAATGTGCCCCTTCCTCGAAGAACCGCAAGAGCTGCGTAGCTGAGAGAAGGAGAGCGGTGAGCCTTCGTGCCTGACAAGCACATGACCTCAGTGGCAAGAAAATCGGGCCTGGAACAAGTTCACGCTCAAAGGAAGCATCCGTTCAAGGTTGGGCCTGACTTGCTGGATCTTGTGAGCTAGGCCTGTGCCCGCAGGTGTCGGTGAGCGTGACCCCGCGAGCTTCCTCCGCTATGAAGAAAGAGTAAATCGTTCTGCCAGGCGTGTCCGGAGAGAGGATAGGCGATTAGAGGATTCCCTGAACAACAAGACTTCCTAAAGAGAAAAGACGCCCGACAGGTGCCTATCTGTCTCCTTCTTAGGACAAACTGTCATCTGCTAAGCATGGTGGGGGTTGTGGGACTCCAACTTGCTAACGTAGGTCCCACTGGCTTACACTTTGTTCCACAGTGACAGGAGAACTATCGCTTTGGAGTTAAGTCCAACTCGTGGAGAGGTAGAAGCGTGGGGCGAGTTTGGTTGGGTGTGAGTGTCAAAACAAAACTAAGGACCCGATAATCCCGGGGTGGTTTCCTGTTGTGGAACGATTTTAATCTGGACTTTGAAGAATCTGTTTCTGTGGTGATGGGTTTTAGAGAATAGGTGACTTGAGGCTACGAGGTAACCTCTTTCATACGGAGAAGAGAGCGCCGTCTTAGAAGGTATAAAAAGGCTGAGAGAGAAAAAATAACATTCTTGGAGCCAGGTCACTCCATTTTGCTCCATGCACCAAATGTGTACATGTGGGAATGTGGATATGTGGATATGTGGGAATGTGGATATGTTGATGAGTGTATATGTGGATATGTGGAAATGTGGATATGTGGATACGTGGGAATGTAGATATGTGGATATGTGGGATTGTGCATATGTGGGAATGTGGATATGTGGATATGAAGATATGTTGGAATGTGGATATGTGGATAAGTGGATATGTGGATATGTGCATATGTGGGAATGTGGATATGTGGATAAGTGGATATGTGGATATGTGCATATGTGGGAATATGGGAATGTGGATATGTGGATATGGGTGATCCACAGGTTGGAGCCTGCTTATTGAAGCTTGCTCCCTTCATCCAATAAGTCTGTCGGTCTGCCTCTGTGTGTGAATGTATCTATTTAGGTGCACATGTGTATATCTGTGTGTGTGTGTTGAATTATTTGTAGGAACAATGAAGATTGAAGGAGGAAGATAAAAAGAGAGGGGAGTGTCTGCTAGCATTGAGTAAAAGTTGTAATGGGGGAGGGGAGGGTGTAGTGGAGTGTGTTGTGGGGTGGGGGAGTAGAGGCAAGGAGATGGGAGGCCAGGGTAGGGAGAAAGTGTTGAGAGGGCTGGAGTGCATGTGCGTGTCCTTGTGAGAGGAGGTTGAGAGGAAGGGAGAAAGGAAGAGGTGAGCGTGTCTGAAAAGGAGTGCAAAGGAGAGGCAGGGTAAAGAGAGGGCAGGCATGTGTGTGAGAGAGATAGAATGTGTGTGTGTGTGTGAGTGTGTGTGTGAAAAGGGAGGAAAATGAGGAGAGCTGAGAAGAAAAAATGTGTAGCCCAGGCTGGCCTCGAACTCGTGATCCTCCTGCCTCTGCCTCCTTCAGCAAATCCTACCGGTGTGCGCCACCACAACCGGCGATGAGACGCTGCCACAAGCACATACTCAAACGGCAAACATCATGACGACACGGACGGACAGCTTCCAAGCTTCACCCACCAACACTACACACGCAACGGCGCCTAATATGCGCTCACACGCCCCACACTCACAACGCGCGCCGACACACACGCACACGCACACTGCCGACGCCTCTTCCTTAACACAACACACGAAACACAAACAACACTCCCAACCACGCTCTGCCCAGCTACCGAGCTCGCTCCCTCCCTCCCTCGCCGACTCGCTCCCGACATCGCTCAATACCTCTCTCTCTCTCTCTCTACCTCCCTCCCTCCGCCCCCCACCCCTCTCTCTCTCTCTCTCTCTCTCTCTCACTCACACCCTCACTTTCTCGCCAACCCTTGCTGCGGCCCCGGTGCGCGCCCGACCCCGACCCCTAGCGGTCGCGCCGCGAACTGACACTCCGCGCCCCGGACCACCCACTTGTGGAGGACACTTGCCGCCAGAATCCCGCCCAGGACGCCCGACGCCTGCTCGCTGAGCAGCATCCCGTGGCAGGCGTCGAGCGTCCAGCTTCGAGCATCGAGCGTCGAGCGCCCAGCCCGCAGCCACGAGCGCTCGTCTCTCCTCGGAGCTGCTCCTCTTGCTCCTACCCTGTCGCCGCCGTCCTGGCCCCCACTTCGCACACAACTCTCTCGGGGAACGCTCAGAAAAAGCACCAAGACTGCTGCTGCTCAGCGAGCTTGGCCCTTCCTCGCTGGCGACTGACCGACGGACGACGAAGGCCAGACCCAAACCGCAACCTCTGAACGCTCACTGGCCTTCGTCCCCACCGGCCCTCCGCCCTCCCGGAGCTCGATCCCTCGCTGACAGGTGTCCACCCCTCCTCACGCGAGCCCGGAGGCTCAGCGGGAGCACCCGGTCTTCAGTCCTGCCCCCAACCTCGAGCTCCTCCAACACCCACACCACAGCTCTGCTTTTCTTTCTTCCCTTTCTGGTGGCCTGCCTGGGCCTTGGGCCACAGGACCAACCACCCTGACCACAGCCAGTCTCCAAGGCCAGGACCCAGCACCTGCACCTTGACACACAGGGTCCCCACACTGGGACCCCACGCCCGTGCAGACCAGGACTGCCCATGCTAGCCTTGCAGGAGGAGCTGCCGTGGGCAGGCGCAATCGGCCCAGCGGGCCAGCGGCCCACCCTGGTGATCCCACCGCGGTGGCTGTATCCTGGGGAAGCCCAGCCCAGGGCCTTTCTTTGTTCCAGGATGCCTTCTAACTCGCCACGTGCCTTCTCTCGTGCCTCTGTCATTGCTGCAGCCCTCCTCGTCCTGTCATGGAGACGGGGCCGTGGGCTGTGATTGGGCATGGGAGGACACTCACTGCCTGCCTATCTAGAGCCTGGTGTGATTTCCTTCCCAGGCGATGGCCCACTCCGTTGGGCCAGAGTCCCGCAGATCAACAGCACCAGGAACGTTCTTGAGACGATCCTGGTGAGATGAACTCGTGATCTGATGCAATTCCTGGTTCGATCTATGTCATTTAGGGAAGTCACTTGGATTGAAGTAATGTGTGTGCGTCGGGGCGCGCGGGGAGTTAGGGTCGTTGAGGCAAAGTCCGGAGCCGGGATCAGGGCTAGAATGTGCCCCTTCCTCGAAGAACCGCAAGAGCTGCGTAGCTGAGAGAAGGAGAGCGGTGAGCCTTCGTGCCTGACAAGCACATGACCTCAGTGGCAAGAAAATCGGGCCTGGAACAAGTTGACGCTCAAAGGAAACATCCGTTCAAGGTTGGGCCTGACTTGCTGGATCTTGTGAGCTAGGCCTGTGGCCCCAGGTGTCGGTGAGTGTGCCCCCGCGAGCATCCTCGGCTATGAAGAAAGAGTAAATCGTTCTGCCAGGCGTGTCCGGAGAGAGGATAGGCGATTAGAGGATTCCCTGAACAACAAGACTTCCTAAAGAGAAAAGACGCCCGACAGGTGCCGGTCTGTCTCCTTCTTAGGACAAACTGTCATCTGCTCAGCATGGGGGGGGGGTTGTGGGACTCCAACTTGCTAACGTAGGTCCCACTGGCTTACACTTTGTTCCACAGTGACAGGAGAACTATCGCTTTGGAGTTAAGTCCAACGCGTGGAGAGGTAGAAGCGTGGGGCGTGTTTGGTTGGGTGTGAGTGAGTGTCAAAACAAAACTAAGGACCCGATAATCCCGGGGTGGTTTCCTGTTGTGGAACGATTTTAATCTGGACTTTGAAGAATCTGTTTCTGTTGTGATGGGTTTTAGAGAATAGGTGACTTGAGGCTACGAGGTAATCTCTTTCATACGGAGAAGAGAGTGCCGTCTTAGAAGGTATAAAAAGGCTGAGAGAGAAAAAATAACATTCTTGGAGCCAGGTCACTCCATTTTGCTCCATGCACCAAATGTGTACATGTGGGAATGTGGATATGTGGATATGTGGATATGTGGGAATGTGGATATGTTGATGAGTGTATATGTGGATATGTGGAAATGTGGATATGTGGATACGTGGGAATGTAGATATGTGGATATGTGGGATTGTGCATATGTGGGAATGTGGATATGTGGATATGAAGATATGTTGGAATGTGGATATGTGGATAAGTGGATATGTGGATATGTGCATATGTGGGAATGTGGATATGTGGATAAGTGGATATGTGGATATGTGCATATGTGGGAATATGGGAATGTGGATATGTGGATATGGGTGATCCACAGGTTGGAGCCTGCTTATTGAAGCTTGCTCCCTTCATCCAATAAGTCTGTCGGTCTGCCTCTGTGTGTGAATGTATCTATTTAGGTGCACATGTGTATATCTGTGTGTGTGTGTTGAATTATTTGTAGGAACAATGAAGATTGAAGGAGGAAGATAAAAAGAGAGGGGAGTGTCTGCTAGCATTGAGTAAAAGTTGTAATGGGGGAGGGGAGGGTGTAGTGGAGTGTGTTGTGGGGTGGGGGAGTAGAGGCAAGGAGATGGGAGGCCAGGGTAGGGAGAAAGTGTTGAGAGGGCTGGAGTGCATGTGCGTGTCCTTGTGAGAGGAGGTTGAGAGGAAGGGAGAAAGGAAGAGGTGAGCGTGTCTGAAAAGGAGTGCAAAGGAGAGGCAGGGTAAAGAGAGGGCAGGCATGTGTGTGAGAGAGAGAGAATGTGTGTGTGTGTGTGAGTGTGTGTGTGAAAAGGGAGGAAAATGAGGAGAGCTGAGAAGAAAAAATGTGTAGCCCAGGCTGGCCTCGAACTCGTGATCCTCCTGCCTCTGCCTCCTTCGGCAAATCCTACCGGTGTGCGGCACCACAACCGGCGAGGAAACGCCGCCACAAGCACATACTCAAACGGCAAACACCATGACGACACGGACGGACAGCTTCCAAGCTTCACCCACCAACACTACACACGCAACAGCGCCTAATATGCGCTCACACGCCCCACACTCACAACGCGCGCCGACACACACGCACACGCACACTGCCGACGCCTCTTCCTTAACACAACACACGAAACACAAACAACACTCCCAACCACGCTCTGCCCAGCTACCGAGCTCGCTCCCTCCCTCCCTCGCCGACTCGCTCCTGACATCGCTCAATACCTCTCTCTCTCTCTCTACCTCCCTCCCTCCGCCCCCCACCCCTCTCTCTCTCTCTCTCTCTCTCACTCACACCCTCACTTTCTCGCCAACCCTTGCTGCGGCCCCGGTGCGCGCCCGACCCCGACCCCTAGCGGTCGCGCCGCGAACTGACACTCCGCGCCCCGGACCACCCACTTGCGGAGGACACTTGCCGCCAGAATCCCGCCCAGGACGCCCGACGCCTGCTCGCTGAGCAGCATCCCGTGGCAGGCGTCGAGCGTCCAGCTTCGAGCATCGAGCGTCGAGCGCCCAGCCCGCAGCCACGAGCGCTCGTCTCTCCTCGGAGCTGCTCCTCTTGCTCCTACCCTGTCGCCGCCGTCCTGGCCCCCACTTCGCACACAACTCTCTCGGGGAACGCTCAGAAAAAGCACCAAGACTGCTGCTGCTCAGCGAGCTTGGCCCTTCCTCGCTGGCGACTGACCGACGGACGACGAAGGCCAGACCCAAACCGCAACCTCTGAACGCTCACTGGCCTTTTCCCCACCGGCCCTCCGCCCTCCCGGAGCTCGATCTCTCGCTGACAGGTGTCCACCCCTCCTCAAGCGAGCCCGGAGGCTCAGCGGGAGCACCCGGTCCTCAGTCCTGCCCCCAACCTCGAGCTCCTCCAACACCCACACCACAGCTCTGCTTTTCTTTCTTCCCTTTCTGGTGGCCTGCCTGGGCCTTGGGCCACAGGACCAACCGCCCTGACCACAGCCAGTCTCCAAGGCCAGGACCCAGCACCTGCACCTTGACACACAGGGTCCCCACACTGGGACCCCACGCCCGTGCAGACCGGGACTGCCCGTGCTAGCCTTGCAGGAGGAGCTGCCGTGGGCAGGCGCAATCGGCCCAGCGGGCCAGCGGCCCACCCTGGTGATCCCACCGCGGTGGCTGTATCCTGGGGAAGCCCAGCCCAGGGCCTTTCTTTGTTCCAGGATGCCTTCTAACTCGCCACGTGCCTTCTCTCGTGCCTCTGTCATTGCTGCAGCCCTCCTCGTCCTGTCATGGAGACGGGGCCGTGGGCTGTGATTGGGCATGGGAGGACACTCACTGCCTGCCTATCTAGAGCCTGGTGTGATTTCCTTCCCAGGCGATGGCCCGCTCCGTTGGGCCAGAGTCCCGCAGATCAACAGGACCAGGAACGTTCTTGAGACGATCCTGGTGAGATGAACTCGTGATCTGATGCAATTCCTGGTTCGATCTATGTCATTTAGGGAAGTCACTTGGATTGAAGTAATGTGTGTGCGTCGGGGCGCGCGGGGAGTTAGGGTCGTTGAGGCAAAGTCCGGAGCCGGGATCAGGGCTAGAATGTGCCCCTTCCTCGAAGAACCGCAAGAGCTGCGTAGCTGAGAGAAGGAGAGCGGTGAGCCTTCGTGCCTGACAAGCACATGACCTCAGTGGCAAGAAAATCGGGCCTGGAACAAGTTCACGCTCAAAGGAAACATCCGTTCAAGGTTGGGCCTGACTTGCTGGATCTTGTGAGCTAGGCCTGTGGCCCCAGGTGTCGGTGAGTGTGCCCCCGCGAGCATCCTGGGCTATGAAGAAAGAGTACATCGTTCTGCCAGGCGTGTCCGGAGAGAGGATAGGCGATTAGAGGATTCCCTGAACAACAAGACTTCCTAAAGAGAAAAGACGCCCGACAGGTGCCGGTCTGTCTCCTTCTTAGGACAAACTGTCATCTGCTCAGCATGGGGGGGGGGGTTGTGGGACTCCAACTTGCTAACGTAGGTCCCACTGGCTTACACTTTGTTCCACAGTGACAGGAGAACTATCGCTTTGGAGTTAAGTCCAACGCGTGGAGAGGTAGAAGCGTGGGGCGTGTTTGGTTGGGTGTGAGTGAGTGTCAAAACAAAACTAAGGACCCGATAATCCCGGGGTGGTTTCCTGTTGTGGAACGATTTTAATCTGGACTTTGAAGAATCTGTTTCTGTTGTGATGGGTTTTAGAGAATAGGTGACTTGAGGCTACGAGGTAATCTCTTTCATACGGAGAAGAGAGTGCCGTCTTAGAAGGTATAAAAAGGCTGAGAGAGAAAAAATAACATTCTTGGAGCCAGGTCACTCCATTTTGCTCCATGCACCAAATGTGTACATGTGGGAATGTGGATATGTGGATATGTGGGAATGTGGATATGTTGATGAGTGTATATGTGGATATGTGGAAATGTGGATATGTGGATACGTGGGAATGTAGATATGTGGATATGTGGGATTGTGCATATGTGGGAATGTGGATATGTGGATATGAAGATATGTGGGAATGTGGATATGTGGATAAGTGGATATGTGGATATGTGCATATGTGGGAATGTGGATATGTGGATAAGTGGATATGTGGATATGTGCATATGTGGGAATATGGGAATGTGGATATGTGGATATGGGTGATCCACAGGTTGGAGCCTGCTTATTGGAGCTTGCTCCCTTCATCCAATAAGTCTGTCGGTCTGCCTCTGTGTGTGAATGTATCTATTTAGGTGCACATGTGTATATCTGTGTGTGTGTGTTGAATTATTTGTAGGAACAATGAAGATTGAAGGAGGAAGATAAAAAGAGAGGGGAGTGTCTGCTAGTATTGAGTAAAAGTTGTAATGGGGGAGGGGAGGGTGTAGTGGAGTGTGTTGTGGGGTGGGGGAGTAGAGGCAAGGAGATGGGAGGCCAGGGTAGGGAGAAAGTGTTGAGAGGGCTGGAGTGCATGTGCGTGTCCTTGTGAGAGGAGGTTGAGAGGAAGGGAGAAAGGAAGAGGTGAGCGTGTCTGAAAAGGAGTGCAAAGGAGAGGCAGGGTAAAGAGAGGGCAGGCATGTGTGTGAGAGAGAGAGAATGTGTGTGTGTGTGTGAGTGTGTGTGTGAAAAGGGAGGAAAATGAGGAGAGCTGAGAAGAAAAAATGTGTAGCCCAGGCTGGCCTCGAACTCGTGATCCTCCTGCCTCTGCCTCCTTCGGCAAATCCTACCGGTGTGCGGCACCACAACCGGCGAGGAAACGCCGCCACAAGCACATACTCAAACGGCAAACACCATGACGACACGGACGGACAGCTTCCAAGCTTCACCCACCAACACTACACACGCAACAGCGCCTAATATGCGCTCACACGCCCCACACTCACAACGCGCGCCGACACACACGCACACGCACACTGCCGACGCCTCTTCCTTAACACAACACACGAAACACAAACAACACTCCCAACCACGCTCTGCCCAGCTACCGAGCTCGCTCCCTCCCTCCCTCGCCGACTCGCTCCTGACATCGCTCAATACCTCTCTCTCTCTCTCTACCTCCCTCCCTCCGCCCCCCACCCCTCTCTCTCTCTCTCTCTCTCTCACTCACACCCTCACTTTCTCGCCAACCCTTGCTGCGGCCCCGGTGCGCGCCCGACCCCGACCCCTAGCGGTCGCGCCGCGAACTGACACTCCGCGCCCCGGACCACCCACTTGCGGAGGACACTTGCCGCCAGAATCCCGCCCAGGACGCCCGACGCCTGCTCGCTGAGCAGCATCCCGTGGCAGGCGTCGAGCGTCCAGCTTCGAGCATCGAGCGTCGAGCGCCCAGCCCGCAGCCACGAGCGCTCGTCTCTCCTCGGAGCTGCTCCTCTTGCTCCTACCCTGTCGCCGCCGTCCTGGCCCCCACTTCGCACACAACTCTCTCGGGGAACGCTCAGAAAAAGCACCAAGACTGCTGCTGCTCAGCGAGCTTGGCCCTTCCTCGCTGGCGACTGACCGACGGACGACGAAGGCCAGACCCAAACCGCAACCTCTGAACGCTCACTGGCCTTTTCCCCACCGGCCCTCCGCCCTCCCGGAGCTCGATCTCTCGCTGACAGGTGTCCACCCCTCCTCAAGCGAGCCCGGAGGCTCAGCGGGAGCACCCGGTCCTCAGTCCTGCCCCCAACCTCGAGCTCCTCCAACACCCACACCACAGCTCTGCTTTTCTTTCTTCCCTTTCTGGTGGCCTGCCTGGGCCTTGGGCCACAGGACCAACCGCCCTGACCACAGCCAGTCTCCAAGGCCAGGACCCAGCACCTGCACCTTGACACACAGGGTCCCCACACTGGGACCCCACGCCCGTGCAGACCGGGACTGCCCGTGCTAGCCTTGCAGGAGGAGCTGCCGTGGGCAGGCGCAATCGGCCCAGCGGGCCAGCGGCCCACCCTGGTGATCCCACCGCGGTGGCTGTATCCTGGGGAAGCCCAGCCCAGGGCCTTTCTTTGTTCCAGGATGCCTTCTAACTCGCCACGTGCCTTCTCTCGTGCCTCTGTCATTGCTGCAGCCCTCCTCGTCCTGTCATGGAGACGGGGCCGTGGGCTGTGATTGGGCATGGGAGGACACTCACTGCCTGCCTATCTAGAGCCTGGTGTGATTTCCTTCCCAGGCGATGGCCCGCTCCGTTGGGCCAGAGTCCCGCAGATCAACAGGACCAGGAACGTTCTTGAGACGATCCTGGTGAGATGAACTCGTGATCTGATGCAATTCCTGGTTCGATCTATGTCATTTAGGGAAGTCACTTGGATTGAAGTAATGTGTGTGCGTCGGGGCGCGCGGGGAGTTAGGGTCGTTGAGGCAAAGTCCGGAGCCGGGATCAGGGCTAGAATGTGCCCCTTCCTCGAAGAACCGCAAGAGCTGCGTAGCTGAGAGAAGGAGAGCGGTGAGCCTTCGTGCCTGACAAGCACATGACCTCAGTGGCAAGAAAATCGGGCCTGGAACAAGTTCACGCTCAAAGGAAACATCCGTTCAAGGTTGGGCCTGACTTGCTGGATCTTGTGAGCTAGGCCTGTGGCCCCAGGTGTCGGTGAGTGTGCCCCCGCGAGCATCCTGGGCTATGAAGAAAGAGTACATCGTTCTGCCAGGCGTGTCCGGAGAGAGGATAGGCGATTAGAGGATTCCCTGAACAACAAGACTTCCTAAAGAGAAAAGACGCCCGACAGGTGCCGGTCTGTCTCCTTCTTAGGACAAACTGTCATCTGCTCAGCATGGGGGGGGGGGTTGTGGGACTCCAACTTGCTAACGTAGGTCCCACTGGCTTACACTTTGTTCCACAGTGACAGGAGAACTATCGCTTTGGAGTTAAGTCCAACGCGTGGAGAGGTAGAAGCGTGGGGCGTGTTTGGTTGGGTGTGAGTGAGTGTCAAAACAAAACTAAGGACCCGATAATCCCGGGGTGGTTTCCTGTTGTGGAACGATTTTAATCTGGACTTTGAAGAATCTGTTTCTGTTGTGATGGGTTTTAGAGAATAGGTGACTTGAGGCTACGAGGTAATCTCTTTCATACGGAGAAGAGAGTGCCGTCTTAGAAGGTATAAAAAGGCTGAGAGAGAAAAAATAACATTCTTGGAGCCAGGTCACTCCATTTTGCTCCATGCACCAAATGTGTACATGTGGGAATGTGGATATGTGGATATGTGGATATGTGGGAATGTGGATATGTTGATGAGTGTATATGTGGATATGTGGAAATGTGGATATGTGGATACGTGGGAATGTAGATATGTGGATATGTGGGATTGTGCATATGTGGGAATGTGGATATGTGGATATGAAGATATGTGGGAATGTGGATATGTGGATAAGTGGATATGTGGATATGTGCATATGTGGGAATGTGGATATGTGGATAAGTGGATATGTGGATATGTGCATATGTGGGAATATGGGAATGTGGATATGTGGATATGGGTGATCCACAGGTTGGAGCCTGCTTATTGGAGCTTGCTCCCTTCATCCAATAAGTCTGTCGGTCTGCCTCTGTGTGTGAATGTATCTATTTAGGTGCACATGTGTATATCTGTGTGTGTGTGTTGAATTATTTGTAGGAACAATGAAGATTGAAGGAGGAAGATAAAAAGAGAGGGGAGTGTCTGCTAGTATTGAGTAAAAGTTGTAATGGGGGAGGGGAGGGTGTAGTGGAGTGTGTTGTGGGGTGGGGGAGTAGAGGCAAGGAGATGGGAGGCCAGGGTAGGGAGAAAGTGTTGAGAGGGCTGGAGTGCATGTGCGTGTCCTTGTGAGAGGAGGTTGAGAGGAAGGGAGAAAGGAAGAGGTGAGCGTGTCTGAAAAGGAGTGCAAAGGAGAGGCAGGGTAAAGAGAGGGCAGGCATGTGTGTGAGAGAGATAGAATGTGTGTGTGTGTGTGTGTGTGAGTGTGTGTGTGAAAAGGGAGGAAAATGAGGAGAGCTGAGAAGAAAAAATGTGTAGCCCAGGCTGGCCTCGAACTCGTGATCCTCCTGCCTCTGCCTCCTTCGGCAAATCCTACCGGTGTGCGGCACCACAACCGGCGAGGAAACGCCGCCACAAGCACATACTCAAACGGCAAACACCATGACGACACGGACGGACAGCTTCCAAGCTTCACCCACCAACACTACACACGCAACAGCGCCTAATATGCGCTCACACGCCCCACACTCACAACGCGCGCCGACACACACGCACACGCACACTGCCGACGCCTCTTCCTTAACACAACACACGAAACACAAACAACACTCCCAACCACGCTCTGCCCAGCTACCGAGCTCGCTCCCTCCCTCCCTCGCCGACTCGCTCCTGACATCGCTCAATACCTCTCTCTCTCTCTCTACCTCCCTCCCTCCGCCCCCCACCCCTCTCTCTCTCTCTCTCTCTCTCACTCACACCCTCACTTTCTCGCCAACCCTTGCTGCGGCCCCGGTGCGCGCCCGACCCCGACCCCTAGCGGTCGCGCCGCGAACTGACACTCCGCGCCCCGGACCACCCACTTGCGGAGGACACTTGCCGCCAGAATCCCGCCCAGGACGCCCGACGCCTGCTCGCTGAGCAGCATCCCGTGGCAGGCGTCGAGCGTCCAGCTTCGAGCATCGAGCGTCGAGCGCCCAGCCCGCAGCCACGAGCGCTCGTCTCTCCTCGGAGCTGCTCCTCTTGCTCCTACCCTGTCGCCGCCGTCCTGGCCCCCACTTCGCACACAACTCTCTCGGGGAACGCTCAGAAAAAGCACCAAGACTGCTGCTGCTCAGCGAGCTTGGCCCTTCCTCGCTGGCGACTGACCGACGGACGACGAAGGCCAGACCCAAACCGCAACCTCTGAACGCTCACTGGCCTTTTCCCCACCGGCCCTCCGCCCTCCCGGAGCTCGATCTCTCGCTGACAGGTGTCCACCCCTCCTCAAGCGAGCCCGGAGGCTCAGCGGGAGCACCCGGTCCTCAGTCCTGCCCCCAACCTCGAGCTCCTCCAACACCCACACCACAGCTCTGCTTTTCTTTCTTCCCTTTCTGGTGGCCTGCCTGGGCCTTGGGCCACAGGACCAACCGCCCTGACCACAGCCAGTCTCCAAGGCCAGGACCCAGCACCTGCACCTTGACACACAGGGTCCCCACACTGGGACCCCACGCCCGTGCAGACCGGGACTGCCCGTGCTAGCCTTGCAGGAGGAGCTGCCGTGGGCAGGCGCAATCGGCCCAGCGGGCCAGCGGCCCACCCTGGTGATCCCACCGCGGTGGCTGTATCCTGGGGAAGCCCAGCCCAGGGCCTTTCTTTGTTCCAGGATGCCTTCTAACTCGCCACGTGCCTTCTCTCGTGCCTCTGTCATTGCTGCAGCCCTCCTCGTCCTGTCATGGAGACGGGGCCGTGGGCTGTGATTGGGCATGGGAGGACACTCACTGCCTGCCTATCTAGAGCCTGGTGTGATTTCCTTCCCAGGCGATGGCCCGCTCCGTTGGGCCAGAGTCCCGCAGATCAACAGGACCAGGAACGTTCTTGAGACGATCCTGGTGAGATGAACTCGTGATCTGATGCAATTCCTGGTTCGATCTATGTCATTTAGGGAAGTCACTTGGATTGAAGTAATGTGTGTGCGTCGGGGCGCGCGGGGAGTTAGGGTCGTTGAGGCAAAGTCCGGAGCCGGGATCAGGGCTAGAATGTGCCCCTTCCTCGAAGAACCGCAAGAGCTGCGTAGCTGAGAGAAGGAGAGCGGTGAGCCTTCGTGCCTGACAAGCACATGACCTCAGTGGCAAGAAAATCGGGCCTGGAACAAGTTCACGCTCAAAGGAAACATCCGTTCAAGGTTGGGCCTGACTTGCTGGATCTTGTGAGCTAGGCCTGTGGCCCCAGGTGTCGGTGAGTGTGCCCCCGCGAGCATCCTGGGCTATGAAGAAAGAGTACATCGTTCTGCCAGGCGTGTCCGGAGAGAGGATAGGCGATTAGAGGATTCCCTGAACAACAAGACTTCCTAAAGAGAAAAGACGCCCGACAGGTGCCGGTCTGTCTCCTTCTTAGGACAAACTGTCATCTGCTCAGCATGGGGGGGGGGGTTGTGGGACTCCAACTTGCTAACGTAGGTCCCACTGGCTTACACTTTGTTCCACAGTGACAGGAGAACTATCGCTTTGGAGTTAAGTCCAACGCGTGGAGAGGTAGAAGCGTGGGGCGTGTTTGGTTGGGTGTGAGTGAGTGTCAAAACAAAACTAAGGACCCGATAATCCCGGGGTGGTTTCCTGTTGTGGAACGATTTTAATCTGGACTTTGAAGAATCTGTTTCTGTTGTGATGGGTTTTAGAGAATAGGTGACTTGAGGCTACGAGGTAATCTCTTTCATACGGAGAAGAGAGTGCCGTCTTAGAAGGTATAAAAAGGCTGAGAGAGAAAAAATAACATTCTTGGAGCCAGGTCACTCCATTTTGCTCCATGCACCAAATGTGTACATGTGGGAATGTGGATATGTGGATATGTGGGAATGTGGATATGTTGATGAGTGTATATGTGGATATGTGGAAATGTGGATATGTGGATACGTGGGAATGTAGATATGTGGATATGTGGGATTGTGCATATGTGGGAATGTGGATATGTGGATATGAAGATATGTGGGAATGTGGATATGTGGATAAGTGGATATGTGGATATGTGCATATGTGGGAATGTGGATATGTGGATAAGTGGATATGTGGATATGTGCATATGTGGGAATATGGGAATGTGGATATGTGGATATGGGTGATCCACAGGTTGGAGCCTGCTTATTGGAGCTTGCTCCCTTCATCCAATAAGTCTGTCGGTCTGCCTCTGTGTGTGAATGTATCTATTTAGGTGCACATGTGTATATCTGTGTGTGTGTGTTGAATTATTTGTAGGAACAATGAAGATTGAAGGAGGAAGATAAAAAGAGAGGGGAGTGTCTGCTAGTATTGAGTAAAAGTTGTAATGGGGGAGGGGAGGGTGTAGTGGAGTGTGTTGTGGGGTGGGGGAGTAGAGGCAAGGAGATGGGAGGCCAGGGTAGGGAGAAAGTGTTGAGAGGGCTGGAGTGCATGTGCGTGTCCTTGTGAGAGGAGGTTGAGAGGAAGGGAGAAAGGAAGAGGTGAGCGTGTCTGAAAAGGAGTGCAAAGGAGAGGCAGGGTAAAGAGAGGGCAGGCATGTGTGTGAGAGAGAGAGAATGTGTGTGTGTGTGTGAGTGTGTGTGTGAAAAGGGAGGAAAATGAGGAGAGCTGAGAAGAAAAAATGTGTAGCCCAGGCTGGCCTCGAACTCGTGATCCTCCTGCCTCTGCCTCCTTCGGCAAATCCTACCGGTGTGCGGCACCACAACCGGCGAGGAAACGCCGCCACAAGCACATACTCAAACGGCAAACACCATGACGACACGGACGGACAGCTTCCAAGCTTCACCCACCAACACTACACACGCAACAGCGCCTAATATGCGCTCACACGCCCCACACTCACAACGCGCGCCGACACACACGCACACGCACACTGCCGACGCCTCTTCCTTAACACAACACACGAAACACAAACAACACTCCCAACCACGCTCTGCCCAGCTACCGAGCTCGCTCCCTCCCTCCCTCGCCGACTCGCTCCTGACATCGCTCAATACCTCTCTCTCTCTCTCTACCTCCCTCCCTCCGCCCCCCACCCCTCTCTCTCTCTCTCTCTCTCTCACTCACACCCTCACTTTCTCGCCAACCCTTGCTGCGGCCCCGGTGCGCGCCCGACCCCGACCCCTAGCGGTCGCGCCGCGAACTGACACTCCGCGCCCCGGACCACCCACTTGCGGAGGACACTTGCCGCCAGAATCCCGCCCAGGACGCCCGACGCCTGCTCGCTGAGCAGCATCCCGTGGCAGGCGTCGAGCGTCCAGCTTCGAGCATCGAGCGTCGAGCGCCCAGCCCGCAGCCACGAGCGCTCGTCTCTCCTCGGAGCTGCTCCTCTTGCTCCTACCCTGTCGCCGCCGTCCTGGCCCCCACTTCGCACACAACTCTCTCGGGGAACGCTCAGAAAAAGCACCAAGACTGCTGCTGCTCAGCGAGCTTGGCCCTTCCTCGCTGGCGACTGACCGACGGACGACGAAGGCCAGACCCAAACCGCAACCTCTGAACGCTCACTGGCCTTTTCCCCACCGGCCCTCCGCCCTCCCGGAGCTCGATCCCTCGCTGACAGGTGTCCACCCCTCCTCAAGCGAGCCCGGAGGCTCAGCGGGAGCACCCGGTCCTCAGTCCTGCCCCCAACCTCGAGCTCCTCCAACACCCACACCACAGCTCTGCTTTTCTTTCTTCCCTTTCTGGTGGCCTGCCTGGGCCTTGGGCCACAGGACCAACCGCCCTGACCACAGCCAGTCTCCAAGGCCAGGACCCAGCACCTGCACCTTGACACACAGGGTCCCCACACTGGGACCCCACGCCCGTGCAGACCGGGACTGCCCGTGCTAGCCTTGCAGGAGGAGCTGCCGTGGGCAGGCGCAATCGGCCCAGCGGGCCAGCGGCCCACCCTGGTGATCCCACCGCGGTGGCTGTATCCTGGGGAAGCCCAGCCCAGGGCCTTTCTTTGTTCCAGGATGCCTTCTAACTCGCCACGTGCCTTCTCTCGTGCCTCTGTCATTGCTGCAGCCCTCCTCGTCCTGTCATGGAGACGGGGCCGTGGGCTGTGATTGGGCATGGGAGGACACTCACTGCCTGCCTATCTAGAGCCTGGTGTGATTTCCTTCCCAGGCGATGGCCCGCTCCGTTGGGCCAGAGTCCCGCAGATCAACAGGACCAGGAACGTTCTTGAGACGATCCTGGTGAGATGAACTCGTGATCTGATGCAATTCCTGGTTCGATCTATGTCATTTAGGGAAGTCACTTGGATTGAAGTAATGTGTGTGCGTCGGGGCGCGCGGGGAGTTAGGGTCGTTGAGGCAAAGTCCGGAGCCGGGATCAGGGCTAGAATGTGCCCCTTCCTCGAAGAACCGCAAGAGCTGCGTAGCTGAGAGAAGGAGAGCGGTGAGCCTTCGTGCCTGACAAGCACATGACCTCAGTGGCAAGAAAATCGGGCCTGGAACAAGTTCACGCTCAAAGGAAACATCCGTTCAAGGTTGGGCCTGACTTGCTGGATCTTGTGAGCTAGGCCTGTGGCCCCAGGTGTCGGTGAGTGTGCCCCCGCGAGCATCCTGGGCTATGAAGAAAGAGTACATCGTTCTGCCAGGCGTGTCCGGAGAGAGGATAGGCGATTAGAGGATTCCCTGAACAACAAGACTTCCTAAAGAGAAAAGACGCCCGACAGGTGCCGGTCTGTCTCCTTCTTAGGACAAACTGTCATCTGCTCAGCATGGGGGGGGGGGTTGTGGGACTCCAACTTGCTAACGTAGGTCCCACTGGCTTACACTTTGTTCCACAGTGACAGGAGAACTATCGCTTTGGAGTTAAGTCCAACGCGTGGAGAGGTAGAAGCGTGGGGCGTGTTTGGTTGGGTGTGAGTGAGTGTCAAAACAAAACTAAGGACCCGATAATCCCGGGGTGGTTTCCTGTTGTGGAACGATTTTAATCTGGACTTTGAAGAATCTGTTTCTGTTGTGATGGGTTTTAGAGAATAGGTGACTTGAGGCTACGAGGTAATCTCTTTCATACGGAGAAGAGAGTGCCGTCTTAGAAGGTATAAAAAGGCTGAGAGAGAAAAAATAACATTCTTGGAGCCAGGTCACTCCATTTTGCTCCATGCACCAAATGTGTACATGTGGGAATGTGGATATGTGGATATGTGGGAATGTGGATATGTTGATGAGTGTATATGTGGATATGTGGAAATGTGGATATGTGGATACGTGGGAATGTAGATATGTGGATATGTGGGATTGTGCATATGTGGGAATGTGGATATGTGGATATGAAGATATGTGGGAATGTGGATATGTGGATAAGTGGATATGTGGATATGTGCATATGTGGGAATGTGGATATGTGGATAAGTGGATATGTGGATATGTGCATATGTGGGAATATGGGAATGTGGATATGTGGATATGGGTGATCCACAGGTTGGAGCCTGCTTATTGGAGCTTGCTCCCTTCATCCAATAAGTCTGTCGGTCTGCCTCTGTGTGTGAATGTATCTATTTAGGTGCACATGTGTATATCTGTGTGTGTGTGTTGAATTATTTGTAGGAACAATGAAGATTGAAGGAGGAAGATAAAAAGAGAGGGGAGTGTCTGCTAGTATTGAGTAAAAGTTGTAATGGGGGAGGGGAGGGTGTAGTGGAGTGTGTTGTGGGGTGGGGGAGTAGAGGCAAGGAGATGGGAGGCCAGGGTAGGGAGAAAGTGTTGAGAGGGCTGGAGTGCATGTGCGTGTCCTTGTGAGAGGAGGTTGAGAGGAAGGGAGAAAGGAAGAGGTGAGCGTGTCTGAAAAGGAGTGCAAAGGAGAGGCAGGGTAAAGAGAGGGCAGGCATGTGTGTGAGAGAGATAGAATGTGTGTGTGTGTGTGTGTGTGAGTGTGTGTGTGAAAAGGGAGGAAAATGAGGAGAGCTGAGAAGAAAAAATGTGTAGCCCAGGCTGGCCTCGAACTCGTGATCCTCCTGCCTCTGCCTCCTTCAGCAAATCCTACCGGTGTGCGCCACCACAACCGGCGATGGAACGCGGCCACAAGCACATACTTAAACGGCAAACACCATGACGACACGGACGGACAGCTTCCAAGCTTCACCCACCAACACTACACACGCAACGGCGCCTAATATGCGCTCACACGCCCCACACTCACAACGCGCGCCGACACACACGCACACGCACACTGCCGACGCCTCTTCCTTAACACAACACACGAAACACAAACAACACTCCCAACCACGCTCTGCCCAGCTACCGAGCTCGCTCCCTCCCTCCCTCGCCGACTCGCTCCCGACATCGCTCAATACCTCTCTCTCTCTCTCTACCTCCCTCCCTCCGCCCCCCACCCCTCTCTCTCTCTCTCTCTCTCTCTCTCACTCACACCCTCACTTTCTCGCCAACCCTTGCTGCGGCCCCGGTGCGCGCCCGACCCCGACCCCTAGCGGTCGCGCCGCGAACTGACACTCCGCGCCCCGGACCACCCACTTGCGGAGGACACTTGCCGCCAGAATCCCGCCCAGGACGCCCGACGCCTGCTCGCTGAGCAGCATCCCGTGGCAGGCGTCGAGCGTCCAGCTTCGAGCATCGAGCGTCGAGCGCCCAGCCCGCAGCCACGAGCGCTCGTCTCTCCTCGGAGCTGCTCCTCTTGCTCCTACCCTGTCGCCGCCGTCCTGGCCCCCACTTCGCACACAACTCTCTCGGGGAACGCTCAGAAAAAGCACCAAGACTGCTGCTGCTCAGCGAGCTTGGCCCTTCCTCGCTGGCGACTGACCGACGGACGACGAAGGCCAGACCCAAACCGCAACCTCTGAACGCTCACTGGCCTTTTCCCCACCGGCCCTCCGCCCTCCCGGAGCTCGATCTCTCGCTGACAGGTGTCCACCCCTCCTCAAGCGAGCCCGGAGGCTCAGCGGGAGCACCCGCTCCTCAGTCCTGCCCCCAACCTCGAGCTCCTCCAACACCCACACCACAGCTCTGCTTTTCTTTCTTCCCTTTCTGGTGGCCTGCCTGGGCCTTGGGCCACAGGACCAACCACCCTGACCACAGCCAGTCTCCAAGGCCAGGACCCAGCACCTGCACCTTGACACACAGGGTCCCCACACTGGGACCCCACGCCCGTGCAGACCGGGACTGCCCGTGCTAGCCTTGCAGGAGGAGCTGCCGTGGGCAGGCGCAATCGGCCCAGCGGGCCAGCGGCCCACCCTGGTGATCCCACCGCGGTGGCTGTATCCTGGGGAAGCCCAGCCCAGGGCCTTTCTTTGTTCCAGGATGCCTTCTAACTCGCCACGTGCCTTCTCTCGTGCCTCTGTCATTGCTGGAGCCCTCCTCGTCCTGTCATGGAGACGGGGCCGTGGGCTGTGATTGGGCATGGGAGGACACTCACTGCCTGCCTATCTAGAGCCTGGTGTGATTTCCTTCCCAGGCGATGGCCCGCTCCGTTGGGCCAGAGTCCCGCAGATCAACAGGACCAGGAACGTTCTTGAGACGATCCTGGTGAGATGAACTCGTGATCTGATGCAATTCCTGGTTCGATCTATGTCATTTAGGGAAGTCACTTGGATTGAAGTAATGTGTGTGCGTCGGGGCGCGCGGGGAGTTAGGGTCGTTGAGGCAAAGTCCGGAGCCGGGATCAGGGCTAGAATGTGCCCCTTCCTCGAAGAACCGCAAGAGCTGCGTAGCTGAGAGAGGAGAGCGGTGAGCCTTCGTGCCTGACAAGCACATGACCTCAGTGGCAAGAAAATCGGGCCTGGAATAAGTTCACGCTCAAAGGAAACATCCGTTCAAGGTTGGGCCTGACTTGCTGGATCTTGTGAGCTAGGCCTGTGGCCTCAGGTGTCGGTGAGTGTGCCCCCGCGAGCATCCTCGGCTATGAAGAAAGAGTAAATCGTTCTGCCAGGCGTGTCCGGAGAGAGGATAGGCGATTAGAGGATTCCCTGAACAACAAGACTTCCTAAAGAGAAAAGACGCCCGACAGGTGCCGGTCTGTCTCCTTCTTAGGACAAACTGTCATCTGCTCAGCATGGGGGGGGGGTTGTGGGACTCCAACTTGCTTACGTAGGTCCCACTGGCTTACACTTTGTTCCACAGTGACAGGAGAACTATCGCTTTGGAGTTAAGTCCAACGCGTGGAGAGGTAGAAGCGTGGGGCGTGTTTGGTTGGGTGTGAGTGAGTGTCAAAACAAAACTAAGGACCCGATAATCCCGGGGTGGTTTCCTGTTGTGGAACGATTTTAATCTGGACTTTGAAGAATCTGTTTCTGTTGTGATGGGTTTTAGAGAATAGGTGACTTGAGGCTACGAGGTAATCTCTTTCATACGGAGAAGAGAGTGCCGTCTTAGAAGGTATAAAAAGGCTGAGAGAGAAAAAATAACATTCTTGGAGCCAGGTCACTCCATTTTGCTCCATGCACCAAATGTGTACATGTGGGAATGTGGATATGTGGAAATGTGGATATGTGGATATGTGGAATGTGGATATGTTGATGAGTGTATATGTGGATATGTGGAAATGTGGATATGTGGATACGTGGGAATGTGGATATGTGGATATGTGGGATTGTGCATATGTGGGAATGTGGATATGTGGATATGAAGATATGTTGGAATGTGGATATGTGGATAAGTGGATATGTGGATATGTGCATATGTGGGAATGTGGATATGTGGATAAGTGGATATGTGGATATGGGTGATCCACAGGTTGGAGCCTGCTTATTGGAGCTTGCTCCCTTCATCCAATAAGTCTGTCGGTCTGCCTCTGTGTGTGAATGTATCTATTTAGGTGCACATGTGTATATCTGTGTGTGTGTGTTGAATTATTTGTAGGAACAATGAAGATTGAAGGAGGAAGATAAAAAGAGAGGGGAGTGTCTGCTAGTATTGAGTAAAAGTTGTAATGGGGGAGGGGAGGGTGTAGTGGAGTGTGTTGTGGGGTGGGGGAGTAGAGGCAAGGAGATGGGAGGCCAGGGTAGGGAGAAAGTGTTGAGAGGGCTGGAGTGCATGTGCGTATCCTTGTGAGAGGAGGTTGAGAGGAAGGGAGAAAGGAAGAGGTGAGCGTGTCTGAAAAGGAGTGCAAAGGAGAGGCAGGGTAAAGAGAGGGCAGGCATGTGTGTGAGAGAGATAGAATGTGTGTGTGTGTGTGTGTGTGAGTGTGTGTGTGAAAAGGGAGGAAAATGAGCTGAGAAGAAAAAATGTGTAGCCCAGGCTGGCCTCGAACTCGTGATCCTCCTGCCTCTGCCTCCTTCAGCAAATCCTACCGGTGTGCGCCACCACAACCGGCGATGGAACGCCGCCACAAGCACATACTCAAACGGCAAACACCATGACGACACGGACGGACAGCTTCCAAGCTTCACCCACCAACACTACACACGCAACAGCGCCTAATATGCGCTCACACGCCCCACACTCACAACGCGCGCCGACACACACGCACACGCACACTGCCGACGCCTCTTCCTTAACACAACACACGAAACACAAACAACACTCCCAACCACGCTCTGCCCAGCTACCGAGCTCGCTCCCTCCCTCCCTCGCCGACTCGCTCCCGACATCGCTCAATACCTCTCTCTCTCTCTCTCTACCTCCCTCCCTCCGCCCCCCACCCCTCTCTCTCTCTCTCTCTCTCTCTCTCTCTCACTCACACCCTCACTTTCTCGCAAGGGAGCAGGCCAATGGGTGCGGGGCGGGCGTTCTGTGCGAGGAGAAGGCGCGAAGTGGTCCGTGTGCGCGCGTGCGGCGTTTGGTTGTCGGTGGAGCAAAGGGAGGAGAGGCGAGGCTAGCGAGAAGGGCATGAAGGTTGCAGTGTTGTGTGCTGTGTGCTGGTGTGCGTGTGTGTCGGTGGTGTGGGCACAGGCTGTTGAGAGCAAGCGAGAGAAGCAAGGAGGAGGCTATTGGTGGTGTGTGTATGTATATGTTGTGGTGTCTGGCCAGGCGCTGCTGGTGCAGGGTAAGGGTGTGTGAAGAGCAGGTGGGCTTCGGGCGGGCGTGTGGAAGAGGAGGAGGAGTTTGGGGAGGAGGAGGAGGAGGAGGAGGAGGAGCGGGAGCAGCAGCAAAAGAGCAGGCCGGCGGGTTTGAAAAGTGTGAAGAAAGGGCGAAAAAAAATGTGTAGCCCAGGCTGGCCTCGAACTCGTGATCCTCCTGCCTCTGCCTCCTTCAGCAAATCCTACCGGTGTGCGCCACCACAACCGGCGAGCGAGCGCCGCCTCAATCACCTACTCCAATCTCAAACTCCATGACGACACCACCCGGGACCAGTCTTCGCAATCCCATACCTACGCTGCCCGGACACTTGCGCACCGCCTCACCTCGCACCGCCCACACACACCACAAACACGCCGCCTTACCCACTACAACAACAACAAACACGCCGCTCCCTACGCCCCCCGAACCCTCTTCACTAACTCAATCACTCACTCACTGCCTTGCGCCGGATTCCGGCGACACCTCACGGCCGACCCGACAATTCACACTCCACACCGCCCCGGGACCACCAACGCCCACCTCACCCCGGACTGAGGACCAGGCCCCCCACGCTCCCCAACAGCGAACAGCGAACGGCGAACGGCGAATAGCGAACACTGCCTGCCCCTGGCTCCCGCCCCGCCCGGCCACAAGACGCCTTGCTCGCCGAGCTTGGCTGTTCCTCGCTGGCGACGAACTGACCATAGCAAGACCAAAACCTCAAACTCGCTGGCCTCCGTCTCCACCCGCACCGGCCCTCCGCCCTCCGCCGTCCTCGAGCCAGCCCGGAGGCTCAGCCTCAGCCGGAGCACCCGGTCCTACAACCTAGATCCAGGATCCCTGGACCCGTCGGTTCCGGATTACCACGCCTGCTCACACAGTGGATGCAACGTGGGCTGCACCGCTACACCGCTCGCTCACGGCTCTTGGGTGCGGGGACGCGCCGGGGAGGGGGCCGAGCGGGGACGGAGACGGGGTGTCCAGGAACACGATTCCCCCACCTGGGGACGACCAGACCAGACCAGCAAGCACCCGGTGACACCCTATGGAGCACCTTACTCACTCTTCCCCACTCCCCTGACCTACGGCTCCTCCACCAGGACCCTCTTCTCCTCCTCACAGATGCCCCCAGGTTAAGCATGAGGTCAGAGACCCAAAGACACCTCGGAGGCTTCTTCCCAACCGGATCCAACCCGCGTCTTGACAGAAGCACGCCCGGAGCACCGGACACATCCCCGGCACCGTCCCTGCCTCTCTCTGCTGAACACCTTAGTTTCACCTGACCTCAACCACAGACTTTTAGGCGGACAAGTCCCGGACGGAGCTGGGATGTGGCCACGTTTGGCAAGAACGGAAATCAGAAGTTCGAGGAACGTCGGGAACAGGGAAACAGCGAGAGACATCACCAGACCGCGCACACGCGCGCGCGCGCGCGCACAGACAGACAGAGAGATAGAGAGAGAGAGAGAAAGAGAAAGAGAACAGAGACAGAGAAAGACACAGCAGAGACACACGGGGCTAGAGTGTGGAAAAGAACAGCGACGGAGTGAGAAATGAGAGACAGAGACAGACAAGGGCACTTAGAGAGCCAGAGAGCCCCAGAGACAGTGATTGGCCAAAGAGAGAAGGGCGTGGGGTTGTCTAGCGCCTGTGAGCAGTGCAGGCAGGAGGCACAGAGAGGCTGGGGGCAGCGAGCAACTAAACTTCCATTCCAGCTGGGTCTGGACAAGACGCGCTCTGGCAAAAGCAGTACGGACGGAGGCCTTGAATCCAAACCCAACCGAACCAAACTTATGGAACGCAGTGCCGTAGAAGTAGGAGCCCTGAAGAAAGGTGAAGAAGAGTCACACACAGGAAGAGCTAGAGAGAGGAGGTGCGGGAATCCTGTGGCTTGGGATGAGGAGATGGCAGAGGAGGAAGAAAGAGCAGCAGGGTTGAAAGAGACGGGAGAGGTGGAGAGAGCTTGAGCGCTGGGAAGAGAGAGAGGCTGGTCTTCTGCCACTCCTCGCCTCCTCCCTCTTCTGCTCCTGCTCAGAGAAGGGTGGCCCCACAGCTCTGCTTTTCTTTCTTCCCTTTCTGGAAGGCCTGCCTGGGCCTTGGGCCACAAGATCACCCGGACCACAGCCAGTCTCCAAGGCCAGGAGCCAGCACCTGCACCTGGACCCTCAGGGTCTCTACACTGGAGCCCCACGCCCCTGCGGACCCGGACTGCCCTTGCAGCGCTAGCCTTGCAGGAAGAGCTGCAGTGGGCAAGTGAGCCTCCTTGAATCAGCCCACCGGCCCACTGAGCCCACCTTCGTGCTCCGCTGCTGCGCCAGGTGTATCCTGGAGAAGCAGGGCCCCAGGGCTTTTGTCCCAGGATGTGCCTTCTCAAGCCTTTCATTGAGAGACCCCCTCATAGTCTCCACAGGCTGTGATTGGACGTGGCAAGACTCTCACTGCCTAGAGCCTGGTGTGATATCTCCTCCTGGATAGTGGCCACGAGGTTGGGCCAGAGGCCTGCGGATCAACTTGAAGAGGAGCTTTCTTGAGATAATGCTGTTGAGATCAATTCACCATCTGATGCAATTCCTGATTTGATCTATGTCGGTTTAGGACCTTACTTGGATTTACATAATTTGGGGGTCGTTGGAGTAGTTGACAGAAAGTCTAAAGCCGGGATCAGGACTAGAATGTGCCCCTTCCTCCTAGAACAGCAAGAGCTGCAATGTTGGGAGAAGGAGTGCGGTGAGCTTTCACGCCTTACAAGCACGTAATCCTTACTATGGCCATGGGACCAGTTCAAGCTCAAAGAGAATGAAATCCGTTCTAGGTCGGGCTTGACTTCCTGGATCTTGTGATCTAGACCCATGGGCATGGTGTCAGTGTGAACCTCCAAGAACTAGGCTGGGGGAAAACTAAGTCAGTCACTCTATTAGGAGGGCTTGAATAGAGGATAGGTGATGAGGCAGGCTGCCTTCAAAGCAAGACTTCAGGAAACAGAAAGGAGGGAAGGAAGGAAAGATGGTAGGAAGGAAAGAGAGAAGGAAGGAAAGAAGGAAGGGAGAAAAGAAGCACATGATATTTTGCCCTATCTACCAAATGTGTACATGGGGAAATGTGTATATGTGGAAATGTGTCGATGTTTGGAAACTGCTTCTTGGACCTTGCTCCATTCATCTGATCTGTCTGTCTGTCTGTCTGTCTGTCTGTCCGTCCGTCCGTCTGTCTGTAAGTCTGTGAATCTAGTTATCTATGTGTATTTGTGAAGATGTTGGTGTTTATTTTTGTTTTTAAATACATCGAGTGAGCATACGAGAACCTTTGTGTGTGTGTGTGTGTGTGTGTGTGTGTGTGTGTGTGTGTGTGTGTGTGTCGGGTATGTGTGATGTATTCGGGTATGGTCTGCCCCTATACATAAGATGGCAGAGGTCACCAAGGTTCTGCTCCATTTGCCCAGTACATGGGACATCTCCATTAAGGATGGTTTGAACTGACTGAGAAACAGTGCTCAAGATAGAGGTCCGGGGACGGAGAGGCCGAGATAAACATAACAGTCTGGGGATGGAAAGTAAGAGGGTGGGGTGGGGAGGACTCAAGTGTGGTCAGGCTTTTCAGATTCCACTGTCCACACAGGGATAGGACTACATCCACCCACAGCCTTCTGGGTGGAGAAAAGGTATGCATCAGTTCCCGTTCCCATGAGGAGATAACCCTGTGTGCAAGATTAAGGTCCCTGGATTACCAAAGCTTATTCTGAAACTCAAAGACCTCAGGCCCTCTACAGTCTGGCCTTAGGACTCTGACCACTCCTCTGACCAGGCCTCCTGTTTTGGTCCTTCCCTCTAGTCATCCTTCATCCACCCATTCATCCATTCATCCCTGACCAACACCCCATTCACCACCAGGACCACCAGCACCTATACCACCACCAGCAGTCACAGGCATGCATGAGGAGCACACGTGCACACACACACACACACACAGTGGGTGAGTGCAGGGTCTAGGCGAGAAGAGACCTGCCTCCCCCAAAAACGCAGGAGGTCAAGAAAGATCAAAACCTCTTGTCCCTGCAGATTGAAATTCACCAGGAACCAGAGGACAAACAAAAGGGGCAAATATGGGCAAGGTCCTGGGTCAGATGCTGTGTGGTAAATATCTAGGTGCTTGTCTGAGTGGACTCAGTCTTGCTTTCTTGCAAACAGGATCAGTCATCCTCCCAACTCTCTGAAACTGATGTGACATGGTCTGAGGTAAGGCAACCAGGCAAGGTTAAAAGACCTGCCAGGTAGTAGGCCTGCTTGTGTCCTTCCCTCCTTCCCTCCCTCCTTCCTTCCTTCCTTCTGTCCTTCCTTCTTTCCTTCCTTCCTTCCTTCCTTCCTTCCTTCCTTCCTTCCTTCCCTGTTTCGTTTCTGTTCCTTCTTTCTGTCTGTCTGTAACTTTCTTTTTTCTAACTTTTTTAAAAAGAAAGAAGGAAAGAAGGAAAGAGAGGACTGGTGAGGAAGAATTGGGGCGAGGGTCTGAGAAGGATTTCCTAAAGGCTGGGAGGAGGAGGCGAGGCGTGAATTTGAATGCAACCCCAAAGGAAGTAAAGGGCAAGGGCAAGGGAAAGGCCATGGGAGAGGCGAAAGGAGTGGTTGTGGCAGGGGAAGGGGGGGCGACGGGCAGGGCCAAAGAATGTATGTCGTGTGTGGTCGTGACGCTGGCCTCCCTCGTGGTTCTCTTCCCCGCAGCAGGCGCAAGGGAGCAGGCCAATGGGTGCGGGGCGGGCGTTCTGTGCGAGGAGAAGGCGCGAAGTGGTCCGTGTGCGCGCGTGCGGCGTTTGGTTGTCGGTGGAGCAAAGGGAGGAGAGGCGAGGCTAGCGAGAAGGGCATGAAGGTTGCAGTGTTGTGTGCTGTGTGCTGGTGTGCGTGTGTGTCGGTGGTGTGGGCACAGGCTGTTGAGAGCAAGCGAGAGAAGCAAGGAGGAGGCTATTGGTGGTGTGTGTATGTATATGTTGTGGTGTCTGGCCAGGCGCTGCTGGCGCAGGGTAAGGGTGTGTGAAGAGCAGGTGGGCATCGGGCGGGCGTGTGGAAGAGGAGGAGGAGGAGTTTGGGGAGGAGGAGGAGTTTGGGGAGGAGGAGGAGCGGGAGCAGCAGCAAAAGCGCAGGCCGGCGGGTTTGAAAAGTGTGAAGAAAGGGCGAAAAAAAATGTGTAGCCCAGGCTGGCCTCGAACTCGTGATCCTCCTGCCTCTGCCTCCTTCAGCAAATCCTACCGGTGTGCGCCACCACAACCGGCGAGCGAGCGCCGCCTCAAACACCTACTCCAATCTCAAACTCCATGACGACACCACCCCCGACCAGTCTTCGCAATCCCATACCTACACTGCCCGGACACTTGCGCACCGCCTCACCTCGCACCGCCCACACACACCACAAACACGCCGCCTTACCCACTACAACAACAACAAACACGCCGCTCCCTACGCCCCCCGAACCCTCTTCACTAACTCAATCACTCACTCACTGCCTTGCGCCGGATTCCGGCGACACCGCGACACCTCACGGCCGACCCGAGAATTCACACTCCACACCGCCCCGGGACCACCAGCGCCCACTTCACCCCGGACTGAGGACCAGGCCCCCCACGCTCCCCAACGGCGAACGGCGAACGGCGAATAGCGAACACAGCCTGCCCCTGGCTCCCGCCCCGCCCGGCCACAAGACGCCTTGCTCGCCGAGCTTGGCTGTTCCTCGCTGGCGACGAACTGACCATAGCAAGACCAAAACCTCAAACTCGCTGGCCTCCGTCTCCACCCGCACCGGCCCTCCGCCCTCCGCCGTCCTCGAGCCAGCCCGGAGGCTCAGCCTCAGCCGGAGCACCCGGTCCTACAACCTAGATCCAGGATCCCTGGACCCGTCGGTTCCGGATTACCACGCCTGCTCACACAGTGGATGCAACGTGGGCTGCACCGCTACACCGCTCGCTCACGGCTCTTGGGTGCGGGGACGCGCCGGGGAGGGGGCCGAGCGGGGACGGAGACGGGGTGTCCAGGAACACGATTCCCCCACCTGGGGACGACCAGACCAGACCAGCAAGCACCCGGTGACACCCTATGGAGCACCTTACTCACTCTTCCCCACTCCCCTGACCTACGGCTCCTCCACCAGGACCCTCTTCTCCTCCTCACAGATGCCCCCAGGTTAAGCATGAGGTCAGAGACCCAAAGACACCTCGGAGGCTTCTTCCCAACCGGATCCAACCCGCGTCTTGACAGAAGCACGCCCGGAGCACCGGACACATCCCCGGCACCGTCCCTGCCTCTCTCTGCTGAACACCTTAGTTTCACCTGACCTCAACCACAGACTTTTAGGCGGACAAGTCCCGGACGGAGCTGGGATGTGGCCACGTTTGGCAAGAACGGAAATCAGAAGTTCGAGGAACGTCGGGAACAGGGAAACAGCGAGAGACATCACCAGACCGCGCACACGCGCGCGCGCGCGCGCACAGACAGACAGACAGACAGACAGACAGAGAGATAGAGAGAGAGAGAGAGAAAGAGAACGGAGACAGAGAAAGACACAGCAGAGACACACGGGGCTAGAGTGTGGAAAAGAACAGCGACGGAGTGAGAAATGAGAGACAGAGACAGACAAGGGCACTTAGAGAGCCAGAGAGCCCCAGAGACAGTGATTGGCCGAAGAGAGAAGGGCGTGGGGTTGTCTAGTGCCTGTGAGCAGTGCAGGCAGGAGGCACAGAGAGGCTGGGGGCAGCGAGCAACTAAACTTCCATTCCAGCTGGGTCTGGACAAGACGCGCTCTGGCAAAAGCAGTACGGACGGAGGCCTTGAATCCAAACCCAACCGAACCAAACTTATGGGACGCAGTGCCGTAGAAGTAGGAGCCCTGAAGAAAGGTGAAGAAGAGTCACACACAGGAAGAGCTAGAGAGAGGAGGTGCGGGAATCCTGTGGCTTGGGATGAGGAGATGGCAGAGGAGGAAGAAAGCGCAGCAGGGTTGAAAGAGACGGGAGAGGTGGAGAGAGCTTGAGCGCTGGGAAGAGAGAGAGGCTGGTCTTCTGCCACTCCTCGCCTCCTCCCTCTTCTGCTCCTGCTCAGAGAAGGGTGGCCCCACAGCTCTGCTTTTCTTTCTTCCCTTTCTGGAAGGCCTGCCTGGGCCTTGGGCCACAAGATCACCCGGACCACAGCCAGTCTCCAAGGCCAGGAGCCAGCACCTGCACCTGGACCCTCAGGGTCTCTACACTGGAGCCCCACGCCCCTGCGGACCCGGACTGCCCTTGCAGCGCTAGCCTTGCAGGAAGAGCTGCAGTGGGCAAGTGAGCCTCCTTGAATCAGCCCACCGGCCCACTGAGCCCACCTTCGTGCTCCGCTGCTGCGCCAGGTGTATCCTGGAGAAGCAGGGCCCCAGGGCTTTTGTCCCAGGATGTGCCTTCTCAAGCCTTTCATTGAGAGACCCCCTCATAGTCTCCACAGGCTGTGATTGGACGTGGCAAGACTCTCACTGCCTAGAGCCTGGTGTGATATCTCCTCCTGGATAGTGGCCACGAGGTTGGGCCAGAGGCCTGCGGATCAACTTGAAGAGGAGCTTTCTTGAGATAATGCTGTTGAGATCAATTCACCATCTGATGCAATTCCTGATTTGATCTATGTCGGTTTAGGACCTTACTTGGATTTACATAATTTGGGGGTCGTTGGAGTAGTTGACAGAAAGTCTAAAGCCGGGATCAGGACTAGAATGTGCCCCTTCCTCCTAGAACAGCAAGAGCTGCAATGTTGGGAGAAGGAGTGCGGTGAGCTTTCACGCCTTACAAGCACGTAATCCTTACTATGGCCATGGGACCAGTTCAAGCTCAAAGAGAATGAAATCCGTTCTAGGTCGGGCTTGACTTCCTGGATCTTGTGATCTAGACCCATGGGCATGGTGTCAGTGTGAACCTCCAAGAACTAGGCTGGGGGAAAACTAAGTCAGTCACTCTATTAGGAGGGCTTGAATAGAGGATAGGTGATGAGGCAGGCTGCCTTCAAAGCAAGACTTCAGGAAACAGAAAGGAGGGAAGGAAGGAAAGATGGTAGGAAGGAAAGAGAGAAGGAAGGAAAGAAGGAAGGGAGAAAAGAAGCACATGATATTTTGCCCTATCTACCAAATGTGTACATGGGGAAATGTGTATATGTGGAAATGTGTCGATGTTTGGAAACTGCTTCTTGGACCTTGCTGCATTCATCTGATCTGTCTGTCTGTCTGTCTGTCTGTCCGTCTGTCCGTCTGTCTGTAAGTCTGTGAATCTAGTTATCTATGTGTATTTGTGAAGATGTTGGTGTTTATTTTTGTTTTTAAATACATCGAGTGAGCATACGAGAACCTTTGTGTGTGTGTGTGTGTGTGTGTGTCGGGTATGTGTGATGTATTCGGGTATGGTCTGCCCCTATACATAAGATGGCAGAGGTCACCAAGGTTCTGCTCCATTTGCCCAGTACATGGGACATCTCCATTAAGGATGGTTTGAACTGACTGAGAAACAGTGCTCAAGATAGAGGTCCGGGGACGGAGAGGCCGAGATAAACATAACAGTCTGGGGATGGAAAGTAAGAGGGTGGGGTGGGGAGGACTCAAGTGTGGTCAGGCCTTTCAGATTCCACTGTCCACACAGGGATAGGACTACATCCACCCACAGCCTTCTGGGTGGAGAAAAGGTATGCATCAGTTCCCGTTCCCATGAGGAGATAACCCTGTGTGCAAGATTAAGGTCCCTGGATTACCAAAGCTTATTCTGAAACTCAAAGACCTCAGGCCCTCTACAGTCTGGCCTTAGGACTCTGACCACTCCTCTGACCAGGCCTCCTGTTTTGGTCCTTCCCTCTAGTCATCCTTCATCCACCCATTCATCCATTCATCCCTGACCAACACCCCATTCACCACCAGGACCACCAGCACCTATACCACCACCAGCAGTCACAGGCATGCATGAGGAGCACACGTGCACACACACACACACACACACACACACACAGTGGGTGAGTGCAGGGTCTAGGCGAGAAGAGACCTGCCTCCCCCAAAAACGCAGGAGGTCAAGAAAGATCAAAACCTCTTGTCCCTGCAGATTGAAATTCACCAGGAACCAGAGGACAAACAAAAGGGGCAAATATGGGCAAGGTCCTGGGTCAGATGCTGTGTGGTAAATATCTAGGTGCTTGTCTGAGTGGACTCAGTCTTGCTTTCTTGCAAACAGGATCAGTCATCCTCCCAACTCTCTGAAACTGATGTGACATGGTCTGAGGTAAGGCAACCAGGCAAGGTTAAAAGACCTGCCAGGTAGTAGGCCTGCTTGTGTCCTTCCCTCCTTCCCTCCCTCCCTCCTTCCTTCCTTCCTTCCTTCCTTCCTTCTTTCCTTCCTTCCTTCCTTCCTTCCTTCCTTCCTTCCTTCCTTCCTTCCCTGTTTCGTTTCTGTTCCTTCTTTCTGTCTGTCTGTAACTTTCTTTTTTCTAACTTTTTTAAAAAGAAAGAAGGAAAGAAGGAAAGAGAGGACTGGTGAGGAAGAATTGGGGCGAGGGTCTGAGAAGGATTTCCTAAAGGCTGGGAGGAGGAGGCGAGGCGTGAATTTGAATGCAACCCCAAAGGAAGTAAAGGGCAAGGGCAAGGGAAAGGCCATGGGAGAGGCGAAAGGAGTGGTTGTGGCAGGGGAAGGGGGGGCGACGGGCAGGGCCAAAGAATGTATGTCGTGTGTGGTCGTGACGCTGGCCTCCCTCGTGGTTCTCTTCCCCGCAGCAGGCGCAAGGGAGCAGGCCAATGGGTGCGGGGCGGGCGTTCTGTGCGAGGAGAAGGCGCGAAGTGGTCCGTGTGCGCGCGTGCGGCGTTTGGTTGTCGGTGGAGCAAAGGGAGGAGAGGCGAGGCTAGCGAGAAGGGCATGAAGGTTGCAGTGTTGTGTGCTGTGTGCTGGTGTGCGTGTGTGTCGGTGGTGTGGGCACAGGCTGTTGTGAGCAAGCGAGAGAAGCAAGGAGGAGTCTATTGGTGGTGTGTGTATGTATATGTTGTGGTGTGTGGCCAGGCGCTGCTGGTGCAGGGTAAGGGTGTGTGAAGAGCAGGTGGGCATCGGGCGGGCGTGTGGAAGAGGACGAGGAGGAGTTTGGGGAGGAGGAGGAGGAGCGGGAGCAGCAGCAAAAGCGCAGGCCGGCGGGTTTGAAAAGTGTGAAGAAAGGGCGAAAAAAAATGTGTAGCCCAGGCTGGCCTCGAACTCGTGATCCTCCTGCCTCTGCCTCCTTCAGCAAATCCTACCGGTGTGCGCCACCACAACCGGCGAGCGAGCGCCGCCTCAAACACCTACTCCAATCTCAAACTCCATGACGACACCACCCCCGACCAGTCTTCGCAATCCCATACCTACACTGCCCGGACACTTGCGCACCGCCTCACCTCGCACCGCCCACACACACCACAAACACGCCGCCTTACCCACTACAACAACAACAAACACGCCGCTCCCTACGCCCCCCGAACCCTCTTCACTAACTCAATCACTCACTCACTGCCTTGCGCCGGATTCCGGCGACACCGCGACACCTCACGGCCGACCCGAGAATTCACACTCCACACCGCCCCGGGACCACCAGCGCCCACTTCACCCCGGACTGAGGACCAGGCCCCCCACGCTCCCCAACGGCGAACGGCGAACGGCGAATAGCGAACACAGCCTGCCCCTGGCTCCCGCCCCGCCCGGCCACAAGACGCCTTGCTCGCCGAGCTTGGCTGTTCCTCGCTGGCGACGAACTGACCATAGCAAGACCAAAACCTCAAACTCGCTGGCCTCCGTCTCCACCCGCACCGGCCCTCCGCCCTCCGCCGTCCTCGAGCCAGCCCGGAGGCTCAGCCTCAGCCGGAGCACCCGGTCCTACAACCTAGATCCAGGATCCCTGGACCCGTCGGTTCCGGATTACCACGCCTGCTCACACAGTGGATGCAACGTGGGCTGCACCGCTACACCGCTCGCTCACGGCTCTTGGGTGCGGGGACGCGCCGGGGAGGGGGCCGAGCGGGGACGGAGACGGGGTGTCCAGGAACACGATTCCCCCACCTGGGGACGACCAGACCAGACCAGCAAGCACCCGGTGACACCCTATGGAGCACCTTACTCACTCTTCCCCACTCCCCTGACCTACGGCTCCTCCACCAGGACCCTCTTCTCCTCCTCACAGATGCCCCCAGGTTAAGCATGAGGTCAGAGACCCAAAGACACCTCGGAGGCTTCTTCCCAACCGGATCCAACCCGCGTCTTGACAGAAGCACGCCCGGAGCACCGGACACATCCCCGGCACCGTCCCTGCCTCTCTCTGCTGAACACCTTAGTTTCACCTGACTTCAACCACAGACTTTTAGGCGGACAAGTCCCGGACGGAGCTGGGATGTGGCCACGTTTGGCAAGAACGGAAATCAGAAGTTCGAGGAACGTCGGGAACGGGGAAACAGCGAGAGACATCACCAGACCGCGCACACGCGCGCGCGCGCGCGCACAGACAGACAGAGAGACAGAGAGAGAGAGAGAGAGAAAGAGAACGGAGACAGAGAAAGACACAGCAGAGACACACGGGGCTAGAGTGTGGAAAAGAACAGCGACGGAGTGAGAAATGAGAGACAGAGACAGACAAGGGCACTTAGAGAGCCAGAGAGCCCCAGAGACAGTGATTGGCCGAAGAGAGAAGGGCGTGGGGTTGTCTAGCGCCTGTGAGCAGTGCAGGCAGGAGGCACATAGAGGCTGGGGGCAGCGAGCAACTAAACTTCCATTCCAGCTGGGTCTGGACAAGACGCGCTCTGGCAAAAGCAGTACGGACGGAGGCCTTGAATCCAAACCCAACCGAACCAAACTTATGGAACGCAGTGCCGTAGAAGTAGGAGCCCTGAAGAAAGGTGAAGAAGAGTCACACACAGGAAGAGCTAGAGAGAGGAGGTGCGGGAATCCTGTGGCTTGGGATGAGGAGATGGCAGAGGAGGAAGAAAGAGCAGCAGGGTTGAAAGAGACGGGAGAGGTGGAGAGAGCTTGAGCGCTGGGAAGAGAGAGAGGCTGGTCTTCTGCCACTCCTCGCCTCCTCCCTCTTCTGCTCCTGCTCAGAGAAGGGTGGCCCCACAGCTCTGCTTTTCTTTCTTCCCTTTCTGGAAGGCCTGCCTGGGCCTTGGGCCACAAGATCACCCGGACCACAGCCAGTCTCCAAGGCCAGGAGCCAGCACCTGCACCTGGACCCTCAGGGTCTCTACACTGGAGCCCCACGCCCCTGCGGACCCGGACTGCCCTTGCAGCGCTAGCCTTGCAGGAAGAGCTGCAGTGGGCAAGTGAGCCTCCTTGAATCAGCCCACCGGCCCACTGAGCCCACCTTCGTGCTCCGCTGCTGCGCCAGGTGTATCCTGGAGAAGCAGGGCCCCAGGGCTTTTGTCCCAGGATGTGCCTTCTCAAGCCTTTCATTGAGAGACCCCCTCATAGTCTCCACAGGCTGTGATTGGACGTGGCAAGACTCTCACTGCCTAGAGCCTGGTGTGATATCTCCTCCTGGATAGTGGCCACGAGGTTGGGCCAGAGGCCTGCGGATCAACTTGAAGAGGAGCTTTCTTGAGATAATGCTGTTGAGATCAATTCACCATCTGATGCAATTCCTGATTTGATCTATGTCGGTTTAGGACCTTACTTGGATTTACATAATTTGGGGGTCGTTGGAGTAGTTGACAGAAAGTCTAAAGCCGGGATCAGGACTAGAATGTGCCCCTTCCTCCTAGAACAGCAAGAGCTGCAATGTTGGGAGAAGGAGTGCGGTGAGCTTTCACGCCTTACAAGCACGTAATCCTTACTATGGCCATGGGACCAGTTCAAGCTCAAAGAGAATGAAATCCGTTCTAGGTCGGGCTTGACTTCCTGGATCTTGTGATCTAGACCCATGGGCATGGTGTCAGTGTGAACCTCCAAGAACTAGGCTGGGGGAAAACTAAGTCAGTCACTCTATTAGGAGGGCTTGAATAGAGGATAGGTGATGAGGCAGGCTGCCTTCAAAGCAAGACTTCAGGAAACAGAAAGGAGGGAAGGAAGGAAAGATGGTAGGAAGGAAAGAGAGAAGGAAGGAAAGAAGGAAGGGAGAAAAGAAGCACATGATATTTTGCCCTATCTACCAAATGTGTACATGGGGAAATGTGTATATGTGGAAATGTGTCGATGTTTGGAAACTGCTTCTTGGACCTTGCTGCATTCATCTGATCTGTCTGTCTGTCTGTCTGTCTGTCCGTCTGTCCGTCTGTCTGTAAGTCTGTGAATCTAGTTATCTATGTGTATTTGTGAAGATGTTGGTGTTTATTTTTGTTTTTAAATACATCGAGTGAGCATACGAGAACCTTTGTGTGTGTGTGTGTGTGTGTGTGTGTGTGTGTGTGTGTGTGTCGGGTATGTGTGATGTATTCGGGTATGGTCTGCCCCTATACATAAGATGGCAGAGGTCACCAAGGTTCTGCTCCATTTGCCCAGTACATGGGACATCTCCATTAAGGATGGTTTGAACTGACTGAGAAACAGTGCTCAAGATAGAGGTCCGGGGACGGAGAGGCCGAGATAAACATAACAGTCTGGGGATGGAAAGTAAGAGGGTGGGGTGGGGAGGACTCAAGTGTGGTCAGGCCTTTCAGATTCCACTGTCCACACAGGGATAGGACTACATCCACCCACAGCCTTCTGGGTGGAGAAAAGGTATGCATCAGTTCCCGTTCCCATGAGGAGATAACCCTGTGTGCAAGATTAAGGTCCCTGGATTACCAAAGCTTATTCTGAAACTCAAAGACCTCAGGCCCTCTACAGTCTGGCCTTAGGACTCTGACCACTCCTCTGACCAGGCCTCCTGTTTTGGTCCTTCCCTCTAGTCATCCTTCATCCACCCATTCATCCATTCATCCCTGACCAACACCCCATTCACCACCAGGACCACCAGCACCTATACCACCACCAGCAGTCACAGGCATGCATGAGGAGCACACGTGCACACACACACACACACACACACACACACACACACACACACACACAGTGGGTGAGTGCAGGGTCTAGGCGAGAAGAGACCTGCCTCCCCCAAAAACGCAGGAGGTCAAGAAAGATCAAAACCTCTTGTCCCTGCAGATTGAAATTCACCAGGAACCAGAGGACAAACAAAAGGGGCAAATATGGGCAAGGTCCTGGGTCAGATGCTGTGTGGTAAATATCTAGGTGCTTGTCTGAGTGGACTCAGTCTTGCTTTCTTGCAAACAGGATCAGTCATCCTCCCAACTCTCTGAAACTGATGTGACATGGTCTGAGGTAAGGCAACCAGGCAAGGTTAAAAGACCTGCCAGGTAGTAGGCCTGCTTGTGTCCTTCCCTCCTTCCCTCCCTCCCTCCTTCCTTCCTTCCTTCCTTCCTTCTTTCCTTTCTTCCTTCCTTCCTTCCTTCCTTCCTTCCTTCCTTCCTTCCCTGTTTCGTTTCTGTTCCTTCTTTCTGTCTGTCTGTAACTTTCTTTTTTCTAACTTTTTTAAAAAGAAAGAAGGAAAGAAGGAAAGAGAGGACTGGTGAGGAAGAATTGGGGCGAGGGTCTGAGAAGGATTTCCTAAAGGCTGGGAGGAGGAGGCGAGGCGTGAATTTGAATGCAACCCCAAAGGAAGTAAAGGGCAAGGGCAAGGGAAAGGCCATGGGAGAGGCGAAAGGAGTGGTTGTGGCAGGGGAAGGGGGGGCGACGGGCAGGGCCAAAGAATGTATGTCGTGTGTGGTCGTGACGCTGGCCTCCCTCGTGGTTCTCTTCCCCGCAGCAGGCGCAAGGGAGCAGGCCAATGGGTGCGGGGCGGGCGTTCTGTGCGAGGAGAAGGCGCGAAGTGGTCCGTGTGCGCGCGTGCGGCGTTTGGTTGTCGGTGGAGCAAAGGGAGGAGAGGCGAGGCTAGCGAGAAGGGCATGAAGGTTGCAGTGTTGTGTGCTGTGTGCTGGTGTGCGTGTGTGTCGGTGGTGTGGGCACAGGCTGTTGAGAGCAAGCGAGAGAAGCAAGGAGGAGGCTATTGGTGGTGTGTGTATGTATATGTTATGGTGTCTGGCCAGGCGCTGCTGGTGCAGGGTAAGGGTGTGTGAAGAGCAGGTGGGCATCGGGCGGGCGTGTGGAAGAGGAGGAGGAGGAGTTTGGGGAGGAGGAGGAGGAGGAGCGGGAGCAGCAGCAAAAGCGCAGGCCGGCGGGTTTGAAAAGTGTGAAGAAAGGGCGAAAAAATATGTGTAGCCCAGGCTGGCCTCGAACTCGTGATCCTCCTGCCTCTGCCTCCTTCAGCAAATCCTACCGGTGTGCGCCACCACAACCGGCGAGCGAGCGCCGCCTCAAACACCTACTCCAATCTCAAACTCCATGACGACACCACCCCGGACCAGTCTTCGCAATCCCATACCTACACTGCCCGGACACTTGCGCACCGCCTCACCTCGCACCGCCCACACACACCACAAACACGCCGCCTTACCCACTACAACAACAACAAACACGCCGCTCCCTACGCCCCCCGAACCCTCTTCACTAACTCAATCACTCACTCACTGCCTTGCGCCGGATTCCGGCGACACCGCGACACCTCACGGCCGACCCGAGAATTCACACTCCACACCGCCCCGGGACCACCAGCGCCCACTTCACCCCGGACTGAGGACCAGGCCCCCCACGCTCCCCAACGGCGAACGGCGAACGGCGAATAGCGAACACAGCCTGCCCCTGGCTCCCGCCCCGCCCGGCCACAAGACGCCTTGCTCGCCGAGCTTGGCTGTTCCTCGCTGGCGACGAACTGACCATAGCAAGACCAAAACCTCAAACTCGCTGGCCTCCGTCTCCACCCGCACCGGCCCTCCGCCCTCCGCCGTCCTCGAGCCAGCCCGGAGGCTCAGCCTCAGCCGGAGCACCCGGTCCTACAACCTAGATCCAGGATCCCTGGACCCGTCGGTTCCGGATTACCACGCCTGCTCACACAGTGGATGCAACGTGGGCTGCACCGCTACACCGCTCGCTCACGGCTCTTGGGTGCGGGGACGCGCCGGGGAGGGGGCCGAGCGGGGACGGAGACGGGGTGTCCAGGAACACGATTCCCCCACCTGGGGACGACCAGACCAGACCAGCAAGCACCCGGTGACACCCTATGGAGCACCTTACTCACTCTTCCCCACTCCCCTGACCTACGGCTCCTCCACCAGGACCCTCTTCTCCTCCTCACAGATGCCCCCAGGTTAAGCATGAGGTCAGAGACCCAAAGACACCTCGGAGGCTTCTTCCCAACCGGATCCAACCCGCGTCTTGACAGAAGCACGCCCGGAGCACCGGACACATCCCCGGCACCGTCCCTGCCTCTCTCTGCTGAACACAGTCGTTTCACCTGACTTCAACCACAGACTTTTAGGCGGACAAGTCCCGGACGGAGCTGGGATGTGGCCACGTTTGGCAAGAACGGAAATCAGAAGTTCGAGGAACGTCGGGAACGGGGAAACAGCGAGAGACATCACCAGACCGCGCACACGCGCGCGCGCGCGCGCACAGACAGACAGACAGACAGACAGAGAGACAGAGAGAGAGAGAGAGAGAAAGAGAACGGAGACAGAGAAAGACACAGCAGAGACACACGGGGCTAGAGTGTGGAAAAGAACAGCGACGGAGTGAGAAATGAGAGACAGAGACAGACAAGGGCACTTAGAGAGCCAGAGAGCCCCAGAGACAGTGATTGGCCAAAGAGAGAAGGGCGTGGGGTTGTCTAGCGCCTGTGAGCAGTGCAGGCAGGAGGCACATAGAGGCTGGGGGCAGCGAGCAACTAAACTTCCATTCCAGCTGGGTCTGGACAAGACGCGCTCTGGCAAAAGCAGTACGGACGGAGGCCTTGAATCCAAACCCAACCGAACCAAACTTATGGAACGCAGTGCCGTAGAAGTAGGAGCCCTGAAGAAAGGTGAAGAAGAGTCACACACAGGAAGAGCTAGAGAGAGGAGGTGCGGGAATCCTGTGGCTTGGGATGAGGAGATGGCAGAGGAGGAAGAAAGAGCAGCAGGGTTGAAAGAGACGGGAGAGGTGGAGAGAGCTTGAGCGCTGGGAAGAGAGAGAGGCTGGTCTTCTGCCACTCCTCGCCTCCTCCCTCTTCTGCTCCTGCTCAGAGAAGGGTGGCCCCACAGCTCTGCTTTTCTTTCTTCCCTTTCTGGAAGGCCTGCCTGGGCCTTGGGCCACAAGATCACCCGGACCACAGCCAGTCTCCAAGGCCAGGAGCCAGCACCTGCACCTGGACCCTCAGGGTCTCTACACTGGAGCCCCACGCCCCTGCGGACCCGGACTGCCCTTGCAGCGCTAGCCTTGCAGGAAGAGCTGCAGTGGGCAAGTGAGCCTCCTTGAATCAGCCCACCGGCCCACTGAGCCCACCTTCGTGCTCCGCTGCTGCGCCAGGTGTATCCTGGAGAAGCAGGGCCCCAGGGCTTTTGTCCCAGGATGTGCCTTCTCAAGCCTTTCATTGAGAGACCCCCTCATAGTCTCCACAGGCTGTGATTGGACGTGGCAAGACTCTCACTGCCTAGAGCCTGGTGTGATATCTCCTCCTGGATAGTGGCCACGAGGTTGGGCCAGAGGCCTGCGGATCAACTTGAAGAGGAGCTTTCTTGAGATAATGCTGTTGAGATCAATTCACCATCTGATGCAATTCCTGATTTGATCTATGTCGGTTTAGGACCTTACTTGGATTTACATAATTTGGGGGTCGTTGGAGTAGTTGACAGAAAGTCTAAAGCCGGGATCAGGACTAGAATGTGCCCCTTCCTCCTAGAACAGCAAGAGCTGCAATGTTGGGAGAAGGAGTGCGGTGAGCTTTCACGCCTTACAAGCACGTAATCCTTACTATGGCCATGGGACCAGTTCAAGCTCAAAGAGAATGAAATCCGTTCTAGGTCGGGCTTGACTTCCTGGATCTTGTGATCTAGACCCATGGGCATGGTGTCAGTGTGAACCTCCAAGAACTAGGCTGGGGGAAAACTAAGTCAGTCACTCTATTAGGAGGGCTTGAATAGAGGATAGGTGATGAGGCAGGCTGCCTTCAAAGCAAGACTTCAGGAAACAGAAAGGAGGGAAGGAAGGAAAGATGGTAGGAAGGAAAGAGAGAAGGAAGGAAAGAAGGAAGGGAGAAAAGAAGCACATGATATTTTGCCCTATCTACCAAATGTGTACATGGGGAAATGTGTATATGTGGAAATGTGTCGATGTTTGGAAACTGCTTCTTGGACCTTGCTGCATTCATCTGATCTGTCTGTCTGTCTGTCTGTCCGTCTGTCCGTCTGTCTGTAAGTCTGTGAATCTAGTTATCTATGTGTATTTGTGAAGATGTTGGTGTTTATTTTTGTTTTTAAATACATCGAGTGAGCATACGAGAACCTTTGTGTGTGTGTGTGTGTGTGTGTGTGTGTGTGTCGGGTATGTGTGATGTATTCGGGTATGGTCTGCCCCTATACATAAGATGGCAGAGGTCACCAAGGTTCTGCTCCATTTGCCCAGTACATGGGACATCTCCATTAAGGATGGTTTGAACTGACTGAGAAACAGTGCTCAAGATAGAGGTCCGGGGACGGAGAGGCCGAGATAAACATAACAGTCTGGGGATGGAAAGTAAGAGGGTGGGGTGGGGAGGACTCAAGTGTGGTCAGGCCTTTCAGATTCCACTGTCCACACAGGGATAGGACTACATCCACCCACAGCCTTCTGGGTGGAGAAAAGGTATGCATCAGTTCCCGTTCCCATGAGGAGATAACCCTGTGTGCAAGATTAAGGTCCCTGGATTACCAAAGCTTATTCTGAAACTCAAAGACCTCAGGCCCTCTACAGTCTGGCCTTAGGACTCTGACCACTCCTCTGACCAGGCCTCCTGTTTTGGTCCTTCCCTCTAGTCATCCTTCATCCACCCATTCATCCATTCATCCCTGACCAACACCCCATTCACCACCAGGACCACCAGCACCTATACCACCACCAGCAGTCACAGGCATGCATGAGGAGCACACGTGCACACACACACACACACACACACACACACAGTGGGTGAGTGCAGGGTCTAGGCGAGAAGAGACCTGCCTCCCCCAAAAACGCAGGAGGTCAAGAAAGATCAAAACCTCTTGTCCCTGCAGATTGAAATTCACCAGGAACCAGAGGACAAACAAAAGGGGCAAATATGGGCAAGGTCCTGGGTCAGATGCTGTGTGGTAAATATCTAGGTGCTTGTCTGAGTGGACTCAGTCTTGCTTTCTTGCAAACAGGATCAGTCATCCTCCCAACTCTCTGAAACTGATGTGACATGGTCTGAGGTAAGGCAACCAGGCAAGGTTAAAAGACCTGCCAGGTAGTAGGCCTGCTTGTGTCCTTCCCTCCTTCCCTCCCTCCCTCCTTCCTTCCTTCCTTCCTTCCTTCCTTCTTTCCTTCCTTCCTTCCTTCCTTCCTTCCTTCCTTCCCTGTTTCGTTTCTGTTCCTTCTTTCTGTCTGTCTGTAACTTTCTTTTTTCTAACTTTTTTAAAAAGAAAGAAGGAAAGAAGGAAAGAGAGGACTGGTGAGGAAGAATTGGGGCGAGGGTCTGAGAAGGATTTCCTAAAGGCTGGGAGGAGGAGGCGAGGCGTGAATTTGAATGCAACCCCAAAGGAAGTAAAGGGCAAGGGCAAGGGAAAGGCCATGGGAGAGGCGAAAGGAGTGGTTGTGGCAGGGGAAGGGGGGGCGACGGGCAGGGCCAAAGAATGTATGTCGTGTGTGGTCGTGACGCTGGCCTCCCTCGTGGTTCTCTTCCCCGCAGCAGGCGCAAGGGAGCAGGCCAATGGGTGCGGGGCGGGCGTTCTGTGCGAGGAGAAGGCGCGAAGTGGTCCGTGTGCGCGCGTGCGGCGTTTGGTTGTCGGTGGAGCAAAGGGAGGAGAGGCGAGGCTAGCGAGAAGGGCATGAAGGTTGCAGTGTTGTGTGCTGTGTGCTGGTGTGCGTGTGTGTCGGTGGTGTGGGCACAGGCTGTTGTGAGCAAGCGAGAGAAGCAAGGAGGAGTCTATTGGTGGTGTGTGTATGTATATGTTGTGGTGTGTGGCCAGGCGCTGCTGGTGCAGGGTAAGGGTGTGTGAAGAGCAGGTGGGCATCGGGCGGGCGTGTGGAAGAGGACGAGGAGGAGTTTGGGGAGGAGGAGGAGGAGCGGGAGCAGCAGCAAAAGCGCAGGCCGGCGGGTTTGAAAAGTGTGAAGAAAGGGCGAAAAAAAATGTGTAGCCCAGGCTGGCCTCGAACTCGTGATCCTCCTGCCTCTGCCTCCTTCAGCAAATCCTACCGGTGTGCGCCACCACAACCGGCGAGCGAGCGCCGCCTCAAACACCTACTCCAATCTCAAACTCCATGACGACACCACCCCCGACCAGTCTTCGCAATCCCATACCTACACTGCCCGGACACTTGCGCACCGCCTCACCTCGCACCGCCCACACACACCACAAACACGCCGCCTTACCCACTACAACAACAACAAACACGCCGCTCCCTACGCCCCCCGAACCCTCTTCACTAACTCAATCACTCACTCACTGCCTTGCGCCGGATTCCGGCGACACCGCGACACCTCACGGCCGACCCGAGAATTCACACTCCACACCGCCCCGGGACCACCAGCGCCCACTTCACCCCGGACTGAGGACCAGGCCCCCCACGCTCCCCAACGGCGAACGGCGAACGGCGAATAGCGAACACAGCCTGCCCCTGGCTCCCGCCCCGCCCGGCCACAAGACGCCTTGCTCGCCGAGCTTGGCTGTTCCTCGCTGGCGACGAACTGACCATAGCAAGACCAAAACCTCAAACTCGCTGGCCTCCGTCTCCACCCGCACCGGCCCTCCGCCCTCCGCCGTCCTCGAGCCAGCCCGGAGGCTCAGCCTCAGCCGGAGCACCCGGTCCTACAACCTAGATCCAGGATCCCTGGACCCGTCGGTTCCGGATTACCACGCCTGCTCACACAGTGGATGCAACGTGGGCTGCACCGCTACACCGCTCGCTCACGGCTCTTGGGTGCGGGGACGCGCCGGGGAGGGGGCCGAGCGGGGACGGAGACGGGGTGTCCAGGAACACGATTCCCCCACCTGGGGACGACCAGACCAGACCAGCAAGCACCCGGTGACACCCTATGGAGCACCTTACTCACTCTTCCCCACTCCCCTGACCTACGGCTCCTCCACCAGGACCCTCTTCTCCTCCTCACAGATGCCCCCAGGTTAAGCATGAGGTCAGAGACCCAAAGACACCTCGGAGGCTTCTTCCCAACCGGATCCAACCCGCGTCTTGACAGAAGCACGCCCGGAGCACCGGACACATCCCCGGCACCGTCCCTGCCTCTCTCTGCTGAACACCTTAGTTTCACCTGACTTCAACCACAGACTTTTAGGCGGACAAGTCCCGGACGGAGCTGGGATGTGGCCACGTTTGGCAAGAACGGAAATCAGAAGTTCGAGGAACGTCGGGAACGGGGAAACAGCGAGAGACATCACCAGACCGCGCACACGCGCGCGCGCGCGCGCACAGACAGACAGACAGACAGACAGAGAGACAGAGAGAGAGAGAGAGAGAAAGAGAACGGAGACAGAGAAAGACACAGCAGAGACACACGGGGCTAGAGTGTGGAAAAGAACAGCGACGGAGTGAGAAATGAGAGACAGAGACAGACAAGGGCACTTAGAGAGCCAGAGAGCCCCAGAGACAGTGATTGGCCAAAGAGAGAAGGGCGTGGGGTTGTCTAGCGCCTGTGAGCAGTGCAGGCAGGAGGCACATAGAGGCTGGGGGCAGCGAGCAACTAAACTTCCATTCCAGCTGGGTCTGGACAAGACGCGCTCTGGCAAAAGCAGTACGGACGGAGGCCTTGAATCCAAACCCAACCGAACCAAACTTATGGAACGCAGTGCCGTAGAAGTAGGAGCCCTGAAGAAAGGTGAAGAAGAGTCACACACAGGAAGAGCTAGAGAGAGGAGGTGCGGGAATCCTGTGGCTTGGGATGAGGAGATGGCAGAGGAGGAAGAAAGAGCAGCAGGGTTGAAAGAGACGGGAGAGGTGGAGAGAGCTTGAGCGCTGGGAAGAGAGAGAGGCTGGTCTTCTGCCACTCCTCGCCTCCTCCCTCTTCTGCTCCTGCTCAGAGAAGGGTGGCCCCACAGCTCTGCTTTTCTTTCTTCCCTTTCTGGAAGGCCTGCCTGGGCCTTGGGCCACAAGATCACCCGGACCACAGCCAGTCTCCAAGGCCAGGAGCCAGCACCTGCACCTGGACCCTCAGGGTCTCTACACTGGAGCCCCACGCCCCTGCGGACCCGGACTGCCCTTGCAGCGCTAGCCTTGCAGGAAGAGCTGCAGTGGGCAAGTGAGCCTCCTTGAATCAGCCCACCGGCCCACTGAGCCCACCTTCGTGCTCCGCTGCTGCGCCAGGTGTATCCTGGAGAAGCAGGGCCCCAGGGCTTTTGTCCCAGGATGTGCCTTCTCAAGCCTTTCATTGAGAGACCCCCTCATAGTCTCCACAGGCTGTGATTGGACGTGGCAAGACTCTCACTGCCTAGAGCCTGGTGTGATATCTCCTCCTGGATAGTGGCCACGAGGTTGGGCCAGAGGCCTGCGGATCAACTTGAAGAGGAGCTTTCTTGAGATAATGCTGTTGAGATCAATTCACCATCTGATGCAATTCCTGATTTGATCTATGTCGGTTTAGGACCTTACTTGGATTTACATAATTTGGGGGTCGTTGGAGTAGTTGACAGAAAGTCTAAAGCCGGGATCAGGACTAGAATGTGCCCCTTCCTCCTAGAACAGCAAGAGCTGCAATGTTGGGAGAAGGAGTGCGGTGAGCTTTCACGCCTTACAAGCACGTAATCCTTACTATGGCCATGGGACCAGTTCAAGCTCAAAGAGAATGAAATCCGTTCTAGGTCGGGCTTGACTTCCTGGATCTTGTGATCTAGACCCATGGGCATGGTGTCAGTGTGAACCTCCAAGAACTAGGCTGGGGGAAAACTAAGTCAGTCACTCTATTAGGAGGGCTTGAATAGAGGATAGGTGATGAGGCAGGCTGCCTTCAAAGCAAGACTTCAGGAAACAGAAAGGAGGGAAGGAAGGAAAGATGGTAGGAAGGAAAGAGAGAAGGAAGGAAAGAAGGAAGGGAGAAAAGAAGCACATGATATTTTGCCCTATCTACCAAATGTGTACATGGGGAAATGTGTATATGTGGAAATGTGTCGATGTTTGGAAACTGCTTCTTGGACCTTGCTGCATTCATCTGATCTGTCTGTCTGTCTGTCTGTCTGTCCGTCTGTCCGTCTGTCTGTAAGTCTGTGAATCTAGTTATCTATGTGTATTTGTGAAGATGTTGGTGTTTATTTTTGTTTTTAAATACATCGAGTGAGCATACGAGAACCTTTGTGTGTGTGTGTGTGTGTGTGTGTGTGTGTGTGTGTCGGGTATGTGTGATGTATTCGGGTATGGTCTGCCCCTATACATAAGATGGCAGAGGTCACCAAGGTTCTGCTCCATTTGCCCAGTACATGGGACATCTCCATTAAGGATGGTTTGAACTGACTGAGAAACAGTGCTCAAGATAGAGGTCCGGGGACGGAGAGGCCGAGATAAACATAACAGTCTGGGGATGGAAAGTAAGAGGGTGGGGTGGGGAGGACTCAAGTGTGGTCAGGCCTTTCAGATTCCACTGTCCACACAGGGATAGGACTACATCCACCCACAGCCTTCTGGGTGGAGAAAAGGTATGCATCAGTTCCCGTTCCCATGAGGAGATAACCCTGTGTGCAAGATTAAGGTCCCTGGATTACCAAAGCTTATTCTGAAACTCAAAGACCTCAGGCCCTCTACAGTCTGGCCTTAGAACTCTGACCACTCCTCTGACCAGGCCTCCTGTTTTGGTCCTTCCCTCTAGTCATCCTTCATCCACCCATTCATCCATTCATCCCTGACCAACACCCCATTCACCACCAGGACCACCAGCACCTATACCACCACCAGCAGTCACAGGCATGCATGAGGAGCACACGTGCACACACACACACACACACACACACACACACACACACACACAGTGGGTGAGTGCAGGGTCTAGGCGAGAAGAGACCTGCCTCCCCCAAAAACGCAGGAGGTCAAGAAAGATCAAAACCTCTTGTCCCTGCAGATTGAAATTCACCAGGAACCAGAGGACAAACAAAAGGGGCAAATATGGGCAAGGTCCTGGGTCAGATGCTGTGTGGTAAATATCTAGGTGCTTGTCTGAGTGGACTCAGTCTTGCTTTCTTGCAAACAGGATCAGTCATCCTCCCAACTCTCTGAAACTGATGTGACATGGTCTGAGGTAAGGCAACCAGGCAAGGTTAAAAGACCTGCCAGGTAGTAGGCCTGCTTGTGTCCTTCCCTCGTTCCCTCCCTCCCTCCTTCCTTCCTTCCTTCCTTCCTTCTTTCCTTTCTTCCTTCCTTCCTTCCTTCCTTCCTTCCTTCCTTCCTTCCCTGTTTCGTTTCTGTTCCTTCTTTCTGTCTGTCTGTAACTTTCTTTTTTCTAACTTTTTTAAAAAGAAAGAAGGAAAGAAGGAAAGAGAGGACTGGTGAGGAAGAATTGGGGCGAGGGTCTGAGAAGGATTTCCTAAAGGCTGGGAGGAGGAGGCGAGGCGTGAATTTGAATGCAACCCCAAAGGAAGTAAAGGGCAAGGGCAAGGGAAAGGCCATGGGAGAGGCGAAAGGAGTGGTTGTGGCAGGGGAAGGGGGGGCGACGGGCAGGGCCAAAGAATGTATGTCGTGTGTGGTCGTGACGCTGGCCTCCCTCGTGGTTCTCTTCCCCGCAGCAGGCGCAAGGGAGCAGGCCAATGGGTGCGGGGCGGGCGTTCTGTGCGAGGAGAAGGCGCGAAGTGGTCCGTGTGCGCGCGTGCGGCGTTTGGTTGTCGGTGGAGCAAAGGGAGGAGAGGCGAGGCTAGCGAGAAGGGCATGAAGGTTGCAGTGTTGTGTGCTGTGTGCTGGTGTGCGTGTGTGTCGGTGGTGTGGGCACAGGCTGTTGAGAGCAAGCGAGAGAAGCAAGGAGGAGGCTATTGGTGGTGTGTGTATGTATATGTTATGGTGTCTGGCCAGGCGCTGCTGGTGCAGGGTAAGGGTGTGTGAAGAGCAGGTGGGCATCGGGCGGGCGTGTGGAAGAGGAGGAGGAGGAGTTTGGGGAGGAGGAGGAGGAGGAGCGGGAGCAGCAGCAAAAGCGCAGGCCGGCGGGTTTGAAAAGTGTGAAGAAAGGGCGAAAAAATATGTGTAGCCCAGGCTGGCCTCGAACTCGTGATCCTCCTGCCTCTGCCTCCTTCAGCAAATCCTACCGGTGTGCGCCACCACAACCGGCGAGCGAGCGCCGCCTCAAACACCTACTCCAATCTCAAACTCCATGACGACACCACCCCGGACCAGTCTTCGCAATCCCATACCTACACTGCCCGGACACTTGCGCACCGCCTCACCTCGCACCGCCCACACACACCACAAACACGCCGCCTTACCCACTACAACAACAACAAACACGCCGCTCCCTACGCCCCCCGAACCCTCTTCACTAACTCAATCACTCACTCACTGCCTTGCGCCGGATTCCGGCGACACCGCGACACCTCACGGCCGACCCGAGAATTCACACTCCACACCGCCCCGGGACCACCAGCGCCCACTTCACCCCGGACTGAGGACCAGGCCCCCCACGCTCCCCAACGGCGAACGGCGAACGGCGAATAGCGAACACAGCCTGCCCCTGGCTCCCGCCCCGCCCGGCCACAAGACGCCTTGCTCGCCGAGCTTGGCTGTTCCTCGCTGGCGACGAACTGACCATAGCAAGACCAAAACCTCAAACTCGCTGGCCTCCGTCTCCACCCGCACCGGCCCTCCGCCCTCCGCCGTCCTCGAGCCAGCCCGGAGGCTCAGCCTCAGCCGGAGCACCCGGTCCTACAACCTAGATCCAGGATCCCTGGACCCGTCGGTTCCGGATTACCACGCCTGCTCACACAGTGGATGCAACGTGGGCTGCACCGCTACACCGCTCGCTCACGGCTCTTGGGTGCGGGGACGCGCCGGGGAGGGGGCCGAGCGGGGACGGAGACGGGGTGTCCAGGAACACGATTCCCCCACCTGGGGACGACCAGACCAGACCAGCAAGCACCCGGTGACACCCTATGGAGCACCTTACTCACTCTTCCCCACTCCCCTGACCTACGGCTCCTCCACCAGGACCCTCTTCTCCTCCTCACAGATGCCCCCAGGTTAAGCATGAGGTCAGAGACCCAAAGACACCTCGGAGGCTTCTTCCCAACCGGATCCAACCCGCGTCTTGACAGAAGCACGCCCGGAGCACCGGACACATCCCCGGCACCGTCCCTGCCTCTCTCTGCTGAACACAGTCGTTTCACCTGACTTCAACCACAGACTTTTAGGCGGACAAGTCCCGGACGGAGCTGGGATGTGGCCACGTTTGGCAAGAACGGAAATCAGAAGTTCGAGGAACGTCGGGAACGGGGAAACAGCGAGAGACATCACCAGACCGCGCACACGCGCGCGCGCGCGCGCACAGACAGACAGACAGACAGACAGAGAGACAGAGAGAGAGAGAGAGAGAAAGAGAACGGAGACAGAGAAAGACACAGCAGAGACACACGGGGCTAGAGTGTGGAAAAGAACAGCGACGGAGTGAGAAATGAGAGACAGAGACAGACAAGGGCACTTAGAGAGCCAGAGAGCCCCAGAGACAGTGATTGGCCAAAGAGAGAAGGGCGTGGGGTTGTCTAGCGCCTGTGAGCAGTGCAGGCAGGAGGCACATAGAGGCTGGGGGCAGCGAGCAACTAAACTTCCATTCCAGCTGGGTCTGGACAAGACGCGCTCTGGCAAAAGCAGTACGGACGGAGGCCTTGAATCCAAACCCAACCGAACCAAACTTATGGAACGCAGTGCCGTAGAAGTAGGAGCCCTGAAGAAAGGTGAAGAAGAGTCACACACAGGAAGAGCTAGAGAGAGGAGGTGCGGGAATCCTGTGGCTTGGGATGAGGAGATGGCAGAGGAGGAAGAAAGAGCAGCAGGGTTGAAAGAGACGGGAGAGGTGGAGAGAGCTTGAGCGCTGGGAAGAGAGAGAGGCTGGTCTTCTGCCACTCCTCGCCTCCTCCCTCTTCTGCTCCTGCTCAGAGAAGGGTGGCCCCACAGCTCTGCTTTTCTTTCTTCCCTTTCTGGAAGGCCTGCCTGGGCCTTGGGCCACAAGATCACCCGGACCACAGCCAGTCTCCAAGGCCAGGAGCCAGCACCTGCACCTGGACCCTCAGGGTCTCTACACTGGAGCCCCACGCCCCTGCGGACCCGGACTGCCCTTGCAGCGCTAGCCTTGCAGGAAGAGCTGCAGTGGGCAAGTGAGCCTCCTTGAATCAGCCCACCGGCCCACTGAGCCCACCTTCGTGCTCCGCTGCTGCGCCAGGTGTATCCTGGAGAAGCAGGGCCCCAGGGCTTTTGTCCCAGGATGTGCCTTCTCAAGCCTTTCATTGAGAGACCCCCTCATAGTCTCCACAGGCTGTGATTGGACGTGGCAAGACTCTCACTGCCTAGAGCCTGGTGTGATATCTCCTCCTGGATAGTGGCCACGAGGTTGGGCCAGAGGCCTGCGGATCAACTTGAAGAGGAGCTTTCTTGAGATAATGCTGTTGAGATCAATTCACCATCTGATGCAATTCCTGATTTGATCTATGTCGGTTTAGGACCTTACTTGGATTTACATAATTTGGGGGTCGTTGGAGTAGTTGACAGAAAGTCTAAAGCCGGGATCAGGACTAGAATGTGCCCCTTCCTCCTAGAACAGCAAGAGCTGCAATGTTGGGAGAAGGAGTGCGGTGAGCTTTCACGCCTTACAAGCACGTAATCCTTACTATGGCCATGGGACCAGTTCAAGCTCAAAGAGAATGAAATCCGTTCTAGGTCGGGCTTGACTTCCTGGATCTTGTGATCTAGACCCATGGGCATGGTGTCAGTGTGAACCTCCAAGAACTAGGCTGGGGGAAAACTAAGTCAGTCACTCTATTAGGAGGGCTTGAATAGAGGATAGGTGATGAGGCAGGCTGCCTTCAAAGCAAGACTTCAGGAAACAGAAAGGAGGGAAGGAAGGAAAGATGGTAGGAAGGAAAGAGAGAAGGAAGGAAAGAAGGAAGGGAGAAAAGAAGCACATGATATTTTGCCCTATCTACCAAATGTGTACATGGGGAAATGTGTATATGTGGAAATGTGTCGATGTTTGGAAACTGCTTCTTGGACCTTGCTGCATTCATCTGATCTGTCTGTCTGTCTGTCTGTCTGTCCGTCTGTCCGTCTGTCTGTAAGTCTGTGAATCTAGTTATCTATGTGTATTTGTGAAGATGTTGGTGTTTATTTTTGTTTTTAAATACATCGAGTGAGCATACGAGAACCTTTGTGTGTGTGTGTGTGTGTGTGTGTGTGTGTGTGTGTCGGGTATGTGTGATGTATTCGGGTATGGTCTGCCCCTATACATAAGATGGCAGAGGTCACCAAGGTTCTGCTCCATTTGCCCAGTACATGGGACATCTCCATTAAGGATGGTTTGAACTGACTGAGAAACAGTGCTCAAGATAGAGGTCCGGGGACGGAGAGGCCGAGATAAACATAACAGTCTGGGGATGGAAAGTAAGAGGGTGGGGTGGGGAGGACTCAAGTGTGGTCAGGCCTTTCAGATTCCACTGTCCACACAGGGATAGGACTACATCCACCCACAGCCTTCTGGGTGGAGAAAAGGTATGCATCAGTTCCCGTTCCCATGAGGAGATAACCCTGTGTGCAAGATTAAGGTCCCTGGATTACCAAAGCTTATTCTGAAACTCAAAGACCTCAGGCCCTCTACAGTCTGGCCTTAGGACTCTGACCACTCCTCTGACCAGGCCTCCTGTTTTGGTCCTTCCCTCTAGTCATCCTTCATCCACCCATTCATCCATTCATCCCTGACCAACACCCCATTCACCACCAGGACCACCAGCACCTATACCACCACCAGCAGTCACAGGCATGCATGAGGAGCACACGTGCACACACACACACACACACACACACACACACACACACACACAGTGGGTGAGTGCAGGGTCTAGGCGAGAAGAGACCTGCCTCCCCCAAAAACGCAGGAGGTCAAGAAAGATCAAAACCTCTTGTCCCTGCAGATTGAAATTCACCAGGAACCAGAGGACAAACAAAAGGGGCAAATATGGGCAAGGTCCTGGGTCAGATGCTGTGTGGTAAATATCTAGGTGCTTGTCTGAGTGGACTCAGTCTTGCTTTCTTGCAAACAGGATCAGTCATCCTCCCAACTCTCTGAAACTGATGTGACATGGTCTGAGGTAAGGCAACCAGGCAAGGTTAAAAGACCTGCCAGGTAGTAGGCCTGCTTGTGTCCTTCCCTCCTTCCCTCCCTCCCTCCTTCCTTCCTTCCTTCCTTCCTTCTTTCCTTTCTTCCTTCCTTCCTTCCTTCCTTCCTTCCTTCCTTCCTTCCCTGTTTCGTTTCTGTTCCTTCTTTCTGTCTGTCTGTAACTTTCTTTTTTCTAACTTTTTTAAAAAGAAAGAAGGAAAGAAGGAAAGAGAGGACTGGTGAGGAAGAATTGGGGCGAGGGTCTGAGAAGGATTTCCTAAAGGCTGGGAGGAGGAGGCGAGGCGTGAATTTGAATGCAACCCCAAAGGAAGTAAAGGGCAAGGGCAAGGGAAAGGCCATGGGAGAGGCGAAAGGAGTGGTTGTGGCAGGGGAAGGGGGGGCGACGGGCAGGGCCAAAGAATGTATGTCGTGTGTGGTCGTGACGCTGGCCTCCCTCGTGGTTCTCTTCCCCGCAGCAGGCGCAAGGGAGCAGGCCAATGGGTGCGGGGCGGGCGTTCTGTGCGAGGAGAAGGCGCGAAGTGGTCCGTGTGCGCGCGTGCGGCGTTTGGTTGTCGGTGGAGCAAAGGGAGGAGAGGCGAGGCTAGCGAGAAGGGCATGAAGGTTGCAGTGTTGTGTGCTGTGTGCTGGTGTGCGTGTGTGTCGGTGGTGTGGGCACAGGCTGTTGAGAGCAAGCGAGAGAAGCAAGGAGGAGGCTATTGGTGGTGTGTGTATGTATATGTTATGGTGTCTGGCCAGGCGCTGCTGGTGCAGGGTAAGGGTGTGTGAAGAGCAGGTGGGCATCGGGCGGGCGTGTGGAAGAGGAGGAGGAGGAGTTTGGGGAGGAGGAGGAGGAGGAGCGGGAGCAGCAGCAAAAGCGCAGGCCGGCGGGTTTGAAAAGTGTGAAGAAAGGGCGAAAAAAAATGTGTAGCCCAGGATGGCCTCGAACTCGTGATCCTCCTGCCTCTGCCTCCTTCAGCAAATCCTACCGGTGTGCGCCACCACAACCGGCGAGCGAGCGCCGCCTCAAACACCTACTCCAATCTCAAACTCCATGACGACACCACCCCGGACCAGTCTTCGCAATCCCATACCTACACTGCCCGGACACTTGCGCACCGCCTCACCTCGCACCGCCCACACACACCACAAACACGCCGCCTTACCCACTACAACAACAACAAACACGCCGCTCCCTACGCCCCCCGAACCCTCTTCACTAACTCAATCACTCACTCACTGCCTTGCGCCGGATTCCGGCGACACCGCGACACCTCACGGCCGACCCGAGAATTCACACTCCACACCGCCCCGGGACCACCAGCTCCCACTTCACCCCGGACTGAGGACCAGGCCCCCCACGCTCCCCAACAGCGAACGGCGAACGGCGAATAGCGAACACAGCCTGCCCCTGGCTCCCGCCCCGCCCGGCCACAAGACGCCTTGCTCGCCGAGCTTGGCTGTTCCTCGCTGGCGACGAACTGACCATAGCAAGACCAAAACCTCAAACTCGCTGGCCTCCGTCTCCACCCGCACCGGCCCTCCGCCCTCCGCCGTCCTCGAGCCAGCCCGGAGGCTCAGCCTCAGCCGGAGCACCCGGTCCTACAACCTAGATCCAGGATCCCTGGACCCGTCGGTTCCGGATTACCACGCCTGCTCACACAGTGGATGCAACGTGGGCTGCACCGCTACACCGCTCGCTCACGGCTCTTGGGTGCGGGGACGCGCCGGGGAGGGGGCCGAGCGGGGACGGAGACGGGGTGTCCAGGAACACGATTCCCCCACCTGGGGACGACCAGACCAGACCAGCAAGCACCCGGTGACACCCTATGGAGCACCTTACTCACTCTTCCCCACTCCCCTGACCTACGGCTCCTCCACCAGGACCCTCTTCTCCTCCTCACAGATGCCCCCAGGTTAAGCATGAGGTCAGAGACCCAAAGACACCTCGGAGGCTTCTTCCCAACCGGATCCAACCCGCGTCTTGACAGAAGCACGCCCGGAGCACCGGACACATCCCCGGCACCGTCCCTGCCTCTCTCTGCTGAACACCTTAGTTTCACCTGACTTCAACCACAGACTTTTAGGCGGACAAGTCCCGGACGGAGCTGGGATGTGGCCACGTTTGGCAAGAACGGAAATCAGAAGTTCGAGGAACGTCGGGAACGGGGAAACAGCGAGAGACATCACCAGACCGCGCACACGCGCGCGCGCGCGCGCACAGACAGACAGACAGACAGACAGAGAGACAGAGAGAGAGAGAGAGAGAAAGAGAACGGAGACAGAGAAAGACACAGCAGAGACACACGGGGCTAGAGTGTGGAAAAGAACAGCGACGGAGTGAGAAATGAGAGACAGAGACAGACAAGGGCACTTAGAGAGCCAGAGAGCCCCAGAGACAGTGATTGGCCAAAGAGAGAAGGGCGTGGGGTTGTCTAGCGCCTGTGAGCAGTGCAGGCAGGAGGCACATAGAGGCTGGGGGCAGCGAGCAACTAAACTTCCATTCCAGCTGGGTCTGGACAAGACGCGCTCTGGCAAAAGCAGTACGGACGGAGGCCTTGAATCCAAACCCAACCGAACCAAACTTATGGAACGCAGTGCCGTAGAAGTAGGAGCCCTGAAGAAAGGTGAAGAAGAGTCACACACAGGAAGAGCTAGAGAGAGGAGGTGCGGGAATCCTGTGGCTTGGGATGAGGAGATGGCAGAGGAGGAAGAAAGAGCAGCAGGGTTGAAAGAGACGGGAGAGGTGGAGAGAGCTTGAGCGCTGGGAAGAGAGAGAGGCTGGTCTTCTGCCACTCCTCGCCTCCTCCCTCTTCTGCTCCTGCTCAGAGAAGGGTGGCCCCACAGCTCTGCTTTTCTTTCTTCCCTTTCTGGAAGGCCTGCCTGGGCCTTGGGCCACAAGATCACCCGGACCACAGCCAGTCTCCAAGGCCAGGAGCCAGCACCTGCACCTGGACCCTCAGGGTCTCTACACTGGAGCCCCACGCCCCTGCGGACCCGGACTGCCCTTGCAGCGCTAGCCTTGCAGGAAGAGCTGCAGTGGGCAAGTGAGCCTCCTTGAATCAGCCCACCGGCCCACTGAGCCCACCTTCGTGCTCCGCTGCTGCGCCAGGTGTATCCTGGAGAAGCAGGGCCCCAGGGCTTTTGTCCCAGGATGTGCCTTCTCAAGCCTTTCATTGAGAGACCCCCTCATAGTCTCCACAGGCTGTGATTGGACGTGGCAAGACTCTCACTGCCTAGAGCCTGGTGTGATATCTCCTCCTGGATAGTGGCCACGAGGTTGGGCCAGAGGCCTGCGGATCAACTTGAAGAGGAGCTTTCTTGAGATAATGCTGTTGAGATCAATTCACCATCTGATGCAATTCCTGATTTGATCTATGTCGGTTTAGGACCTTACTTGGATTTACATAATTTGGGGGTCGTTGGAGTAGTTGACAGAAAGTCTAAAGCCGGGATCAGGACTAGAATGTGCCCCTTCCTCCTAGAACAGCAAGAGCTGCAATGTTGGGAGAAGGAGTGCGGTGAGCTTTCACGCCTTACAAGCACGTAATCCTTACTATGGCCATGGGACCAGTTCAAGCTCAAAGAGAATGAAATCCGTTCTAGGTCGGGCTTGACTTCCTGGATCTTGTGATCTAGACCCATGGGCATGGTGTCAGTGTGAACCTCCAAGAACTAGGCTGGGGGAAAACTAAGTCAGTCACTCTATTAGGAGGGCTTGAATAGAGGATAGGTGATGAGGCAGGCTGCCTTCAAAGCAAGACTTCAGGAAACAGAAAGGAGGGAAGGAAGGAAAGATGGTAGGAAGGAAAGAGAGAAGGAAGGAAAGAAGGAAGGGAGAAAAGAAGCACATGATATTTTGCCCTATCTACCAAATGTGTACATGGGGAAATGTGTATATGTGGAAATGTGTCGATGTTTGGAAACTGCTTCTTGGACCTTGCTGCATTCATCTGATCTGTCTGTCTGTCTGTCCGTCTGTCCGTCTGTCTGTAAGTCTGTGAATCTAGTTATCTATGTGTATTTGTGAAGATGTTGGTGTTTATTTTTGTTTTTAAATACATCGAGTGAGCATACGAGAACCTTTGTGTGTGTGTGTGTGTGTGTGTGTGTGTGTGTGTGTGTGTGTGTGTCGGGTATGTGTGATGTATTCGGGTATGGTCTGCCCCTATACATAAGATGGCAGAGGTCACCAAGGTTCTGCTCCATTTGCCCAGTACATGGGACATCTCCATTAAGGATGGTTTGAACTGACTGAGAAACAGTGCTCAAGATAGAGGTCCGGGGACGGAGAGGCCGAGATAAACATAACAGTCTGGGGATGGAAAGTAAGAGGGTGGGGTGGGGAGGACTCAAGTGTGGTCAGGCCTTTCAGATTCCACTGTCCACACAGGGATAGGACTACATCCACCCACAGCCTTCTGGGTGGAGAAAAGGTATGCATCAGTTCCCGTTCCCATGAGGAGATAACCCTGTGTGCAAGATTAAGGTCCCTGGATTACCAAAGCTTATTCTGAAACTCAAAGACCTCAGGCCCTCTACAGTCTGGCCTTAGAACTCTGACCACTCCTCTGACCAGGCCTCCTGTTTTGGTCCTTCCCTCTAGTCATCCTTCATCCACCCATTCATCCATTCATCCCTGACCAACACCCCATTCACCACCAGGACCACCAGCACCTATACCACCACCAGCAGTCACAGGCATGCATGAGGAGCACACGTGCACACACACACACACACACACACACACACACACACACACACAGTGGGTGAGTGCAGGGTCTAGGCGAGAAGAGACCTGCCTCCCCCAAAAACGCAGGAGGTCAAGAAAGATCAAAACCTCTTGTCCCTGCAGATTGAAATTCACCAGGAACCAGAGGACAAACAAAAGGGGCAAATATGGGCAAGGTCCTGGGTCAGATGCTGTGTGGTAAATATCTAGGTGCTTGTCTGAGTGGACTCAGTCTTGCTTTCTTGCAAACAGGATCAGTCATCCTCCCAACTCTCTGAAACTGATGTGACATGGTCTGAGGTAAGGCAACCAGGCAAGGTTAAAAGACCTGCCAGGTAGTAGGCCTGCTTGTGTCCTTCCCTCCTTCCCTCCCTCCCTCCTTCCTTCCTTCCTTCCTTCCTTCTTTCCTTTCTTCCTTCCTTCCTTCCTTCCTTCCTTCCCTGTTTCGTTTCTGTTCCTTCTTTCTGTCTGTCTGTAACTTTCTTTTTTCTAACTTTTTTAAAAAGAAAGAAGGAAAGAAGGAAAGAGAGGACTGGTGAGGAAGAATTGGGGCGAGGGTCTGAGAAGGATTTCCTAAAGGCTGGGAGGAGGAGGCGAGGCGTGAATTTGAATGCAACCCCAAAGGAAGTAAAGGGCAAGGGCAAGGGAAAGGCCATGGGAGAGGCGAAAGGAGTGGTTGTGGCAGGGGAAGGGGGGGCGACGGGCAGGGCCAAAGAATGTATGTCGTGTGTGGTCGTGACGCTGGCCTCCCTCGTGGTTCTCTTCCCCGCAGCAGGCGCAAGGGAGCAGGCCAATGGGTGCGGGGCGGGCGTTCTGTGCGAGGAGAAGGCGCGAAGTGGTCCGTGTGCGCGCGTGCGGCGTTTGGTTGTCGGTGGAGCAAAGGGAGGAGAGGCGAGGCTAGCGAGAAGGGCATGAAGGTTGCAGTGTTGTGTGCTGTGTGCTGGTGTGCGTGTGTGTCGGTGGTGTGGGCACAGGCTGTTGAGAGCAAGCGAGAGAAGCAAGGAGGAGGCTATTGGTGGTGTGTGTATGTATATGTTGTGGTGTCTGGCCAGGCGCTGCTGGTGCAGGGTAAGGGTGTGTGAAGAGCAGGTGGGCATCGGGCGGGCGTGTGGAAGAGGAGGAGGAGGAGTTTGGGGAGGAGGAGGAGGAGGAGGAGGAGGAGCGGGAGCAGCAGCAAAAGCGCAGGCCGGCGGGTTTGAAAAGTGTGAAGAAAGGGCGAAAAAAAATGTGTAGCCCAGGCTGGCCTCGAACTCGTGATCCTCCTGCCTCTGCCTCCTTCAGCAAATCCTACCGGTGTGCGCCACCACAACCGGCGAGCGAGCGCCGCCTCAAACACCTACTCCAATCTCAAACTCCATGACGACACCACCCCGGACCAGTCTTCGCAATCCCATACCTACACTGCCCGGACACTTGCGCACCGCCTCACCTCGCACCGCCCACACACACCACAAACACGCCGCCTTACCCACTACAACAACAACAAACACGCCGCTCCCTACGCCCCCCGAACCCTCTTCACTAACTCAATCACTCACTCACTGCCTTGCGCCGGATTCCGGCGACACCGCGACACCTCACGGCCGACCCGAGAATTCACACTCCACACCGCCCCGGGACCACCAGCGCCCACTTCACCCCGGACTGAGGACCAGGCCCCCCACGCTCCCCAACAGCGAACGGCGAACGGCGAATAGCGAACACAGCCTGCCCCTGGCTCCCGCCCCGCCCGGCCACAAGACGCCTTGCTCGCCGAGCTTGGCTGTTCCTCGCTGGCGACGAACTGACCATAGCAAGACCAAAACCTCAAACTCGCTGGCCTCCGTCTCCACCCGCACCGGCCCTCCGCCCTCCGCCGTCCTCGAGCCAGCCCGGAGGCTCAGCCTCAGCCGGAGCACCCGGTCCTACAACCTAGATCCAGGATCCCTGGACCCGTCGGTTCCGGATTACCACGCCTGCTCACACAGTGGATGCAACGTGGGCTGCACCGCTACACCGCTCGCTCACGGCTCTTGGGTGCGGGGACGCGCCGGGGAGGGGGCCGAGCGGGGACGGAGACGGGGTGTCCAGGAACACGATTCCCCCACCTGGGGACGACCAGACCAGACCAGCAAGCACCCGGTGACACCCTATGGAGCACCTTACTCACTCTTCCCCACTCCCCTGACCTACGGCTCCTCCACCAGGACCCTCTTCTCCTCCTCACAGATGCCCCCAGGTTAAGCATGAGGTCAGAGACCCAAAGACACCTCGGAGGCTTCTTCCCAACCGGATCCAACCCGCGTCTTGACAGAAGCACGCCCGGAGCACCGGACACATCCCCGGCACCGTCCCTGCCTCTCTCTGCTGAACACCTTAGTTTCACCTGACCTCAACCACAGACTTTTAGGCGGACAAGTCCCGGACGGAGCTGGGATGTGGCCACGTTTGGCAAGAACGGAAATCAGAAGTTCGAGGAACGTCGGGAACAGGGAAACAGCGAGAGACATCACCAGACCGCGCACACGCGCGCGCGCGCGCGCACAGACAGACAGACAGAGAGATAGAGAGAGAGAGAGAGAAAGAGAACGGAGACAGAGAAAGACACAGCAGAGACACACGGGGCTAGAGTGTGGAAAAGAACAGCGACGGAGTGAGAAATGAGAGACAGAGACAGACAAGGGCACTTAGAGAGCCAGAGAGCCCCAGAGACAGTGATTGGCCGAAGAGAGAAGGGCGTGGGGTTGTCTAGCGCCTGTGAGCAGTGCAGGCAGGAGGCACAGAGAGGCTGGGGGCAGCGAGCAACTGAACTTCCATTCCAGCTGGGTCTGGACAAGACGCGCTCTGGCAAAAGCAGTACGGACGGAGGCCTTGAATCCAAACCCAACCGAACCAAACTTATGGAACGCAGTGCCGTAGAAGTAGGAGCCCTGAAGAAAGGTGAAGAAGAGTCACACACAGGAAGAGCTAGAGAGAGGAGGTGCGGGAATCCTGTGGCTTGGGATGAGGAGATGGCAGAGGAGGAAGAAAGAGCAGCAGGGTTGAAAGAGACGGGAGAGGTGGAGAGAGCTTGAGCGCTGGGAAGAGAGAGAGGCTGGTCTTCTGCCACTCCTCGCCTCCTCCCTCTTCTGCTCCTGCTCAGAGAAGGGTGGCCCCACAGCTCTGCTTTTCTTTCTTCCCTTTCTGGAAGGCCTGCCTGGGCCTTGGGCCACAAGATCACCCGGACCACAGCCAGTCTCCAAGGCCAGGAGCCAGCACCTGCACCTGGACCCTCAGGGTCTCTACACTGGAGCCCCACGCCCCTGCGGACCCGGACTGCCCTTGCAGCGCTAGCCTTGCAGGAAGAGCTGCAGTGGGCAAGTGAGCCTCCTTGAATCAGCCCACCGGCCCACTGAGCCCACCTTCGTGCTCCGCTGCTGCGCCAGGTGTATCCTGGAGAAGCAGGGCCCCAGGGCTTTTGTCCCAGGATGTGCCTTCTCAAGCCTTTCATTGAGAGACCCCCTCATAGTCTCCACAGGCTGTGATTGGACGTGGCAAGACTCTCACTGCCTAGAGCCTGGTGTGATATCTCCTCCTGGATAGTGGCCACGAGGTTGGGCCAGAGGCCTGCGGATCAACTTGAAGAGGAGCTTTCTTGAGATAATGCTGTTGAGATCAATTCACCATCTGATGCAATTCCTGATTTGATCTATGTCGGTTTAGGACCTTACTTGGATTTACATAATTTGGGGGTCGTTGGAGTAGTTGACAGAAAGTCTAAAGCCGGGATCAGGACTAGAATGTGCCCCTTCCTCCTAGAACAGCAAGAGCTGCAATGTTGGGAGAAGGAGTGCGGTGAGCTTTCACGCCTTACAAGCACGTAATCCTTACTATGGCCATGGGACCAGTTCAAGCTCAAAGAGAATGAAATCCGTTCTAGGTCGGGCTTGACTTCCTGGATCTTGTGATCTAGACCCATGGGCATGGTGTCAGTGTGAACCTCCAAGAACTAGGCTGGGGGAAAACTAAGTCAGTCACTCTATTAGGAGGGCTTGAATAGAGGATAGGTGATGAGGCAGGCTGCCTTCAAAGCAAGACTTCAGGAAACAGAAAGGAGGGAAGGAAGGAAAGATGGTAGGAAGGAAAGAGAGAAGGAAGGAAAGAAGGAAGGGAGAAAAGAAGCACATGATATTTTGCCCTATCTACCAAATGTGTACATGGGGAAATGTGTATATGTGGAAATGTGTCGATGTTTGGAAACTGCTTCTTGGACCTTGCTGCATTCATCTGATCTGTCTGTCTGTCTGTCCGTCTGTCCGTCTGTCTGTAAGTCTGTGAATCTAGTTATCTATGTGTATTTGTGAAGATGTTGGTGTTTATTTTTGTTTTTAAATACATCGAGTGAGCATACGAGAACCTTTGTGTGTGTGTGTGTGTGTGTGTGTGTGTGTGTGTGTGTGTGTGTGTCGGGTATGTGTGATGTATTCGGGTATGGTCTGCCCCTATACATAAGATGGCAGAGGTCACCAAGGTTCTGCTCCATTTGCCCAGTACATGGGACATCTCCATTAAGGATGGTTTGAACTGACTGAGAAACAGTGCTCAAGATAGAGGTCCGGGGACGGAGAGGCCGAGATAAACATAACAGTCTGGGGATGGAAAGTAAGAGGGTGGGGTGGGGAGGACTCAAGTGTGGTCAGGCCTTTCAGATTCCACTGTCCACACAGGGATAGGACTACATCCACCCACAGCCTTCTGGGTGGAGAAAAGGTATGCATCAGTTCCCGTTCCCATGAGGAGATAACCCTGTGTGCAAGATTAAGGTCCCTGGATTACCAAAGCTTATTCTGAAACTCAAAGACCTCAGGCCCTCTACAGTCTGGCCTTAGAACTCTGACCACTCCTCTGACCAGGCCTCCTGTTTTGGTCCTTCCCTCTAGTCATCCTTCATCCACCCATTCATCCATTCATCCCTGACCAACACCCCATTCACCACCAGGACCACCAGCACCTATACCACCACCAGCAGTCACAGGCATGCATGAGGAGCACACGTGCACACACACACACACACACACACACACACACACACACACACACAGTGGGTGAGTGCAGGGTCTAGGCGAGAAGAGACCTGCCTCCCCCAAAAACGCAGGAGGTCAAGAAAGATCAAAACCTCTTGTCCCTGCAGATTGAAATTCACCAGGAACCAGAGGACAAACAAAAGGGGCAAATATGGGCAAGGTCCTGGGTCAGATGCTGTGTGGTAAATATCTAGGTGCTTGTCTGAGTGGACTCAGTCTTGCTTTCTTGCAAACAGGATCAGTCATCCTCCCAACTCTCTGAAACTGATGTGACATGGTCTGAGGTAAGGCAACCAGGCAAGGTTAAAAGACCTGCCAGGTAGTAGGCCTGCTTGTGTCCTTCCCTCCTTCCCTCCCTCCCTCCTTCCTTCCTTCCTTCCTTCCTTCTTTCCTTTCTTCCTTCCTTCCTTCCTTCCTTCCTTCCCTGTTTCGTTTCTGTTCCTTCTTTCTGTCTGTCTGTAACTTTCTTTTTTCTAACTTTTTTAAAAAGAAAGAAGGAAAGAAGGAAAGAGAGGACTGGTGAGGAAGAATTGGGGCGAGGGTCTGAGAAGGATTTCCTAAAGGCTGGGAGGAGGAGGCGAGGCGTGAATTTGAATGCAACCCCAAAGGAAGTAAAGGGCAAGGGCAAGGGAAAGGCCATGGGAGAGGCGAAAGGAGTGGTTGTGGCAGGGGAAGGGGGGGCGACGGGCAGGGCCAAAGAATGTATGTCGTGTGTGGTCGTGACGCTGGCCTCCCTCGTGGTTCTCTTCCCCGCAGCAGGCGCAAGGGAGCAGGCCAATGGGTGCGGGGCGGGCGTTCTGTGCGAGGAGAAGGCGCGAAGTGGTCCGTGTGCGCGCGTGCGGCGTTTGGTTGTCGGTGGAGCAAAGGGAGGAGAGGCGAGGCTAGCGAGAAGGGCATGAAGGTTGCAGTGTTGTGTGCTGTGTGCTGGTGTGCGTGTGTGTCGGTGGTGTGGGCACAGGCTGTTGAGAGCAAGCGAGAGAAGCAAGGAGGAGGCTATTGGTGGTGTGTGTATGTATATGTTATGGTGTCTGGCCAGGCGCTGCTGGTGCAGGGTAAGGGTGTGTGAAGAGCAGGTGGGCATCGGGCGGGCGTGTGGAAGAGGAGGAGGAGGAGTTTGGGGAGGAGGAGGAGGAGGAGCGGGAGCAGCAGCAAAAGCGCAGGCCGGCGGGTTTGAAAAGTGTGAAGAAAGGGCGGAAAAAAATGTGTAGCCCAGGCTGGCCTCGAACTCGTGATCCTCCTGCCTCTGCCTCCTTCAGCAAATCCTACCGGTGTGCGCCACCACAACCGGCGAGCGAGGGCAGCCTCAAATACCTACTCCAATCTCAAACTCCATGACGACACCACCCCGGACCAGTCTTCGCAATCCCATACCTACACTGCCCGGACACTTACGCACCGCCTCACCTCGCACCGCCCACACACACCACAAACACGCCGCCTTACCCACTACAACAACAACAAACACGCCGCTCCCTACGCCCCCCGAACCCTCTTCACTAACTCAATCACTCACTCACTGCCTTGCGCCGGATTCCGGCGACACCGCGACACCTCACGGCCGACCCGAGAATTCACACTCTACACCGCCCCGGGACCACCAGCGCCCACTTCACCCCGGACTGAGGACCAGGCCCCCCACGCTCCCCAACAGCGAACGGCGAACGGCGAATAGCGAACACAGCCTGCCCCTGGCTCCCGCCCCGCCCGGCCACAAGACGCCTTGCTCGCCGAGCTTGGCTGTTCCTCGCTGGCGACGAACTGACCATAGCAAGACCAAAACCTCAAACTCGCTGGCCTCCGTCTCCACCCGCACCGGCCCTCCGCCCTCCGCCGTCCTCGAGCCAGCCCGGAGGCTCAGCCTCAGCCGGAGCACCCGGTCCTACAACCTAGATCCAGGATCCCTGGACCCGTCGGTTCCGGATTACCACGCCTGCTCACACAGTGGATGCAACGTGGGCTGCACCGCTACACCGCTCGCTCACGGCTCTTGGGTGCGGGGACGCGCCGGGGAGGGGGCCGAGCGGGGACGGAGACGGGGTGTCCAGGAACACGATTCCCCCACCTGGGGACGACCAGACCAGACCAGCAAGCACCCGGTGACACCCTATGGAGCACCTTACTCACTCTCCCCCACTCCCCTGACCTACGGCTCCTCCACCAGGACCCTCTTCTCCTCCTCACAGATGCCCCCAGGTTAAGCATGAGGTCAGAGACCCAAAGACACCTCGGAGGCTTCTTCCCAACCGGATCCAACCCGCGTCTTGACAGAAGCACGCCCGGAGCACCGGACACATCCCCGGCACCGTCCCTGCCTCTCTCTGCTGAACACAGTCGTTTCACCTGACCTCAACCACAGACTTTTAGGCGGACAAGTCCCGGACGGAGCTGGGATGTGGCCACGTTTGGCAAGAACGGAAATCAGAAGTTCGAGGAACGTCGGGAACAGGGAAACAGCGAGAGACATCACCAGACCGCGCACACGCGCGCGCGCGCGCGCACAGACAGACAGACAGACAGACAGACAGAGAGATAGAGAGAGAGAGAGAGAAAGAGAACGGAGACAGAGAAAGACACAGCAGAGACACACGGGGCTAGAGTGTGGAAAAGAACAGCGACGGAGTGAGAAATGAGAGACAGAGACAGACAAGGGCACTTAGAGAGCCAGAGAGCCCCAGAGACAGTGATTGGCCGAAGAGAGAAGGGCGTGGGGTTGTCTAGCGCCTGTGAGCAGTGCAGGCAGGAGGCACAGAGAGGCTGGGGGCAGCGAGCAACTGAACTTCCATTCCAGCTGGGTCTGGACAAGACGCGCTCTGGCAAAAGCAGTACGGACGGAGGCCTTGAATCCAAACCCAACCGAACCAAACTTATGGAACGCAGTGCCGTAGAAGTAGGAGCCCTGAAGAAAGGTGAAGAAGAGTCACACACAGGAAGAGCTAGAGAGAGGAGGTGCGGGAATCCTGTGGCTTGGGATGAGGAGATGGCAGAGGAGGAAGAAAGAGCAGCAGGGTTGAAAGAGACGGGAGAGGTGGAGAGAGCTTGAGCGCTGGGAAGAGAGAGAGGCTGGTCTTCTGCCACTCCTCGCCTCCTCCCTCTTCTGCTCCTGCTCAGAGAAGGGTGGCCCCACAGCTCTGCTTTTCTTTCTTCCCTTTCTGGAAGGCCTGCCTGGGCCTTGGGCCACAAGATCACCCGGACCACAGCCAGTCTCCAAGGCCAGGAGCCAGCACCTGCACCTGGACCCTCAGGGTCTCTACACTGGAGCCCCACGCCCCTGCGGACCCAGACTGCCCTTGCAGCGCTAGCCTTGCAGGAAGAGCTGCAGTGGGCAAGTGAGCCTCCTTGAATCAGCCCACCGGCCCACTGAGCCCACCTTCGTGCTCCGCTGCTGCGCCAGGTGTATCCTGGAGAAGCAGGGCCCCAGGGCTTTTGTCCCAGGATGTGCCTTCTCAAGCCTTTCATTGAGAGACCCCCTCATAGTCTCCACAGGCTGTGATTGGACGTGGCAAGACTCTCACTGCCTAGAGCCTGGTGTGATATCTCCTCCTGGATAGTGGCCACGAGGTTGGGCCAGAGGCCTGCGGATCAACTTGAAGAGGAGCTTTCTTGAGATAATGCTGTTGAGATCAATTCACCATCTGATGCAATTCCTGATTTGATCTATGTCGGTTTAGGACCTTACTTGGATTTACATAATTTGGGGGTCGTTGGAGTAGTTGACAGAAAGTCTAAAGCCGGGATCAGGACTAGAATGTGCCCCTTCCTCCTAGAACAGCAAGAGCTGCAATGTTGGGAGAAGGAGTGCGGTGAGCTTTCACGCCTTACAAGCACGTAATCCTTACTATGGCCATGGGACCAGTTCAAGCTCAAAGAGAATGAAATCCGTTCTAGGTCGGGCTTGACTTCCTGGATCTTGTGATCTAGACCCATGGGCATGGTGTCAGTGTGAACCTCCAAGAACTAGGCTGGGGGAAAACTAAGTCAGTCACTCTATTAGGAGGGCTTGAATAGAGGATAGGTGATGAGGCAGGCTGCCTTCAAAGCAAGACTTCAGGAAACAGAAAGGAGGGAAGGAAGGAAAGATGGTAGGAAGGAAAGAGAGAAGGAAGGAAAGAAGGAAGGGAGAAAAGAAGCACATGATATTTTGCCCTATCTACCAAATGTGTACATGGGGAAATGTGTATATGTGGAAATGTGTCGATGTTTGGAAACTGCTTCTTGGACCTTGCTGCATTCATCTGATCTGTCTGTCTGTCTGTCCGTCTGTCCGTCTGTCTGTAAGTCTGTGAATCTAGTTATCTATGTGTATTTGTGAAGATGTTGGTGTTTATTTTTGTTTTTAAATACATCGAGTGAGCATACGAGAACCTTTGTGTGTGTGTGTGTGTGTGTGTGTGTGTGTGTGTGTGTGTGTGTGTCGGGTATGTGTGATGTATTCGGGTATGGTCTGCCCCTATACATAAGATGGCAGAGGTCACCAAGGTTCTGCTCCATTTGCCCAGTACATGGGACATCTCCATTAAGGATGGTTTGAACTGACTGAGAAACAGTGCTCAAGATAGAGGTCCGGGGACGGAGAGGCCGAGATAAACATAACAGTCTGGGGATGGAAAGTAAGAGGGTGGGGTGGGGAGGACTCAAGTGTGGTCAGGCCTTTCAGATTCCACTGTCCACACAGGGATAGGACTACATCCACCCACAGCCTTCTGGGTGGAGAAAAGGTATGCATCAGTTCCCGTTCCCATGAGGAGATAACCCTGTGTGCAAGATTAAGGTCCCTGGATTACCAAAGCTTATTCTGAAACTCAAAGACCTCAGGCCCTCTACAGTCTGGCCTTAGAACTCTGACCACTCCTCTGACCAGGCCTCCTGTTTTGGTCCTTCCCTCTAGTCATCCTTCATCCACCCATTCATCCATTCATCCCTGACCAACACCCCATTCACCACCAGGACCACCAGCACCTATACCACCACCAGCAGTCACAGGCATGCATGAGGAGCACACGTGCACACACACACACACACACACACACACACACACACACACACAGTGGGTGAGTGCAGGGTCTAGGCGAGAAGAGACCTGCCTCCCCCAAAAACGCAGGAGGTCAAGAAAGATCAAAACCTCTTGTCCCTGCAGATTGAAATTCACCAGGAACCAGAGGACAAACAAAAGGGGCAAATATGGGCAAGGTCCTGGGTCAGATGCTGTGTGGTAAATATCTAGGTGCTTGTCTGAGTGGACTCAGTCTTGCTTTCTTGCAAACAGGATCAGTCATCCTCCCAACTCTCTGAAACTGATGTGACATGGTCTGAGGTAAGGCAACCAGGCAAGGTTAAAAGACCTGCCAGGTAGTAGGCCTGCTTGTGTCCTTCCCTCCTTCCCTCCCTCCCTCCTTCCTTCCTTCCTTCCTTCCTTCTTTCCTTTCTTCCTTCCTTCCTTCCTTCCTTCCTTCCCTGTTTCGTTTCTGTTCCTTCTTTCTGTCTGTCTGTAACTTTCTTTTTTCTAACTTTTTTAAAAAGAAAGAAGGAAAGAAGGAAAGAGAGGACTGGTGAGGAAGAATTGGGGCGAGGGTCTGAGAAGGATTTCCTAAAGGCTGGGAGGAGGAGGCGAGGCGTGAATTTGAATGCAACCCCAAAGGAAGTAAAGGGCAAGGGCAAGGGAAAGGCCATGGGAGAGGCGAAAGGAGTGGTTGTGGCAGGGGAAGGGGGGGCGACGGGCAGGGCCAAAGAATGTATGTCGTGTGTGGTCGTGACGCTGGCCTCCCTCGTGGTTCTCTTCCCCGCAGCAGGCGCAAGGGAGCAGGCCAATGGGTGCGGGGCGGGCGTTCTGTGCGAGGAGAAGGCGCGAAGTGGTCCGTGTGCGCGCGTGCGGCGTTTGGTTGTCGGTGGAGCAAAGGGAGGAGAGGCGAGGCTAGCGAGAAGGGCATGAAGGTTGCAGTGTTGTGTGCTGTGTGCTGGTGTGCGTGTGTGTCGGTGGTGTGGGCACAGGCTGTTGAGAGCAAGCGAGAGAAGCAAGGAGGAGGCTATTGGTGGTGTGTGTATGTATATGTTATGGTGTCTGGCCAGGCGCTGCTGGTGCAGGTTAAGGGTGTGTGAAGAGCAGGTGGGCATCGGGCGGGCGTGTGGAAGAGGAGGAGGAGGAGTTTGGGGAGGAGGAGGAGGAGGAGCGGGAGCAGCAGCAAAAGCGCAGGCCGGCGGGTTTGAAAAGTGTGAAGAAAGGGCGGAAAAAAATGTGTAGCCCAGGCTGGCCTCGAACTCGTGATCCTCCTGCCTCTGCCTCCTTCAGCAAATCCTACCGGTGTGCGCCACCACAACCGGCGAGCGAGCGCCGCCTCAAATACCTACTCCAATCTCAAACTCCATGACGACACCACCCCGGACCAGTCTTCGCAATCCCATACCTACACTGCCCGGACACTTACGCACCGCCTCACCTCGCACCGCCCACACACACCACAAACACGCCGCCTTACCCACTACAACAACAACAAACACGCCGCTCCCTACGCCCCCCGAACCCTCTTCACTAACTCAATCACTCACTCACTGCCTTGCGCCGGATTCCGGCGACACCGCGACACCTCACGGCCGACCCGAGAATTCACACTCTACACCGCCCCGGGACCACCAGCGCCCACTTCACCCCGGACTGAGGACCAGGCCCCCCACGCTCCCCAACAGCGAACGGCGAACGGCGAATAGCGAACACAGCCTGCCCCTGGCTCCCGCCCCGCCCGGCCACAAGACGCCTTGCTCGCCGAGCTTGGCTGTTCCTCGCTGGCGACGAACTGACCATAGCAAGACCAAAACCTCAAACTCGCTGGCCTCCGTCTCCACCCGCACCGGCCCTCCGCCCTCCGCCGTCCTCGAGCCAGCCCGGAGGCTCAGCCTCAGCCGGAGCACCCGGTCCTACAACCTAGATCCAGGATCCCTGGACCCGTCGGTTCCGGATTACCACGCCTGCTCACACAGTGGATGCAACGTGGGCTGCACCGCTACACCGCTCGCTCACGGCTCTTGGGTGCGGGGACGCGCCGGGGAGGGGGCCGAGCGGGGACGGAGACGGGGTGTCCAGGAACACGATTCCCCCACCTGGGGACGACCAGACCAGACCAGCAAGCACCCGGTGACACCCTATGGAGCACCTTACTCACTCTCCCCCACTCCCCTGACCTACGGCTCCTCCACCAGGACCCTCTTCTCCTCCTCACAGATGCCCCCAGGTTAAGCATGAGGTCAGAGACCCAAAGACACCTCGGAGGCTTCTTCCCAACCGGATCCAACCCGCGTCTTGACAGAAGCACGCCCGGAGCACCGGACACATCCCCGGCACCGTCCCTGCCTCTCTCTGCTGAACACAGTCGTTTCACCTGACCTCAACCACAGACTTTTAGGCGGACAAGTCCCGGACGGAGCTGGGATGTGGCCACGTTTGGCAAGAACGGAAATCAGAAGTTCGAGGAACGTCGGGAACAGGGAAACAGCGAGAGACATCACCAGACCGCGCACACGCGCGCGCGCGCGCGCACAGACAGACAGACAGACAGACAGACAGAGAGATAGAGAGAGAGAGAGAGAAAGAGAACGGAGACAGAGAAAGACACAGCAGAGACACACGGGGCTAGAGTGTGGAAAAGAACAGCGACGGAGTGAGAAATGAGAGACAGAGACAGACAAGGGCACTTAGAGAGCCAGAGAGCCCCAGAGACAGTGATTGGCCGAAGAGAGAAGGGCGTGGGGTTGTCTAGCGCCTGTGAGCAGTGCAGGCAGGAGGCACAGAGAGGCTGGGGGCAGCGAGCAACTGAACTTCCATTCCAGCTGGGTCTGGACAAGACGCGCTCTGGCAAAAGCAGTACGGACGGAGGCCTTGAATCCAAACCCAACCGAACCAAACTTATGGAACGCAGTGCCGTAGAAGTAGGAGCCCTGAAGAAAGGTGAAGAAGAGTCACACACAGGAAGAGCTAGAGAGAGGAGGTGCGGGAATCCTGTGGCTTGGGATGAGGAGATGGCAGAGGAGGAAGAAAGAGCAGCAGGGTTGAAAGAGACGGGAGAGGTGGAGAGAGCTTGAGCGCTGGGAAGAGAGAGAGGCTGGTCTTCTGCCACTCCTCGCCTCCTCCCTCTTCTGCTCCTGCTCAGAGAAGGGTGGCCCCACAGCTCTGCTTTTCTTTCTTCCCTTTCTGGAAGGCCTGCCTGGGCCTTGGGCCACAAGATCACCCGGACCACAGCCAGTCTCCAAGGCCAGGAGCCAGCACCTGCACCTGGACCCTCAGGGTCTCTACACTGGAGCCCCACGCCCCTGCGGACCCAGACTGCCCTTGCAGCGCTAGCCTTGCAGGAAGAGCTGCAGTGGGCAAGTGAGCCTCCTTGAATCAGCCCACCGGCCCACTGAGCCCACCTTCGTGCTCCGCTGCTGCGCCAGGTGTATCCTGGAGAAGCAGGGCCCCAGGGCTTTTGTCCCAGGATGTGCCTTCTCAAGCCTTTCATTGAGAGACCCCCTCATAGTCTCCACAGGCTGTGATTGGACGTGGCAAGACTCTCACTGCCTAGAGCCTGGTGTGATATCTCCTCCTGGATAGTGGCCACGAGGTTGGGCCAGAGGCCTGCGGATCAACTTGAAGAGGAGCTTTCTTGAGATAATGCTGTTGAGATCAATTCACCATCTGATGCAATTCCTGATTTGATCTATGTCGGTTTAGGACCTTACTTGGATTTACATAATTTGGGGGTCGTTGGAGTAGTTGACAGAAAGTCTAAAGCCGGGATCAGGACTAGAATGTGCCCCTTCCTCCTAGAACAGCAAGAGCTGCAATGTTGGGAGAAGGAGTGCGGTGAGCTTTCACGCCTTACAAGCACGTAATCCTTACTATGGCCATGGGACCAGTTCAAGCTCAAAGAGAATGAAATCCGTTCTAGGTCGGGCTTGACTTCCTGGATCTTGTGATCTAGACCCATGGGCATGGTGTCAGTGTGAACCTCCAAGAACTAGGCTGGGGGAAAACTAAGTCAGTCACTCTATTAGGAGGGCTTGAATAGAGGATAGGTGATGAGGCAGGCTGCCTTCAAAGCAAGACTTCAGGAAACAGAAAGGAGGGAAGGAAGGAAAGATGGTAGGAAGGAAAGAGAGAAGGAAGGAAAGAAGGAAGGGAGAAAAGAAGCACATGATATTTTGCCCTATCTACCAAATGTGTACATGGGGAAATGTGTATATGTGGAAATGTGTCGATGTTTGGAAACTGCTTCTTGGACCTTGCTGCATTCATCTGATCTGTCTGTCTGTCTGTCCGTCTGTCCGTCTGTCTGTAAGTCTGTGAATCTAGTTATCTATGTGTATTTGTGAAGATGTTGGTGTTTATTTTTGTTTTTAAATACATCGAGTGAGCATACGAGAACCTTTGTGTGTGTGTGTGTGTGTGTGTGTGTGTGTGTGTGTGTGTGTGTGTCGGGTATGTGTGATGTATTCGGGTATGGTCTGCCCCTATACATAAGATGGCAGAGGTCACCAAGGTTCTGCTCCATTTGCCCAGTACATGGGACATCTCCATTAAGGATGGTTTGAACTGACTGAGAAACAGTGCTCAAGATAGAGGTCCGGGGACGGAGAGGCCGAGATAAACATAACAGTCTGGGGATGGAAAGTAAGAGGGTGGGGTGGGGAGGACTCAAGTGTGGTCAGGCCTTTCAGATTCCACTGTCCACACAGGGATAGGACTACATCCACCCACAGCCTTCTGGGTGGAGAAAAGGTATGCATCAGTTCCCGTTCCCATGAGGAGATAACCCTGTGTGCAAGATTAAGGTCCCTGGATTACCAAAGCTTATTCTGAAACTCAAAGACCTCAGGCCCTCTACAGTCTGGCCTTAGAACTCTGACCACTCCTCTGACCAGGCCTCCTGTTTTGGTCCTTCCCTCTAGTCATCCTTCATCCACCCATTCATCCATTCATCCCTGACCAACACCCCATTCACCACCAGGACCACCAGCACCTATACCACCACCAGCAGTCACAGGCATGCATGAGGAGCACACGTGCACACACACACACACACACACACACACACACACACACACACAGTGGGTGAGTGCAGGGTCTAGGCGAGAAGAGACCTGCCTCCCCCAAAAACGCAGGAGGTCAAGAAAGATCAAAACCTCTTGTCCCTGCAGATTGAAATTCACCAGGAACCAGAGGACAAACAAAAGGGGCAAATATGGGCAAGGTCCTGGGTCAGATGCTGTGTGGTAAATATCTAGGTGCTTGTCTGAGTGGACTCAGTCTTGCTTTCTTGCAAACAGGATCAGTCATCCTCCCAACTCTCTGAAACTGATGTGACATGGTCTGAGGTAAGGCAACCAGGCAAGGTTAAAAGACCTGCCAGGTAGTAGGCCTGCTTGTGTCCTTCCCTCCTTCCCTCCCTCCCTCCTTCCTTCCTTCCTTCCTTCCTTCTTTCCTTTCTTCCTTCCTTCCTTCCTTCCTTCCTTCCCTGTTTCGTTTCTGTTCCTTCTTTCTGTCTGTCTGTAACTTTCTTTTTTCTAACTTTTTTAAAAAGAAAGAAGGAAAGAAGGAAAGAGAGGACTGGTGAGGAAGAATTGGGGCGAGGGTCTGAGAAGGATTTCCTAAAGGCTGGGAGGAGGAGGCGAGGCGTGAATTTGAATGCAACCCCAAAGGAAGTAAAGGGCAAGGGCAAGGGAAAGGCCATGGGAGAGGCGAAAGGAGTGGTTGTGGCAGGGGAAGGGGGGGCGACGGGCAGGGCCAAAGAATGTATGTCGTGTGTGGTCGTGACGCTGGCCTCCCTCGTGGTTCTCTTCCCCGCAGCAGGCGCAAGGGAGCAGGCCAATGGGTGCGGGGCGGGCGTTCTGTGCGAGGAGAAGGCGCGAAGTGGTCCGTGTGCGCGCGTGCGGCGTTTGGTTGTCGGTGGAGCAAAGGGAGGAGAGGCGAGGCTAGCGAGAAGGGCATGAAGGTTGCAGTGTTGTGTGCTGTGTGCTGGTGTGCGTGTGTGTCGGTGGTGTGGGCACAGGCTGTTGAGAGCAAGCGAGAGAAGCAAGGAGGAGGCTATTGGTGGTGTGTGTATGTATATGTTATGGTGTCTGGCCAGGCGCTGCTGGTGCAGGTTAAGGGTGTGTGAAGAGCAGGTGGGCATCGGGCGGGCGTGTGGAAGAGGAGGAGGAGGAGTTTGGGGAGGAGGAGGAGGAGGAGCGGGAGCAGCAGCAAAAGCGCAGGCCGGCGGGTTTGAAAAGTGTGAAGAAAGGGCGGAAAAAAATGTGTAGCCCAGGCTGGCCTCGAACTCGTGATCCTCCTGCCTCTGCCTCCTTCAGCAAATCCTACCGGTGTGCGCCACCACAACCGGCGAGCGAGCGCCGCCTCAAATACCTACTCCAATCTCAAACTCCATGACGACACCACCCCGGACCAGTCTTCGCAATCCCATACCTACACTGCCCGGACACTTACGCACCGCCTCACCTCGCACCGCCCACACACACCACAAACACGCCGCCTTACCCACTACAACAACAACAAACACGCCGCTCCCTACGCCCCCCGAACCCTCTTCACTAACTCAATCACTCACTCACTGCCTTGCGCCGGATTCCGGCGACACCGCGACACCTCACGGCCGACCCGAGAATTCACACTCTACACCGCCCCGGGACCACCAGCGCCCACTTCACCCCGGACTGAGGACCAGGCCCCCCACGCTCCCCAACAGCGAACGGCGAACGGCGAATAGCGAACACAGCCTGCCCCTGGCTCCCGCCCCGCCCGGCCACAAGACGCCTTGCTCGCCGAGCTTGGCTGTTCCTCGCTGGCGACGAACTGACCATAGCAAGACCAAAACCTCAAACTCGCTGGCCTCCGTCTCCACCCGCACCGGCCCTCCGCCCTCCGCCGTCCTCGAGCCAGCCCGGAGGCTCAGCCTCAGCCGGAGCACCCGGTCCTACAACCTAGATCCAGGATCCCTGGACCCGTCGGTTCCGGATTACCACGCCTGCTCACACAGTGGATGCAACGTGGGCTGCACCGCTACACCGCTCGCTCACGGCTCTTGGGTGCGGGGACGCGCCGGGGAGGGGGCCGAGCGGGGACGGAGACGGGGTGTCCAGGAACACGATTCCCCCACCTGGGGACGACCAGACCAGACCAGCAAGCACCCGGTGACACCCTATGGAGCACCTTACTCACTCTCCCCCACTCCCCTGACCTACGGCTCCTCCACCAGGACCCTCTTCTCCTCCTCACAGATGCCCCCAGGTTAAGCATGAGGTCAGAGACCCAAAGACACCTCGGAGGCTTCTTCCCAACCGGATCCAACCCGCGTCTTGACAGAAGCACGCCCGGAGCACCGGACACATCCCCGGCACCGTCCCTGCCTCTCTCTGCTGAACACAGTCGTTTCACCTGACCTCAACCACAGACTTTTAGGCGGACAAGTCCCGGACGGAGCTGGGATGTGGCCACGTTTGGCAAGAACGGAAATCAGAAGTTCGAGGAACGTCGGGAACAGGGAAACAGCGAGAGACATCACCAGACCGCGCACACGCGCGCGCGCGCGCGCACAGACAGACAGACAGACAGACAGACAGAGAGATAGAGAGAGAGAGAGAGAAAGAGAACGGAGACAGAGAAAGACACAGCAGAGACACACGGGGCTAGAGTGTGGAAAAGAACAGCGACGGAGTGAGAAATGAGAGACAGAGACAGACAAGGGCACTTAGAGAGCCAGAGAGCCCCAGAGACAGTGATTGGCCGAAGAGAGAAGGGCGTGGGGTTGTCTAGCGCCTGTGAGCAGTGCAGGCAGGAGGCACAGAGAGGCTGGGGGCAGCGAGCAACTGAACTTCCATTCCAGCTGGGTCTGGACAAGACGCGCTCTGGCAAAAGCAGTACGGACGGAGGCCTTGAATCCAAACCCAACCGAACCAAACTTATGGAACGCAGTGCCGTAGAAGTAGGAGCCCTGAAGAAAGGTGAAGAAGAGTCACACACAGGAAGAGCTAGAGAGAGGAGGTGCGGGAATCCTGTGGCTTGGGATGAGGAGATGGCAGAGGAGGAAGAAAGAGCAGCAGGGTTGAAAGAGACGGGAGAGGTGGAGAGAGCTTGAGCGCTGGGAAGAGAGAGAGGCTGGTCTTCTGCCACTCCTCGCCTCCTCCCTCTTCTGCTCCTGCTCAGAGAAGGGTGGCCCCACAGCTCTGCTTTTCTTTCTTCCCTTTCTGGAAGGCCTGCCTGGGCCTTGGGCCACAAGATCACCCGGACCACAGCCAGTCTCCAAGGCCAGGAGCCAGCACCTGCACCTGGACCCTCAGGGTCTCTACACTGGAGCCCCACGCCCCTGCGGACCCAGACTGCCCTTGCAGCGCTAGCCTTGCAGGAAGAGCTGCAGTGGGCAAGTGAGCCTCCTTGAATCAGCCCACCGGCCCACTGAGCCCACCTTCGTGCTCCGCTGCTGCGCCAGGTGTATCCTGGAGAAGCAGGGCCCCAGGGCTTTTGTCCCAGGATGTGCCTTCTCAAGCCTTTCATTGAGAGACCCCCTCATAGTCTCCACAGGCTGTGATTGGACGTGGCAAGACTCTCACTGCCTAGAGCCTGGTGTGATATCTCCTCCTGGATAGTGGCCACGAGGTTGGGCCAGAGGCCTGCGGATCAACTTGAAGAGGAGCTTTCTTGAGATAATGCTGTTGAGATCAATTCACCATCTGATGCAATTCCTGATTTGATCTATGTCGGTTTAGGACCTTACTTGGATTTACATAATTTGGGGGTCGTTGGAGTAGTTGACAGAAAGTCTAAAGCCGGGATCAGGACTAGAATGTGCCCCTTCCTCCTAGAACAGCAAGAGCTGCAATGTTGGGAGAAGGAGTGCGGTGAGCTTTCACGCCTTACAAGCACGTAATCCTTACTATGGCCATGGGACCAGTTCAAGCTCAAAGAGAATGAAATCCGTTCTAGGTCGGGCTTGACTTCCTGGATCTTGTGATCTAGACCCATGGGCATGGTGTCAGTGTGAACCTCCAAGAACTAGGCTGGAGGAAAACTAAGTCAGTCACTCTATTAGGAGGGCTTGAATAGAGGATAGGTGATGAGGCAGGCTGCCTTCAAAGCAAGACTTCAGGAAACAGAAAGGAGGGAAGGAAGGAAAGATGGTAGGAAGGAAAGAGAGAAGGAAGGAAAGAAGGAAGGGAGAAAAGAAGCACATGATATTTTGCCCTATCTACCAAATGTGTACATGGGGAAATGTGTATATGTGGAAATGTGTCGATGTTTGGAAACTGCTTCTTGGACCTTGCTGCATTCATCTGATCTGTCTGTCTGTCTGTCTGTCCGTCCGTCCGTCTGTCTGTAAGTCTGTGAATCTAGTTATCTATGTGTATTTGTGAAGATGTTGGTGTTTATTTTTGTTTTTAAATACATCGAGTGAGCATACGAGAACCTTTGTGTGTGTGTGTGTGTGTGTGTGTGTGTGTGTGTGTCGGGTATGTGTGATGTATTCGGGTATGGTCTGCCCCTATACATAAGATGGCAGAGGTCACCAAGGTTCTGCTCCATTTGCCCAGTACATGGGACATCTCCATTAAGGATGGTTTGAACTGACTGAGAAACAGTGCTCAAGATAGAGGTCCGGGGACGGAGAGGCCGAGATAAACATAACAGTCTGGGGATGGAAAGTAAGAGGGTGGGGTGGGGAGGACTCAAGTGTGGTCAGGCTTTTCAGATTCCACTGTCCACACAGGGATAGGACTACATCCACCCACAGCCTTCTGGGTGGAGAAAAGGTATGCATCAGTTCCCGTTCCCATGAGGAGATAACCCTGTGTGCAAGATTAAGGTCCCTGGATTACCAAAGCTTATTCTGAAACTCAAAGACCTCAGGCCCTCTACAGTCTGGCCTTAGGACTCTGACCACTCCTCTGACCAGGCCTCCTGTTTTGGTCCTTCCCTCTAGTCATCCTTCATCCACCCATTCATCCATTCATCCCTGACCAACACCCCATTCACCACCAGGACCACCAGCACCTATACCACCACCAGCAGTCACAGGCATGCATGAGGAGCACACGTGCACACACACACACACACACACACACACACACACACACACACACAGTGGGTGAGTGCAGGGTCTAGGCGAGAAGAGACCTGCCTCCCCCAAAAACGCAGGAGGTCAAGAAAGATCAAAACCTCTTGTCCCTGCAGATTGAAATTCACCAGGAACCAGAGGACAAACAAAAGGGGCAAATATGGGCAAGGTCCTGGGTCAGATGCTGTGTGGTAAATATCTAGGTGCTTGTCTGAGTGGACTCAGTCTTGCTTTCTTGCAAACAGGATCAGTCATCCTCCCAACTCTCTGAAACTGATGTGACATGGTCTGAGGTAAGGCAACCAGGCAAGGTTAAAAGACCTGCCAGGTAGTAGGCCTGCTTGTGTCCTTCCCTCCTTCCCTCCCTCCCTCCTTCCTTCCTTCCTTCCTTCCTTCCTTCTTTCCTTCCTTCCTTCCTTCCTTCCTTCCTTCCTTCCCTGTTTCGTTTCTGTTCCTTCTTTCTGTCTGTCTGTAACTTTCTTTTTTCTAACTTTTTTAAAAAGAAAGAAGGAAAGAAGGAAAGAGAGGACTGGTGAGGAAGAATTGGGGCGAGGGTCTGAGAAGGATTTCCTAAAGGCTGGGAGGAGGAGGCGAGGCGTGAATTTGAATGCAACCCCAAAGGAAGTAAAGGGCAAGGGCAAGGGAAAGGCCATGGGAGAGGCGAAAGGAGTGGTTGTGGCAGGGGAAGGGGGGGCGACGGGCAGGGCCAAAGAATGTATGTCGTGTGTGGTTGTGACGCTGGCCTCCCTCGTGGTTCTCTTCCCCGCAGCAGGCGCAAGGGAGCAGGCCAATGGGTGCGGGGCGGGCGTTCTGTGCGAGGAGAAGGCGCGAAGTGGTCCGTGTGCGCGCGTGCGGCGTTTGGTTGTCGGTGGAGCAAAGGGAGGAGAGGCGAGGCTAGCGAGAAGGGCATGAAGGTTGCAGTGTTGTGTGCTGTGTGCTGGTGTGCGTGTGTGTCGGTGGTGTGGGCACAGGCTGTTGTGAGCAAGCGAGAGAAGCAAGGAGGAGTCTATTGGTGGTGTGTGTATGTATATGTTGTGGTGTGTGGCCAGGCGCTGCTGGTGCAGGGTAAGGGTGTGTGAAGAGCAGGTGGGCATCGGGCGGGCGTGTGGAAGAGGACGAGGAGGAGTTTGGGGAGGAGGAGGAGGAGCGGGAGCAGCAGCAAAAGCGCAGGCCGGCGGGTTTGAAAAGTGTGAAGAAAGGGCGAAAAAAAGTGTGTAGCCCAGGCTGGCCTCGAACTCGTGATCCTCCTGCCTCTGCCTCCTTCAGCAAATCCTACCGGTGTGCGCCAACACAACCGGCGAGCAAGCGCCGCCTCAAACACCTACTCCAATCTCAAACTCCATGACGACACCACCCCGGACCAGTCTTCGCAATCCCATACCTACACTGCCCGGACACTTGCGCACCGCCTCACCTCGCACCGCCCCCACACACCACAAACACGCCGCCTTACCCACTACAACAACAACAAACACGCCGCTCCCTACGCCCCCCGAACCCTCTTCACTAACTCAATCACTCACTCACTGCCTTGCGCCGGATTCCGGCGACACCGCGACACCTCACGGCCGACCCGAGAATTCACACTCCACACCGCCCCGGGACCACCAGCGCCCACTTCACCCCGGACTGAGGACCAGGCCCCCCACGCTCCCCAACGGCGAACGGCGAACGGCGAATAGCGAACACAGCCTGCCCCTGGCTCCCGCCCCGCCCGGCCACAAGACGCCTTGCTCGCCGAGCTTGGCTGTTCCTCGCTGGCGACGAACTGACCATAGCAAGACCAAAACCTCAAACTCGCTGGCCTCCGTCTCCACCCGCACCGGCCCTCCGCCCTCCGCCGTCCTCGAGCCAGCCCGGAGGCTCAGCCTCAGCCGGAGCACCCGGTCCTACAACCTAGATCCAGGATCCCTGGACCCGTCGGTTCCGGATTACCATCCGGATTACCACGCCTGCTCACACAGTGGATGCAACGTGGGCTGCACCGCTACACCGCTCGCTCACGGCTCTTGGGTGCGGGGACGCGCCGGGGAGGGGGCCGAGCGGGGACGGAGACGGGGTGTCCAGGAACACGATTCCCCCACCTGGGGACGACCAGACCAGACCAGCAAGCACCCGGTGACACCCTATGGAGCACCTTACTCACTCTTCCCCACTCCCCTGACCTACGGCTCCTCCACCAGGACCCTCTTCTCCTCCTCACAGATGCCCCCAGGTTAAGCATGAGGTCAGAGACCCAAAGACACCTCGGAGGCTTCTTCCCAACCGGATCCAACCCGCGTCTTGACAGAAGCACGCCCGGAGCACCGGACACATCCCCGGCACCGTCCCTGCCTCTCTCTGCTGAACACCTTAGTTTCACCTGACCTCAACCACAGACTTTTAGGCGGACAAGTCCCGGACGGAGCTGGGATGTGGCCACGTTTGGCAAGAACGGAAATCAGAAGTTCGAGGAACGTCGGGAACAGGGAAACAGCGAGAGACATCACCAGACCGCGCACACGCGCGCGCGCGCGCGCACAGACAGACAGACAGAGAGATAGAGAGAGAGAGAGAGAAAGAGAACGGAGACAGAGAAAGACACAGCAGAGACACACGGGGCTAGAGTGTGGAAAAGAACAGCGACGGAGTGAGAAATGAGAGACAGAGACAGACAAGGGCACTTAGAGAGCCAGAGAGCCCCAGAGACAGTGATTGGCCGAAGAGAGAAGGGCGTGGGGTTGTCTAGCGCCTGTGAGCAGTGCAGGCAGGAGGCACAGAGAGGCTGGGGGCAGCGAGCAACTGAACTTCCATTCCAGCTGGGTCTGGACAAGACGCGCTCTGGCAAAAGCAGTACGGACGGAGGCCTTGAATCCAAACCCAACCGAACCAAACTTATGGAACGCAGTGCCGTAGAAGTAGGAGCCCTGAAGAAAGGTGAAGAAGAGTCACACACAGGAAGAGCTAGAGAGAGGAGGTGCGGGAATCCTGTGGCTTGGGATGAGGAGATGGCAGAGGAGGAAGAAAGAGCAGCAGGGTTGAAAGAGACGGGAGAGGTGGAGAGAGCTTGAGCGCTGGGAAGAGAGAGAGGCTGGTCTTCTGCCACTCCTCGCCTCCTCCCTCTTCTGCTCCTGCTCAGAGAAGGGTGGCCCCACAGCTCTGCTTTTCTTTCTTCCCTTTCTGGAAGGCCTGCCTGGACCTTGGGCCACAAGATCACCCGGACCACAGCCAGTCTCCAAGGCCAGGAGCCAGCACCTGCACCTGGACCCTCAGGGTCTCTACACTGGAGCCCCACGCCCCTGCGGACCCGGACTGCCCTTGCAGCGCTAGCCTTGCAGGAAGAGCTGCAGTGGGCAAGTGAGCCTCCTTGAATCAGCCCACCGGCCCACTGAGCCCACCTTCGTGCTCCGCTGCTGCGCCAGGTGTATCCTGGAGAAGCAGGGCCCCAGGGCTTTTGTCCCAGGATGTGCCTTCTCAAGCCTTTCATTGAGAGACCCCCTCATAGTCTCCACAGGCTGTGATTGGACGTGGCAAGACTCTCACTGCCTAGAGCCTGGTGTGATATCTCCTCCTGGATAGTGGCCACGAGGTTGGGCCAGAGGCCTGCGGATCAACTTGAAGAGGAGCTTTCTTGAGATAATGCTGTTGAGATCAATTCACCATCTGATGCAATTCCTGATTTGATCTATGTCGGTTTAGGACCTTACTTGGATTTACATAATTTGGGGGTCGTTGGAGTAGTTGACAGAAAGTCTAAAGCCGGGATCAGGACTAGAATGTGCCCCTTCCTCCTAGAACAGCAAGAGCTGCAATGTTGGGAGAAGGAGTGCGGTGAGCTTTCACGCCTTACAAGCACGTAATCCTTACTATGGCCATGGGACCAGTTCAAGCTCAAAGAGAATGAAATCCGTTCTAGGTCGGGCTTGACTTCCTGGATCTTGTGATCTAGACCCATGGGCATGGTGTCAGTGTGAACCTCCAAGAACTAGGCTGGGGGAAAACTAAGTCAGTCACTCTATTAGGAGGGCTTGAATAGAGGATAGGTGATGAGGCAGGCTGCCTTCAAAGCAAGACTTCAGGAAACAGAAAGGAGGGAAGGAAGGAAAGATGGTAGGAAGGAAAGAGAGAAGGAAGGAAAGAAGGAAGGGAGAAAAGAAGCACATGATATTTTGCCCTATCTACCAAATGTGTACATGGGGAAATGTGTATATGTGGAAATGTGTCGATGTTTGGAAACTGCTTCTTGGACCTTGCTGCATTCATCTGATCTGTCTGTCTGTCTGTCTGTCTGTCCGTCTGTCCGTCTGTCTGTAAGTCTGTGAATCTAGTTATCTATGTGTATTTGTGAAGATGTTGGTGTTTATTTTTGTTTTTAAATACATCGAGTGAGCATACGAGAACCTTTGTGTGTGTGTGTGTGTGTGTGTGTGTGTGTGTGTGTGTGTGTGTGTGTCGGGTATGTGTGATGTATTCGGGTATGGTCTGCCCCTATACATAAGATGGCAGAGGTCACCAAGGTTCTGCTCCATTTGCCCAGTACATGGGACATCTCCATTAAGGATGGTTTGAACTGACTGAGAAACAGTGCTCAAGATAGAGGTCCGGGGACGGAGAGGCCGAGATAAACATAACAGTCTGGGGATGGAAAGTAAGAGGGTGGGGTGGGGAGGACTCAAGTGTGGTCAGGCCTTTCAGATTCCACTGTCCACACAGGGATAGGACTACATCCACCCACAGCCTTCTGGGTGGAGAAAAGGTATGCATCAGTTCCCGTTCCCATGAGGAGATAACCCTGTGTGCAAGATTAAGGTCCCTGGATTACCAAAGCTTATTCTGAAACTCAAAGACCTCAGGCCCTCTACAGTCTGGCCTTAGGACTCTGACCACTCCTCTGACCAGGCCTCCTGTTTTGGTCCTTCCCTCTAGTCATCCTTCATCCACCCATTCATCCATTCATCCCTGACCAACACCCCATTCACCACCAGGACCACCAGCACCTATACCACCACCAGCAGTCACAGGCATGCATGAGGAGCACACGTGCACACACACACACACACACACACACACACACACACACACACACACAGTGGGTGAGTGCAGGGTCTAGGCGAGAAGAGACCTGCCTCCCCCAAAAACGCAGGAGGTCAAGAAAGATCAAAACCTCTTGTCCCTGCAGATTGAAATTCACCAGGAACCAGAGGACAAACAAAAGGGGCAAATATGGGCAAGGTCCTGGGTCAGATGCTGTGTGGTAAATATCTAGGTGCTTGTCTGAGTGGACTCAGTCTTGCTTTCTTGCAAACAGGATCAGTCATCCTCCCAACTCTCTGAAACTGATGTGACATGGTCTGAGGTAAGGCAACCAGGCAAGGTTAAAAGACCTGCCAGGTAGTAGGCCTGCTTGTGTCCTTCCCTCCTTCCCTCCCTCCCTCCTTCCTTCCTTCCTTCCTTCCTTCTTTCCTTTCTTCCTTCCTTCCTTCCTTCCTTCCTTCCTTCCTTCCTTCCCTGTTTCGTTTCTGTTCCTTCTTTCTGTCTGTCTGTAACTTTCTTTTTTCTAACTTTTTTAAAAAGAAAGAAGGAAAGAAGGAAAGAGAGGACTGGTGAGGAAGAATTGGGGCGAGGGTCTGAGAAGGATTTCCTAAAGGCTGGGAGGAGGAGGCGAGGCGTGAATTTGAATGCAACCCCAAAGGAAGTAAAGGGCAAGGGCAAGGGAAAGGCCATGGGAGAGGCGAAAGGAGTGGTTGTGGCAGGGGAAGGGGGGGCGACGGGCAGGGCCAAAGAATGTATGTCGTGTGTGGTCGTGACGCTGGCCTCCCTCGTGGTTCTCTTCCCCGCAGCAGGCGCAAGGGAGCAGGCCAATGGGTGCGGGGCGGGCGTTCTGTGCGAGGAGAAGGCGCGAAGTGGTCCGTGTGCGCGCGTGCGGCGTTTGGTTGTCGGTGGAGCAAAGGGAGGAGAGGCGAGGCTAGCGAGAAGGGCATGAAGGTTGCAGTGTTGTGTGCTGTGTGCTGGTGTGCGTGTGTGTCGGTGGTGTGGGCACAGGCTGTTGAGAGCAAGCGAGAGAAGCAAGGAGGAGGCTATTGGTGGTGTGTGTATGTATATGTTGTGGTGTCTGGCCAGGCGCTGCTGGTGCAGGGTAAGGGTGTGTGAAGAGCAGGTGGGCATCGGGCGGGCGTGTGGAAGAGGAGGAGGAGGAGTTTGGGGAGGAGGAGGAGGAGGAGGAGGAGGAGCGGGAGCAGCAGCAAAAGCGCAGGCCGGCGGGTTTGAAAAGTGTGAAGAAAGGGCGAAAAAAAATGTGTAGCCCAGGCTGGCCTCGAACTCGTGATCCTCCTGCCTCTGCCTCCTTCAGCAAATCCTACCGGTGTGCGCCACCACAACCGGCGAGCGAGCGCCGCCTCAAACACCTACTCCAATCTCAAACTCCATGACGACACCACCCCGGACCAGTCTTCGCAATCCCATACCTACACTGCCCGGACACTTGCGCACCGCCTCACCTCGCACCGCCCACACACACCACAAACACGCCGCCTTACCCACTACAACAACAACAAACACGCCGCTCCCTACGCCCCCCGAACCCTCTTCACTAACTCAATCACTCACTCACTGCCTTGCGCCGGATTCCGGCGACACCGCGACACCTCACGGCCGACCCGAGAATTCACACTCCACACCGCCCCGGGACCACCAGCGCCCACTTCACCCCGGACTGAGGACCAGGCCCCCCACGCTCCCCAACGGCGAACGGCGAACGGCGAATAGCGAACACAGCCTGCCCCTGGCTCCCGCCCCGCCCGGCCACAAGACGCCTTGCTCGCCGAGCTTGGCTGTTCCTCGCTGGCGACGAACTGACCATAGCAAGACCAAAACCTCAAACTCGCTGGCCTCCGTCTCCACCCGCACCGGCCCTCCGCCCTCCGCCGTCCTCGAGCCAGCCCGGAGGCTCAGCCTCAGCCGGAGCACCCGGTCCTACAACCTAGATCCAGGATCCCTGGACCCGTCGGTTCCGGATTACCACGCCTGCTCACACAGTGGATGCAACGTGGGCTGCACCGCTACACCGCTCGCTCACGGCTCTTGGGTGCGGGGACGCGCCGGGGAGGGGGCCGAGCGGGGACGGAGACGGGGTGTCCAGGAACACGATTCCCCCACCTGGGGACGACCAGACCAGACCAGCAAGCACCCGGTGACACCCTATGGAGCACCTTACTCACTCTTCCCCACTCCCCTGACCTACGGCTCCTCCACCAGGACCCTCTTCTCCTCCTCACAGATGCCCCCAGGTTAAGCATGAGGTCAGAGACCCAAAGACACCTCGGAGGCTTCTTCCCAACCGGATCCAACCCGCGTCTTGACAGAAGCACGCCCGGAGCACCGGACACATCCCCGGCACCGTCCCTGCCTCTCTCTGCTGAACACCTTAGTTTCACCTGACCTCAACCACAGACTTTTAGGCGGACAAGTCCCGGACGGAGCTGGGATGTGGCCACGTTTGGCAAGAACGGAAATCAGAAGTTCGAGGAACGTCGGGAACAGGGAAACAGCGAGAGACATCACCAGACCGCGCACACGCGCGCGCGCGCGCGCACAGACAGACAGACAGAGAGATAGAGAGAGAGAGAGAGAAAGAGAACGGAGACAGAGAAAGACACAGCAGAGACACACGGGGCTAGAGTGTGGAAAAGAACAGCGACGGAGTGAGAAATGAGAGACAGAGACAGACAAGGGCACTTAGAGAGCCAGAGAGCCCCAGAGACAGTGATTGGCCGAAGAGAGAAGGGCGTGGGGTTGTCTAGCGCCTGTGAGCAGTGCAGGCAGGAGGCACAGAGAGGCTGGGGGCAGCGAGCAACTGAACTTCCATTCCAGCTGGGTCTGGACAAGACGCGCTCTGGCAAAAGCAGTACGGACGGAGGCCTTGAATCCAAACCCAACCGAACCAAACTTATGGAACGCAGTGCCGTAGAAGTAGGAGCCCTGAAGAAAGGTGAAGAAGAGTCACACACAGGAAGAGCTAGAGAGAGGAGGTGCGGGAATCCTGTGGCTTGGGATGAGGAGATGGCAGAGGAGGAAGAAAGAGCAGCAGGGTTGAAAGAGACGGGAGAGGTGGAGAGAGCTTGAGCGCTGGGAAGAGAGAGAGGCTGGTCTTCTGCCACTCCTCGCCTCCTCCCTCTTCTGCTCCTGCTCAGAGAAGGGTGGCCCCACAGCTCTGCTTTTCTTTCTTCCCTTTCTGGAAGGCCTGCCTGGACCTTGGGCCACAAGATCACCCGGACCACAGCCAGTCTCCAAGGCCAGGAGCCAGCACCTGCACCTGGACCCTCAGGGTCTCTACACTGGAGCCCCACGCCCCTGCGGACCCGGACTGCCCTTGCAGCGCTAGCCTTGCAGGAAGAGCTGCAGTGGGCAAGTGAGCCTCCTTGAATCAGCCCACCGGCCCACTGAGCCCACCTTCGTGCTCCGCTGCTGCGCCAGGTGTATCCTGGAGAAGCAGGGCCCCAGGGCTTTTGTCCCAGGATGTGCCTTCTCAAGCCTTTCATTGAGAGACCCCCTCATAGTCTCCACAGGCTGTGATTGGACGTGGCAAGACTCTCACTGCCTAGAGCCTGGTGTGATATCTCCTCCTGGATAGTGGCCACGAGGTTGGGCCAGAGGCCTGCGGATCAACTTGAAGAGGAGCTTTCTTGAGATAATGCTGTTGAGATCAATTCACCATCTGATGCAATTCCTGATTTGATCTATGTCGGTTTAGGACCTTACTTGGATTTACATAATTTGGGGGTCGTTGGAGTAGTTGACAGAAAGTCTAAAGCCGGGATCAGGACTAGAATGTGCCCCTTCCTCCTAGAACAGCAAGAGCTGCAATGTTGGGAGAAGGAGTGCGGTGAGCTTTCACGCCTTACAAGCACGTAATCCTTACTATGGCCATGGGACCAGTTCAAGCTCAAAGAGAATGAAATCCGTTCTAGGTCGGGCTTGACTTCCTGGATCTTGTGATCTAGACCCATGGGCATGGTGTCAGTGTGAACCTCCAAGAACTAGGCTGGGGGAAAACTAAGTCAGTCACTCTATTAGGAGGGCTTGAATAGAGGATAGGTGATGAGGCAGGCTGCCTTCAAAGCAAGACTTCAGGAAACAGAAAGGAGGGAAGGAAGGAAAGATGGTAGGAAGGAAAGAGAGAAGGAAGGAAAGAAGGAAGGGAGAAAAGAAGCACATGATATTTTGCCCTATCTACCAAATGTGTACATGGGGAAATGTGTATATGTGGAAATGTGTCGATGTTTGGAAACTGCTTCTTGGACCTTGCTGCATTCATCTGATCTGTCTGTCTGTCTGTCTGTCTGTCCGTCTGTCCGTCTGTCTGTAAGTCTGTGAATCTAGTTATCTATGTGTATTTGTGAAGATGTTGGTGTTTATTTTTGTTTTTAAATACATCGAGTGAGCATACGAGAACCTTTGTGTGTGTGTGTGTGTGTGTGTGTGTGTGTGTGTGTGTGTGTGTGTGTCGGGTATGTGTGATGTATTCGGGTATGGTCTGCCCCTATACATAAGATGGCAGAGGTCACCAAGGTTCTGCTCCATTTGCCCAGTACATGGGACATCTCCATTAAGGATGGTTTGAACTGACTGAGAAACAGTGCTCAAGATAGAGGTCCGGGGACGGAGAGGCCGAGATAAACATAACAGTCTGGGGATGGAAAGTAAGAGGGTGGGGTGGGGAGGACTCAAGTGTGGTCAGGCCTTTCAGATTCCACTGTCCACACAGGGATAGGACTACATCCACCCACAGCCTTCTGGGTGGAGAAAAGGTATGCATCAGTTCCCGTTCCCATGAGGAGATAACCCTGTGTGCAAGATTAAGGTCCCTGGATTACCAAAGCTTATTCTGAAACTCAAAGACCTCAGGCCCTCTACAGTCTGGCCTTAGGACTCTGACCACTCCTCTGACCAGGCCTCCTGTTTTGGTCCTTCCCTCTAGTCATCCTTCATCCACCCATTCATCCATTCATCCCTGACCAACACCCCATTCACCACCAGGACCACCAGCACCTATACCACCACCAGCAGTCACAGGCATGCATGAGGAGCACACGTGCACACACACACACACACACACACACACACACACACACACACACACACACACAGTGGGTGAGTGCAGGGTCTAGGCGAGAAGAGACCTGCCTCCCCCAAAAACGCAGGAGGTCAAGAAAGATCAAAACCTCTTGTCCCTGCAGATTGAAATTCACCAGGAACCAGAGGACAAACAAAAGGGGCAAATATGGGCAAGGTCCTGGGTCAGATGCTGTGTGGTAAATATCTAGGTGCTTGTCTGAGTGGACTCACTCTTGCTTTCTTGCAAACAGGATCAGTCATCCTCCCAACTCTCTGAAACTGATGTGACATGGTCTGAGGTAAGGCAACCAGGCAAGGTTAAAAGACCTGCCAGGTAGTAGGCCTGCTTGTGTCCTTCCCTCCTTCCCTCCCTCCCTCCTTCCTTCCTTCCTTCCTTCCTTCTTTCCTTTCTTCCTTCCTTCCTTCCTTCCTTCCTTCCTTCCTTCCTTCCCTGTTTCGTTTCTGTTCCTTCTTTCTGTCTGTCTGTAACTTTCTTTTTTCTAACTTTTTTAAAAAGAAAGAAGGAAAGAAGGAAAGAGAGGACTGGTGAGGAAGAATTGGGGCGAGGGTCTGAGAAGGATTTCCTAAAGGCTGGGAGGAGGAGGCGAGGCGTGAATTTGAATGCAACCCCAAAGGAAGTAAAGGGCAAGGGCAAGGGAAAGGCCATGGGAGAGGCGAAAGGAGTGGTTGTGGCAGGGGAAGGGGGGGCGACGGGCAGGGCCAAAGAATGTATGTCGTGTGTGGTCGTGACGCTGGCCTCCCTCGTGGTTCTCTTCCCCGCAGCAGGCGCAAGGGAGCAGGCCAATGGGTGCGGGGCGGGCGTTCTGTGCGAGGAGAAGGCGCGAAGTGGTCCGTGTGCGCGCGTGCGGCGTTTGGTTGTCGGTGGAGCAAAGGGAGGAGAGGCGAGGCTAGCGAGAAGGGCATGAAGGTTGCAGTGTTGTGTGCTGTGTGCTGGTGTGCGTGTGTGTCGGTGGTGTGGGCACAGGCTGTTGAGAGCAAGCGAGAGAAGCAAGGAGGAGGCTATTGGTGGTGTGTGTATGTATATGTTGTGGTGTCTGGCCAGGCGCTGCTGGTGCAGGGTAAGGGTGTGTGAAGAGCAGGTGGGCATCGGGCGGGCGTGTGGAAGAGGAGGAGGAGGAGTTTGGGGAGGAGGAGGAGGAGGAGGAGGAGGAGCGGGAGCAGCAGCAAAAGCGCAGGCCGGCGGGTTTGAAAAGTGTGAAGAAAGGGCGAAAAAAAATGTGTAGCCCAGGCTGGCCTCGAACTCGTGATCCTCCTGCCTCTGCCTCCTTCAGCAAATCCTACCGGTGTGCGCCACCACAACCGGCGAGCGAGCGCCGCCTCAAACACCTACTCCAATCTCAAACTCCATGACGACACCACCCCGGACCAGTCTTCGCAATCCCATACCTACACTGCCCGGACACTTGCGCACCGCCTCACCTCGCACCGCCCACACACACCACAAACACGCCGCCTTACCCACTACAACAACAACAAACACGCCGCTCCCTACGCCCCCCGAACCCTCTTCACTAACTCAATCACTCACTCACTGCCTTGCGCCGGATTCCGGCGACACCGCGACACCTCACGGCCGACCCGAGAATTCACACTCCACACCGCCCCGGGACCACCAGCGCCCACTTCACCCCGGACTGAGGACCAGGCCCCCCACGCTCCCCAACGGCGAACGGCGAACGGCGAATAGCGAACACAGCCTGCCCCTGGCTCCCGCCCCGCCCGGCCACAAGACGCCTTGCTCGCCGAGCTTGGCTGTTCCTCGCTGGCGACGAACTGACCATAGCAAGACCAAAACCTCAAACTCGCTGGCCTCCGTCTCCACCCGCACCGGCCCTCCGCCCTCCGCCGTCCTCGAGCCAGCCCGGAGGCTCAGCCTCAGCCGGAGCACCCGGTCCTACAACCTAGATCCAGGATCCCTGGACCCGTCGGTTCCGGATTACCACGCCTGCTCACACAGTGGATGCAACGTGGGCTGCACCGCTACACCGCTCGCTCACGGCTCTTGGGTGCGGGGACGCGCCGGGGAGGGGGCCGAGCGGGGACGGAGACGGGGTGTCCAGGAACACGATTCCCCCACCTGGGGACGACCAGACCAGACCAGCAAGCACCCGGTGACACCCTATGGAGCACCTTACTCACTCTTCCCCACTCCCCTGACCTACGGCTCCTCCACCAGGACCCTCTTCTCCTCCTCACAGATGCCCCCAGGTTAAGCATGAGGTCAGAGACCCAAAGACACCTCGGAGGCTTCTTCCCAACCGGATCCAACCCGCGTCTTGACAGAAGCACGCCCGGAGCACCGGACACATCCCCGGCACCGTCCCTGCCTCTCTCTGCTGAACACCTTAGTTTCACCTGACCTCAACCACAGACTTTTAGGCGGACAAGTCCCGGACGGAGCTGGGATGTGGCCACGTTTGGCAAGAACGGAAATCAGAAGTTCGAGGAACGTCGGGAACAGGGAAACAGCGAGAGACATCACCAGACCGCGCACACGCGCGCGCGCGCGCGCACAGACAGACAGACAGAGAGATAGAGAGAGAGAGAGAGAAAGAGAACGGAGACAGAGAAAGACACAGCAGAGACACACGGGGCTAGAGTGTGGAAAAGAACAGCGACGGAGTGAGAAATGAGAGACAGAGACAGACAAGGGCACTTAGAGAGCCAGAGAGCCCCAGAGACAGTGATTGGCCGAAGAGAGAAGGGCGTGGGGTTGTCTAGCGCCTGTGAGCAGTGCAGGCAGGAGGCACAGAGAGGCTGGGGGCAGCGAGCAACTGAACTTCCATTCCAGCTGGGTCTGGACAAGACGCGCTCTGGCAAAAGCAGTACGGACGGAGGCCTTGAATCCAAACCCAACCGAACCAAACTTATGGAACGCAGTGCCGTAGAAGTAGGAGCCCTGAAGAAAGGTGAAGAAGAGTCACACACAGGAAGAGCTAGAGAGAGGAGGTGCGGGAATCCTGTGGCTTGGGATGAGGAGATGGCAGAGGAGGAAGAAAGAGCAGCAGGGTTGAAAGAGACGGGAGAGGTGGAGAGAGCTTGAGCGCTGGGAAGAGAGAGAGGCTGGTCTTCTGCCACTCCTCGCCTCCTCCCTCTTCTGCTCCTGCTCAGAGAAGGGTGGCCCCACAGCTCTGCTTTTCTTTCTTCCCTTTCTGGAAGGCCTGCCTGGACCTTGGGCCACAAGATCACCCGGACCACAGCCAGTCTCCAAGGCCAGGAGCCAGCACCTGCACCTGGACCCTCAGGGTCTCTACACTGGAGCCCCACGCCCCTGCGGACCCGGACTGCCCTTGCAGCGCTAGCCTTGCAGGAAGAGCTGCAGTGGGCAAGTGAGCCTCCTTGAATCAGCCCACCGGCCCACTGAGCCCACCTTCGTGCTCCGCTGCTGCGCCAGGTGTATCCTGGAGAAGCAGGGCCCCAGGGCTTTTGTCCCAGGATGTGCCTTCTCAAGCCTTTCATTGAGAGACCCCCTCATAGTCTCCACAGGCTGTGATTGGACGTGGCAAGACTCTCACTGCCTAGAGCCTGGTGTGATATCTCCTCCTGGATAGTGGCCACGAGGTTGGGCCAGAGGCCTGCGGATCAACTTGAAGAGGAGCTTTCTTGAGATAATGCTGTTGAGATCAATTCACCATCTGATGCAATTCCTGATTTGATCTATGTCGGTTTAGGACCTTACTTGGATTTACATAATTTGGGGGTCGTTGGAGTAGTTGACAGAAAGTCTAAAGCCGGGATCAGGACTAGAATGTGCCCCTTCCTCCTAGAACAGCAAGAGCTGCAATGTTGGGAGAAGGAGTGCGGTGAGCTTTCACGCCTTACAAGCACGTAATCCTTACTATGGCCATGGGACCAGTTCAAGCTCAAAGAGAATGAAATCCGTTCTAGGTCGGGCTTGACTTCCTGGATCTTGTGATCTAGACCCATGGGCATGGTGTCAGTGTGAACCTCCAAGAACTAGGCTGGGGGAAAACTAAGTCAGTCACTCTATTAGGAGGGCTTGAATAGAGGATAGGTGATGAGGCAGGCTGCCTTCAAAGCAAGACTTCAGGAAACAGAAAGGAGGGAAGGAAGGAAAGATGGTAGGAAGGAAAGAGAGAAGGAAGGAAAGAAGGAAGGGAGAAAAGAAGCACATGATATTTTGCCCTATCTACCAAATGTGTACATGGGGAAATGTGTATATGTGGAAATGTGTCGATGTTTGGAAACTGCTTCTTGGACCTTGCTGCATTCATCTGATCTGTCTGTCTGTCTGTCTGTCTGTCCGTCTGTCCGTCTGTCTGTAAGTCTGTGAATCTAGTTATCTATGTGTATTTGTGAAGATGTTGGTGTTTATTTTTGTTTTTAAATACATCGAGTGAGCATACGAGAACCTTTGTGTGTGTGTGTGTGTGTGTGTGTGTGTGTGTGTGTGTGTGTGTGTGTCGGGTATGTGTGATGTATTCGGGTATGGTCTGCCCCTATACATAAGATGGCAGAGGTCACCAAGGTTCTGCTCCATTTGCCCAGTACATGGGACATCTCCATTAAGGATGGTTTGAACTGACTGAGAAACAGTGCTCAAGATAGAGGTCCGGGGACGGAGAGGCCGAGATAAACATAACAGTCTGGGGATGGAAAGTAAGAGGGTGGGGTGGGGAGGACTCAAGTGTGGTCAGGCCTTTCAGATTCCACTGTCCACACAGGGATAGGACTACATCCACCCACAGCCTTCTGGGTGGAGAAAAGGTATGCATCAGTTCCCGTTCCCATGAGGAGATAACCCTGTGTGCAAGATTAAGGTCCCTGGATTACCAAAGCTTATTCTGAAACTCAAAGACCTCAGGCCCTCTACAGTCTGGCCTTAGGACTCTGACCACTCCTCTGACCAGGCCTCCTGTTTTGGTCCTTCCCTCTAGTCATCCTTCATCCACCCATTCATCCATTCATCCCTGACCAACACCCCATTCACCACCAGGACCACCAGCACCTATACCACCACCAGCAGTCACAGGCATGCATGAGGAGCACACGTGCACACACACACACACACACACACACACACACACACACACACACACACACACAGTGGGTGAGTGCAGGGTCTAGGCGAGAAGAGACCTGCCTCCCCCAAAAACGCAGGAGGTCAAGAAAGATCAAAACCTCTTGTCCCTGCAGATTGAAATTCACCAGGAACCAGAGGACAAACAAAAGGGGCAAATATGGGCAAGGTCCTGGGTCAGATGCTGTGTGGTAAATATCTAGGTGCTTGTCTGAGTGGACTCACTCTTGCTTTCTTGCAAACAGGATCAGTCATCCTCCCAACTCTCTGAAACTGATGTGACATGGTCTGAGGTAAGGCAACCAGGCAAGGTTAAAAGACCTGCCAGGTAGTAGGCCTGCTTGTGTCCTTCCCTCCTTCCCTCCCTCCCTCCTTCCTTCCTTCCTTCCTTCCTTCTTTCCTTTCTTCCTTCCTTCCTTCCTTCCTTCCTTCCTTCCTTCCTTCCCTGTTTCGTTTCTGTTCCTTCTTTCTGTCTGTCTGTAACTTTCTTTTTTCTAACTTTTTTAAAAAGAAAGAAGGAAAGAAGGAAAGAGAGGACTGGTGAGGAAGAATTGGGGCGAGGGTCTGAGAAGGATTTCCTAAAGGCTGGGAGGAGGAGGCGAGGCGTGAATTTGAATGCAACCCCAAAGGAAGTAAAGGGCAAGGGCAAGGGAAAGGCCATGGGAGAGGCGAAAGGAGTGGTTGTGGCAGGGGAAGGGGGGGCGACGGGCAGGGCCAAAGAATGTATGTCGTGTGTGGTCGTGACGCTGGCCTCCCTCGTGGTTCTCTTCCCCGCAGCAGGCGCAAGGGAGCAGGCCAATGGGTGCGGGGCGGGCGTTCTGTGCGAGGAGAAGGCGCGAAGTGGTCCGTGTGCGCGCGTGCGGCGTTTGGTTGTCGGTGGAGCAAAGGGAGGAGAGGCGAGGCTAGCGAGAAGGGCATGAAGGTTGCAGTGTTGTGTGCTGTGTGCTGGTGTGCGTGTGTGTCGGTGGTGTGGGCACAGGCTGTTGAGAGCAAGCGAGAGAAGCAAGGAGGAGGCTATTGGTGGTGTGTGTATGTATATGTTGTGGTGTCTGGCCAGGCGCTGCTGGTGCAGGGTAAGGGTGTGTGAAGAGCAGGTGGGCATCGGGCGGGCGTGTGGAAGAGGAGGAGGAGGAGTTTGGGGAGGAGGAGGAGGAGGAGGAGGAGGAGCGGGAGCAGCAGCAAAAGCGCAGGCCGGCGGGTTTGAAAAGTGTGAAGAAAGGGCGAAAAAAAATGTGTAGCCCAGGCTGGCCTCGAACTCGTGATCCTCCTGCCTCTGCCTCCTTCAGCAAATCCTACCGGTGTGCGCCACCACAACCGGCGAGCGAGCGCCGCCTCAAACACCTACTCCAATCTCAAACTCCATGACGACACCACCCCGGACCAGTCTTCGCAATCCCATACCTACACTGCCCGGACACTTGCGCACCGCCTCACCTCGCACCGCCCACACACACCACAAACACGCCGCCTTACCCACTACAACAACAACAAACACGCCGCTCCCTACGCCCCCCGAACCCTCTTCACTAACTCAATCACTCACTCACTGCCTTGCGCCGGATTCCGGCGACACCGCGACACCTCACGGCCGACCCGAGAATTCACACTCCACACCGCCCCGGGACCACCAGCGCCCACTTCACCCCGGACTGAGGACCAGGCCCCCCACGCTCCCCAACGGCGAACGGCGAACGGCGAATAGCGAACACAGCCTGCCCCTGGCTCCCGCCCCGCCCGGCCACAAGACGCCTTGCTCGCCGAGCTTGGCTGTTCCTCGCTGGCGACGAACTGACCATAGCAAGACCAAAACCTCAAACTCGCTGGCCTCCGTCTCCACCCGCACCGGCCCTCCGCCCTCCGCCGTCCTCGAGCCAGCCCGGAGGCTCAGCCTCAGCCGGAGCACCCGGTCCTACAACCTAGATCCAGGATCCCTGGACCCGTCGGTTCCGGATTACCACGCCTGCTCACACAGTGGATGCAACGTGGGCTGCACCGCTACACCGCTCGCTCACGGCTCTTGGGTGCGGGGACGCGCCGGGGAGGGGGCCGAGCGGGGACGGAGACGGGGTGTCCAGGAACACGATTCCCCCACCTGGGGACGACCAGACCAGACCAGCAAGCACCCGGTGACACCCTATGGAGCACCTTACTCACTCTTCCCCACTCCCCTGACCTACGGCTCCTCCACCAGGACCCTCTTCTCCTCCTCACAGATGCCCCCAGGTTAAGCATGAGGTCAGAGACCCAAAGACACCTCGGAGGCTTCTTCCCAACCGGATCCAACCCGCGTCTTGACAGAAGCACGCCCGGAGCACCGGACACATCCCCGGCACCGTCCCTGCCTCTCTCTGCTGAACACCTTAGTTTCACCTGACCTCAACCACAGACTTTTAGGCGGACAAGTCCCGGACGGAGCTGGGATGTGGCCACGTTTGGCAAGAACGGAAATCAGAAGTTCGAGGAACGTCGGGAACAGGGAAACAGCGAGAGACATCACCAGACCGCGCACACGCGCGCGCGCGCGCGCACAGACAGACAGACAGAGAGATAGAGAGAGAGAGAGAGAAAGAGAACGGAGACAGAGAAAGACACAGCAGAGACACACGGGGCTAGAGTGTGGAAAAGAACAGCGACGGAGTGAGAAATGAGAGACAGAGACAGACAAGGGCACTTAGAGAGCCAGAGAGCCCCAGAGACAGTGATTGGCCGAAGAGAGAAGGGCGTGGGGTTGTCTAGCGCCTGTGAGCAGTGCAGGCAGGAGGCACAGAGAGGCTGGGGGCAGCGAGCAACTGAACTTCCATTCCAGCTGGGTCTGGACAAGACGCGCTCTGGCAAAAGCAGTACGGACGGAGGCCTTGAATCCAAACCCAACCGAACCAAACTTATGGAACGCAGTGCCGTAGAAGTAGGAGCCCTGAAGAAAGGTGAAGAAGAGTCACACACAGGAAGAGCTAGAGAGAGGAGGTGCGGGAATCCTGTGGCTTGGGATGAGGAGATGGCAGAGGAGGAAGAAAGAGCAGCAGGGTTGAAAGAGACGGGAGAGGTGGAGAGAGCTTGAGCGCTGGGAAGAGAGAGAGGCTGGTCTTCTGCCACTCCTCGCCTCCTCCCTCTTCTGCTCCTGCTCAGAGAAGGGTGGCCCCACAGCTCTGCTTTTCTTTCTTCCCTTTCTGGAAGGCCTGCCTGGACCTTGGGCCACAAGATCACCCGGACCACAGCCAGTCTCCAAGGCCAGGAGCCAGCACCTGCACCTGGACCCTCAGGGTCTCTACACTGGAGCCCCACGCCCCTGCGGACCCGGACTGCCCTTGCAGCGCTAGCCTTGCAGGAAGAGCTGCAGTGGGCAAGTGAGCCTCCTTGAATCAGCCCACCGGCCCACTGAGCCCACCTTCGTGCTCCGCTGCTGCGCCAGGTGTATCCTGGAGAAGCAGGGCCCCAGGGCTTTTGTCCCAGGATGTGCCTTCTCAAGCCTTTCATTGAGAGACCCCCTCATAGTCTCCACAGGCTGTGATTGGACGTGGCAAGACTCTCACTGCCTAGAGCCTGGTGTGATATCTCCTCCTGGATAGTGGCCACGAGGTTGGGCCAGAGGCCTGCGGATCAACTTGAAGAGGAGCTTTCTTGAGATAATGCTGTTGAGATCAATTCACCATCTGATGCAATTCCTGATTTGATCTATGTCGGTTTAGGACCTTACTTGGATTTACATAATTTGGGGGTCGTTGGAGTAGTTGACAGAAAGTCTAAAGCCGGGATCAGGACTAGAATGTGCCCCTTCCTCCTAGAACAGCAAGAGCTGCAATGTTGGGAGAAGGAGTGCGGTGAGCTTTCACGCCTTACAAGCACGTAATCCTTACTATGGCCATGGGACCAGTTCAAGCTCAAAGAGAATGAAATCCGTTCTAGGTCGGGCTTGACTTCCTGGATCTTGTGATCTAGACCCATGGGCATGGTGTCAGTGTGAACCTCCAAGAACTAGGCTGGGGGAAAACTAAGTCAGTCACTCTATTAGGAGGGCTTGAATAGAGGATAGGTGATGAGGCAGGCTGCCTTCAAAGCAAGACTTCAGGAAACAGAAAGGAGGGAAGGAAGGAAAGATGGTAGGAAGGAAAGAGAGAAGGAAGGAAAGAAGGAAGGGAGAAAAGAAGCACATGATATTTTGCCCTATCTACCAAATGTGTACATGGGGAAATGTGTATATGTGGAAATGTGTCGATGTTTGGAAACTGCTTCTTGGACCTTGCTCCATTCATCTGATAAGTCTGTCTGTCTGTCTGTCTGTCTGTCTGTCCGTCTGTCTGTAAGTCTGTGAATCTAGTTATCTATGTGTATTTGTGAAGATGTTGGTGTTTATTTTTGTTTTTAAATACATCGAGTGAGCATACGAGAACCTTTGTGTGTGTGTGTGTGTGTGTGTGTGTGTGTGTGTGTGTGTGTGTCGGGTATGTGTGATGTATTCAGGTATGGTCTGCCCCTATACATAAGATGGCAGAGGTCACCAAGGTTCTGCTCCATTTGCCCAGTACATGGGACATCTCCATTAAGGATGGTTTGAACTGACTGAGAAACAGTGCTCAAGATAGAGGTCCGGGGACGGAGAGGCCGAGATAAACATAACAGTCTGGGGATGGAAAGTAAGAGGGTGGGGTGGGGAGGACTCAAGTGTGGTCAGGCCTTTCAGATTCCACTGTCCACACAGGGATAGGACTACATCCACCCACAGCCTTCTGGGTGGAGAAAAGGTATGCATCAGTTCCCGTTCCCATGAGGAGATAACCCTGTGTGCAAGATTAAGGTCCCTGGATTACCAAAGCTTATTCTGAAACTCAAAGACCTCAGGCCCTCTACAGTCTGGCCTTAGGACTCTGACCACTCCTCTGACCAAGCCTCCTGTTTTGGTCCTTCCCTCTAGTCATCCTTCATCCACCCATTCATCCATTCATCCCTGACCAACACCCCATTCACCACCAGGACCACCAGCACCTATACCACCACCAGCAGTCACAGGCATGCATGAGGAGCACACGTGCACACACACACACACACACACACACACACACACACACACAGTGGGTGAGTGCAGGGTCTAGGCGAGAAGAGACCTGCCTCCCCCCAAAACGCAGGAGGTCAAGAAAGATCAAAACCTCTTGTCCCTGCAGATTGAAATTCACCAGGAACCAGAGGACAAACAAAAGGGGCAAATATGGGCAAGGTCCTGGGTCAGATGCTGTGTGGTAAATATCTAGGTGCTTGTCTGAGTGGACTCAGTCTTGCTTTCTTGCAAACAGGATCAGTCATCCTCCCAACTCACTGAAACTGATGTGACATGGTCTGAGGTAAGGCAACCAGGCAAGGTTAAAAGACCTGCCAGGTAGTAGGCCTGCTTGTGTCCTTCCCTCGTTCCCTCCCTCCCTCCTTCCTTCCTTCCTTCCTTCCTTCCTTCTTTCCTTCCTTCCTTCCTTCCTTCCTTCCCTGTTTCGTTTCTGTTCCTTCTTTCTGTCTGTCTGTAACTTTCTTTTTTCTAACTTTTTTAAAAAGAAAGAAGGAAAGAAGGAAAGAGAGGACTGGTGAGGAAGAATTGTGGCGAGGGTCTGAGAAGGATTTCCTAAAGGCTGGGAGGAGGAGGCGAGGCGTGAATTTGAATGCAACCCCAAAGGAAGTAAAGGGCAAGGGCAAGGGAAAGGCCATGGGAGAGGCGAAAGGAGTGGTTGTGGCAGGGGAAGGGGTGGCGACGGGCAGGGCCAAAGAATGTATGTCGTGTGTGGTCGTGACGCTGGCCTCCCTCGTGGTTCTCTTCCCCGCAGCAGGCGCAAGGGAGCAGGCCAATGGGTGCGGGGCGGGCGTTCTGTGCGAGGAGAAGGCGCGAAGTGGTCCGTGTGCGCGCGTGCGGCGTTTGGTTGTCGGTGGAGCAAAGGGAGGAGAGGCGAGGCTAGCGAGAAGGGCATGAAGGTTGCAGTGTTGAGTGCTGTGTGCTGGTGTGCGTGTGTGTCGGTGGTGTGGGCACAGGCTGTTGAGAGCAAGCGAGAGAAGCAAGGAGGAGGCTATTGGTGGTGTGTGTATGTATATGTTGTGGTGTCTGGCCAGGCGCTGCTGGCGCAGGGTAAGGGTGTGTGAAGAGCAGGTGGGCATCGGGCGGGCGTGTGGAAGAGGAGGAGGAGGAGTTTGGGGAGGAGGAGGAGTTTGGGGAGGAGGAGGAGGAGGAGCTGGAGCAGCAGCAAAAGCGCAGGCCGGCGGGTTTGAAAAGTGTGAAGAAAGGGCGAAAAAAAGTGTGTAGCCCAGGCTGGCCTCGAACTCGTGATCCTCCTGCCTCTGCCTCCTTCAGCAAATCCTACCGGTGTGCGCCACCACAACCGGCGAGCGACCGCCGCCTCAAACACCTACTCCAATCTCAAACTCCATGACGACACCACCCCGGACCAGTCTTCGCAATCCCATACCTACACTGCCTGGACACTTGCGCACCGCCTCACCTCGCACCGCCCACACACACCACAAACACGCCGCCTTACCCACTACAACAACAACAAACACGCCGCTCCCTACGCCCCCCGAACCCTCTTCACTAACTCAATCACTCACTCACTGCCTTGCGCCGGATTCCGGCGACACCGCGACACCTCACGGCCGACCCGACAATTCACCCTCCACACCGCCCCGGGACCACCAACGCCCACTTCACCCCGGACTGAGGACCAGGCCCCCCACGCTCCCCAACAGCGAACAGCGAACCGCGAACGACGAATAGCGAACACAGCCTGCCCCTGGCTCCCGCCCCGCCCGGCCACAAGACGCCTTGCTCGCCGAGCTTGGCTGTTCCTCGCTGGCGACGAACTGACCATAGCAAGACCAAAACCTCAAACTCGCTGGCCTCCGTCTCCACCCGCACCGGCCCTCCGCCCTCCGCCGTCCTCGAGCCAGCCCGGAGGCTCAGCCTCAGCCGGAGCACCCGGTCCTACAACCTAGATCCAGGATCCCTGGACCCGTCGGTTCCGGATTACCACGCCTGCTCACACAGTGGATGCAACGTGGGCTGCACCGCTACACCGCTCGCTCACGGCTCTTGGGTGCGGGGACGCGCCGGGGAGGGGGCCGAGCGGGGACGGAGACGGGGTGTCCAGGAACACGATTCCCCCACCTGGGGACGACCAGACCAGACCAGCAAGCACCCGGTGACACCCTATGGAGCACCTTACTCACTCTTCCCCACTCCCCTGACCTACGGCTCCTCCACCAGGACCCTCTTCTCCTCCTCACAGATGCCCCCAGGTTAAGCATGAGGTCAGAGACCCAAAGACACCTCGGAGGCTTCTTCCCAACCGGATCCAACCCGCGTCTTGACAGAAGCACGCCCGGAGCACCGGACACATCCCCGGCACCGTCCCTGCCTCTCTCTGCTGAACACCTTAGTTTCACCTGACCTCAACCACAGACTTTTAGGCGGACAAGTCCCGGACGGAGCTGGGATGTGGCCACGTTTGGCAAGAACGGAAATCAGAAGTTCGAGGAATGTCGGGAACAGGGAAACAGCGAGAGACATCACCAGACCGCGCACACGCGCGCGCGCGCGCGCACAGACAGACAGACAGACAGACAGACAGACAGAGAGATAGAGAGAGAGAGAGAAAGAGAACGGAGACAGAGAAAGACACAGCAGAGACACACGGGGCTAGAGTGTGGAAAAGAACAGCGACGGAGTGAGAAATGAGAGACAGAGACAGACAAGGGCACTTAGAGAGCCAGAGAGCCCCAGAGACAGTGATTGGCCAAAGAGAGAAGGGCGTGGGGTTGTCTAGCGCCCGTGAGCAGTGCAGGCAGGAGGCACAGAGAGGCTGGGGGCAGCGAGCAACTGAACTTCCATTCCAGCTGGGTCTGGACAAGACGCGCTCTGGCAAAAGCAGTACGGACGGAGGCCTTGAATCCAAACCCAACCGAACCAAACTTATGGAACGCAGTGCCGTAGAAGTAGGAGCCCTGAAGAAAGGTGAAGAAGAGTCACACACAGGAAGAGCTAGAGAGAGGAGGTGCGGGAATCCTGTGGCTTGGGATGAGGAGATGGCAGAGGAGGAAGAAAGAGCAGCAGGGTTGAAAGAGACGGGAGAGGTGGAGAGAGCTTGAGCGCTAGGAAGAGAGAGAGGCTGGTCTTCTGCCACTCCTCGCCTCCTCCCTCTTCTGCTCCTGCTCAGAGAAGGGTGGCCCCACAGCTCTGCTTTTCTTTCTTCCCTTTCTGGAAGGCCTGCCTGGGCCTTGGGCCACAAGATCACCCGGACCACAGCCAGTCTCCAAGGCCAGGAGCCAGCACCTGCACCTGGACCCTCAGGGTCTCTACACTGGAGCCCCACGCCCCTGCGGACCCGGACTGCCCTTGCAGCGCTAGCCTTGCAGGAAGAGCTGCAGTGGGCAAGTGAGCCTCCTTGAATCAGCCCACCGGCCCACTGAGCCCACCTTCGTGCTCCGCTGCTGCGCCAGGTGTATCCTGGAGAAGCAGGGCCCCAGGGCTTTTGTCCCAGGATGTGCCTTCTCAAGCCTTTCATTGAGAGACCCCCTCATAGTCTCCACAGGCTGTGATTGGACGTGGCAAGACTCTCACTGCCTAGAGCCTGGTGTGATATCTCCTCCTGGATAGTGGCCACGAGGTTGGGCCAGAGGCCTGCGGATCAACTTGAAGAGGAGCTTTCTTGAGATAATGCTGTTGAGATCAATTCACCATCTGATGCAATTCCTGATTTGATCTATGTCGGTTTAGGACCTTACTTGGATTTACATAATTTGGGGGTCGTTGGAGTAGTTGACAGAAAGTCTAAAGCCGGGATCAGGACTAGAATGTGCCCCTTCCTCCTAGAACAGCAAGAGCTGCAATGTTGGGAGAAGGAGTGCGGTGAGCTTTCACGCCTTACAAGCACGTAATCCTTACTATGGCCATGGGACCAGTTCAAGCTCAAAGAGAATGAAATCCGTTCTAGGTCGGGCTTGACTTCCTGGATCTTGTGATCTAGACCCATGGGCATGGTGTCAGTGTGAACCTCCAAGAACTAGGCTGGGGGAAAACTAAGTCAGTCACTCTATTAGGAGGGCTTGAATAGAGGATAGGTGATGAGGCAGGCTGCCTTCAAAGCAAGACTTCAGGAAACAGAAAGGAGGGAAGGAAGGAAAGATGGTAGGAAGGAAAGAGAGAAGGAAGGAAAGAAGGAAGGGAGAAAAGAAGCACATGATATTTTGCCCTATCTACCAAATGTGTACATGGGGAAATGTGTATATGTGGAAATGTGTCGATGTTTGGAAACTGCTTCTTGGACCTTGCTCCATTCATCTGATCTGTCTGTCTGTCTGTCTGTCTGTCTGTCCGTCTGTCCGTCTGTCTGTAAGTCTGTGAATCTAGTTATCTATGTGTATTTGTGAAGATGTTGGTGTTTATTTTTGTTTTTAAATACATCGAGTGAGCATACGAGAACCTTTGTGTGTGTGTGTGTGTGTGTGTGTGTGTGTGTGTGTGTGTGTGTGTGTGTCGGGTATGTGTGATGTATTCGGGTATGGTCTGCCCCTATACATAAGATGGCAGAGGTCACCAAGGTTCTGCTCCATTTGCCCAGTACATGGGACATCTCCATTAAGGATGGTTTGAACTGACTGAGAAACAGTGCTCAAGATAGAGGTCCGGGGACGGAGAGGCCGAGATAAACATAACAGTCTGGGGATGGAAAGTAAGAGGGTGGGGTGGGGAGGACTCAAGTGTGGTCAGGCCTTTCAGATTCCACTGTCCACACAGGGATAGGACTACATCCACCCACAGCCTTCTGGGTGGAGAAAAGGTATGCATCAGTTCCCGTTCCCATGAGGAGATAACCCTGTGTGCAAGATTAAGGTCCCTGGATTACCAAAGCTTATTCTGAAACTCAAAGACCTCAGGCCCTCTACAGTCTGGCCTTAGGACTCTGACCACTCCTCTGACCAGGCCTCCTGTTTTGGTCCTTCCCTCTAGTCATCCTTCATCCACCCATTCATCCATTCATCCCTGACCAACACCCCATTCACCACCAGGACCACCAGCACCTATACCACCACCAGCAGTCACAGGCATGCATGAGGAGCACACGTGCACACACACACACACACACACACACACACACACACACACACACAGTGGGTGAGTGCAGGGTCTAGGCGAGAAGAGACCTGCCTCCCCCAAAAACGCAGGAGGTCAAGAAAGATCAAAACCTCTTGTCCCTGCAGATTGAAATTCACCAGGAACCAGAGGACAAACAAAAGGGGCAAATATGGGCAAGGTCCTGGGTCAGATGCTGTGTGGTAAATATCTAGGTGCTTGTCTGAGTGGACTCAGTCTTGCTTTCTTGCAAACAGGATCAGTCATCCTCCCAACTCTCTGAAACTGATGTGACATGGTCTGAGGTAAGGCAACCAGGCAAGGTTAAAAGACCTGCCAGGTAGTAGGCCTGCTTGTGTCCTTCCCTCCTTCCCTCCCTCCCTCCTTCCTTCCTTCCTTCCTTCCTTCTTTCCTTTCTTCCTTCCTTCCTTCCTTCCTTCCTTCCTTCCTTCCTTCCTTCCCTGTTTCGTTTCTGTTCCTTCTTTCTGTCTGTCTGTAACTTTCTTTTTTCTAACTTTTTTAAAAAGAAAGAAGGAAAGAAGGAAAGAGAGGACTGGTGAGGAAGAATTGGGGCGAGGGTCTGAGAAGGATTTCCTAAAGGCTGGGAGGAGGAGGCGAGGCGTGAATTTGAATGCAACCCCAAAGGAAGTAAAGGGCAAGGGCAAGGGAAAGGCCATGGGAGAGGCGAAAGGAGTGGTTGTGGCAGGGGAAGGGGGGGCGACGGGCAGGGCCAAAGAATGTATGTCGTGTGTGGTCGTGACGCTGGCCTCCCTCGTGGTTCTCTTCCCCGCAGCAGGCGCAAGGGAGCAGGCCAATGGGTGCGGGGCGGGCGTTCTGTGCGAGGAGAAGGCGCGAAGTGGTCCGTGTGCGCGCGTGCGGCGTTTGGTTGTCGGTGGAGCAAAGGGAGGAGAGGCGAGGCTAGCGAGAAGGGCATGAAGGTTGCAGTGTTGTGTGCTGTGTGCTGGTGTGCGTGTGTGTCGGTGGTGTGGGCACAGGCTGTTGAGAGCAAGCGAGAGAAGCAAGGAGGAGGCTATTGGTGGTGTGTGTATGTATATGTTGTGGTGTCTGGCCAGGCGCTGCTGGTGCAGGGTAAGGGTGTGTGAAGAGCAGGTGGGCATCGGGCGGGCGTGTGGAAGAGGAGGAGGAGGAGTTTGGGGAGGAGGAGGAGGAGGAGGAGGAGGAGCGGGAGCAGCAGCAAAAGCGCAGGCCGGCGGGTTTGAAAAGTGTGAAGAAAGGGCGAAAAAAAATGTGTAGCCCAGGCTGGCCTCGAACTCGTGATCCTCCTGCCTCTGCCTCCTTCAGCAAATCCTACCGGTGTGCGCCACCACAACCGGCGAGCGAGCGCCGCCTCAAACACCTACTCCAATCTCAAACTCCATGACGACACCACCCCGGACCAGTCTTCGCAATCCCATACCTACACTGCCCGGACACTTGCGCACCGCCTCACCTCGCACCGCCCACACACACCACAAACACGCCGCCTTACCCACTACAACAACAACAAACACGCCGCTCCCTACGCCCCCCGAACCCTCTTCACTAACTCAATCACTCACTCACTGCCTTGCGCCGGATTCCGGCGACACCGCGACACCTCACGGCCGACCCGAGAATTCACACTCCACACCGCCCCGGGACCACCAGCGCCCACTTCACCCCGGACTGAGGACCAGGCCCCCCACGCTCCCCAACGGCGAACGGCGAACGGCGAATAGCGAACACAGCCTGCCCCTGGCTCCCGCCCCGCCCGGCCACAAGACGCCTTGCTCGCCGAGCTTGGCTGTTCCTCGCTGGCGACGAACTGACCATAGCAAGACCAAAACCTCAAACTCGCTGGCCTCCGTCTCCACCCGCACCGGCCCTCCGCCCTCCGCCGTCCTCGAGCCAGCCCGGAGGCTCAGCCTCAGCCGGAGCACCCGGTCCTACAACCTAGATCCAGGATCCCTGGACCCGTCGGTTCCGGATTACCACGCCTGCTCACACAGTGGATGCAACGTGGGCTGCACCGCTACACCGCTCGCTCACGGCTCTTGGGTGCGGGGACGCGCCGGGGAGGGGGCCGAGCGGGGACGGAGACGGGGTGTCCAGGAACACGATTCCCCCACCTGGGGACGACCAGACCAGACCAGCAAGCACCCGGTGACACCCTATGGAGCACCTTACTCACTCTTCCCCACTCCCCTGACCTACGGCTCCTCCACCAGGACCCTCTTCTCCTCCTCACAGATGCCCCCAGGTTAAGCATGAGGTCAGAGACCCAAAGACACCTCGGAGGCTTCTTCCCAACCGGATCCAACCCGCGTCTTGACAGAAGCACGCCCGGAGCACCGGACACATCCCCGGCACCGTCCCTGCCTCTCTCTGCTGAACACCTTAGTTTCACCTGACCTCAACCACAGACTTTTAGGCGGACAAGTCCCGGACGGAGCTGGGATGTGGCCACGTTTGGCAAGAACGGAAATCAGAAGTTCGAGGAACGTCGGGAACAGGGAAACAGCGAGAGACATCACCAGACCGCGCACACGCGCGCGCGCGCGCGCACAGACAGACAGACAGACAGACAGAGAGAGAGATAGAGAGAGAGAGAGAGAAAGAGAACGGAGACAGAGAAAGACACAGCAGAGACACACGGGGCTAGAGTGTGGAAAAGAACAGCGACGGAGTGAGAAATGAGAGACAGAGACAGACAAGGGCACTTAGAGAGCCAGAGAGCCCCAGAGACAGTGATTGGCCGAAGAGAGAAGGGCGTGGGGTTGTCTAGCGCCTGTGAGCAGTGCAGGCAGGAGGCACAGAGAGGCTGGGGGCAGCGAGCAACTGAACTTCCATTCCAGCTGGGTCTGGACAAGACGCGCTCTGGCAAAAGCAGTACGGACGGAGGCCTTGAATCCAAACCCAACCGAACCAAACTTATGGAACGCAGTGCCGTAGAAGTAGGAGCCCTGAAGAAAGGTGAAGAAGAGTCACACACAGGAAGAGCTAGAGAGAGGAGGTGCGGGAATCCTGTGGCTTGGGATGAGGAGATGGCAGAGGAGGAAGAAAGAGCAGCAGGGTTGAAAGAGACGGGAGAGGTGGAGAGAGCTTGAGCGCTAGGAAGAGAGAGAGGCTGGTCTTCTGCCACTCCTCGCCTCCTCCCTCTTCTGCTCCTGCTCAGAGAAGGGTGGCCCCACAGCTCTGCTTTTCTTTCTTCCCTTTCTGGAAGGCCTGCCTGGGCCTTGGGCCACAAGATCACCCGGACCACAGCCAGTCTCCAAGGCCAGGAGCCAGCACCTGCACCTGGACCCTCAGGGTCTCTACACTGGAGCCCCACGCCCCTGCGGACCCGGACTGCCCTTGCAGCGCTAGCCTTGCAGGAAGAGCTGCAGTGGGCAAGTGAGCCTCCTTGAATCAGCCCACCGGCCCACTGAGCCCACCTTCGTGCTCCGCTGCTGCGCCAGGTGTATCCTGGAGAAGCAGGGCCCCAGGGCTTTTGTCCCAGGATGTGCCTTCTCAAGCCTTTCATTGAGAGACCCCCTCATAGTCTCCACAGGCTGTGATTGGACGTGGCAAGACTCTCACTGCCTAGAGCCTGGTGTGATATCTCCTCCTGGATAGTGGCCACGAGGTTGGGCCAGAGGCCTGCGGATCAACTTGAAGAGGAGCTTTCTTGAGATAATGCTGTTGAGATCAATTCACCATCTGATGCAATTCCTGATTTGATCTATGTCGGTTTAGGACCTTACTTGGATTTACATAATTTGGGGGTCGTTGGAGTAGTTGACAGAAAGTCTAAAGCCGGGATCAGGACTAGAATGTGCCCCTTCCTCCTAGAACAGCAAGAGCTGCAATGTTGGGAGAAGGAGTGCGGTGAGCTTTCACGCCTTACAAGCACGTAATCCTTACTATGGCCATGGGACCAGTTCAAGCTCAAAGAGAATGAAATCCGTTCTAGGTCGGGCTTGACTTCCTGGATCTTGTGATCTAGACCCATGGGCATGGTGTCAGTGTGAACCTCCAAGAACTAGGCTGGGGGAAAACTAAGTCAGTCACTCTATTAGGAGGGCTTGAATAGAGGATAGGTGATGAGGCAGGCTGCCTTCAAAGCAAGACTTCAGGAAACAGAAAGGAGGGAAGGAAGGAAAGATGGTAGGAAGGAAAGAGAGAAGGAAGGAAAGAAGGAAGGGAGAAAAGAAGCACATGATATTTTGCCCTATCTACCAAATGTGTACATGGGGAAATGTGTATATGTGGAAATGTGTCGATGTTTGGAAACTGCTTCTTGGACCTTGCTCCATTCATCTGATAAGTCTGTCTGTCTGTCTGTCTGTCTGTCTGTCCGTCTGTCCGTCTGTCTGTAAGTCTGTGAATCTAGTTATCTATGTGTATTTGTGAAGATGTTGGTGTTTATTTTTGTTTTTAAATACATCGAGTGAGCATACGAGAACCTTTGTGTGTGTGTGTGTGTGTGTGTGTGTGTGTGTGTGTGTGTGTGTCGGGTATGTGTGATGTATTCGGGTATGGTCTGCCCCTATACATAAGATGGCAGAGGTCACCAAGGTTCTGCTCCATTTGCCCAGTACATGGGACATCTCCATTAAGGATGGTTTGAACTGACTGAGAAACAGTGCTCAAGATAGAGGTCCGGGGACGGAGAGGCCGAGATAAACATAACAGTCTGGGGATGGAAAGTAAGAGGGTGGGGTGGGGAGGACTCAAGTGTGGTCAGGCCTTTCAGATTCCACTGTCCACACAGGGATAGGACTACATCCACCCACAGCCTTCTGGGTGGAGAAAAGGTATGCATCAGTTCCCGTTCCCATGAGGAGATAACCCTGTGTGCAAGATTAAGGTCCCTGGATTACCAAAGCTTATTCTGAAACTCAAAGACCTCAGGCCCTCTACAGTCTGGCCTTAGGACTCTGACCACTCCTCTGACCCAGCCTCCTGTTTTGGTCCTTCCCTCTAGTCATCCTTCATCCACCCATTCATCCATTCATCCCTGACCAACACCCCATTCACCACCAGGACCACCAGCACCTATACCACCACCAGCAGTCACAGGCATGCATGAGGAGCACACGTGCACACACACACACACACACACACACACACACACACACACACACACACACACACAGTGGGTGAGTGCAGGGTCTAGGCGAGAAGAGACCTGCCTCCCCCCAAAACGCAGGAGGTCAAGAAAGATCAAAACCTCTTGTCCCTGCAGATTGAAATTCACCAGGAACCAGAGGACAAACAAAAGGGGCAAATATGGGCAAGGTCCTGGGTCAGATGCTGTGTGGTAAATATCTAGGTGCTTGTCTGAGTGGACTCAGTCTTGCTTTCTTGCAAACAGGATCAGTCATCCTCCCAACTCTCTGAAACTGATGTGACATGGTCTGAGGTAAGGCAACCAGGCAAGGTTAAAAGACCTGCCAGGTAGTAGGCCTGCTTGTGTCCTTCCCTCGTTCCCTCCCTCCCTCCTTCCTTCCTTCCTTCCTTCCTTCCTTCTTTCCTTCCTTCCTTCCTTCCTTCCTTCCCTGTTTCGTTTCTGTTCCTTCTTTCTGTCTGTCTGTAACTTTCTTTTTTCTAACTTTTTTAAAAAGAAAGAAGGAAAGAAGGAAAGAGAGGACTGGTGAGGAAGAATTGGGGCGAGGGTCTGAGAAGGATTTCCTAAAGGCTGGGAGGAGGAGGCGAGGCGTGAATTTGAATGCAACCCCAAAGGAAGTAAAGGGCAAGGGCAAGGGAAAGGCCATGGGAGAGGCGAAAGGAGTGGTTGTGGCAGGGGAAGGGGGGGCGACGGGCAGGGCCAAAGAATGTATGTCGTGTGTGGTCGTGACGCTGGCCTCCCTCGTGGTTCTCTTCCCCGCAGCAGGCGCAAGGGAGCAGGCCAATGGGTGCGGGGCGGGCGTTCTGTGCGAGGAGAAGGCGCGAAGTGGTCCGTGTGCGCGCGTGCGGCGTTTGGTTGTCGGTGGAGCAAAGGGAGGAGAGGCGAGGCTAGCGAGAAGGGCATGAAGGTTGCAGTGTTGTGTGCTGTGTGCTGGTGTGCGTGTGAGTCGGTGGTGTGGGCACAGGCTGTTGAGAGCAAGCGAGAGAAGCAAGGAGGAGGCTATTGGTGGTGTGTGTATGTATATGTTGTCGTGTCTGGCCAGGCGCTGCTGGCGCAGGGTAAGGGTGTGTGAAGAGCAGGTGGGCATCGGGCGGGCGTGTGGAAGAGGAGGAGGAGGAGTTTGGGGAGGAGGAGGAGGAGGAGCGGGAGCAGCAGCAAAAGCGCAGGCCGGCGGGTTTGAAAAGTGTGAAGATAGGGCGAAAAAAAATGTGTAGCCCAGGCTGGCCTCGAACTCGTGATCCTCCTGCCTCTGCCTCCTTCAGCAAATCCTACCGGTGTGCGCCACCACAACCGGCGAGCGAGCGCCGCCTCAAACACCTACTCCAATCTCAAACTCCATGACGACACCACCCCGGACCAGTCTTCGCAATCCCATACCTACACTGCCCGGACACTTGCGCACCGCCTCACCTCGCACCGCCCACACACACCACAAACACGCCGCCTTACCCACTACAACAACAACAAACACGCCGCTCCCTACGCCCCCCGAACCCTCTTCACTAACTCAATCACTCACTCACTGCCTTGCGCCGGATTCCGGCGACACCGCGACACCTCACGGCCGACCCGAGAATTCACACTCCACACCGCCCCGGGACCACCAGCGCCCACTTCACCCCGGACTGAGGACCAGGCCCCCCACGCTCCCCAACGGCGAACGGCGAACGGCGAATAGCGAACACAGCCTGCCCCTGGCTCCCGCCCCGCCCGGCCACAAGACGCCTTGCTCGCCGAGCTTGGCTGTTCCTCGCTGGCGACGAACTGACCATAGCAAGACCAAAACCTCAAACTCGCTGGCCTCCGTCTCCACCCGCACCGGCCCTCCGCCCTCCGCCGTCCTCGAGCCAGCCCGGAGGCTCAGCCTCAGCCGGAGCACCCGGTCCTACAACCTAGATCCAGGATCCCTGGACCCGTCGGTTCCGGATTACCACGCCTGCTCACACAGTGGATGCAACGTGGGCTGCACCGCTACACCGCTCGCTCACGGCTCTTGGGTGCGGGGACGCGCCGGGGAGGGGGCCGAGCGGGGACGGAGACGGGGTGTCCAGGAACACGATTCCCCCACCTGGGGACGACCAGACCAGACCAGCAAGCACCCGGTGACACCCTATGGAGCACCTTACTCACTCTTCCCCACTCCCCTGACCTACGGCTCCTCCACCAGGACCCTCTTCTCCTCCTCACAGATGCCCCCAGGTTAAGCATGAGGTCAGAGACCCAAAGACACCTCGGAGGCTTCTTCCCAACCGGATCCAACCCGCGTCTTGACAGAAGCACGCCCGGAGCACCGGACACATCCCCGGCACCGTCCCTGCCTCTCTCTGCTGAACACCTTAGTTTCACCTGACCTCAACCACAGACTTTTAGGCGGACAAGTCCCGGACGGAGCTGGGATGTGGCCACGTTTGGCAAGAACGGAAATCAGAAGTTCGAGGAACGTCGGGAACAGGGAAACAGCGAGAGACATCACCAGACCGCGCACACGCGCGCGCGCGCGCGCACAGACAGACAGACAGACAGACAGACAGAAAGATAGAGAGAGAGAGAGAAAGAGAACGGAGACAGAGAAAGACACAGCAGAGACACACGGGGCTAGAGTGTGGAAAAGAACAGCGACGGAGTGAGAAATGAGAGACAGAGACAGACAAGGGCACTTAGAGAGCCAGAGAGCCCCAGAGACAGTGATTGGCCAAAGAGAGAAGGGCGTGGGGTTGTCTAGCGCCCGTGAGCAGTGCAGGCAGGAGGCACAGAGAGGCTGGGGGCAGCGAGCAACTGAACTTCCATTCCAGCTGGGTCTGGACAAGACGCGCTCTGGCAAAAGCAGTACGGACGGAGGCCTTGAATCCAAACCCAACCGAACCAAACTTATGGAACGCAGTGCCGTAGAAGTAGGAGCCCTGAAGAAAGGTGAAGAAGAGTCACACACAGGAAGAGCTAGAGAGAGGAGGTGCGGGAATCCTGTGGCTTGGGATGAGGAGATGGCAGAGGAGGAAGAAAGAGCAGCAGGGTTGAAAGAGACGGGAGAGGTGGAGAGAGCTTGAGCGCTAGGAAGAGAGAGAGGCTGGTCTTCTGCCACTCCTCGCCTCCTCCCTCTTCTGCTCCTGCTCAGAGAAGGGTGGCCCCACAGCTCTGCTTTTCTTTCTTCCCTTTCTGGAAGGCCTGCCTGGGCCTTGGGCCACAAGATCACCCGGACCACAGCCAGTCTCCAAGGCCAGGAGCCAGCACCTGCACCTGGACCCTCAGGGTCTCTACACTGGAGCCCCACGCCCCTGCGGACCCGGACTGCCCTTGCAGCGCTAGCCTTGCAGGAAGAGCTGCAGTGGGCAAGTGAGCCTCCTTGAATCAGCCCACCGGCCCACTGAGCCCACCTTCGTGCTCCGCTGCTGCGCCAGGTGTATCCTGGAGAAGCAGGGCCCCAGGGCTTTTGTCCCAGGATGTGCCTTCTCAAGCCTTTCATTGAGAGACCCCCTCATAGTCTCCACAGGCTGTGATTGGACGTGGCAAGACTCTCACTGCCTAGAGCCTGGTGTGATATCTCCTCCTGGATAGTGGCCACGAGGTTGGGCCAGAGGCCTGCGGATCAACTTGAAGAGGAGCTTTCTTGAGATAATGCTGTTGAGATCAATTCACCATCTGATGCAATTCCTGATTTGATCTATGTCGGTTTAGGACCTTACTTGGATTTACATAATTTGGGGGTCGTTGGAGTAGTTGACAGAAAGTCTAAAGCCGGGATCAGGACTAGAATGTGCCCCTTCCTCCTAGAACAGCAAGAGCTGCAATGTTGGGAGAAGGAGTGCGGTGAGCTTTCACGCCTTACAAGCACGTAATCCTTACTATGGCCATGGGACCAGTTCAAGCTCAAAGAGAATGAAATCCGTTCTAGGTCGGGCTTGACTTCCTGGATCTTGTGATCTAGACCCATGGGCATGGTGTCAGTGTGAACCTCCAAGAACTAGGCTGGGGGAAAACTAAGTCAGTCACTCTATTAGGAGGGCTTGAATAGAGGATAGGTGATGAGGCAGGCTGCCTTCAAAGCAAGACTTCAGGAAACAGAAAGGAGGGAAGGAAGGAAAGATGGTAGGAAGGAAAGAGAGAAGGAAGGGAGAAAAGAAGCACATGATATTTTGCCCTATCTACCAAATGTGTACATGGGGAAATGTGTATATGTGGAAATGTGTCGATGTTTGGAAACTGCTTCTTGGACCTTGCTCCATTCATCTGATAAGTCTGTCTGTCTGTCTGTCTGTCTGTCCGTCTGTCCGTCTGTCTGTAAGTCTGTGAATCTAGTTATCTATGTGTATTTGTGAAGATGTTGGTGTTTATTTTTGTTTTTAAATACATCGAGTGAGCATACGAGAACCTTTGTGTGTGTGTGTGTGTGTGTGTGTGTGTGTGTGTGTGTGTGTGTCGGGTATGTGTGATGTATTCGGGTATGGTCTGCCCCTATACATAAGATGGCAGAGGTCACCAAGGTTCTGCTCCATTTGCCCAGTACATGGGACATCTCCATTAAGGATGGTTTGAACTGACTGAGAAACAGTGCTCAAGATAGAGGTCCGGGGACGGAGAGGCCGAGATAAACATAACAGTCTGGGGATGGAAAGTAAGAGGGTGGGGTGGGGAGGACTCAAGTGTGGTCAGGCCTTTCAGATTCCACTGTCCACACAGGGATAGGACTACATCCACCCACAGCCTTCTGGGTGGAGAAAAGGTATGCATCAGTTCCCGTTCCCATGAGGAGATAACCCTGTGTGCAAGATTAAGGTCCCTGGATTACCAAAGCTTATTCTGAAACTCAAAGACCTCAGGCCCTCTACAGTCTGGCCTTAGGACTCTGACCACTCCTCTGACCAGGCCTCCTGTTTTGGTCCTTCCCTCTAGTCATCCTTCATCCACCCATTCATCCATTCATCCCTGACCAACACCCCATTCACCACCAGGACCACCAGCACCTACACCACCAGCAGCAGTCACAGGCATGCATGAGGAGCACACGTGCACACACACACACACACACACACACACACACACACACACAGTGGGTGAGTGCAGGGTCTAGGCGAGAAGAGACCTGCCTCCCCCCAAAACGCAGGAGGTCAAGAAAGATCAAAACCTCTTGTCCCTGCAGATTGAAATTCACCAGGAACCAGAGGACAAACAAAAGGGGCAAATATGGGCAAGGTCCTGGGTCAGATGCTGTGTGGTAAACATCTAGGTGCTTGTCTGAGTGGACTCAGTCTTGCTTTCTTGCAAACAGGATCAGTCATCCTCCCAACTCTCTGAAACTGATGTGACATGGTCTGAGGTAAGGCAACCAGGCAAGGTTAAAAGACCTGCCAGGTAGTAGGCCTGCTTGTGTCCTTCCCTCCTTCCCTCCCTCCCTCCTTCCTTCCTTCCTTCCTTCCTTCTTTCCTTCCTTCCTTCCTTCCTTCCCTGTTTCGTTTCTGTTCCTTCTTTCTGTCTGTCTGTAACTTTCTTTTTTCTAACTTTTTTAAAAAGAAAGAAGGAAAGAAGGAAAGAGAGGACTGGTGAGGAAGAATTGGGGCGAGGGTCTGAGAAGGATTTCCTAAAGGCTGGGAGGAGGAGGCGAGGCGTGAATTTGAATGCAACCCCAAAGGAAGTAAAGGGCAAGGGCAAGGGAAAGGCCATGGGAGAGGCGAAAGGAGTGGTTGTGGCAGGGGAAGGGGGGGCGACGGGCAGGGCCAAAGAATGTATGTCGTGTGTGGTCGTGACGCTGGCCTCCCTCGTGGTTCTCTTCCCCGCAGCAGGCGCAAGGGAGCAGGCCAATGGGTGCGGGGCGGGCGTTCTGTGCGAGGAGAAGGCGCGAAGTGGTCCGTGTGCGCGCGTGCGGCGTTTGGTTGTCGGTGGAGCAAAGGGAGGAGAGGCGAGGCTAGCGAGAAGGGCATGAAGGTTGCAGTGTTGTGTGCTGTGTGCTGGTGTGCGTGTGTGTCGGTGGTGTGGGCACAGGCTGTTGAGAGCAAGCGAGAGAAGCAAGGAGGAGGCTATTGGTGGTGTGTGTATGTATATGTTGTGGTGTCTGGCCAGGCGCTGCTGGCGCAGGGTAAGGGTGTGTGAAGAGCAGGTGGGCATCGGGCGGGCGTGTGGAAGAGGAGGAGGAGGAGTTTGGGGAGGAGGAGGAGTTTGGGGAGGAGGAGGAGGAGGAGCGGGAGCAGCAGCAAAAGCGCAGGCCGGCGGGTTTGAAAAGTGTGAAGAAAGGGCGAAAAAAAATGTGTAGCCCAGGCTGGCCTCGAACTCGTGATCCTCCTGCCTCTGCCTCCTTCAGCAAATCCTACCGGTGTGCGCCACCACAACCGGCGATCGGACATCCACTCAAACACCTACTCCAATCTCACACGCCATGACGACACCACCATGGACCTGGCCTGTCAATCCCCTACCTACACTGTCCGAACCCTTTCGCAGTGACTTCACCTCGCACCGCCCACACACACCACAAACAGGCCTCCTTACTCGCAACACAACAACTAAGGCAGCCAAGGCAAAGTTAATAAACATGCCTGGTATTAGGCCAGACTCTTGTTTTTCTTTGCTGTTTTCTTTCTTTCTCTCTTCCTTTCCTTTATCCTTTCTTTCTGTCTTTCTCTCTGTTCGTCTCTCCGTTTTTTTCTTTCTGTAGGATGTGCTAATTGAGGCGGTCTGTTGTAGGTTGTGTTTGGGCCTCCCACCGCTCTCATCCAACTTTTTTTCCTGTTTTTGGGCCAGAGATGGTATACCTAGGTTATTTCTGGTCATCTTTTCTTCTTTACCTTCATCCTTTTATTTATTTATTTATTTTTTTCTGTTGGGTCTCTCTTTTGGCTAGTTTTACAGTTCCAGTGCTCAGTCCTTTTATATCTGGTTGATATCTAGGCTTTTAGTGTGTTTGGCTGACTGGTCATCATGGCATCTGTCTCCAGGGAAAGAAATGCTTCCCAGTCTCTAACGCAGCAGTATCTTATAATAACCTTCAAAATTTAGGAAAGACACATCCGGATGCTATGTCATGATCTCTTGTTTTAGGTTTGGAAATTATGAATAAATGCCTGCCAAGGCCTTGGTGCAGTGAAAAATGCCATGTGCCCACTTCATCCTCACTGCCCATTTTGTTTTCCTGTGGAAAAGGTGGTACTAGAGATGGGATGATGGTGAGTAACAGACTCACATGAGAAGTGTGACCAGCCACCTGAGTCCGTGATGGTCCCTGGGCCCTGACTGCTGTCAACGGTCATGTTGGATTCTTGGCTCTACATCAGCTAGGATCTGTGTTGATTTTTGTTGTCCATTTTGCCATGGAAGGCCATTCAGATACCTGTGGTCTGGGTTCTTTTCTCATGCCATGGTGATGTCCAGACTCAGTTGCCTGCTGGAGGGCATGTTTGGGTCTGTGGTTTGATGTCAGAGCCACATGTCACTACCAAATGCCTTATGGGTATCAGTGGGCTGCTGTCTGAAGCGATGTTGATGTCTGAGCACAACCTTGAGCTTGCTGGGGCCCCTCCTTGCCCACTGCATTTGAAGATCATTCCAGTCTTTTCTGGAATGGTGGCTTCATACCTCAATGACTTTTGGAGAATTGGCCCTGCCCCTCACAGGGGTTGTATAATTAGGGGAGTCTTGTAGGAGACCTGTGTTGATCAATTCAGCTGCAACCCAGGCCCAGATCAAGGGCCTTGAGTGCCCATCCGAATATTTGCCCCGTCAATGTGTGTAAAGGTTGGGTTCTGCGGAACAGTAGCAGCAGGATCTCTATGATAACAGGGCAATAACAGGATAACCAAGAGAAGTCTCTTGGTAAGGGTCCATTATTGATGGTGTGGCAGATGCCAGAGGCCTTGAACCAGAACAACTGGACATTTGCAAGTTAAGCTATTTGGGCTGAAGGGTATACTGAGTTACACACCAACGCTCCCAACACCACTGTGACTATTAATGTGATGGACAAAGTCAGAGAGTTACAGGATCAGAGTGGTACAAGTCCAGGTACAGAACTGGACATGTGACAGCTATGACTGGTCTGAGAGAAGGCTGCGATTAATAGATGAACAGGTCGTTGCCCAAAGAGGTCAGCAAGATTGTTTGTTTGTTTCTTTCTTTGTTTTTTCGTTGCAGTAAAAATAAAAAGTTCTGTTGTTAACGGCACCGTGGTCTCACTCATCGGAAGCTGCTCCAGTGCTGAGCCAGGCACGCCATCTCAGGATCCCTAAGCCGCCACTCCACTCCGTTCATTTCCCAGGCGGTTCACTCCACCCACACCCACCCCCACCCCACCCACCCCTACCCCACCCACCCCCACCCCCACCCCCACCCCACCCACCCCCACCCCTACCCCTACCCCCACCCACCCCCACCCCTACCCCCACCCCCACCCCTACCCCCACCCCTACCCCCACCCCACCCACCCCCACCCCCACCCCACCCCACCCCACCCACCCCCACCCCTACCCCCACCCCCACCCCACCCACCCCCACCCCCACCCCACCCACCTCCACCCCGGCTGCTTCTGTCCCAGGTGGTCCACAACCGTCCCAGCATGTTGTTTTCTCTCACTTCCCCTTGCCGTGTTGTTGCCAAGCCTTACACACACACACACATCCCAACTCCGTGGTAGGGTTTGTGCATTCCGCCACATCACTTTGAACTCAATTCGTCACAACAAAGAACACACCAAAATACTCTGATCCACTTGGTATAATATAATTTACCCTCCTAGATAAGTCAAATGATTCAGTACAATTCCACCCCTTATAAAATATTCATAACAACCTGTCCATACATCCGCGTCTGCTTCCATGTTGCCTTCTCTTAATCTCCCTCTTCCTCCTCCTCTTCTGCTTTACCAAAACTTTCTGTATTGTCCAATCATATATCGCCTTGACATCAACCTACAGTTTTTTATTTTAATTTTAAATTTTCTTTTGGGGGGAGGTAACGAGGGTGGAGGGGTGGCCATGAAAGGACTGGGAATAAGTGGGACAGGGGTGTGTGACATGAAATACCCAAAGAACCAATAAAAAGTATTCAAAAACACCATTAAAAGCAAATAAGTAAACAAATAAAAATCTAACAGTAAAGATGGAAATTTAAGAAAATGGGAAGGGGGCTGGTGGAGAGCTGGCTCAGTGGTTAAGAGCACTGCTTACTCTTCCAGAGGTCCTGAGTTCATTCTCCAGAAACAACATGGTGGTTCACAACCATCTGTAATGGATTCTGATGCCCTCTTAATGTACTCACATATATAAAATAAGTAAATTTGAAAAAAAAAGAAAAGTGGGAACTGAAAGACACAAAAGTCAATTGAATAAAAAGGATATAAGTTCATTATAAAAACATTTTTTTTTCTCCTAGTGGGTCTCTATGTACAGCAGTGTCTGTTTTGAATTTTTATACATTGTATTTGTCTAGATATCTAGTGATCCTTTTGTTACTTCCTTCATTGGACGAGGATTAAAAACATGTCCACAAAAATCCTTATTTTTTCCTTTTTAAAATTTTATGTGAATACTAACTTACTTGAATTTCTTTTTAAATTAAGGTGTGTGTGTGTGTGTGTGTGTGTGTGTGTGTGTGATTTCTATGTCTATCTTTCAGCTTATATCAGTGTGTAGTTAGAGGAATGGGAGGAAGTTATTTTTTTCTCCACCATTGATACCTTGTTTTCTGCACGCTGGTTGCTATGCTACCCTACAGGTCCATTAATCGCCGAGCCACGTGCTAGCCCCTGCCTTCTCTTTAGAATAGTACTTCTCTAATAATAGCACTACTATTCCAGAGACTGCTAAAAATATCTTATCAGTAATTTTAGGAAAATATTGTCCAGGTTTTGTGCTCTATATATCATTGTCTGGTTTTCATTTTTTTTTTTTTATTGTTTGTTAAACATAAATGGTTTCTGAAGGAAACGGCAAGAAAATTCATACTTTTTCTCCCCTGGTAGAGCTCCTATTTCAACTGAGTGAGAAGCTTTGACTACCAGTTCATTTTTGTCTCCTGTACTATTGAGTTGACAAAAGCCAGTATCTTCCCAAGCTGTCGTGCTGACTCCCTGTTTCACTCATTCTCAAGAAAATGCATTTTTCATGCTCAGTTTCCTCTTCATTTAAAATTTACTTTTTAATTTCACCATTTTTAATACTCTCAGGATTCCTGCAATGTAGCCTGCCCCTGCGGGGGTGCTATTTTGCATACAAATTACCCAGCATGCTTTGAGCCAGACGGTATAGGGGAAAAGCCCTGTAAGTTTATTGATTTGTAAGTAGATGTTTATCATAAATTAAATAATTTTTTGTGTTTTTATTCTTACATGTGAGGTTCGTATTTTTAATACACAAACGTTTTTAAGTTTGCTCTCATAATCCACCATGATTAATAAGGGGTGAATATTATAAACCTTATATACTTATAACCACAGGGGCTACCTCTGGTTGGTCCGACAGTAGTGGTGTTTACAACTAATTGATCACAACCAGTTACAGATTTCTTTGTTCCTTCTCCACTCCCACTGCTTCACTTGACCAGCCTTTTGTTGAATTAATGCTAACTTCTTCCTTCCTAGAACATTACTGTCTCCTATCCTAATTTACTAATTATAAGCATATCACCAATCCCTTTATGTCAGATCCTTCTGTTTACTGAAAGCATTAGGTTTATGTGTGAAAATGACCCATATACATGCATCTCCCTGTCCTCACATGTCATAGAGGGGGCGAAAAGCAAGACTTGCAGATGCAAAGTCATATGCATATGGGTTTGCTTTCACTCCACATAGGAAATCAGTGCGTCTTTTTGCATAAGTCTACTTTGAAGCAAAGTTAAAAGATGAGGAAAAAAGGTGCAAGGCTGCTAACCTGGAAATGATTCTCCTTTCTACATAGTGGGGAAACTGTGGATTCCTTATCTATTTCTGGGACTCTGGTCCATGACCTTGGCTTCTCCAAGCTTTTCTTTTAAAATGTTAAGATTGTGACAGTGTGCTTCTGTTTTGAAATGACTGGCTTTTGCAAATTACAATTCTTGTTTTAAGCTACTTTGTGTGCAACAATAGCAGGATATATACCATGCAACATTTGGGACATAATTATACTAAATATACTATTATTACCTAAAATTCAGACTCAGCTGATGCTGTGGTCTGACTGTGACCTTTGTGCGTTGTAAACTTAATCACCAGTGTAAGAGTCTTGAGTATTGGGAAAAGTCCTGGGTATTTAGACTTTGAGACTTCTAGCTCCTTGAATTGCTAATGACTATTAAAAGAGCTCAAAGCAAAAGTTCCTTCTCTTTTACCACTCACGCACACACAATCCATCTACCTTTTGTCTTTTCAGCAGTGGCTCTGTGAGAACACAGAAAACACGTCACATGCTGGAGCTTTTACTTAGTACTAGAACATTATATTCACATAAATTATCCAATCTAAAGTATTCCGCTAAAGTGACATAAGACACACACACACACACACACACACACACACAAGGTATTTTATCTGTTGACCCTATCTTAGTCTGGGTATGGTATCACATGCCTTTAATCCAGCCTTTGAGGTACAGAAGCAGACTGATCTCTGGATTTTAGGTCTGGTCTACACAGCAGTTTCCTACTTAGCAAGGGCAATCAATCAATTAAATCAACACAAAATTCTTTACTTTTCAGAATTAGCATATTATATTTTGGGGAGACTGAATAATATTATTGCAATGGCCACTCATTGTTTTACAGACATCGTTATCTAATTTGTTATCAAGTCTAAAGAGATTATGCACTTCCAACTGTTGCAAATGAGGCCCTTCACCAAATCTTTCAGCTGCTCTGTCATCATTTGCTACCCCCTCCAGTGCAAGCAGTTTCCACTGTCCTAGAACTCGAATGTTTTCTCTATGCAGGTCTCTCCCACCCCAATGTCTGTCTTCCACCCCACCCCATCCCCCATGTTCCCACATGGAGACAGCCTTTCACTCTCCATCTTCCTCCAATTATCCTGCTGTATTAGATGTGTAGTATAGCATGACCTCTTAGTGGCATACCTTGGACTTGGACCGCCAAAGGTACCTTTTCACCACTTTATTCTAACACCAACACCCGAAAATTTCATTGCTCTTAATATCTTGGCATCCCCTCTAACATTTCACACACACATGAAATGTTTGTTTGTGTGCATTCGAGTGCGTGCATGCACACACACACACACACATACACACACACACCAGCAGTAAAAGGTGCTATTGAAGAAGAGGTTGTAACAAATCATGAGCCACCAGTGTAGTTTCTCATTGTCCTACTAACTTCACTAGATTGCAAATAGTATTAGATTATAGAACTAACGTGAAGATATCCTGCACCTGATAAAGAACAATACAGTTATAAAGATTTTCCTGACTTTAGCTGGCACGATTATTTTCTCACAATCACTGTTGTTTGTTAATTGTTAATTGATCATACAGCCATCAACCAGCTTTCCTTTTGATGCAGTCTAGGGATTAGTCTCCAATTAGAGAATTAAAAGGCAGGAAATATCCTTGGCCCCACAGTAGTATCACAGAAAGCTCTAACACTTCAGAGAGCAACAGACAAAATAAACAGTTGAAGAAAGGGTTTATTAAGGGTAAGAAGCACAAACACACAGTAGAAAAAGATCTCCTGCGAAGCAAAAGAAGGACTTGAAGCAGAAGGGTTTGTTGTTGTCTCAGGTTTATTTATTTTGGGGGGGGTACTGTTTTGTTTTGTTTTATTAGTCTCTGAAGACTTAATTTAGGTTAATCAGTTTAAAGAAAGATATAATGCATCCTGAGGAATGCCTCTGGCAGAAGACAAGTGCTTAAAAGGCCTTTGCTTTAGGTTGCCTGGCTTTTGTCTTAGGAAGGTGAGGATAAAGCTGGCCATTTTGGAAATTCACCACCTTTATTATCTAGCCATGGCCCCTTACCTAGCTGTCTGCCTTCTAGAAAGCCTCCCTAACTTTCAGTCTCTTACTTTGTCAAGGTGTATGTGTCCTTTCAAGGGTATGAAAGAGGAAGAAACATGTAGGAATTCCAACAAATTATCTTATTCACATTTTTGCTTGTATTTAGCATGTATGTGTGTATACAACTTACAGCTCTCCTTCCTTCATGTAAATGTGGAGGGGATGGAAGTTAGGTTGCCGTGTGTGTGTGTGTGTGTGTGTGTGTGTGTGTGTGTGTTTAGACCTGCTTTCCTTTCTCCTTTAATCTAGTTTTTAGTTTCTATGATTCTAGAGGAGACCATGGTACTCTCTGAGCTACTTTTGTTAAATACACCCTGTGGCAGTCCCACTGTCAGCAATATACATACATACCATTCCATGATGTCATTTTGAACAGCCAAAGGATGAAAGTAGGGTTAGACAGCCTCACTGGTAGGCAGGCAAATAGGGAGAGGGACTGTAGCTAGGTAGTAAAGAGAGCAAATTTCCAAGATGTCCAGCTTCTTGCTCAACCTCCTGACTTGAACTAAAAGTCTGGCAGTTTTTGTTTCTGACAGGCAGGCCCCCCTGCTGATGGACTGGCTGAACAAGTTCAAGGCCGACCAGGTCAGGATGTGTCAAACACAAAAGTTGCAGACCAATCAACCATCATATCGTCAAACTGATCAACCCTCTAGTAGGAGAGGAAGATCCTTCAGAGGCTTTAAAACCTTCAGGCCCCGAGAAGAGCCTGTATTGTCTGCTTTCTGAGTTCTTCTGCTTTACAAAGGGTTCTTTTCACTGAGTGTCGGCAGTCCATGCCCGTTTCTTCACTCCAATAAACGCCTTCCTTCAACTGCTGATTCTGCCTGAGATGCTTCCGATTTCTCAGGGGCTACCTGTTGCATTTCGGATTTTCCTGCTTTTTAATCCTTTAACTGGCAGAGAAAATGGACCTAATAAGACCCCTAGACAATATTGTTTTTAGACTATATTAAAGAGTTTTCTTAATCTTTTAGAGGCTGCAACTCAAGTTAAACTAGTCAGTGGATTTCAGGATGACTCAGTATGAATCACATCTGGAGGTCTTATTAAGAATCTTTTAATGCAAACGGTAAACACAAGTGTTAGAGAGATGCTTAGTAAAAACAAAACAAAAAGACATACTCGAGTGTAGGTAAGGGCTTCTAAAGGGAGGGTCAAATCTTCTTAGCATTAGCTACATACAGACCATTTTTGGTTTCTCTTAAGTTATACTTGAAAAGTTTGCTAAGAAATCTTTTTGCTTTCTTTTCTTTAAGATTTATTTATTATGTATATAGTGTTTTGCCTGCATGTATGCCTACAGGTCAGAAGAGGGCACCAGATCTTGTTATATATGGTCGTGAGCCATCATGTGGTCACTGGGAATTGAACTCAGGACACCTGGAAGAGCAAACAGTGCTCTTAACCGCTGAGTCATCTCTCAAGCCCCTTCTCTTTCTTTGGTAAGTAAGATTATAAAGTGGCTCTAGTAATAAAATTATAATCTGTTAAAGACCAAAGTCATTTAGCATTTAGTAGACATCTTTTCCCTGTGACGGAGTTTCTGATAAGATTCTCTAGAACATTGCAGGTTTACAGGTGGAAGGGAGAAGGGCCTGGAGCACTTGTTAATTGTGCTGAAATCATCTTTGTCTGCTAGCAAGAGGCTTCAACAGCAATCAAGGGTGAGGGGCTCCTCTCCCTTCCAATGTCTCCATACTTTTCTGTCTTTCTCTACCTCGGCAGAGACAGTTCTACAATCTTATTACACAGGACCTTGCTTCCAGCTTTCTCAAGGTTGCCAAAGACCTCTGGATGCAACTCAGGCCTGCAAGTGTCTCTTCCAAGTGTCTCTAAGGCTTCCCTTAGTATCTCCACAAGGAACTTGGCCTTCTTCCACATTGTTCTATATTTTCAGACTCTAAGACTTGATTTTCTTCCTCCAGAAAAGCTTCCATCCTAATCCATGTATTTTTACATTTCTGTTTAAAAACATGACACAATTATCAACTTTAAATATATCTTAATCTTGCTTATTAAGTCTTATTAAATATCAGTCTTTGACCCTACTGATGTTACTTTAAAATTCTTAAATTGCCTACAAAGCTTTTCATTTTGCTCTTGACTTTTCCTGAATGATTCAAACATTGTAGAAATTAAATAAAATAACTCTTATCTTAAAAAGTGGGCAGGAATATATTCATAATCACTGAGACTCCTTCCTTTGCAGTCTTAGGACAATGTAATGTCTTTGTCAATTGTTGCCAGTATATGTCTATTTATTAATCTTGGTCTGTGGTTGGTTTCAACAAATTCTTTTTATTTGTCATTTGTCTCATAGCTGAACAATCATGAAATACTTTTCAGTTAACCTCAATGATACCATAAACATATTGCCATTTGATTTGTGCTATTTAAACAAGAAAAATTATCTGGGGGAGATATAAGTTTCAAAAAGACTAGTCAAGTGCAGTAGTGAGAAGGGGGGAAAGTGTAGAGCAGGATTTCTGTCTGTAACTGACTGTGAACAATCAATTGAGATAACTCACTACCTTCGGACCAGCCAAAGTAAGCACGCTCACTTTAAATTAATTAAAGCCCTAGAGTTTCATTACTTTTTAGTTATGGTGATTTTTCTGTTTTTTTTTTTTTTTTTTTTTTTTAAATAATATATTATGTATATACATAAATGTATATAATAGAACTCTAAAAGTATATAATCATTAATGCATCTGATGACTGTTAGCCATCAAGACTCGAAACCGATTATTTTTGCTGAGCATCTTGGGAAAGACTTGCAAATTTAGCATTTCGTCATCAGGGCGTTTCTCCTGGTCTGTGAAAGGTTCAGCAACTGTAGGGCGTTACCAAGTGACGGTGACGTAGCGCAAATGGCCTCCTTTGTCTGATTGCTGTGGTTCCGCCACGATCCGTCTTCCAATGGGGAGGAAGCTTCACTGTGCAGATCCTCGAGCTTTTTGCCTCTAACCCGTCCAGCAGAACTGTGTGCCCTAAAACTAAGTACTTTCCCACGTGGGTAGTCTGCTTCCAGAACTACCACTACCTGCTCCTCCCCAAGCCCCAAGTGAAGAAACTCAAACAAAACAGGCAAGCAGTCCCACCAACCCAGAGCAAGTCTAAATACCGCACAGCTTGGACGTTTCTGAGGATTTAAGAGTTGGCAGAGTCAAAAGGCAGAAACGAGACAGAAACCAAGGCAAATAGAATCAGTTGGGGCGGGGAGCCGGAGAGGCACAGGGACGGGGGCGGGGGGGGGGAGGAAGAGAGGGAGAGAGGGAGAAAGCTAGAGAGAGAGAGAGAGAGAGAGAGAGAGCTCTAAAAGATCGGAGGTTCATATGAATGCTAAAAGTAGCCAACTGGACAGTAGGGGGTATTCTGGAGCGAGGATAAGGTTGTAATGCAACAGGCTGAAAATTGTCAGATTGCCTCAGTCAATCCAGACAGCAACACCCGAAATGAAGAAGGGTAGTGACACTTGTCATGTAATGTACCAACTAGGCTCTGTTGTTACAAATGTCCTTTTCTCAAAAATGTTCTTAGGACTCTTCAAACACCTGCCTCAGCCCGAAACGAAAACAGTGTTTCTTAGTCTAGTTAGGTAATGTCAGCAAATTTGAACCATTTCCTGGAGATACAACATCTTTCATCTTTACTTCCCTCCCAGGCTCTGCTCTCCGCTGACCCTCCAGAGACTTTCTAAGTCCCTTCGCGGTGCTCTGCAGTCAATGAATGCTACCTGTTTGCTTAATAGACCCTGCTGCTCCGAAGCAGTCGCTAATAAACCTTTGCCTGAAGGATTGTCTCTGCCTCTATTGAACCCCCATCCTACCTAAAAACTCAACGAAATTGACAGAAAAAATATATAAATGAATATATAAAGAATGATTCATTCAGGTGGGGCATGGTGGCAGTCTCCATTTGTCCAGGATCTGTGAGAGAGGCTGGCAGATCTCTGTGACTTTGAGTCCAGCGTAGGGATTTTCAGGCCATCCAGGGTAGGCAGTCCATTTAGTGAGAGCTTGTTTCAAAATAATGATACTAATAGCTTATTCTTATTATATTTAAGCTCCATGCAATAACAGGAAAGAACAGCCTAGTCTTTGCTGGGCTTTCCCTGGCAGTGACAACAAAGCCTGCCAACCCATGTTTCTCCCTTTTGTCTAATCTGTAACACCTTATCCTCAGCAGCATTTTTTTGTTTCACGTGCAAAATCAGAGTGTTAACAGAGACTGGGGAAAGTAGGGCTGAGGGAGTCAAAAAAAAAAAAAAAAAGAACAGGTTTCTACTACAATTCCTTCCCAGAACTTCTCCAGCCTTGGAAATCAGCTTCTATGAGTGCAAGATCTTTTGCCTGTAGCCCCATAAAATCGCCAAGATAATGTCTCATTTCAAAATGGGGTAATACTTTAAAATGGAGCTGTTTCAGCTGGACAGTGGTTATGTGTACACTTAATCCCAGAACTTGGGGACAGAAGCAGACAGATCTCTGAGTTTGAGGCCAGGCTTGTCTACAGAGACAGTTTCGGTACAGCCAGGGAAAGATAGGAAGTCTCTGGGACTGTGGGGCAGTTTCTACCCCATTTCCCTAAGTTCAAGCTTGATAAACCATCTTCCTATCAGCATCAGCATTTTAATAGAATGAATAGGTACTGGAGAGTGGGACCATTAGAATGTCAGATCCAACTTGATCCTGATGAAGAATCTTCCTCATGATGCAAACAGCCCTCTGAGGCCCCTGGGAGAGCAGAATTGCAGATTATATGGTACAGGTAGGTGCTCAATAAACATGTTGAAGGAATGAATGTATGAATGAGGTTGAAGGATACCAGCCTATGCCTCTCTCTAAGTAACTTTATTGTATAAAACTGATTTTCAATTCCCAGCAACCACATGGTAGCTCACAACTATCTGTAATAGGATCTGATGCCCTCTCCTGAAGACAGCTACATTAGCTATACATTTATTATATATATATATATAAAATTTTAAAAACTAAGACCTCATCTTAAGCTCACCAGAGGAGAACTTAAACCTCTGTTTGATATTCTCAAGGGGGATGCAAATCCTAATTCCTTTAGACAATTAACTGATAAGGGAGGAATAGCTTTGCAAAAAGTAGAGGAAGCTGTTAGTCAACAAAAGATACATTGTATAGACTATATTTCATTGTTGGCTGTTTGCACTCACAGCAGTCCTTTGGCAAAAGGGACCATTAATGTGGATCCATCTTTCCTCATCTCCAAGCAAAGCTATAGCACCCTATTATGAGGCATACTATATGTTAGTATGTTAATACAGAATGGTAGGACAGAATCATGACAGTATTTTGGGACAGATCCTGATGAAATTTTCCTTGTTACAAACAGCAATTAAATTAGTTATTGCAAAACACTGATATTTGGCCTAATGCATGTGTAAACTTTTTAGGCAAAATTGATAATCAATATCCAAATGACAAGATGTTACAATTTGCTTCTATGCATGCTTTTGTATTTCCTGTAAACTTACGCATTCAGCACATAGAAAATGTGCTTACTGTATTTAAAGACAACTCATCTCATTCTCTTGAGTTCCGCCCACCCTCGGTTCAGCACAAATAATTGAACTATGAACTATAGCTGCTGTTTAGGAAATGCTGAAAAATCAAGCTTTTATTTTGTATACTGATTTTAAATATATAGCTCATTGTTAACGATTGCTTGAAACTGTTCCTTTTTAAGATACTGCTAATTCTCAATTTTTGCAGTTATTTATGCAAACACAACCAAAGAGAACATACTGTTCCTTAACTTTATAGGACATTTAAGAGCTCATACTGGATTGACTGGACTCCTTAGTGAGGGCAGTGCCACAGCGGATTTGTATACCAGTCAGATTATAGGCCTTACACAAAAACAATTAGCGAAACAATCTTATTTTTTACATCATCAAAATAGTAATGCCTTGAGACAACAATCTAGTATTTCTAGAGAATGTACATGTCAAATTGTAAAGACTTGTCCTAAATATCCTCAGGTTCTTCCTGTACCACATAATGGTGTTAATCTCCAAGGACTTGTGCCTATGGGGATTATATCTTACTTATATTTCTGATTTTGGAAAATTAAAATATGTACATGTGACTATAGACAACTTTTCAGGTTTTCTAGTTGCAACCGATTTAACAGGAGAAGCAACTAAAAACATAATTACTCATTGCCTACTCTGTTTCTCTGTCGTGGGTGTTCCAAATCCAATTAAGACAGATAATGTAACTGGTTATTGCAGTTGAACATTTGAGACTTTCTGCCGACAATTTAATATGACACATATTACTGGAATTTCTTATAACCCTCAAGGACAAGGTATTGTGGAACAGGCCCATGAAACTTTAAAAAAGTTTTTTTTTTTTTTTTTTCCAGAAAATAAAAAAGAAGGAATTATATCCCCATAAACAACAAATTTATTTAAATCCTGATTTTTATTTAAATTTTTAAAATTTGGATGCCAAGGAACTCTCTTGAGTGTCTATCACACCGTACAAGTAGGCATACTTACGTCTAGGTGAAATAAAAGGATCCACATACTGGCGTATGGCATGGTGCTGAACAGGTATTTAATATGGGGAAGGGGCCATGTTTGTGTTTTTTCTGCAGGATGTTGAAGCAATTCTAACTGCAGAGTAATTGGTAAGACATACTGATGTTGGGACAAAGAATGATGCTGACCCTTTCCGAGTGCCCTGACAATGGTGACAAGAAAGCTGTATTGGACATAAGTTCCTGACACAATTTTGCATACCTATATCCCAGTTTGGACAAGCTGCCTTGCTTCAAGCTTTTAGACCTTGTGGTACAAAGAACATGGAGATTGTGAAAACTGCCTTCGAAAAGTTAATCAAAAAGAAAAGATACGATGAATCTTTTCTTTAATGTGACAAGTTATTCTGACTCAATTATGGACTGGTATGGAAATCAATCCAATATTGGAAGTAACAATCTTCATTTGGAAGGCTAGTTCTGGACATTTTCAAAGACATTTTAAAATTCACAATCGTCTTGTATGAAATTATGTTTGTGGTGGATAAAACTAGGATAGAATTTAGAACAAATGTTAGTGCATGTTAAGGCTTCTAATCTTTTATTAATTGGTCATGTTAAACGTCATTTTGTTGCTTCTAATATTTAATGTAAGTCATGTTGATTGTACATTTTCTAATTGTTAGTGCATGTCTGATCTGGTGGTCTATCAACCAGCTCTTGTTTTACTGTCTGTGAGTACTACAGGACCTTGGTATTCTGAAAAAAGCTTGCAAATACTGGAGGAAGTTAGTCAGGCTTCAAGCAGAAACAATAGGGTACTGGGCTTGATTGTTGCTGGTATTGCAGCTTTAGTTACAATAGTAGGACCACTGCTTCGACACAAGCTTCTGCAACTGCTTTAGCAGAAGGTTTGCTTTTTTTTTTTTTTTTTTAGATTTATTTATTTTATGTATGTGGGCACACTGCCACTGTCATCAGACACACCAGAAGAGGGCTTTGGATCTCATTACAGATGGTTGTGAGCCACCATGTGGTAGCTGGGAATTGAACTCAGGACCTTGAGTAGTCAGTGCTCTTAACCACTGGGCCATTTCTCCAGCCTGCACTGACACAGAAGTTGAGACAGCTACTCTTATCATTTTTCAAAAAAAAAAAATATTACTAATACTCTTGAGGATTCAAGATTTAGATAGGTGTTTAGAGCAACAGGTTGATGCTCTTTGTGATCCTATTCAAATTATTGGAGAGGAAGTTCAAAGCCTAAGAGTAAGAAGCTGGGGCTGGAGAGATGGCTCAGTGGTCAGAAGCACTGACTGATCTTTCGAAGGTCCTGAGTTCAAATCCCATCAACCACATGGTGGCTCATAACCATCTATCATGAGATCTGATGCTCTCTTCTGTTGTGTCTGAAGGCAGCTACAGTGTACATATATATATATATATATATATATATATATATATATATATATATATATATATATATATAAAATTAAAATTGTAAAAAAGAATAAGAAGCTGCCTTGACTATCATACTAAATACCAATGGATTTGTGTCACTTCTAAGATTTACAATGACAATATAACTAGGAGAAAGTTCAAAACATTTGCAGGGTTTCTGGTATAATTCTAACAAACACCTCTCTGGTTGTCTTAACTTTTTATAACAAGTTTATGAATTTAAAGAATACTGCTCTGCTGAGTTTTAATACTGTGGATACTGCTGATAAAATTATTCATGTCTTGTGGTCAGTATTTTAATCTCAAGCTTCAAAATGGCTTATATAGCTTGATCATGTTAGCCTTTCTTGTCCTGGGAATACTGTCATTCCTGTCCAGTGTGAGAAAACTTGCCTTTAACAACATCATGTTGGTGGCCAAAATACATGGCTTGAAGCTAAAAATAGATCCCCAGAGTTATTAACAGGTTGGCAGCCAATGACAGACAACATACTGCACAGTGCCCTACCAACCTAAGACAGAGGTATATTGCTTTTGGTAATGCATATTCCATGACGGTTAAGGAAGGCATTCTCAGCAGAACAACCCACGGCAGGTGCAGTCTTATTTATAAAGTGAAAACAAAAACAAACAAAAAAACAGGGAAATGTGGAAAGCTTTTGGGGCTACTTCTAGGAATTTGGAATCAGGCTGCGACAATGAAGCAGGCTCAAGGCAAATAGAGCCAAGGAATGCATTATATTCCTTGTATCTGGATCATCCTGATAAGCCCCTACACATGGTGAGCATGGGACTTTATTGCCTTGACTTTTGCTTTGTTCGTTCCTTGACTACTTTGTTTATGCCTTAAGGACTGATCATGTTCTTTATATGTACCTAGAATGTGTTAATTGTCTTTTCTTTTTAACCCTAGCTCCTGTGCTGGAGAACTTGTTAACTGACTGCGCTGGTTTGGTCAGGAGGGCTAGAGGGCAGTTTTAGTGGGACAGTCATACAGAGACAGGTTACAAAGAACAAGCCAGAGAATGAGAAGGAGCCAGAACAAGTACCTAGAGTTAAATTGAGGTCAAGCAGAGCAGTTCATGAGAGACAGAGAATCCATATTCAATCAGTTTGTTTGAAAAGGGGTTTGAGCCAGAACAGCTGAGTTTAATCAGCTAGCCAGAGTTCAGAAAGAGCAAGAAATGGTAAACTTATTCAGCAGCAGTCTCAGAGGCTGAAAACATTCTAGGCATCTAATCGATAGTATGGAGGGGAGAAGCTTCCAGTACTAGACCTAGGTTAGCAGACGAAGGCAGTGAGCCTTGAAGACAACCATTACTTCAGGGGAATAAAAGATACTTTTATAGATTCTTCAGAACACAAATATATTGCATTCTTCTCATTCCCCAGCTTTGGCTTGGGGCCTCTTCAGAGCACTTTCCTTTGCAACCCTTTGTAGCCATTCTTCAACCTTCATTTATACATATGATGTGTAATATATAATCTAAGAGTTCTAATTAGTAATGAAGATTGGAGATAAAGGATCTGTATTCACGTTGGCCAGGGCTACCAAAGAAAGCAGGAGTATCTAGCTAATTGCTACCCTTGAAACCATATACCTTGAAATTTTGCTATACATTATGGCACTGTAGAAAGAAACAAACATATCCATACATTATGATTCTGACATAGCATATTCACAAGAGAAAAAAAAGATGCTTAATTCACACACACACACACACACACACACATTTCATGGCTTTACTTTGACCCAGGGCAGGGTCAAGAAAGGCAGAACAGATATCTGTGATGGAAGTAAAAAGGATATAAAGAGCCAAAGAAAAACTACAGAGAGTCCTTGGTGACTGGAGTTCCAGGAAGTTGTCATGCTTTTAGAGTCAAGAATCTTGAATACCCAAGACCAGGAGTTAACACTGGCCACTGTCAAGATCTGAGAAATCTCAATACCAAGCCTGCTCAGAAACTGCAAGAATTTAAGTGCTGCCAAGGTCTAAGAATTCCCAATTGCCTGGCCACCTGAGAACTCTAGCAGTGGCGAAGTTAGCAGATGTACTACTGGGAACTACACCAGAGCTCTAACAGTAGAGGGCACCAGCTGCAGCTGCTCCTACCTGCTACTCAAGAGATTATAAATGATACAAATGGTGCCAAGAAAATACTACTGGTGAGTCCTAATAACATTCTGCTATACTCAAAGATCAGTGCCTTATGATAGTCATCATCAAAGACACTTCCTCTGGCAGTAGATGGGAGTCAGCCAGACATTAGTCTTTAAGTCCTCAGAGCTCAGGGAATCCCTGCGAATCACCCGAGCCTCTGAATCAACTAAGCAAGGCACATGTGAGCTTAGAGACTGAAGCAGCAGGGCACATAGCTGACACGGGTCTGCATCAGGTCCTGTGTATATACTATACCTTTTTATGAGGCTCTTGAATGTGAGAACAGTGGATCTGACTCTTGTGCCTGCTCTGGGGAATCTTTTCCTCCTACTGAGTTGCTACGTCCAACCCCAATATGACAGTTTTGCTTCGTTTTTTATTTTGTGACAGTAGTCGCTGTATCAGGCACGAATTCCAGAGTGATGGCCCCTAGGCTTTGAAGTAACCTTTTGTAGTCAGTAACTGTTGTCTTAGGTTTATGGAGTGGCTTTTCCTGAAAGATTAACACACCCTTTGTGTAACTTAGTCCTGATACTTTCCTGGAAAACCAGCAAGTCTTATGTGGCTTAAAATTCCTTAGGTAATGTTTCCTTCAGATAACTCAGATTATCAGGTAAGAGATTTTGGTATGTGGAAACTGACTCAATAAAAGTGCCTTCTGTGTAACAATAAAGAGGCTCTGCAAATCAGTCAGTTCATCAGAGGCTGACCGGCCCTGCTGCTGAGAAGCCTGAACTTGGCATGCAGTGTCTATTCCTGATCATGCTGTGTACCTCAGGACACTTGACACGTTTCCATGCTTAGTTGTTCTCTCTTAGAAGCCAGCCTTTGTTTTTTGGGACAAGATTTCTGTGTACCACAGGCTGTCCTCGAACTCACTCTGTAGACCAGGCTGACCTTGAACTCAGTTCCACCTGCCTCTGTGCTGGGATTAAAGGTATGAGCCACCATACCCAGCTTAAGGTGATCTTACCCTACCCTTTCCACCATCAGCAGCATACCACAACCTTTTGACTACCCCAGTTTCCAGGTTGCCTGAGGTCATTATATTTTAGCAGTGGAACTGGCACGAGGGACCAATACTCCATTACTACTTGTCATCCAGGTGTGTCAGATGCTGGAATGGCTATGTCCATCCAGCACGGGACACTGTTCAGCCTGGGCACAGACATGACTCTAACACCAGGCTGAAATACCATCCTGGCCAGTTGTCAGGGGAGTGTGATCCCTCAACTGTGTGTCATCAGCAGAAAGAAATCAAAAGCATACCAACAGTTACCTACTTTTAAGCTAAAAGTTGTCTGAACGAGAAAATAAAAGGCAAACAACATGATTTGGCAAAGACTTTAAACTTTAAATTAAAAAAAAAAAAACAAAATGATTCTTAAACAGAAGATCCAAAACTTATGTTTGAGAAGAAATATTAAAGTAAACAGTTAAAAAGATCCAAAATGATAAAAAATAGATGTATCCTCCATAAAAATCTGATCTAAACTATCAAGTCATTCATGGTTATTCAGTATCAGAGCATGAGGTGTCATTAACAAAATATATATATTAAAAAAAAAAAAAGTCAAGATCCTGCCACTTTACGGATGGCTCACTTGCTTGGTGGCCAATGCTGTCCACCTCTGCAGACGGTTAGGCCTTTAAAGCTCTTCCTTGGTCCTGCTCCTCTTTGTGGCATGTTCATCTATAAACTTGCTTAAATGCTCCAGATCTCTGTCACCACCCTCAAATTTAATTGGGTTCTTTTTGTCCCCACTTGGGGCAAAATAGATGGTGGGAAAGCCCTCCACCTTGTATCGGTCATTAGTGATGTCGTTGGCAGTAGCATCCATCTTGGCGATGACCAAGTCCTTCTGGCCCTTGTATTTCTTGCCTAGGTTGGTGTAGATGGGCTCCAGCTGCTTGCAGTGGCCACACCAAGGGGCATAGAATTCGATGAGGACATCCTTTTTGGGGTCCATCACAATAGCATCAAAGGTCTTTCCCACTACCACCTTGACTGGTCCTTTGTTGTTCTTGGGTACTGGCTGTGATTTGATGACTGGCTTTAGTTTTCCTGCCAAACACAAAAAAGAGGAGATGTCAGTTCTTAGAACACCATGAATCCTGCTACTCTTGTAAGAACCAGGCACTCAGGCAATCTGACTTACTGGTTACAAGAAGTTATTAGCCCCACTGACAGGTAGGGACTTAGCCCCTTTAAAATCTTCACCAACAATGGGCAATATTCTATAATAAAAGTATCTTCTACTCTCCCGGTCCCTACAAAGTCCAGTCTAACAGAAACACTGACCAAGCCGGAGAGCTATCGAGAGCACTAGCACTGAGTCTGAAACCCCCACATCAACTCTGTCATGCCAAAACTGAGCATCCAAAATGGATAAGGACTGTGGTATGCTACCAAATGGCCAGCAATTAGAATTAGGTGCTTAGCTCAGTCAGGACAATAGACTATGTTTAGAATCCCATCGAAAGTGTTTCTCATGTTCAAAAGCTTGTTATAAAGAGCTTTTGAAAAGTTTCCAAGTCATGCTTTATCCTTTTTCCTAAAAATAAATTCAAAACCTATCAATCAATCAAACTACCAACAAATGAAAGAGGAACTATGAGGCATACTGTGACACGTAAGTACAATAACAGCATTTTAAGAGCCCATGGCCGAAGAATCACAAGCTTGAGGTCAACATGAGATACAGTGAGGTCCTGTCTTAAATAACAAAACAGCAAAGAACAGAGTCGGTCCCCATTCTACCAACCCCGAGGGACAGGAGAAGAAAAATCTAGAGTGAGACTCATGAGTACAAATGGTCAGCAACGGGGAGGCTCCAAGTCAAGTTCCGAAGTCAGAGGTTTTAGCTGTGCCCAACTCTGTACTGTCTGAGATGCATCTGGAGATGCCTCCCAGAATTCTTGTCAAACCACAAACTGGTTTCTTTAGGGTGATGCTACTGAACGAACCCTCATCTGGCTTTTGCTTCCAAAGTAAATACTAAAAAACTTGCCAAAATGAGGAAAAACTAAGCCTTCCAAATGTTTGAAATAACTTAAGTTGTCTTGGTTCCTCAGAGTTTGGGCAGCGCATTGGCCCTTCTTCAGGTAACTAAGTCAAAGAATGAGTTAGAGAGGACCTTGGAGTGGAGGGGTAGCAACAGGGACTTACTAGGCCTTTTCTGTGGGCTGTGGAGAGGAGATTAGGTGTCCTGGTGTCTTCCTCTATCATGTGCTACCTTCTTTTTCTTTTTTAATCATTCTTCATTCATTCATTCATTCATTCATTCATTCTTAAAAGTCCTTTGCTGCCTTGGAAGCTCCAGGAAATCAGTCACCTGTCTTTGTGACACAGACATGTGTGGCCCCAACTTACCTTTTTTAAAAGCTGTGACAAATTCCCGGAGGGTGTCTGAATCAAACTCCTCTGGCTCCATGGCAAACTTCTTCCCACTCTCATCTAGGATGGCTGCGTTGACATCCTCTCCACTCTCACTGAGCCCCAGGTCCTTCACCTCTGTGACATAGTCTTCCTCATCAGCAATGGCAAACGTATACTCAGGGAAATCCTTGGCCACCTCTAGGACTTTGTTACGCCAAAACTGAGTAGCTGAAACAGACATAGGCTGTAGACTAAGCGGCTGGCCAGAGTGTCTGTGAGATTCAAGATTCTGACACTGCTATTCTCTGACAAGGCACGGGACCCAGAGGTACCTCAACTGGACAGAAAAACATCTTGGTATATGGACACTGTGAGCAGGTGGCTTAAGGACAGAAATCAAACTAAACCCCAGCAGAGCTAGGTACTAGCAATACAGTTATCTGGAGAGAAGCTAGTTCAGCATGAGATCTGCTACATTAGCTCTAAGAGAGTAGGTACTAGGCTTGACTCTTTTTTTTTTTTTTTTAAACCATCTATTTTCTTTGTTGCATAATTTTTATTATACTATAAATAGTATAAATACACCAGTTATATTATACTATACACTGTAAGAGTATATGTGTGAAAATCAGGGAACAACTCGTAGGAACTGGTTCTCTATCTACCATGTAGGTCTTGAGGATTAATCTCAGGTCCTCAGGATTGGCACTGAATGTTTTCACCTGTTGAGCCAACTCTCTAGCCTTAGGTTTGTCTCTTAACTTCCCTTTTGCTAAATCATGAAGGAAAAGGGGTGCTATATGGCTCAGAACTCAAAATTCTATGTTATAGGCAAAAATATACCCACACTATTAACTTTAAGGGCCCTAGAGCAAGATTTCTAAAAGTAGTGGCACCCGCCTTAAAAAGGCATTGGTAGGGTCTCTCACCAGTTCTGTAATCAAAGCTGAAGTCCACACTGTAGTATACAACCACCAGGGGGCGTTTGCTGTACCGCTTAGCGTCATTAGAAGTCTTTCGATGGCCCACAAGGGGCAAGGCATGTTTCACCACATAGTCCTTAATGGCTGATGCCTCTGTGGAGCCCTGTTTCAAAGAGAGCATAGATGAGAGCAAGCCCAATAAAACAGGAGCTCTAGCTAATATGCTTCCAGAGTCACTGTAAAGCACAGACGTTTGTTTCGAAATGTTCAGAACAGGAGGGCTAGGTGAGCTTACTCACCCCCATCCAATCACACCCTTTCTTCTGACTAGAACTCCAAAGCCCAATGGAAAAAAAAAAAACTTAAGTGTCTTAAACAGTGACTACACATAGACTGAACCATGCAGGTCCTTCTATATGCAGTTAGCAGAGCTTCGCAAGAGCCCTTAAATCTATTTTGTAGATGGTGAGGTAAGATAAAAGCTACTAAGTGGCCCTGCAAAGTTTTGCAGTTGGCCACAAGTAGCCACACCTTTAATCCTTCAGATTGTACTAGAGAGCAGTGGAGCCTCAAGTTAGAATTTAGAGCCAGACAAAGCTACATGGTTGGTGAGCTGCTCAACCACCGAAACCACCTTTTCTCTGGGGGGCTGTGCTCTAAGGGCTTTGCACATTCAGACACAAACAGCTGTACTTAGCTAGGCTTGACAATGTACTCCTTTAATGATGGCCTATACGCTTCTTCCAGTGAGATGTTTCAGCAGTGTCAAGGGAACCCAAGTTTTCATGGCACCTAAAATATGTCAGTGACATTTCTAAAAGGACACACAACTCAGGTTTCGGAGACTGGAGGTTCTTAGGGTTAACACTGAAGACTCAAATCAAGCCCTTTCCACATACTGTCTCACAACCACCAAGGGTAGTAGGTACAGCCACTTTACAGCTGAAGAAACTTGCACAAGATTATTAACCGGCTTTCCCAAAGTTCTACACTTATCATACAGTAGAGATGAGCCCAGGTTCCTGTATAGACGGGAAGTCAGGGAGCAGATGGCAACCAGGGCTGAAGCAGAGGGTCTGTTCTGATGCCAATGGGTGCGTAGATTGTGCTACAAAAGCAAGCAAAGAAGCCCTGGAAGCTGCAATAAGGCACAGGCTTCAGGTCCAGGTGGCCAAGAATCAAATGAAGTCTTTAATCACATCATCATCATGAGACAAGGTCCACTCAGGGAGGAAACTCAAGAGCAGGGAAGCAATGACGGCTGCAAACGACCTTGTAGTCTTTCTGGACTAAACATCTTTTTAAGAATGTGCTGAACTGTGAGGAGCCGTGTGGTCTCCAGGCCTAGCATTCCGGAGCAGAGGCAGGGGAATCTCTGAATTCGAGGCCAGCCTGTTCTATATAGTGAGTTCCAGAAAAGCCAGAGATACAAACTGAGACTCTATTTCAAGAAAATTAGCTAGCATACCAAGGTGACTCCAGGCAAGCCTGGGTATAAACTACTATCCTATCCTTTGTCTCCCTCAACACCTGCACCTACATCTATAGTAAAACCTTTCCTTTTAAAATAAACTCCCAACTTCAGCTTAAAATCTCAAAAACCAACCAACCAGCAATCTGGGTCCTTTCCTGGGAGCACACAAATGCGAGAGCAGTGTGTGACGATAAGGGTCCACAACCCCTAACAGGATCCCCCTGGGTCACCTGTTCTATGACTCAAGATGAAAGAAAGATCTGAAGGGGTGGCAGCACTGAGCCCAGGGAAGGTCCTAAACCTTGCACAGTAAAGAAACCAGTGAGTATGCAGACCATGACAGGATGAGAGGGGTGAGGGCCAAACACACAGGGCACTGTGGTCTTTCCCAAATACACAGGGCACTGTGGTCTTTCTGGATTTGTGTGGCGGTTTGAGTAAGAAGTGCTTGCACAGGCTAATGTGTTTGAATGCTAGGCTACCAGGGAGTGTCACTACTTGAGAAGAATTAGTTGTTGTGGCCTTGTTGGAGAAGTTTATCACTGGGGTTTTGGGGTTTCAAAAGCTCAAGTCAAGCCTACTGTCTCTTTTTCTGCTGTCTTTGGATACAGATGTAGAACTCTAAGCTTCTTCTCCAGCACATCTGCCTGCATGCTGCCATGCTTCAAATAGATTACGCCTCTGAAACTATAAGCCAGCCCCAATTTAAGAGCTGCCTTGGTTGTGGGGTTTCTTCAAGCAACAGAACACTGACCAAGACCGAAGTTCATAGCTGCCCACTTGGTGCTGACTGCTTCCCTTCCCCCAATTCTTTCTTTCCTTAGTCTTTTGCCACTGGGGGTGTTATTGTTGCTCAGGAGAGGCAGAATGTAGTTCATGATGGGGTCCCAGGTGTCTGGTTCTCCTCAGAACCAGAAGGGATAACTTCTGAGGATCCTGGTCCTCCAGCTGGTACGAACGGTTCCTTGGAGTTCCAATCTGGCTAGAATGGCCAAAGTGTTATAGCTCTCCAAAAGGAAGCCTGTACTCGGCAGGTAGAAGGGGTCTCTCCTGCTGCCAAAGCAGCACTAATCCTAGCAGCAGCAGTGGTATCCCACAGCAAGCATGGTGTGGGGTGCAAAGGCAGCCCAGCCTGCTAGGCAGAGCCATGACCTAGAGATAAATGCTTTGTCAGGAGAGAAAACTCTTTCCCCAGAGTGTTACAGCTCAACAAAACAGCCTCTCTCAGATGATTCTCGGTGAAATAACTTGTGTGCTTTATTCCATGTGGATTGGGAGCTTTTATAAACATTTTGGGAGGAAGGTGGGATCCAGGAGTAAATGCTTACCATTGGCTCAGTATGAGATGTTAAGGATGCTCTATACTCCGAATACTGTCCCCTATACAACTAATTGTCATGGCCCTTTCAATGGTTATGCATTCCAGGACAAGTAGAGTGTGACAGGGAGCTGGCCCTATGCTTACCATTCTCAACTCAGAAATTTCTGGGGTTCTGGGCTTACTCAGCTTTACCAGTTCTTCTGTCTGGTGGCATGGTCCACTTGCACCACAGGGTCTCATCAAAACCCAGAGCTCAAACACCAGGAGCCTCAGCACAATGAGACCAGCATCATCAGGGAAAAATACAGCACAACTACTCACTGACTATTCTCCTATCCTGTACCCTGAAGCTTGTAAGTGGGGTGAGAAGAAAAGGCTGGGAAAGATGACTTGAATACAAAGGAGTAGAACTCTTCAATAGAATTAGAAGTTTGGCTTTTTTAGATGAGGTGTGTCACTGGGGGTGGATTTTAAGGTTTCAAAAGCTCTTGTATGCCAGGATCTCTCTGCCTATGGATGTCAGCAACTGCTCCGATGCTGGCTGCTTCATACCATACTTCCTACCAGAATAATTCACTAAACCTCTAAAACCACAAGCAAGCCTCCAGTTAAATACTCTCCTTTTTCAGAGTTTAGTGTCTCTTCATAGCAATAAATAAGAACAGTGACTAAAATAGGTATGGCACACCCTGTAGGCAGAGAAAATTCTCCACATTTCCAAGTCCAGATGCTGTGCATGTAGAATGCCCAGGAACTGGCATAGTATAGGATGCTGCACACCTCTGAAGAGCCCTCACTCACCTGAACATCCATCACATGGGCCCTGGGCTCATACTTGGAATGGAACTTCTCAGGCTGCATCAATACCAATTTCCCCAGGGAGACTTTCAGGAACTTAGCTATTTCGGTACTGAAAGTGTGATGAAATTTGTAATCTTCTCTCAGGTTGTTAGCTGACAAATTAACAGAATATATTAAATTGATTAAATAACAGTTTTATGACCCTCATTGGCCAAGCACGTGTCTGAAGAGCGTGACGGCCACTGTGAGCTCTGAATGGACAGTATGCAGAGCGTAGCACGCAAAGGAGCCGGTTTCTAACGCTCAGCACAAATGCAGCATCTGAGTCTTCCATCTTAGAATTTGTCGGAAGTACAAAACGCATCCACAGGAATTTAGAACAAATGTCTCCTGTCTATGACAAGTAGCAAACTGGGATTCAAGACAACAGTTCCTCTCAGAGAACATGCAAGTACCACATATTCTTATGACTTTACACTGAGGTTTCACACCTGGTGCCCTTCATAGAGGTTTGCTCTCTCGTCCTGAGATTAAGAATTCGGCATTTAGCCAAAGCCCTGGTGTACTGGCTGGTTTTGTGTGTCAATGTGACACAAGCTGGAGCTATTACAGAGAAAGGAGCCTTCCTTGAGGAAATGCCTCCGTGAGATCCAGCTGTGAGGCATTTTCTCAAGTAGTGTTCAAGGGTGGGAGGGCCCATTGTGGGTGGTGGTTTTGGGTTCTTTAAGAAAGCAAGCTGAGTTGAGTAAGCCAGTAAGTAAAATCCCTCCATGGTCTCTGCATCAGCTTCTGCTTTTTGACCTGCTTGAGTTCCAGTCATAACTTACTTTGGTGTTGAACAGCAATGTTTATTCAGTGTAAGCTGAATAAACCCTTTCCTCTCCAACTTGCTTCTTAGTTATGATGACTAAGCCTGGGTAAGTTTTTCCTGATTAGTCAAGAACAGATGATAGGTAACCAATGAAGAACAAAGAAACATGAATTAAACTGAGCTCTTCTCTTAGGTTTTGACAAACAGACTGAGCAGAGTAAAGCTCATATTTTTAATCCCAGCACCGTGGAGGCATAGGTAGGCAGATCTCTGTGAGTTTGAGGCCAGTCAAGCTCACATAGTACAACCATGGCTACACAGAGAGGGCCTGTCTCAAAACAAATCACCAGCCTGAATTGAAAGTATGCACAACCGTTGCTATGCCACAGAGAGATCAGCTTAAGGTGACAAGTGCCATGCTGAAAGGGCACTCAGTAATGAAGTAAACTACAGTTGTGCTGTATAAAGGGGGAAATGAGGAAAAGGTGGATAAGGAGGATCCTAAAACTCACAAACACTGGCCTGATGAAGTCAGTCTGTGACCATAGTTTTAGTAACTAGCAAGAGCCAGGACCTGAATCCAGGCCTAAGTCAGAGGTGTTCTTCCAAGGTCAGAGCTGTTTTTTCTAGGAGAGGAGAAAGGCAAACAACTTGAATAAATGTGATTGTATGGGATGACGATGACAGCCACAGGACCTGACCCACAGCCCAAGCAAGGCTGCAAAGCTCATTCCCACAGGTACTCCCTTGGTTATTCCATCAAGCATTTGCTACACTGATGCACTGTTATGTAAGAGCACTGGCTGTTTTTTGTGGTGCTACAGTTTGAGTCCAGGACCTCAGGCATGCTAGACAAAAACCCAATCAGTATGTTAATTTTATGCAAAACAGTCTACATCTCCAAAGCCTTATGAGTATGGGGGGCACATACTCACCAGCATCCTGATACTGCAAGTAGGCTGGGTCACTGTCTCCCTGGAAGACCCCAATGATGACAACATCATCTCCATCCCTCAGGAACTCCTGGACCTGCTTCAGGGTCAGAATCTCCTTTGAGGGAGGCCCAGACTGCTCAATCATGTAGTCAACAATTCCTAGGAGCAGAGTGCATGTCTGAGGAAGATCCTTGCAGCTGACCACATCCTCTAGCTCCCAGCTGTACAAAGGACATTCCCTTTCCACACACTATGAGGAAGGTAGCTGCCATACCATATTTCTCTCGTGGACCATTGTAGTCAAAAGGCCTTCCTTTGCGGAAAATTTTCAAAGTGGGGTAGCCAGAGACACCAAACCTCTTAGCCAGGTCTGTTTGTTCCGTGGCATCAACTTTGGCTAAGGGAATTGGGGGAGAGCGCTTGCTGAGCTCCTTGGCAGCCTTCTCATACTCAGGGGCAAGTTTCTTGCAGTGTCCACACCTGCCAAAAAGAAGTCAATTCTATCAGGAATTTGTCCTAGCGTGGATTCATTTATTCATTCATTAGCTAAATGAGGTGCAGAGACCACCCATGGTCCCAAAGAACTCCGTTACATCCACCAAATCTTGGAATGTCTCCTAGGTGAGAATGGCAAGACAGGCCCCATAGACATGCTAAATTGTTAGAACGAGAGATTCCTGCCACTGGCATTCACACCCTAGGGGCCTGTGTGTAGATAGGAGCACGACAAACTGTGGTAAAAGTAAGACAAGGAACAAAGCAAGAGAGCCAATATCCTAAAAAGGGAGAAGATTTTCTTAGGGCCTGAAGGCTGTCAACAACGTAAATCAGGAATGGCTTCATTGAGAAGGTGACAGCCAATGCTTTTTTGGCCTTTACCTGATATCAAGTATAGACAGGTTAGCAGGATGCAGGGGCTGAGAGAGGTAACAATGTAAACATAGACAGAAAATTAGAGTGCAACAAATTCTTAGTCTACAAATCAACCAGAGCAGGAGATGAATAAGAGCAAGAGGCACTTTCAATTAAGATTATGATTAACACAGACTGTCTAGTGGCCAGAGTAGCAGAAGAGTACATGCCTATCTGACTGGCACCCAGGTTCATTTAACCTTTGGCAGCACACACACCAAACAAAACATTAATTAATTAGTTAATTAATTAAATAGACAATCTATACCAGGACACCCTGATGACTTGAATCTGCTTTCAGGTTCTCAGATCCTCCCAGCTAACATATACACTGTCTTCTCTAGGTCCTTGGGAAACTCAATTAAAGGGTACATGTAAACTATCTGCAAATAAAGAATAACTCTCATCTTAGGTACCATGAACTTACAAAATGCTTACTTAGTGAGCTTGCTAGGTTCACAGTTTGCTACACACAGCTCCTGAGTGGTCACTGTGGAGGCTAGAATGAATGTCCCCCGTCTCCCACTGGAATGCTCGGTCCCTATTTGGTGATGGCTATTTGGAGAAGCTTAGAGGCTATAACCTTGTTGGAGGAAGTATGTCACTAGAAACGGGCTTTCGGAGTTGAAAAGATTCCCACCATTTTCTACTTTATTCTCTTTGCTTCATTCTTGTAGGTCCTCAGCTTCCCACCCCTGCTGCCAAGCCTGCACTCTGCCGTCATGGACCATAAAGCCACACAAACTTCTTTTATAAGCTGACGCTGTCATAGTCTTTCCTCACAGCAAATAGCAACAGTCATAAACTAGAAAGGGTAGGTGACCCACTAGTACAATGTCATATCCCACCCACAATGTCAGGACCCCTCTATAGCAATCAATGTAAGGACTGGCATCTCTTCAGCACTGAAGCTGGGCTACGAAGGTGCCACAGGCTTATCTGCCCCTCAGTATCCTATATTTTCTCCCTTCTCCAGCTCGCTTTCCTTTTGGGCATTCCTTTGTGTTGTCATTGCATCTGAACATCCAACAATCAACAGACATAGTGGTTTCTGCTGCAGAATCCAGAAAGCCTCAAGTTTGGGTTCACACAGGCCCTGCCTGGAGCCAGGGCAGACTAGCCCCTTGCTTTGGATCAGGCACAGATCTTCCTGCTGATTCTCCAACAAACTTCTTTTCCTTGCTGACACTCCGGGGCTTCATCCATGCAGACACTTGAGGGCACTCTTATTTTATTTATGTACTTATTTCTGATTTTATGAGACAAGGGTTCTTCTGTGTAATTCTGTCTTTCCTGGAACTCTCTCTGGAACCATAAAGCCACACAAATTCTATAGAGCAGGCTGGCCTCAAACTCCCAGAGATCCACCTGACTCTTACCTGCCAAGTCCTAGGATTAAAGGCTTGCCCCACCACTCTTGCCCAGTGCTCACATCCACAATTCATAATTTGGTCTTTATTCTAGTCTAAGTGACCCATCCAGACAAATGCTAAGTCGGCTCAAAAACCAAAACCCCTGGCCAATGAATGAACAATTCACCAAAATAATGCCAGATTATTTCCTGGGAAGTCCAGGGGCTTATATTCATCTCTCTACAAGTCTTTTTCCATCCAGGTGTGGTAACACATGCCTGAATTCCAGGAGTCAGGAGGTTGAAGCAGGAGGACTGCTCCAAGTTTGTAGGCCAATCTAGGCTACACAGCAAGGCCATTTTAAGAAACCAAAAAACAGGGGCTGGAGAGATGGCTCAGTTGTTAAGAGCACTGACTGTTCTTCCCGGGGTCCTGAGTCCAGCAACCACATGGCTTACAAGCATCTGTAATGGGATCTGATGCTCTCTTCTGGTGTGTCTGAAGACAGCTACAGTTACTTACATACTTTAAAAAAAGAAAGAAAGCAAGAAAGCAAGAAAGAAAGAAAGAAAGAAAGAAAAACCAGGCTGGCAAGATGGTTTAGCAGGCAAAAGTGCTTGCCATGCAAGGCTGAAAACTTGAGTTCAATTCCCCGGAACAAAAATGAAAAGAGCAAATATTCCACAAAGCTGTTCTCTTACCACACATACACCTGTTCACACTGGCACGCACACACAATGACGTTTAAAGTGAGGACTTGCTTCCTTTCATACGCATTCCTCCCATGATTTCCTTACAGTCCCAGACTACTGCCTCAACCTAGCTTTGTATTAACCTTGCTGGCTGTGCACTGCAACCCTCACCGATGCTTAAAGAGTTCTGAACACTCATTATCATAATTATCATGAATCTGACTGTTAACATACCATGGGGCATAGAACTCCACCAAAATGATGTCTGCATTATTTACAACATCGTCAAAGTTATCTTTACTCAGTGAAAGAGTGACTTCAGGTGGAGGCGTCCAATCGGGCTGGGAAACTTCTCTGACTTTGGCAACAATTTCTAAAAGATAAAACCACAGAAAAACATGAGACTGAATAGATGACCAGGACGTGCCTCTCAGCAACTGCTATGCTTGCTGACTCTCACTATGCTCGGCACCACGCTGATAACGAACCTCTGCTACCCTAAGCAAGGCCCCAACTACCAATTAAATGTCTTTTCTAAGAGTTGCCATGGTCATAGTATCTCTTACAGGATCCAAACAATAACTATGACAGATGCATATTAATCAATCTTACAACATACCTGAAACATGTATAAACTATTTACATGCTCAGCCATATACATACATCTTGGCACCAGATCTCAGGCACCATGAAATGTGGGCAAAATCTAGAAAATTTCAAACAGCAGAAGCTCCTACTGCTCAGGCTGTAGCAGAATCACCTGGGAAGTGTGCCTAGGGGCTGGTAGGATGGCTCAGTGGGAAGTGTGCCTAGGGGCTGGTAGGATGGCTCAGTGGGAAGTGTGCCTAGGGGCTGGTAGGCTCTTGCCACCAAGCCTGAAGACCTTAGATCCATCCTTAAGATCCATATGACAGAACCCGTAGAAGTTGTCCTTGGCCTTCATATATAGACCGTAGCATGCCTATAATAATCACACATGCAGATTAAAAAGTGTGGTAGTTTTTGTGGCTTCATTTCAGAAATGGAGTCAATAACTGGAGTGGAAAATAATACATTTTAAAAAGATTAACCAGGCTAGTGGCACATACCTTTAATCCCAGCACTCAGGAGGCAGAGGCACAGGGATCTCAGAGTTCGAAGCCAGCCTGGTCTACAAAGCAAGTCTCAGGACAGGCAGCACTACATCGTGAGACCCTGTCTCAAAAATAAACAAAAATAGTCAATACGATAGATAAATGGGCCAAAGCTGCAGAGGTAACACAAGTAGTGGAAAGTTTGCTTATCATAAGTTACTCTGGTTTGATAAATAAAAGTAAAATAAATAAACAAGTGATTCTTAGGACAGGGAGTTGTAAACATTCCTCTTTACTACAGATATCACCAAGAACCAGGGAGACCAATCTTCACAGGATCACTATACCTACTGCCCAGAGGCCCTGAGCCAGTTTACCAGGAAACAATCATTTATTAAAAATTCACTCAGATAATGAATGAATGCCGACCAAGGGGATGAGGAATCTACTACAGCACACGCAGCTCTAAAGGGTCCGAAGTAGGCCAGACCGCCCGTTAAAGCTGGGTGGCTATTACCATTTTCTTCCTTTATGGATGTGCATTCAAATCAGGGTCGGGAGACATGCAAACCAAGGACTTGGGTTGTTAAGGATTGTCCTTGGCTGAAGAATGTGTGTTTTCTTTTAAATGTATATGTACCAGTTTATGGAGGCCAGAGCTCAACACGAGTTCCTTAGGTACCATTCCCCCACAGCTCACCTTCCTGGGTCCTAGAGCCATCATAGTCAACAGCCTGTCCTTTCTTCAGGATCTTGATGGTGGGGTAGCCACTTACATCGAATTTGCTGGCCAACATGGACGCTGAGGTCGCATCAATCTTTGCAACAGGAATGGGAGGATCGTTATCCTTCAAAGTACTGGCAATTTTCTCATATTCTGGAGCAAATTGCTTGCAGTGCCCACACCTGAGAAATGTAAGAAAGAAGAAAAAGGATTACCTGTATCTAAAGAGACTGAAATCCAAGCAAGATATTCAAAACACAGAAGCTTTACAGAAAGACTTGTAGTTTAGATACCATATACACAACAACTGTTTTTGCAACTAAAAAAAACAAAACAAAAAACAAAAAAATACAAATAACCCAAAACCATAAAACAGCTGGTATATAAAATACAACTAAAACCTCAAAACTGATAACAGGACCACTTATAGATAATAATGGCTTTAAATCACATATTAGATAAATAATGTGAGATTACCTCAGAAGTGAAACAGAGCACATAGAAGAAAAAGAACAGAAGGGACCACAAAATGCAAAACAGCACAAGAGAAGTGGAAGGAACTTAACAGCTCCCATGCACAGAAAGCATGAGGGGTAAAACAGGAAAAGAATTTGTATCTGTTTCCCCAGAGCTCTGTACAGAAGAACAAAAATAAGACAACAAAATAATCCCAGGGCCAGCAGCCTGCACCTGGAGCTGCCTCTGCCACTTGTTCCGAAACTCTGACCACCATTCTTTGGTGAGGGCTGACTAAGGGCTACCTAATACCAGCTGGAAGGACTGAGTCTCCAGTGCCCAACACCTTGACACCAAGTTGAAGTCCTAGAGCTGGTGAGATGGCACAGCAGGTAAAAGTCATTTGCCACCAAGACTGAAGATCCCAGTTCTAGCCCCTGGACCCACAAAAGTAGGAAAAATGACTCCTGCACATTGTCCTTACTTATATAAGCATACTCTAGCACACACACACTAAAATAATTTTTAAAAAATGTAACAGTAATAATAATGGCTCTGTCTCAAAAATCAAACAAAAAACAATAAAATAAAGTAGTAGAAAAAACTGGAAGAGCTGGAGCTCTTGTGGTCAGCCCCTTCATTGTGACTGTGGCCTAGATGGCCTGAGGTCAGCCATAAAACTGTCTAGCTGTAAGGACTAAGGCTGGTCTTACCATGGTGCATAGAACTCCAGTAGCACTGTATCTTTGTCAGCCACAAAGTTATCAAAGTTTCCATCATTTAAGACCCACACACCGTTTTCTTCCTTAACTTCCAAGTCATCTTCATCTTCTTCATCTTCCTCCTCTTCCTCGTCATCCTCAATGGGATTTTCTGAATCTGAAGCATCTGACCAGAAAATACCCATGCTGGTTAATAAACTCACGACTTTCTCCTTTACACCTATGCCAGAGACCCAAACTCTTAAAACAAGTCATGGGGGCTCTACATCCTTACCCTAGAGATCCTGCTCCACCTCTGTGTACTATATGGCATCTTTACATTCCAAGCAGGGACAGAGGTGTAGGATCCGCATGCCATGGAATCAAAGCCCACTGTCCTGTCATCTTCCAGAATCTCAATAAACCTTTCCTAGTGATACTTTACTTGCCCGTTCCCTCCAAATGCGCAGGTACCAAGATTTACTTTGGTACACACACAAATTCTACTTCTGAAAGAGCTGTGTCATTTTACTTGATATTCTTTAAAATAGCCCACGGGGTTGTTCCTTCAGGAGACGGCTGGAAGGGAAGCATGGTTTTCTTTAGAAAGCCAGCCTTGAGTAATACTCTGAAAGGAAAAAACTTTGAAACAATGACAACTTTACAGACTCAGGGAACCAACAAATACATGAACAATTATACTTTGTTGAAAGTAATTTTCAGAATGTAGGAGAATATGATTGAAACTTTTAAGTTGTTCTTTCCAAACTGCAGAAACAACAAAGCATGAAACTCTGGGTCTCCCTGACTAGTTTCTCCACCAACTGTCATGGCAGTAAACAGATCACATGGAGCAAGCACGCTATTCCTTTCACCCTGAAGCCAGAGTGTGCCAAAGGGCCAATTCTTTTTTCAGGAGCTCAGTCAAGAACACTGCCAGGTACTGTCTGGGACCGAGTACACTCAAGGCCTGAAACCTGTTCCCAGGATCTTGGAACCCCTGAGACTTGTGGAATGTATTAAGTAACCCAATGCTGGCTTTATAATTGTGGGAACATGGAGACCCCCGCTGTGTTTTACCCACAAGCCCCTCACACTGCTCTTCCACAACTCTGAAGCTTTGGGACCGATGAGTTAGCTTTGATCATTATTAAGAATTTTACCAACCTGTAAAATCAGTAAAAAAAAAAAAAAAAAAAAAAAAAAACCTAGCTCTGTCTCACCTGGGCTACTCATATCTTACTCACTTCCCTCCACATTTCCTGCATTATACATCCCTTCCTCAACTGAAGTCTACATTCTTTTTGTTAGAGGTAAGAGAAATCGCTCTAATATGCCCACTTTCAGAGTAAAAACCAAGCTGGCTTGTGCTTCTCTAGCCCACTGCTACCTCCTTCTGGGCACCATCAAAACAGGTGTTAAGGGCAGAGAGGAATTAAAGGAACAGGCTCACAGGTATTCAGGAGGAGCAGAGTAGAGAGGATGTGTGGGTCGGTGATTGAGTCTGTGACTTGACAGTACAAGGATAGCTATTTACCGAGTGGCTCCATGATACATGTTTTTGGACAACTCCATAGGGAAGAAAGGACAGCTTCCTCAAAGAGGTTTTGTTCATATCTTTGTAGAACACTCGGGAACTGGTGAGATGGGAGGGTATACATGTCACACAAAATATAACAATCCTCTGCTCCACGGCACTCAAAAAATGATGCCCGGTCTACTGACATACTTTGAAAGAATCAGAATTAAGTCATAATACACAGCTCATTGATATTGATTAAAGCCAACTCGCTGCTGTTCCAGGAGGGCTGGCGATCTAAGCTTATTTCCTTACACTCACATCAGGCTGAATCCATTCTCAATCATGCCTGACAATCCACACCATATGTACTGGGTGGTATTCACAGCAACCAATTCTTTCGGACATTCAATATTTAATACTAAGTTCACTAAGCTCAATGTTGCTGGTACTCAAAGAGCTTTGCCTACTGCAACCTAACAGGAAGCACCTTCTGGCCAATGCCAGGACTTCACATACGTTATACAAGTACCCTAAAAGAAAAACGAATACGTCCCACTCCCTAAATGATCTGCTGGAAGGAAGGATGCATCACAACCTCTGTCTGGTGGCCACATCATCTGTGGTTTATGGTCATCCACATTCATCCTGGCTGCAGGTTATTTGTCCTAGTCAAGGACTAGAGAGAAAGCATTATGAAATTTGTCTCCTTTTCAAGCCAGGGAACATGGCTAGGAGAGGAAGGGACTCCTGATAGTCCACCTGGTTACAGGAAGACTTATGTGTACAGTGATATAACCAAGCCTGGTGGTGGTGGGCATACCTTTAATCCCAGCACTCAGGAGGCACGAGCAGGTGATCTCTGAGTTCAAGGCCAGCCTAGTCTACAGAGTGAGTTCCAAGACAGTCAGGGCTACACAGAGAACGCCAATCTCTAAAAACAAAAACAAATAAAAAAGAAAAATCCGAATAAAAACCCAAAAACCCGAAACCATGCGTGCTTGGTTGTCTCACATTAAACTTTAAATTTTTTAATGTAAGATTTTTATTTCTGAGTGTTTATCTCTGTTTTCTAAGTTTTATTTTTTAAATTACTTGTTAAGTATGTGTACATGGGTGCAGGTTCCCAGAGGCTCTGTCCTGAAGCTAGAGTTACAGGTCGTTGTGAGCTTACCTAATGGCTGTTAGGAATCAAACTCAGGTCCTCTGGAGGGACAAAACATATTCTTAACCTCTGAGCCATTTTTCCAGCCCTTAGGGTTGTTTTGTTGTGACAGAGATCAAACTTGGGGTCTTGCACATTAGGTAGCTGTTACACTACTGATTTATATCTCCAACCACTAGTTTTTTAACCCTGTCTACCTCCCCTTGATTGGAAAGTATATCTAAAACTTCCAAGTACCTTCTGAAAGGGTGCAGTCTTCTGGCATAAACCAAATGAAACATCTCACATCCATCTTCACATCCAGTCTACACCCACTGAACAAACCTGATGATCACACTGCATCCCTGACCAGGCCATGCCCTGATAGTGACTTTCTGTAAGGATGTCCCCACTTCTTCATCAAGGCCACACTCCACCTTGCCAAGGAGGAGCTAGTATTAGCTGGACAGACAGACATAAGGCCAACATCAAACAGTAAATATCAAACAAAGAGAAAGTTAACTAACACTCAATCACTACAAATGACCCACCCTTGGCACATGCTAGGTAATTGATTTATCACTAAACCACATTGCCAGCCCCACTAAACCTTAGGACCTAGCTAGCCCAAGACGGCTGTCTTTGGTCCAGACACCACAGAGATTCCTGGATTCACCAAGAGCAAACTTTTCCCCAGGTACAGCACCAGTGACCCAAAAGATATGCCACTGGGCTAGTCTAAAGAGCATTTGAAATCCACTCAAGCCCCTCAAGAATTCACACTACCTGGCATTTGGAACCCTGCACATAGGCAGGCAGAACTCTTGGGGTTCAAGGCATGCCTAGTCTATATGATGAGCTCCAAGCTACATAATGAGACCCCCTAAAACAGATCACTGTCTCACAACCAAGTGGTTTTTAACATGTTCTTAAAGCATACACCAACTACACTGGTTCTCAAACTTTCATGTGCCCCCCCCCCCTACAAAGTCTATTCTGCCATTAAAAGTGAAAAATTTGCTTAAAATGCAGACTGCCCTCTTTCTGTTTCGATGTATTTTGGGTCTCTATAAGAAATGAGCACTCAGCCAGTTTGGATAAAGTGCCAAGATAGCCTCATAGGCAAGGCAGATACTGGTTCCTTTCAGCAATCTCCTCATTTCTACTCTTTCCTACCTGGGCAAAGACTCGTGAATCAATGATCCACAGGAATCTTACTCAATAAGAGTATAAAGTCCACATTCCCCCTACATACTAAACTTTTAAAACGGGGTTTGTTTATATTAGACGAAACCTAGTAGGCAACAAGTTAGTGGTTAGAAGGGTAAAGGAAAGGTGTCGATCAGACCTGTTCTCTAGGAACAGCAATTTAACTAGTACTTCCTAATTTCAAAGTTCTTATGTTTTCACCTAGAGAAATTTGAAAAAAGGGTGCGGGCATAATGTCTACGAGTTACATATACTGTTTCTACTAAAGAGTACATGCATCACCAGCCTGAACTCTCAAAACCCAGTGCAGCGACTGGCAAGGATGGTAGCTCCAGTATTCATAAAAGATGAAAACAAAACCTGGGTTATTTCTACTTCTGATGGAGATGCCCAAAATCTAAGACTGCCTCTTCCAGGTCCTTCTAGCGGTCATCCCGCCTACGTCTCGTTTCTAAAACCGGTTTTGGAAACGAGAGTATTCTCCATGAAATTTTTTACTCACCAAAGAGGCAAATCTCAGTAGTGAGGGTGAAGAGACCAGGCACTAGGCACGTCCCTCCACGTTCTAGTCTCAGGTAGGAACTCATGAGGCCCACACCCCTTGATTCTGCACTACACTGAAACTCCAACAAGTTCGTTGCTCCCGGGTCAGTAATTCCTCAGGGGCGTGAGCGATGAACACTGTCAGGCCCCAGCAAGGTTTGCAACCCACGCGAGCTGCTCCCACCTAACTCCGGCCCGCCCACTCGCTCACCTTCGTGCGCATCTCCGGCGCTCGCAGCAGCCAGCAGCTGTGTCAGCGCCAAGAGCAGGACCAACAGCCAAGCTTTCCGGAGCTTCATGGTGGGGAGCGGAGCGAGGCCTGCAAACACCGGCCACCACGAAGCACTCGCCGACCTCCCGAGCGACGCCGGAGCGCACCAAAACCTCCAGGAAGTTCAGCCCGGTGATTGGTTAGAGGCAAGGAAGCCGCAGGCCGTCCAATCCCCGCGCGAATCTGGACGAGAGCCGTGGCGCCCCGCCCACACGGACACCTCCCGGCAGCCCGAGCCCTCCGAGCGGGCGCGCCCCTCTGCTCAGCGTTTAAAACTCCGAGCCCTAGCGTGAGGTGCCCCCTTCTGATTGGCTGAGCCGCGACCACCAATCACCGGCTGCCACTCGGTTTGCTTGGAGGGCCCAGGTCCGGGAAGAGTGCGGGGGAGAACAAAGGCAACCAGCCCAGCACGGGGAGGCGGGGCTTGGGCACTCCTAGGGGAGGGATTGGCTTGGAGGCCTGCTCCCTTTGGCCAAGCTTGGCAGGAAAAACACGTGTAAGAATTGAGAGAAATGGTGGGCTGCGGGTGTAGGTGCTTCCTTCTGAGTCTGTCCTTGTGCGGGAAACTAAAGTGAACAGAACTCCTCTTTTGGAAAAAAAGAGAGATCAGAGATCCTGCCTCTGTTCCCATGTTTTTTTGGCTTCTTGGTTTTTCTGTTGAGCATATAAAAGTTTGAGTTTCTTTTCTGGACATTAGGTTGGGAGAGGAGTATGTAATTGATTCAGAGCTGGGTGTGCTGACTCTCCACGTTTGTGGAGGCAGAGACCCACGACTTTTAATGATTTCTTGTTGCCAAAAACTTAAAAAAAAAAAAAAAAAAAAAAAAAAAGGAAAGAAAAATTATACCTAGGAACTAGGTCTCCATGACTAAGTCAGATTTTTGTCTGAACGTTGCCTTATATTATGATTTTTTGGGGAAAACAAAAAGAGAACCAGTCTACTGGTTTAGATCTAGAAATAACCATGAGTGTTTTGAAGAAGAAACTAGGTTTGCATGTCAGTAAATGGCTGTGCTGGTATTAAGGTTAACACCTATGGATTAACATCTGATAAGACATAGAAGACAAATTAGTCTAAATAAATAAAACTCAGAATCCTGCAGTATTATGTATACAAGAGGAGGAAATGAGCTATATTTATGACTACTCCCCTGGGTTGTCGTTTAAGCACTATTAGACTAGGTTCTAGGCCAATTTGAATGTGTGTTTTCCTTTACTCCAGTATATCTCTCTCTAGAGAAGTAGTCTATTGGGAGAGAGTCCTCACCATTTATATTGTCTGTCTACTTGTGTATCTGTGACAATTCCAGGATGCATGTCCACAACCAGTTCAGATTATATATTTTGAAAATTAAATTTACATGCACACAACTTTTTTTCTTTAAGATTTATTTATTCTTTCTATATGAGTACACTGTAGCTGTCTTCAGACACACCAGAAGAGGGCATCAGATCTCATTACCGAAGACTGTGAGTCACCATGTGGTTGCTGATATTTGAACTCGGGACCTCTGGAAAAGCAGTCAGTGCTCTTAACTACTGAGCCATCTCTCCAGTCCGGCACTAGACTCATAAGGTTTATAATCAATCCTATCTAGGTTAAACTGCAAAAGATGACTATAGCTTCTTATATTTTCTGTAGAACTCAGTGATGGTTCTACCTTTATTACTATTATTTTGATACAATCCTATTCTGTAGTCTCAGCTACTTTGGAGGCTGAAGCAGGAGATCAATTTAGCTCAGAAATTCAAAGCCAATCTGGGCAAGAGGGTAATGCCTTGTCTCAAAACAAAACAAAACCAGATACATATACATATACACTTCTACTCCAACACAAAACAAAAACATCTCCATTTTTAACACTCCATTTTTGTCTTAGTCAGGGTTTCTATTCCTACATAAAACATGACCAAGAAGCAAGTTGGGGAGGAAAGGGTTTATTCAGCTTACACTTCCATATCAATGTTCATCACCAGAGGAAGTCAGGACTGGAACTCAAGCAGGTCAGGAAGCAGGAGCTGATGCAGAGGCCATGGAGGGATGTCACTTACTGGCTTGCTTCCCCTGACTTGCTCAGCCTGCTTTCTAATAGAACCCAGGTCTACCAGCCCAGAGATGGCACCACCCACAATGGGCTGGGCCCTTCCCCCTTGATCACTAGTTGAGAAAAAGCCTTACAGCTGGATCTCATGGAGGCATTTCCTCAACTGAGGCTCCTTTCTCTGTGATAACTCCAGCTTGTGTTAAGTTGACACAAAACCAGCCAGTACATTTTTTTTTTAACTTTTAGATTTATTATTTTATGTGTATGTGGGTATGCATGCTTGGTGTATTCAGAGGTCAGAAGAGGGCATCAGATTTTCTGGAGCTAAAATGTGGGTGCTTATGAACCAAACTTCAACCACCTCTCTAGCTCCTCATGTATATATGTTTGTTTTGTGGATAGTTTTTTGTTTTGGTTTGGTTTGGTTTTTGCTTTTTGGTTTTGTTGTTGTTTTGGTTTGTTTGGTTTGGTTTTGGTTTTGGTTTTACTCTTCATGACAGGACATCTCTATGTAGCCTTGGCTGTCTTGAAACTCACTTTGTAGACCAGGTTGACCTCAAACTCAGAGATCTACCTGCTTCTGCCTCCAAGTACTGGGATTAAAGGTATGTGCCAACAGTCTCAGCTTCTTTAGCCCCTCATTTTTATGTTTATTTTATGTGCATAGAAGTTTTGCTTGCATGTATGACTGTGCACTACTTACATGCCTGGTGCTTGAGGATGCCAGTGGAAAGTATTGGAATGCCCATAACTGGAATTACAGGTGGTTTTGTCCCATTATATGGGTGCTGCTGCAAATCAAACTGAGCTCTCTGGAAGAACAGCTGACAGAGCTCTCTTAACTCTTCACCTTTATTTTTAAATTATATGTATGTGGGTGCTGGGTATGTGCATGTGAGTGCCAGTGCCTGCAAAGGTCAGAAGAGGACATTAGATCCCCTATGGTTGGATTACAGGTCTTGTGAACCATCTAACATGTGTGTTATAAATTGAATTCAGGTCCTTTGCAAGAGCAGTAAATAGTCTTAACCATTGAGCCATCTCCCCAGTCCCAAGTTTTGTTTGTTTTTTTGTTTGTTTATAGACAAGGTCTCACAACTTAACTCTGCTGGCCTTGAACTTGCTACGTAGACCAGGCTGGCCTGGAACTCCTAGAAATCAGCAAGCCTCTGCCCTCAGGGAATCAGGATTAAAGGATGGGCTACCAGGCCACTTTTAAAAAATTATTATTATTCTACACTTGTAACATATCATGGAAATTAGCTTTTTCCTGACCTGCTCTCTCAGAATTGTAATTACAGACTGAAATGCTCTCTGGACGTACCTTCAGAACTAGCTGCTTAGAAGCTGTCTGGGCTGCCTTTGTTCTTTTTCTTCATACCCAGGTTCTTTGTTCAAGTTTTAGAATATTTCAGTAGGTGCCATTATAATTGCACTTCCCTATAGCTAAATACTGAGTGCTTTTGATGTTATGGAGCAAGATTCACATTTAAGTTGCCCAGCTATTTACTGTCACACAGGGATGGCTCTTAATAAGCTGTTTCTAAGTTCATAGAAATGAATAGTTGGCTCAGTAACTTCCTTTTTATGCCAAAGGTACTGGTCACTAATGTTTTTAGTTTCACCAGCTGAGTTAATCCTTACATTTTGTTTTGTTTTTTACAGTGCTGAGGGCAGGTCCGGGACTTGTGTACTACCACAGAGCCAAATCCCAACCTCTTAAGAAGATGCTCCTTAAGTTTCTTTGTTATTAAATGACAGAGTATTCTAAGTATTTGGTATTGTTACTAAAAAGACAAGCGCTTTTGGAATTTGTAGAAATGAAGTTTTGAAATATAAATAAAACCCAGTATACCTTTATATTAAAAACAAAAAATTATGAAATTTTAAGTCTGCTCTGGAGTCAGACTGCAGGACATTGAATTTAGACTCAGCCACTTCATTTGCTCATTCGGTGTCCGTTAAAAACCTGTATGCCATGTTGTTTTCAGGACACAATATTATATATGTTTAATAATAATAGTTTATGCTATTTGAGGAAGCATTTTAAAAGGCAGATTTCTGGACTAGGGAGATGGCGCAGCAGATTAAGATTCACCATGGCACATGCACTGGCCCCCATACACAACACATACAGAGAAAGAAGTAAATATTAAACCAATAAAGGAGGCTGGAGAAACGGGTCAACAGTCAAGAATACTTGCTGATCTTGCAGAAGACCTAGGTTTGAGTCCTAGGACCCACATGACAGCTTGGAATAGTCCATAACTCCAGATCCAGAGCACACCACACTCCTCTGGCCTCTGTAGGCACTTAATTGCTAAAGTCAGTGTCGTGTAATCCAACTACAAAGCAGACTTAAACTTCCATAAACTTTTGTTTTTGATATAAAAATATATTAGTGTTCATTTATATTTCAATGCACCATTTCTACAAATTTGAATAGCATTTGATTTTTAGTAACAATGCCAAGTACCACTTTGGCATTCAATAACATAGAAATTTAAGGAGTATAATATTAAGAGGTTGGGATTTGGCTGTCGAGTGGAATTAGGTTTGGTTTGAGGTATTTCCTATCCATAGAACATGACATGGTTTCTAGATTTCCAATTAAGTACCATGCAAGAATCCCTGACCTGGAAAGAGGCCTATAGAAAGTCCCAGTCAGTTGTGTGTCCTGCCCATGACTTTAGTTCCAGCACTTGGGAAACAGAGGCAGTGGATATCTGTTAGTGGAGACCAGCCTGGTCTACGTAGTGAATTCCAAGTCAATCAAGACTATATAGTGAGATTCTGTTGGGTAGGTAAGAGGGGAACCCTAATACAGTCACCAACTGGGTTTGAGGCTGAGGGGACACTTTATGTAACATTAGAATTTAAAATATAAAATTTAAAAACTTCCTTTCTGAGCTCTATAGTTCTACAAGCTGTGAGAATGTAAGTAATTTGCATATTGTGATACCTCTGTCTTAAGCTCTGCCCATTCTTTAGTCAGTTGCTTAAATATTCATTTTTGAGAGTCTTACTTCTTCAAATAGCATGTCCACACCAGAACTCCCAAATCTCTATCTACTGACTCAGCCCGATCTGGATCCAGATCTCTCAGCTTTGGTTTTTTGTTTCCTCAATCAGATCATCATGGTTTTAAGACCATGCTACACATTAATCATCAAGAACCCCGAGGAGAATTTTCAACAGTCACATGAAATTCAGAGAGTTCATCTTACCGGTTTCAAAATAAATAAATCAAAAGCATATCACGACAGAAATAAAATTTACTGTATTTAACCGAATTCTAAAAAGAACAAAGGGGTGGGCTGATATAAATAGACTCCCCCTTTGTAGCTTTGACAGCGGTACTGGAGGAATTGATTTCTGGGTTTGTTTGTTTGTTTTGTTTTTTTAACTAACCGCATTTGGGTGAAATGCACCTAAAGTGGTAGAAAGAGCAAAAACCACTTTTTACCAAGGGAGAGGAAATATGATTGGTGGTACTCCAAAGGAGAAAAATCCTTCAGTTTACCATTTAAAATTTATATTTTGGGGGAGTAGAGCCTCTGTTCCTAAAACCTGTTTCCCAGTAGGCTTAGCTACCATTCTTCCGGCTGCCCTGACAATTAAGCTTTGCTCCTAGAGCTGACATCCCGCCTACGTCAACTCCAGTCAGCCTCTATCATTGCAAACAGTTGGCTAAGCCTTTTCTTCATGTCAGCCTCACGCGGAACCTGACAGGATTTTGTGTGTACTCGGATGTGCTCAGCCAGTTTGGACTTATAAATGAAGCCCTTCCCACAGTCACTGCAGGCAAAGGGCCTCTCGGGCCTGTGGATTCGCTGGTGCCTGAGCATGTGACCCCTTTCCCGGAAGTTTTTATCACATTCAGGGCAGTGGAACGGTCTCTCGCCGGTGTGCAGTCCCTGGTGGCTGAGTAGCTGAGCCTTCAGTCGGAAGCGCTTGTCACACTTGGGACACTGAAAAGGCTTCTCTCCCGTATGTGTCCTCATGTGCTCCACTAGTTTAGACTGTTTGGCAAAGCCCTTCCCACACTGGCAGGAGAATGGCATTTGCCCGCTGTGCAGCAGCTGGTGGGCCTTCATGTCAGCCTTCACACGATAGCTCTTGCCACACTCCGAGCACTGGAAGGGTCTCTCTCCTGTGTGTAGGCGTTGATGGCTAAGCAGCTGCCCCTTTAGGCGAAAGCTCCTGTCACACTCAGGACACTGGAAGGGTCTCTCTCCACTGTGGACACGGAAGTGCTCCGTGAGTCTAGACTGCCTTGTAAAGCCCTTGCCACATTCCCCACAAGAGAATGGCCTCTCCTTGCTGTGGGTGCGCTGGTGGGCCTTTAGGACGCCCTTCAGGCGGAAGCTCTTGTGGCACTCGGGACACTGAAAGGGCCTCTCTCCACTGTGCACTCGAAGATGTTCACGAAGCTTACACTGATGGGTGAAGGCTCGGCCACACTCGCTGCAGGAGAATGGCCTTTCTCCACCGTGTTGTAGTTGGTGGGCCCTCAACCTGCTCTTCAAATGGAAGCGCAACTCACATGTTGTGCATTGAAAGGGTTTTCCCTCTGGGTGAAGCCGCTGGTGACTCAGCAGCTGTCCCTTTTGGCTGAAGTTCCTTCCACATTGGCCACACCAGAAAGATTTCTCCCCGCTGAGGATTCGGGTGTGTTCTGTGAGTCTGCAATGCTTGGTGAATCCCTGACCACACTTTCTACAGAAGAATGGTCTTTTTCTACTATGCACACGTTGGTGGACATTCTGCAAGCCTCTCAGGCAGAGGCGCTTGTTGCTTTCCGGACACTGAAAGGATTTTTCCCCTGGTTGTGCCCTGCAGAGACCTGCCTGTTTAGACTGTGAGAGGAAGCAACTGCCACACTCTGTGCACGAGCAGGGTCTGTCCTCACCTAGGATGCAGCCACACTGTAGGCCTTTCAGCTTGCTACCCGTGTGGCAGCAGTCCTTACAGTCCAGACTGGGGCCTGGCTTCTGTCTTGAGGGCACAATGGTGTCTTCTCTCCAGAAGGCTGGCCTCTCTTGAATCTGCTGGCATGGGTGAACATTGCTATCCATTGGAAAGCCTGTGTCACGTTTAGGGTGCTGGGAAGAATTCTGCTTGAGGTGGTAGCTGTAAAGGATATGCTCATGATGGAGGCACACTCTGCATTTAGGGCACTGGGCTGGGCTCTTCCCTGTATGCATATCTAGATGTCTTGCCAAATACTGCTTTAGGCAGAAGCTCTTCCCACATTCAGGACATAAGATGTTCCACTGCTGTTTAGCATCACCCTGTCTGCTGAACTTCTTCCAGACCCTACATGAAAGGCTCTTGGAGTGGCCCTTTTGTTGCTTCCCTACTTGGTTCTTCTCCCAAGAGTTTTCCCCACAGTCGGGACAAGAGTACTGGGTGCTCTGCCAAGAGGAAACTTTGTGCAAGCCAGGGAGAACCAGAGGTCTGTGACTTGAGAGTACTTTTCTATGGGCAGCCTCACTGCAGCTATGCACCAGTGAGACCAAAGCCTCATCACAGTGGGTTTGTGCGTTCACGAGATTGATGATGCCTTGATCATGTCGGAGGGAAACATCTTCCCTTTCCCCTAAAGCAAGTCCAAAGGAAAGCTGACTCTCCGGAGGATTTAACTGCAGAGGGCATGCGATTTCTCTTGACTTCACAGCTTGCTGGCTACCTGAAAAGGAAAACAAAAATTCAGTGAATCCTTTATCTATGGCATGACTGAAAACCATCAGCAGTAAAGTGATTTATGAACTAGTCAGCCTGTGGTGGTCAGAGCATCCTGCTCACATTAATTACAAAACCACAATATGTGCTTCAGCTTTCTGACCAAAATGAGTTTGGTAAACCATTTGCGCAGACTAAACTGAGTGGGTCTATGCTACAATGAAAGTAAAAAGATGAAAACATCAGTCTCAAAGGTAGGGTCTAATGGCTGGAAATGGACTTTGCAGGTATGAGTCCCATTTGGCCACTGTGGAAAACTTGCCACTCTAATTGCTTCTGTAAAAACAGGGAAATAAGGCAAAAGAGAAAGGTGGCTTAAGAGTACTGACTGCTCTTGTAGAGGACCCAGGTTCTGTTTTTAGCACCCACATGATGCTAAATGGCTCTAATTCTAGGGGATTCAACTCCATCTTCTGGTCTTTATGGACACTAAATGCATACAGAGCACATAAATTCACACAGGTATACATACCATATACATAAATACTAAAATAAAGTATTAGTGGTTTTTATTTATTACATATAAGTACACTGTAACTGTCTTCAGACACATCAGAAGAAGATATCAGATCTCATTATGGGCCATCTTGTGGTTGCTGAGATTTGAACTCGGGACCTCTGGAAGAGCAATCAGTGCCCTTTAACCACAGAGCCATCTCTCTAGCAGTTTTATTTTTTTGAGACAGGGTTTCTCTATGTAACCCAGGCTATCCTGTAACTTAATAAGTAGCCCAGGCTAGATTCAAATTCGAGAGAGATCTGCCGGTCTCTGCTTCTCAAGGTCAAGGGATTAAAAGCATGTACTACCATGCTTGGCCTAATAAAATAAATTAAAAAACAAAACAAAACAGGAAAACAAAACAGCATAAAGAGAGCTGTGAGTAAGTTAATATGGTATCAGCCATATTGTATCATCCATAACTGTTTAACAGTATTACAATTGCAGGAATATCAAACATTCCATGTTATGAAAACATTCTTGGAGTAACAAGGCGAGGGTAGCAAAAATATCCTGACAGCCCTAAAAAGTATCATAATCTATAAATATAACAGATTTTTATGATTTAACCAAGGGAGAATCACCCTGAATGTAAGAGATGTCAGGTGTGCTGGCTAGTTTTGTGTCAACTTGACATAAGCTGGAATTATCACATAGAGAGGAGCCTCAGTTTCGGAAATGCCACCATGAGATCCAGCTGTAAGGCATTTTTCTCAACTAGTGATGGGGTTGGGGGCCAGCCCATTGTGGGTGATTCATCCCTGGGCTGGTAGACCTGGGTTTTTATAAAAAAGCAGACTGAGAAATCCAGGTGAAGCAAACCAGTAATATCCCTCCATGGCCTCTGCATCAGCTCCTGCTTCCTGACCTGCTTGAGTTCCAGTCCTGATTTCCTTTGGCTATGAACAGCAATGTGAACAGTGTAAGCTGAACCAACCCTTTCCTTCCCAATTTGGTCATGATGATTTGTGCAGGAATAGAAACACTGACTAAGACAAATTGGTACCAGGAGTTGGGTATTCCTGTGACAACCTGATCATGTTTTGGGGAAGACTGTGGAAGGATTTTGGAATTTTGAGCTAGAAGAGCCATTGGTATATTAAGAGCTCTGTGGGATGTTCTGTAGGAGCTTGGAAGATAATATTGAGAACAGTGAAAAAGTTGGAGGCCTGGCTTGTGAAATTTCAGAAGGAAGATTAAAGACTCTTATCAGGGCTGTTGCTGTTTTGATTGTGAAGATTCTGTGGTTTTAGTTAGCTGTGATTAACAAAATACCAGACTACTAAAACAAAACCTTTGCATTACTGGGACTGCTGATGCTGGTCAGCTGGAGCTAAGAAATTCGTGGTAATTAAGAAGAGACCAGCATCACTGAGGTAAAATCTTTTGGGAAGTGTTTTCTGAGAGCACAAAGAGGCTATGTTCCAGAGATAGCCAAGGTTGTACCTCTTGCTGTGGCTGGACTCGGTAATGTGTAAGAGTCACCCAGGTGGTACTAGTTTTGCAGGAATGAAGGGGTCATGAAGAGCAACTGAGGTTCAGTACTATGAGAGGCCATGGAAGGCCATTGGTGAAGATGCAGCCTCAGTTGCAATTAATATCCCAGGACTGAGGGGGTCATGCAAAGGAGTTGAGGCTTGGCATCATGAAGAGAGCCTATGAGAGGCTATTGGTGGAGCCTAGTTGCAGCGGAAGACAGCAGTGTTTTAGAGATTCTAGTACCATGAGATGACCACCAAGAACAGCAGTAGCAGTGGAGAACAGGCAGCTGGAGCCTAGAAGACAAGGTGTGTGCTACAGAGGGCAGAGCTGGAGATGTGACCTTGGAGGAGCCCAGAAGTTCATGAGTGGATCCCAGACACTGGATGGCTAGAGTTTGGTTTAGTTTTTGATTGTGACTGTGCCCTGATTCTTCTCTCTTTCTTTCTTCCTTCCTCCTTCCTTCCTTCCTTCCTTCCTTCCTCCCTCCCTCCCTCTTTCTTTCTTTCTTTTTTTCTTTCTTTCTTTCTTTCTTTCTTTCTTTCTTCCTTCCTTCCTTCCTTCCTTCTTTTCTTTCTTTCTTTCTTTCTTTCTTTCTTTCTTTCTTTCTTTCTTTCTTTCTTTCTTTCTTTCATGTATATGAGTATACTATTGTTGTCTTTAAACACACCAGAAGAGGGCATTGGATCCTGAGCCATCATGTGGTTTCTGGGAATTGAACTCAGGACCTCTGAGAGAGCTGACAGTCAGTGCTCTTAATCACCGAGCCATCTCTCCAGCCCCTGCCCTGATATTTTTCTCTCTTAAAGGAAGAAAGTATTTTAGTGGAACCCACAGTAAAAACTTTGAATTAAAAAAAGACTTTGAATTTTAAAAGAGATTGAATATTTTAAAGGGATTGAAATTTAAATATGTAAGATTTTTTTAAAGACTGTGGGACTCTTAAGGTTATTTAGATCTTGGGGATGAATAAGAAAGTAAGGTTTGAGGCTTAATGTATTTGTGTGTCAAGTTGACAAGGGGTCAATTGTACTGGTTGGTTTTGTGTCAACTTGACACAAGCTGGAGTTATCACAGCGAGAGGAACCTCAGTTGAGAAAATGCCTCCATTAGACCCAGCTGTAAGGTGTTTTCTCAACTAGTGATCAAGGTGAAAGGGCCCAGCCCATTGTGGATGATACCATTCCTGGGCTGGCAGACCTTGGTAAGAAAACAAGCTGAGCAAGTCAGGGGAAGTAAGCCACTAAATAACATCCCTCTATGGCCTCTGTATCAGCTCCTGCTTCCTGACCTACTTGAGTTCCTTTGGCAATGAACAGCAATGTGAACAGTGTAAGCTGAACCAACCCTTTCCTCCCCAGTTTGCTTCTTGGTCATGGTGATTGGTCCAGAAATAGAATCCCTGGCTAAGACACCAGGACTCAGGAAAATTGCAGAAACAAACCGAAGCTAGTCCAGGAGAAAGTTTGTATGTACTATAGGGACAGAGCTAGAGAAATGGAGCTGCCCAAGGCCAGTGGAGCCCAGATGATTCTTTTATAACCCTAGATGAAAGATATGGAGCTACAGGTTTACTGTTTGCCCTGCTTTAGTTCTCTATTTTCTTACTATACACCCATTCTTCATATTTGGAATAGGAATGACTATACTGTGCCATGTATATTGGTATTATGTGGTTTCTCTTTTGACATATGGGCTCACAGCTCAAAGACTGCTTTGGTCACAAAGGTAGGGAAAACCAAAGCCAGCTCTGTTCTTTCTCATTCATCACAAAGAACAGCTTCCATTAATGTCTACTTCAGCACTGTATTATTCCCTCCTAACACAATGTTGTAGGTTCTTCTAGTTGCTGCATTTTATACACAAAGAGTTTAAATATTCTGCCCAAAGTTACTGTGCACCTTTAAATGAGAATAGCCCCATAGACTCATAGGTTTAAATATTTAGTTCCTAGTTGGTAGAACTGTTCGGCAAGGATTAGAAGTGTGTCACTGTGAGTGAACTGTAAGATTTCAAAAGTCCATGCCATTCCCAGTTGGCTCTCTCTGCCTCTGCTTGTGGACTAAGATGTGACTTCTCTGTTACTACTCTAGCGCCATGCTTGCCTGCCCTGTTACCACATTCCTTGCCATGACAGTCATGGACTCTAACCCTCTGCAACCATAAGCGCCCCCCACCCCAAATGCCTGTCTTGGTCATGGTGTGTTTATCACAACAGTAGAAACTATGACTGTCCATTAGAAAAGGAGAGGTCAGACTCAGTCTTCAGAGTTCGCGTGCCTAACCACTATGCTTTATAGCCGTTCTCTAAAATATACGTAACATCAAGCCTCAGGAAGAAACAGGAAGAAAAGATTAGAGAGGGGGAGGGGGGAAGAAAAAAAATCTGGATGTGCTGTTTTTACAGTCAAGACCAGGGATTCTTTTTTTCTCCTGTCTCATACAGGCCAGGCTGGACTGGAACTCACTGTGCCAATGAGGATAAATTTGAACTCCTTCAGTCCTCCTGCCATCATCCCCAAGTACAGAGATTGCAGGTGTGCGTCACACCACCCATTAGGACGATGAGTTCTTAATACTCACCCTCAGATGACTGTTCCTCAATAACTAGATGAACATGAACATCATCTATAGAACAGTGAATTCCACTGTCAAGTTTTCGTTTTTCTCCCCAGCTGCTGAAGAGCTCTCTCCCAAGTTCCATCCAGGATATTAGTTCTGGTTTGGGCAGTCCATTATCTGTACAGAAAAGTCAGATAAGGGTAGTTTGGCTTGAGTGTTATAAAGCACATCATTTTTAAATTTCTCAAAATCTACTTCTGGAACAACATATGAGACGTCAACAAATAAGACTCTAGGTTTTCACGAAATAAAAAACAACTCGCTACCCATCTAGCAGCACTTCCTGGAATTAGACCAATCGTGCCATTTTTGTAATCTCCATATACAAAGTGATTTTATATTTAATTCAAAAACAAAAGGGTAAATGCTTAAATGTTGTTGTTATTATTATCTCACTATGTAGGTGAGGCTGGCCTTGAACTCACAAAACTCTGCTCTTCCATGCTTTTCCAGAGGACCTGGGTTCAGTCCTCAGCACCCACACAACATCTCACAACTGTCTATAACTCCAGAGACAAAAACATTCATGAACAAATAAATTTTGAAAATACTGATATTCATTGACGTGAGGTGCTATATAACTGTGTGTCATCCACTTCATCACATGTCTGAAAACAGCTTTTCAAAGTGGCAATTTACCACCTCAGTTGCTTCGTATGCTGGCTTTATGAATGCTGTCAAATATTTTCCTATCTCTAACACAGGCTTGGTATCTGATCATCTTCTATCCTATAAAGACAAAACAGAACAAGCAACAACAATAACAAAAAGAAAGCCTTGCTTGAAATTTCATAGACAGAGCCTGGAAAACTTAACAATGATGAACGAATGTAAGTTTCAGAAACTTTACATATGAATGTAGATATGCTGTCATGGGTAAACAGGAGATATGGAGAGAGTGTAGGAGAATGAATTTCCTTATCTTTAAATACTGAAGGAGTTATGAGGTATAAAGTTAACAGTATATGCATATCTTACTATTATCCCTTAGAAGTTTTTTTTTCTAATGAGAGACAGAAAGGGAAATGGACCCAGATGGAAGAGAAGGTGGAGAGGGGCTGGGAGGCATAGAGGGAGGAGAAACAGTGATCAGGATGTATGTGAAAAAAGAATCTATTTACAGTAAAAGAAAAAAATAAAAAGGAAAAATTTAAAAATATGTTACATTTAATTTCTTCAAATCCTTTTAAAATTAATCTAGGGGCTGAATAGATGACTCGGAGATTAAGGTCACTTGCTATTCTTTTAAAGGATCAGGTACTTTTAGAGTTTCAGGCTCCAGCCCTCACATGCGAACTCACACCATCTGTAATTTGTGTCTAGAGGGACCTAACACCCTCTTCTTCCCACCATGTGTCACAAAGGAAACTGCTTTACCAATAAAAACAAAAATAGTTAAAAGTGTCTGCCTTGGAGCTGGAGCAATGTTTCAGTGGTTAAGAGCACTGGCTGGTCTTCCAGAGGATGACAGTTTAATTCCCAGTATCTACAAGTGGCTCACAACCACCTGTAACTAAAGTTCCAGGGAATGTAACATTCTCTTCTTACCTCCTCGAGTTCCAGGAATGCATGTGGTGCACAGACATACACACGGCAAAACACTTATACACATACATTTAAAAAAGATACAAACCCAGAATCAAACAGGAGCCTTTTGTCCTTTATTTTATGCTTCTCATTTTTATGCATGCTTTCTTGTATGTGTATGCTGTGAGGGGTTACATGTCATGACTATGGAGGTCAAGGAACAGCTTGGGGTATTGGTTCTCAGGACACTGTCCACCTTTTAAATATCGTGACAGGATCTGTCATCAGCCTGAGACTTTGCCATGGAGAACAGGTTCTGCCAGGGAATCTACCGGTCTTGACCTTTGACCTTGTCCATCAATAGTATTACATAGCAGATGTGAGCTGCTACGCCCATCTTTTTATGTGTACTCTGGGTATGCAAATCCAGGTCTTCATGCTGACAAGGCAAGTGCTTTACCTCTCACCTATCAAGTCATCTCTCTAGCTCCAGATTCATTTTAAAAATGCATTTGATAGATAAGGAAAACTAGCCAGGTGTAAGGATGAACACCCTTTTTGAGGCAGGGTCTCTTTGTAGCTTTGCATGCTTGTGCGTTTCAGGCCAGCCTGGTCTAATAGAGAATTCCATGTATTAGGATAAAAGTGTGTACCACTATGCCCCACAAATGTGTGGGTGTGTAGTCTCAAACTCATCATCCTCCTGCCTCTGCCTCATCAGTATATTTTACTAGGGTACACCACCACCATCACAACTGGCTGGTAAATACCTTTAACCCCAGCAGTCAAGATAAGCAGATCTTTATGAGAAAAGCCAGGTTGATCTATATAGTGAGTCCAGGACAGTTTCAGCTATACAGTGAGACCTTGTCTCAAAAAACTATAAAGCAGCAACACAAATCCAATAAACAAGAACTTTAAAGGGGCTGTAAGTGTATGACAGTGGTACAGCCCTTAGGTTGTAAAGACCTGGGTGTCATCTCTAGAATCACACACAAGAGGAGGGATGAAGGAGAAGGAGGAAGAAGGAGGAGAAGAAAAGGGGAAAGGAAGGAAAAGAAGAAAGAATCAAAGAAGTGGGAAAAAATCCATTATTCTAACCAGAGTCAGGTACTCTTAACACCCCAGTGTACACTCTTCCAGAATCAAACTACAAGGAAGATCATTCGTTTCTTGCAACTTTTAATTCCACTAGAAACCTGCAAGGAAGCCAGTTTCTAGGTTAAGGCACATGGGTACTTTATGGGTACAGGGCAGGTGGAAAATCAGGCAGTCTCAGAGTGAATTGTGATCAGAAAAGTTAACACACATCTTAGCAACCTCTATGATATTACGTGTTATCTGAAATACTTTCCTGCAAGGTCTACCTCCAAGTAAAAACCGGTAATGTATATATTAGTATTAACAACAACAACAAAGAGATTTTTAAAAAGGCTTTCTGGGTTAGTATCGAAGCAATCTTGCTACCTAACAGGAGTATCAAAGTGACCAAGGGGCTCTCAGAAGATCCAGTTGCAAGAAATCACCACAGAGGTTGAAAGCTCCTTACCTAGAGAGAGGAGAGTCTCATAATTGGTTCTCATGACTTGCTGGTAAAGTTCCTTCTGCCACGTCTCCAAGTGCTGCCACTCTTGCTCAGAGAAATAGATGGCGACATCTTCAAAAGTCAGTGGCAACTGAAGTGAAAGACATCGTACAGATACAGCCATGATTGCTCCAGAAGACCGCAGTTCCTTCTCAACAGTAATCTGAGGCTCAGAGAGGACAGCTGTTTTTAACTCAGCAGACTTTTCCACACAAGTGATTTGTGGGCTGGAGAGACGGCTCAGCATGCCCAGCTCTGACGTGGTAGCTCACAACCACTAGGGACTCTGGTCATAGGGAACCTCATGCTCCTTTTCTGCTCTCCAGAGGCACTGCACAGGTGTGCTATACAGTCACACATGCAGACAAAAACCTACATGCATAAAATAAAAATGAAGGAAAAAAGTAAATAAAGTGATTTGTTTCCCCTAAATCTAAGCTGAGGCTGCAATCACTCACTGTACACTCAACTTTTATGTGTCTCCAACTGAGTATCTGTATGTATGGGTGGAATAGTCACTACAAAAATGAAACCAAGTCAGTGTGAAACTTCATTCACTTAATATGTCGGTCATTTATTCAGACCAATACAAGGGAGTAAACTTACACTGTGGTAAACTGCATTATTACATTATATTCCACTGGGAAACAGAGCTCTCTAATGGGCCATACACATGCTTCTTTCCTCTCTGTAAATGTTATTTATTTTAAGGCAGGTTCTCACCTGCTATGTAGATGAGGACTAACCTAGGTCTCACAGAGATCTACCTACCTGTCTCTCCAGTGCTGGGATTAAATAATATGCCACCATGCTTGGTTCCTTTCCTTACAATGCTCTGAAGTGTTTCTTTATGTATTAGCACTTTTCCTGTTGTAGATTCTAAACTCGAGTGTTACTAAATCAGAGGATATAAACAACCTGAGTTTTTTTAAAAGATTTATTTATTATATATTAGTACACTGTAGCTGTCTTCAGACACACCAGAAGAGGGCACTAGATCCCATTACAGATGGTTGTGAGCCACCATGTGGTTGCTGGGATTTGAACTCAGAACCTCTGGAAGAGCAGTCAGTGCTCTTAACCACTGAGCAATCTCTCCAGCCCCAACCTGAGTTTTGATACGTGTGTGTGTGTGTGTGTGTGTGTGTGTGTGTGTGTGAGAGAGAGAGAGAGAGAGAGAGAGAGAGAGAGAGAGAGAGAGAGACAGAGAGGCAGAGTTTCTCTATGAGACACTAAACCCAGGACCTTGCACCTGGCAGGTGCTAGGCAACTTCTCAAGCCTTGAGTGATAGCCCAGCTCAAAACTGTTTAGTGTTTATGTTTAGCATGGTTGAGGAAAAAGTTACTTCCTGGTTCTTGTAATTTCAACTATGCAAATGATATGTTAGTTGAAAATACTCTTTATAGGACTGTAATCCCACATCACGCTCATCTCTTAATTAGTTTAGCTTTATTTGTTATTGGTACATCTTTGTTTTCTATAGCTATTAAAGTATGTATTATTTCAGTTTTTATTTTAAGTCTATATTCATCTTTTTGTTAAAGTCAAGATGGTATTGAGAGTTGAATTTTAAAAAGTCTATTGATTCACTTACATTTACATCAAAAGGCCAATATTTTAAGTTAATCTAAGTTATTTGTATAATGTTTATTTTAAAACAATAATTTTGTCCCGAGTGCAGTAACATATGCCTTTCTTTATTCCCAGTACTCAGGAGGCAGCAGCAGACCAAACTCTGGATTCCAGGCCAGCCTGGTCTACAAATGAGTTCCAGGACAGCCAAGGCTATGTGCAGAGATTCTGTCTCAAAACACAAAAAACAAAACCCACCAATTTCTGATGTGTTAAGGAAAAACAAAACAAAATGTGTATCTGCTTACATGCAGTTTTTTCCTGTTGAGAAAAGCTAGGTTAATGGTTCTCATTCGGGACAATTAGCACTCCATAGGACATTAGGCAAAGCTTGGAGACATTTTTGATTTTAACAATTTCTGGAGGTGTACTACTGGCATCTAGTGGTTATTGGCTAAGAAAGCACAACCTAATCCCCACACAGAAAATCTTTTATCAAAGTATGTGTTCACACAGCCTTACTTTTCTTAATAATGTCACTAAAGTGCAAGAGTATGTATTCTGGTGATTCAGATAAGAATATCAAAGAAAAGCTGTAAAGTTGTCATTGGTTTTGGTTTTTGAGACGAAGTCTGGCTCTCCAGGACTGGCTGGCCTAAGTCTTGCAGCAACCTTCCTTCTTCTGCTTCCCCAGTACCAGGTCCAGCTTCCAAGTGTTTCCTTTAGGATTATAGTGAAAGTTAAATACTTTCCTACCTTAAAAAAATCCTCTGCTGAAGTCACTAAAATTTGTATAAGAATGAACCTTCAACCCGTGAAATTGTGAAGATGATAACAACAGCAACAAATGCATGCGATTTTTGCCATCATAATTTAAACTGCAAGGGTCCCACAGCAGTAGTGTACTGGTCATGCCTGAGTGAGATGGTAAAGTATGACATTAGAGCTCCTACTATACTCCGTTTTAGGCATCCACATATCAGGAGGGTTGGACAACATATCCTCTGCATATTGCAACTGAGCCTTATCTATCTTAAAGAAATTCACAAATATTTCATGAAGCTAAAAATGATTTCCTGTATTAACTGGAAGAATATTTTGTTGTGCTTATTTTTCCATCTATAGGTATGGCCATCTTCCATTTACTCAAAATTCTGTTTATAAATGTGCTATCTTTTACATATTTAATCCTGAAAAATTGTACATTTGTTGAGCTTGTACAAGGTGTTTTATCTCAGCCTTGTTTGATAATCAAGAATGCTTAATAGAGCAAAAAGAACAGCATAATAAAAACCAGCCATACCCTTTAAACCCTGATTTCAACAAAACATGAAACAATCAAACAGCGCGTACTCCGTGCAGATTTTACATTTTTACACTTCTAGCGTGAGGTCCTTCCCTCACACACACTCAACGCGAACGCAATGAGCGGCAGTCTGCGTGCGGCTACATTAGGACACTGTAAACCCGCAGAATGCCACTGCAAACCTGCGGAAGCCCACCCCCGGGGGCGTTTGCTCTGCTAGTGAGAATGAGAAAAGGCTATGAAGCCGCCGCTGACGGTGGCGCAGGCGAGCGCTGCGGACACGGCTTTGTTGGGGGTCCCGCCGCCCCCGCCCTGTCCGCGCCGGGCTCTTACCGGAGCCGGTCCGGCCATGGCCAGCGCGGACGCGCCTAGCCTGAGCCTTGGCCCCGGCGACGCCCACGTTCTCCAGCGACAAAGCGGGCACCCGCTCCGCCCCGACCCCAGGTCACCGCTCCCACTCGCCCCAAACCCACCACCGGACCCTGTCGCGGGGAACCGGGACATCGCCCCGCCCCACAGCGCCCCCTGCGGCCAGGAGGAGCAGCACGGTTCAGCATTAGCGCCTCGCGTGGCCACAGCCCACTTTACAGTGACAAAGAGAACACAAGACAGTGGAAAGAAGGCCGAAACCTCCAGAACGGCTCTGAGACAGGTACTGGGCGCACAGGGTCCATCTTTGCAATGGGCTCTGGAATCAAGACGGAGAGATGGGGACTAAGATTGGAAAGAAAATGACCAGAAAAAGGGCTTCTCCTCGGAACAGGTTGCCACTAAGAAATACACCCGGCCAGGGCCAAAGGTGTGTATTTTTTTTCTCAAATCCTGTCCATCCATATTGACAGCACGCCACTGACCTGAGCATGCGTGTAGCTCCCTCCCTTTACTGGAGAAGCCCTAGGAAATAAGGGTAGTTGCTCGTGCCTCGGGCTTCTGCTGCAGGTCACAGGACCCTAGGAGTGAGGACAGAGCATCCATAGCATCTAAGCCTTAGATTCAAAGGGAAATACACAAAGGGATAGAGGAAGACACAGAAGGAACGTGGAAGAAATGGAAACCCAGGAAGAGAGTAAGACACAGAAAAGTAGGAAAGGGAAAAGCAAAAATGGAAGACAGACAATTAACTTCGAATTGTTTCCTGGTGTGTTATGGGTCTGGCTCAAGTGTCATAAAGAAAAGGCATTGGCAGAGAGTAAATAGAGACATTAAATAGTCCCTGAGTAGTTATGTCAGAGTATCCACATACCTATTTGACCTAGAATAATGACATATGTATTAATAATTGAATGGTTTCTTTTAGAAAATATCATTCTGGGGACCTGTGAGTTAGCTCTGTAGGCAAAACACTTCCTGCTTGTAGCCTGACAACCTCAATTTGATTCCAGGGATCAGTGTAGAGATGAAAAAAAAAAAAAAAAAACATTCTACAATGAGTTCTCTGACTCACGCTCCAGCACACACTCCCACCCAAAGCCCACCATTAAAATGAATTTAAATGTATAGTAAAACTGATTTTTTTCTACCTTGAGGCAGGGTCTCACCATGTAACTCTGGCTGTCCTTGTAGCCCAGGCTGGCCCTAAATTCAGAGATCCACTGGTGATGCGATTAAAGGCATGTGCTACCATGTTCTTGTTTGTTTTTCTTTTTAAGGATTTTATGGATAGGGTTGTTTACTGCCTGTAACTATGTCTGCATACAGTTGGGATTCGGGAAACTGCCACATAAACCATACGTATACCAATTTCAGTTAAGCAAGAGTAGTTTATTGAAAGAACACTGTACTACTGGACGTCCAGAACCACAAGAAGAAAAGACCTAATTGCTCTCAGGGTAGACTTTTTATAGGAAAAACCAGGTCCAGACGTTTAAAAGGCCAGGAGGGGAGCAGCTGGCTTACTAGGCAAAGTGTCACCAGCTAACCTTCAAGCTGATGGTCCTAAGTAAGTAAGGTAAGGGGGCTGTGGATGGGTGGCGAACAGAAATTCCAGAACATTGACACAACAGAACATGAGTATTGTAATCATAACATTTTGGCTTATTAAAGCTATTATTCAGCCACAAAACCCACAGTGAGCTCATTCTTCGGTGCAGGAAGGGCTGCCCAGTGGTCAGCTCTGACTCAAGATACTTTAGATATAACAGTTCATGCTGATACTTGATTTAATGGGTCCTACATAAAGCTTTGTGAGATTTCTTATGATTACCAAACCTCATATCAGGAAAGTTGCCTGTAATTCCAGGTGATTTGATAACTCTCTGACCTCTGACCTCTTCTTCCTCCTCCTCCGACACACACACACACACACACACACACACACACACACACATCATAATTTTAAATGAGAATGGTTTTGAATTATATTTGGTAAGTCTATTGTAGCCTGCACTTCTTGAAGCTAAAGCTTCCTACCTAGATGGAACAATTGAGTCTGATATTATTAGGCAGAGACTGGGGATATCTCAACAAAACAAAAATGGCAATTAGCCCTTTTGATGGTGTTAGACTTGAAAAATATAGATGGCCCATTCTGTTGTTGTAAGATGAGTTTTTCCAACTTTGTGTTCTAGATTTTTCTCTCTAGCCAGTTGGTTAGAATTAATAAGAAACATTTTTGTCTGGTTAGTTTGTCTTGTTTTCTGGATACTTAGCCTCACTGTCTGGCCCTAGCTAGCATGGAATTCTCTATTCTCTATATAGTCCAAGCTGTCCTCTAGCTCACAGAGACATATGTGCCTTGGCTGCCAAACTACTAGGGTTAAAAAAAGGACGCTGGTTTGATTCCCAGAACCTCCATAAAAATGCCAGACACGGTGACAAACCAGAACTCATGTAAAACCTCAAGGTGTGTATACTTGTTCTGTATTGCCTTCCTAAGGGTGATAGGCAAGGTTGTCCATGCCTCTGTGTACATATATGCAGATGTATTTACTTACTTATGCATTGAGATAGGTCTTACTACATTGCCTTTACTAGCCTGGAACTCGTTAGGTCGGCCAGGTTGGTCTCAAACTTGAGATCAGCTTGCTTCTGCCTCCTGAGTACTGGCATCAAGATGGGGAGGGGGGAAGCCCAGATCCTCTGCAAAAACACTGCTTAAGTTACTTTTCTATTGCTGTAATAAGACACAATGGAAAGGCAACTTATAGAAGAAAGCGTTTACTTGAAGCTTATGATTTCAGAGGGTTAGAGTCTATGATCATCACGTCAGAGAGCATGGCAGCAGGCAGATGGGCAAGCATGGCACTGATACAGGTCTACAAAAATAATGGCTAATATCTTTGAAACCTCAAAGCCTGCTTTCAGTGGCAAACTTCCTTCAACAAGGCCACACCTCCTAATCCTTCCCAAACAGTTCCATTAATTAGGTCCAAACTTTCAAACAAATGTACCTAAGGGGGCCATTCTCATTCAAAACACCACAAGCCTCAAATGCTCTTAGCCACTGAACAATCTCTCCATGCCTTAAATATGCTGATTTTTTTGTTTATTTGTTTTTTATTTTTTGAAACAGGGTCTCACTGTATAGGCTTAGCTGGCCTGGGACTCACTACGTAGACCCAGCTGGCTTTAAACTCATAGAGATCCATTCCTGCCTCCCAAGTGCTGGGATCAAAGATGTGCACCACCACACCCAGCTTTTACCTAGCAATTCTGTGAGAAAAGTGAAGTGGGACAAGGTGAGTAATTCATAGAATTTAGAGTTGATCCAGGTATGGTGGTCCATGCCTTAAAGCTCAGCACGCAGAAGGTGGAGGCAGGTGAATCCCTATGAGTTTAAGACCAGCCTTGTCTCTGAAGAGTGAGTTTCAGGCCAGCCAAGGCTGTATAGTGACTGTCTTGGGGTTGGGGGCAGAAGAGATTGCAACATAATCTAATTGTCCCTGTAAGTGTATTCTTTTTATTTCTCTAACTAATACTTTGATGCCTGCCCATGTTACCAGAATAAGACTTATTTTCTTACTTGAGGAATAGATTAAAGAGAAATTTGGGGAAATTATACCTCACTGCTTCTCAGACTCATTACTTCATCCTTGTACTCTTAAGGCAACTTTTAATAATAAAAATTTAATGAGCAATCTCGGTCTGGCCTGAAGGTTTTATTCCTGATTGGAGATTTATATTTCATTCTCTCAAAAATATGAATAATAGTCAACAACTTGAAATCAGAGAGAAAAGAATTCTTGACAGAGAGAAGAAACAATATAAGGTCAACTGTAAAAACAGTTTTGAATGACTAGAGATAATGCTTCTGCTTCCCCAGTGCTGGGACTGAAGATGGGGCCACCACTGCCAGGCTGAAGGCCGCATTTTAAATTTCTGCCTTTTAGTAATAAAGTCACTTATCATTTTGGTGGGGTCAGTATTTTTTTCTGTTTCTGTTTCTCTCCTTTTTTTTCTCCTCCTCATCTTTCTTCTTTTTCTAGCTCATTCCATTATAGTGATGTTCTAGTTTAGAGAATGGTGATTTTAACTTCCAACTATGCACCATCTGACTACAGTTCATGCTCAAGTAGACTCAAAGTACACACGAGGTATTGCTTTGTATGTACACTATAAAATATCACAGTGTACTCTAGTGGCAGTGGCCTAACAGGATGATCTCTATACTTTGGGGAGCTATAGACACTCTACTGTTGAGGGCATTGAACAGATTCATTTACTGAACAAAGATCTGAGAAGACTTTGGTTCGTACATGTTTGAAAGAAGGGGAATGCTGGAAAGGTATGGTCCTGTGATTATCTTTCGGCCACATAGGCTGTTGAACACACAACTCTGTCTTCCCTCGGTCTTAGTCCAGATCCAGATCTAACCACAAGCTTTATTGTTGTTGGCTCAAACGGTCCACTTCTCAGGGATGGCGAGTGAGCTTGGCAGATCTGGGTTTGGTTCACAGCTGTCTGTAGCTCCAGTCCCAGATTACCCTCCATCCTGTTCTGGCCTCCATAGGCACTAGACATCCACGTGTATATAAACACTCATAAATCTAAAATTAAAAGAAACAAATCTTAATAAAAATTTTACTTCTCATAAAAGCCCAAGTGACCAATCCCACACAGTAAATCAACAGGTTCTCCAACAGCGGAGCGAGGATTTTAAAAAAAAAAAGAGAGACAATTAAACAATACTGTAGCATAACCCCAGCCAGTTCTGAGGCTGGGGCGGGTTTAATTTTTCCTAGTCTGCTTTTATAGAATTTTAATTACATGTAAGTAGTAATAAGGTCAGTTCTAGGTTAAGGGAACAAGCAAGACAATGAACACAAACAGTCAAGGAACAAGCAAGGCCATAAACAAAGTCCTGTGATCACTATTTCTACGGATTTGTAAGGATGACCAGGATTATCTGAGCCTACTTTCCTGTCCTAGGCCAAAGTCATAGTCTTGCCTGAAGCCTACTTCTTTGTTCTAGCCTAAAATCAGATTCCTCTCTGAGCTTACTTCCCTGTCCTAGCCTAACGTAAAATTCCTGTCTGGATTAGCCCCTACTTCCTTGTCCTGGCCCAATGTCAAATTCTTGTCAAGCGACCCCAAAAGCTCTCCACACTCAAGAGAGGCAATAATTCAAATAATCCAAATCTCTGGTGATTTGTAATCAAATACACAAATGCCACATTTGTAGTTTCTACGAATGATACAGCTCTATCATTCCCACCTAACTCACTCATTCCTCTTTTGGTAGTAGATTGCGCTATCGTCCAGCCTAGACACTGCTCCCTGGGCCTTAAACTATCAAGCATCTCAGATGGAAGGGAAAACTGAGTAGGTGGGGTCTGCATTCACCAAAACTCTCAGAAGCTGACCTCTGGGAAGGTGCTCTGCGTGCGGGGGCCGCCAGGGGGCGCGCTGGCCCGGGAGGACCGATCGGAATGGGGCGCGTCTAGGCCGGCAGAGCGCCTGCAGCACTCGCTGCCCACAAAGCGCCAGCTGAGGGGCGGCTGCAGCCGGTGCGCCGTAAGCTGCTAGTTACTCCGCTGCTCTGCGTCCCAGCGCCCCCGGAAGCCGGGTTGCCGCGCGAGTCCTGTCAGAGCGAGCAACGCGAGACCGCTTCTCGCCGTCTGCAGAAAGCACTGAGCAGCCGGGCCTGCGTGTGGTGGCGACTCCCGGGACAGGACCGGGCAGCGGAGGGCCATGGCTGAGGCGACCGCCGCTCCGGTAAGGGCGCCGATCTACGGGCTTCTCTGTCACCCGGGCCTCGAGGGGAGGCGAGGAGACTGGGGACGGCCGTGGGCCTTGTCGCAGGCGTGGGTCTGCGTGGCTGTCGCTTGCCCTGAAGGGCCACCGCGGACCGCAGCGCCGGGGCACACCGGGCACACCGGGGCACACGTATCTGGTGTTTCTAACCTACACGCGCCGCGGTGCTTCGTGTCAGCCGGCAGACACCGGCCACTCGGTACAGCTGTAAGAGATGTCGCTGCTAGGTGCGGCAGGACAGTCACCTGCGAGGCAGTGAAGGTAAAAGCCAAGGCGTGTCCTTACAAACTGCGTGACGAGGGACAGCATCGCGCGCCCGGACAGGCTGCGGCGCTGCGGGGACCTTGGCAGGCCGACGGAGTGTAGGCTTAGCCGTTCGTGCGTGTGCTGTTTGCTGCAGGCCTGCAGTGGGCCCAGTCGTGCATGCACCAGATAGATGCCAGGGCTACCAGGACAACCGGCACAGTCCCTGCGCACAGCCATTAAGGAAGGGGGAAATGGTTGTTTAACAGACCGTTCTGACCGGAAAGTATTGCTTTTGTTTGTCACCTAAGAAGCCAGCTCAGAGACTTTTTAACAAGTCAGAAGTCAGGCAGGTCTGTTGAGAAAGTAGGAAGAAAGGAAGAAGAAACCCAGGGGAGCAGTGGGGGAGGGATGGGGAATAGAGTAGAGGGAAATACCATTCTTACCCTTGAAGTTTAATTTTCCAAGGCTACCCCCCCAACCCCTTAAAAAAGATAGTAGAGACCACCGTGTGTGCTGTAGGTATATGCTGAAAACTGCACATACTTTTAGTTCTCTAGTAGTGTTTAGGAGGCTAAACCATGATGGTGGCTCACACAGGAGTTTGAGAGAGGAGAATCAGAAATTTTAGTATATGCTTGGCCAAATAGCCAGATTGTTTGTCTTTTAAAAAAAAAGAAAGAAAAGAAAGAAAAGAGGTATAAATAAATAAATAAAAGGAGGAAATTAATTTCAGTGAATTCCGTGAAATGCTATTTAGCCCAATGTATGAAAATATTTTAATAGTAATCTTATAAAACTATGGATGTTAAAGTCCTCAATATCACATGGAATCAGTGGCTATGGTACTATTCAGGGCAAGTCTGTTTTATGAAGAATTTGGAAATACTGATATTTTGAATTTTAATTTTAAGAAATATTTTTAGGGGATGGAGAGATGGCTCAGCAGATAAAAGGACCAGTTGCTCTTGCAGAAGGCCCTGGGTTGGTTTCTAACATTCACATGGTGGCTAACAACAATCTATAACTCCAATTCCAAAGCATCTGATGCCTGCTTCTGACCCTTGAGGGCACAAGGAATGTACATATTGCCACATTACATATATGAAGGCAAGACACTGATATACATAAATAAATCTAAATGATTTTTAAATATTCTCTGAAAAATTAATAGAATGTATTTTGATCATTTCACCCTACTGTTCCTAACTCCTCCCAGATTCACCCCCCCTCCCTCACAGTGTCCCCCAGTTTTGTGTCCTTTTTTAAAATGACTCATGTGGTTCAATTTGTGCTTCTCATATACTCCTTGGTGTAGGCCATCCAGTGGAGTGTGGTTGATCTACCAGGAGCCACACCCTTAAAAAATGGACTTTCCCTTCCCTAGAAACTATCAGTTGTGTATAACTCTGCATGTATGAATGGGGGCTCATGAGCCCTCCCTTCCCTTTCAATGTAGAGTGTTGGCTAGCTTGATTTCATGCAGGCAGCCACAGCTGATATGAGCTCATGAGTGCAGTAGTCCTGTCATGTGTGACATTAGGACAGCTCCTACCCCCAGCAATAGCACCACCCACAGGTGACAGGAACCTGGCACATCCATCGCCATGGAAACTGCCAAAATATTCCCAAGATACACAGGTTCAGGAACCCACCTTCACCTGGGAGCAAGTGACATCACTACCCCTATAAAAGACTGAAACCCCCCCTTCTCTTCTCTTCTCTTCTCTCCTCTCCTCTCCTCTCCTCTCCTCTCCTCTCCTCTCCTCTTCTCTTCTCTTCTCTTCTCTTCTCTTCTCTTCCCTTCCCTTCCCTTGACCCTGTCCCTTCCCTGTTCTATTAAACCTCTCCATGTGGAACCAACCATGTTGGTTTGGTGTGGTTTGTTCGGGCATGAGCCCAGAAATCTAATTAACAACAATTAATTGTCCAGAAGAAACTATTTGGATCCAGTCTTAATCCTGAGTCTTAGAATCTTGCTGCCCTTCTTCCTCAATGGTCCCTGAGCCTTGGGATTTGGGTAGTGGTGTGGATGCCTCATTTCTGGTTGAGCACTTTATTGACAAATTTTTACTACTGTTGACTATTTATTTATTTATTTATTTATTATTTATTTATTTGTTGCTGCTGCTACTACTATGACTATTACTGGGTCTTTTTGAGACAGAGTCTCATCTATGTAACCCTAACTGGCCAATGTGTAGATCAGGCTGGCCTGAAACCACAGAAATATTTCTGCCTCTGCAAGTGCTAGAATCAAAGGCATGTGCCACCACACTAGCTGTTTTTTTTTTTTTTTTTTTTTTTAATGTACCTTATCAGTTAGGAGGGTTGGTATTCAGAGTTCAAGTGGAGAGACTGGCTTTAAATAAGATGAAATGTCTTTCTTTGAGAAAGAAAGAAAGCATGTATTATTACTAATGTGTTTGCTGTGAGAAGAAGTATGAAGAAAAAAAGACCAGGCTAACCTTGAATTTACAGAGATCCGCCTATCTATGCCCTCCGAGAGCTGGGATTAAAGGTGTGTGCCACTATCATCTGGCTTACTTGACTTTACTTACAGTAAGATAAGTCATTACTGTCATCTCTGGAGAGTAATGGTGCTGTTTGGACCTCTGCCCTCCCTGTGTGTTCCCCAAATCAGCAGATGTGGCACCCATCACCTAAGAGGTTGCTTAAAGCACACCATCTCTGTTTCACACCTACTGAATGAAAATATGTATCTTAACTAGATTAGGGGGGGCAGATCAGGAGGACTTGGGGTTATTGTAGCCCTTGCTGACTTGGTACTCACTCTATAGCCAGACTGGACTGAAACTTAACAGCCATTCTCCTGACTCAGTTTTCTCAGTGCAGAGGACAACTTTGGGGAGTTGATTCTCTTCTGCCATTTGGATCCCAGAAGTTGAGCTCAGATAATAAGGTTTTATTTACTGGAAGCCTTTATCTGCTAAGCCATCTCACTGGCTGACTGACCAGTCTTTTCTAGTTGTTGTTTCACACTAGTTTGAGAGTTTGTAGAAGCCTGGAGGGTACTAGGTAGTGTCAAGTGTCGTCCCCCTACCCCCACCCCAAGGCCTGATTGCTTGTAGATCCAAACAAAATGTGAATGGTTCAGCTTATTCAAATTAGGAAATCAGCTGAGCACGGCTGAGCAAGCGAGGCTTAGAGACAGGAGTGAAAGGGGGTTGAAAGTGGCCGATGTGGTCAAGCAGGGAAGAAAGCAAAGCCATGTACAGGTGGTAGGCCTGGAGCAAATGGAAGCATCACAGGGCTACAGGTATAATTAATGGGTTGGAAATCAGATGAAATGAGAAGAAGAGTGTGACATGGAAATAGAAGGCTCTGGCCAGAGAATTCAGAGAATTAGATTTCGTCCAACCTCCTATTTGTTGTACAGATTCTTTCCTTTTATGCTACTCTTTGTTTCAAAGTACATTCAGCAATGCACAGACAGCCTGTGACTTTCTTGGAAAGAATCTAGTTCAAACATTGTTACCAGTCTGAAATTTTCCATGTATTTTTCTAGTCTGTCCTTGGAGCATAAGATTAAACAAACCTGTTCTATCTTCTATTTTATAACCCTCAAATACTTGAAAGTAGTTGTCATGTTTTCTCTAGACTAGACTCCTTCAGCTTGTTAACGTATGGTACAGTTTAGTGTGTAAACTGAGTGGTAGACAGGGATAGTGTATCAATTCATAGGAGACTTGTCAGAGAGCCAGAGATCAGTCAAACCTGGAGAGAATTCTTGTGTACATTTGCCTTTTCCAGAGACAGAGAAAGCAATAAGCAACCTCAACTTCTGGGCCTCATATTAGAGGAAATGGGCCAGACTAGCCTTAAGAAGCCAATTTATTATTCACCATCTTTCCCAATCTATCTTTGAACCATCAAAGCAGTTAGTTCCTTGGCTTTTGATGGCAACAGGCTTCAGAGCAACAAGGCACTGCAAATATACTAAAGTTATTTTGGTTAGTGTCAGCTGAACAGTTAAAGAGTTTTGAGTGTATGTGTGTGTGTCCATGTGTTCTCCCACCCCCACACCTGACAGTTTCTTTGTGTAGCCCTGACTGTCCTGAAACTTGTTCTGTAGAGGAGGCTGACCTGGAACTCACAGAGTTCCACCTGCCTCTACCTCACAAATACTGACATATAAGTAGTTCTTATTTGGTTGTAGTTTAGAGTCTGAATTCCTTCTAACTCTCAATGTCTTGCCCCATCTCTCCATTGCACATAGACTTCTGAATGGGACTCGGAATGCCTTACATCCCTGCAACCCCTTCCTCTTCCTACAACTCCAGCATCAAATGAGGCACATCTGCAGACTGCAGCCATTTCTCTGTGGACAGTGGTGGCTGCTGTGCAGGCCATAGAGAGGAAGGTGGAGGTCCACAGCCGGCGACTCCTCCACCTAGAAGGCAGGACAGGGACAGCAGAGAAGAAACTAGCAGGCTGTGAAAAGACAGTGACAGAGCTTGGGAACCAGCTGGATGGCAAGTGGGCCATGCTGGGGACCCTGCTGCAGGAATATGGGCTGCTGCAGCGGCGGCTGGAGAACCTGGAGAACTTGTTGAGAAACAGGAACTTCTGGATCCTGCGGCTGCCCCCAGGTATTAAAGGAGATATCCCAAAGGTAATAATATCCCACTTTTAGGTTACAGCAGTACCACTAGCTCAGACATTTAAAGTAAGAGGTAATCAGTTATTTAGATATTTTTATTTCCTCTTAAAGTTTCTTAGGTTAATGGAACTGTGAAGGTGTTTTGTGTTTGTCTCTTTGAGAGCTATACTGTGTTGATGATGACTTTCTTTCCCTCTTTTTTTTTTTCTTTGACATAGTAATGTAACTCAGGCTGTCCTTGAACTGTGATTTTGTGCCTCTACCTCTTAAGTGATAGGATTACAGGCATGGGACACCAGTGGCTCAGTACACATTTCACATTTACAGTGTAAAGCTTCCAGTGAGAAAATTCTTTCTAGTCCATAGTTGGCTCTCTGGCAAATAAATTTTTTCTCTTAATTTCTTTCATTTTTACATGTGTATGAGTCACTTCTCTATGTCAAACTGCCACAATCTTAGTGAAACAATTGAGTTCAATATCATTTAGGTCGGTTATTTTGAATTTTGTTGACAATTTTGGTGAAAAGTTAGAGGGAAGACTATGGGATTAGTAAGGGCCAGGGTCATCTTTGAGTCTAGACTGTCATTTATAGAACAAGTGTGCTTAGATGCTAGTGCTCTGTCTCCTGAAGGAACTAGTTTAGAAAACAGGAAGTTTCGATGATCAGTATTTGACGGTAATATGCCTAGCTCCAAAACATGCTTGTTCACTCATATATTTTTTTCATGGACACAGACTTTTTAAAATTAATTTTTTGGGTGTAGGCATGCTTTTATTCCTAGCACTCTGGAAGCAGAGAAGGATCTTTGTAAGTCAAAGAACAGCCTGGTCTACATAGTGTTTCTGGGACAGTCTGGAATCCATAGACTCAGTCTCAAAAAAAAAAAAAAAGCACTCTCTCTTTCTTTCTCTATATATGGAGGGCACAGGATTTTGATATGTAGCCTACACCTGTCCATAATTTAGCATCTTGACTCAGCCTCTCAAGTAATGGGATTGTAGGCATGGGAATCTACAAGTATTTCTTGAATATATTTTTGCTTGTTCTATATATTTTCCTGAAGAAAAAAAAACTATAGCACATAAAACACATTTAAATACTTTAATAAAGGTAAAGTCAGGTGCTTTCTAGTGTTTTGTTTCCAAATGGATATCTGAGAAGGTCTCACTAAGAATCCCCCATCCCCACCCCAACCCCCGTCCAGAACTCAGGGTGTTTTTAAAGGCAGAAGCTACATCCTGGCCTCTTAGCTCAGCAGCTGCAGAGAGCTTTTCAGAAGTACCCAGTTTGTAGCAAGCAGTTTTAACAGAAGCTAAGTAGAGGGGGTTCCCTAGAAACAGGCAGTTTTAAGGAAAGCTAAGATAAGTTAGCTAGGACAGTTTGACCTTTGGCTCCTAAAATAAATTTGGGTTGTTTTCTGTGGGATTCTCTCTATCAAGGAGATCAGATTCTAGTTAAATCTAGAATGACTTCAGCCAAAACATAAAAAGGAGAAACTTCTGCACGGTCTTGCTTTAGGAGTTAGAAGAAATGAGTGGTTGTTACCCTTGGGTGGTGTTAGGTTCGGGAAGCTGGAGGAATGGTGAAGAAACACTGACATGGAGATTGTATTTGAGTTCTGGGATGGAGGCGACGGCTCTAGTGAGCATGGGTAGCAAGAGGTCAAGCTACAGAGGAAGGAGGAGGAGTGAGCAGAGGGGCCTCAACAGGACACACTGGTGAGGCAGCAGGAAGTGCCACGGACCAGTTACCACACTGGGAGGTCTAGAAAGATAAGGACGGTGAACATGGTTGACAACATGGCTGTCAGAGATCTTGACCTAATTTGTTTGTGTGGCAAGATAGAGATAGAAGACAGAATACCGTAAGTGTAGAGTAAATAGAAAGTGAGAAAAAGAATAATAAGAATAGAGTTTCTTTCTTTTTTTTCTTTCTTCTCTGCTTCTCAGAGGACCCAAGGTGAAATCAGTTCCTAGCACCCACATTATGTGACTCACAACCACCTGTGACTTCTGCTTCTGGATCTCACACCCTCTTCTGGATTTCACACCCTCTTCTGGATTTCACACCCGATTCTGGCCTCCAAAGGCACCTGTATTCATGTGCACATACACATAAATAAAAGATAAATCTTAAAAAACATTGGGGCTAGGTGTTGTGGTGCACTGTTTTAGTTCCAGCACTTGGTAAGCAGAGACAGGCAGATCTCTATGAGTTCAAGGCCAGCCTGGTCTACATAGTGAGTTCCAGTACAATCAGAGCTACATAGTAAGGCCCGGTATAAAAAAAATAGATAAGACATTTCATTAAGACTATAAAATTAGGGCTGGAGAGATGGCTCAGTGATTAAGAGCACTGACTGCTCTTCCAGAGGTCCTGAGTTTAAATCCCAGCAACCACATGGTGGCTCACCATGATCTGTAATGAGATCTAATGCCCTCTTCTGGTGTGTCTGAAGACAGCTACAGTGTACTTACAAATAATAAATCTTTTAAAAAAAGACTATAAAGTTAGCATGCAGCATATCCTGGATCTTCTTTCCTCTATGAGAATTCTGAGTGGAAACAGAAAGTAAGATAAAACGGTGTGTCTTTTGCAAAGGAAAAGACTAGGTGAACATATTCAAAACCAAAATCCTAGGCAAGTGAATAGCAAAGCCTGTGATCTTAGTATTTAGAGGCTAATGAATGAGGATGGAGAGTTAGAAGCTAGCCTAAACTATATACCTAGACACTCTTACAGAAATAATTCCGGATAGGGGACTTTCTGAGCTCCTTTTGCATGCTCTTGAAAATGGCAAGAATATCTGTGGTCGTGAGGACTGGTGCTGACATCAAAGCTTTTCTATTTCTAGATCTGGTATATAAGAACAGAGGCAAAACCTATTGGAAATCCTTCTACAACTCCTTTACCCACTGAAGAAACTTGCTTTTGCAAATGAGTTGACTAAGTACAACAACTATGTAAAACATGAAGTTGTATTCTCAAGTAGCGAGAAATATAAAAGAAAGTGTGAAGCTGGGCAGTGGTGGTTCATACCTTTAATCTCAGCATTTAGGAGGCAGAGGCAGCTGAAGGTATCTCTTGAGTTAAAGGCTAGCCTGATCTACAAAGTGAGTTCTAGGACACCAGGGCTACACAGAGAATTCCTGTCCACTGCCCCCCAGAAAAAGATATGTGTATTTATTTGAGATATTCACATGCAACAGGCTGTCCTCAAGTCATTAGATAGGAATGACTTGTTTCTGCTTTTATGTTCTTAGTACTGGGATTATAAGAATATATCACCATAACTGTTTTATGTAGTTCTGGGATTAAAACCAGAGTTTTATTCATGCTAGGTAAATACTCTACCAACTGAGCCTATACCTCAGCCCAAGAATATGCAAGTAAAGTACAGTTATTATATAAACATGTGTTTATATAAACTAAATCATATAAGACATCAAAAGGGTGAGGGTTATGGTTAAGACTTGATATTTTGAACCACATAACACTTAGGGAAAGGAAGATTTCATATAGTCACTAAAAACCAAAAAGAATATGGAATAAAATTGACATTTGTAAAAGCAGCAGCAATAAAGAATATGCAAAGCTCCAAAAAGACTAAGAATATATAGATTATAATTTAATTTTAGTTCAATTTATGCTATTCTAAAATAGTCTTGTTGGCTTTTAGTCATAAGGCATAGGATGTTCCTGTCTTCCATATGTGGGAGAAACTGCATCAAGGGGAAATCTTCTTGGCAAAAGATTAGAAGAATTAGAGACAAACACAAAGCTAGAGAAATCAGATATTCTAAAGAATGGTGTTTTGAGAAATGGCAGATCAAAACAGGTGACATGATAGTACAGCTTGAAGTTTTAAAGTGTAGTACTGACATTTTTACACACAAGACAGCCAAATGTGCTTCAGGAAGGCTTCCAGTTCATATTACTTTGTGTTTGTATCAGGGTCGTAGGGTTTTATTATTGACAAGTGGAACATTAACAGGAAGAGAATGACTCTTGGTTGATCAACCATGGTTCCAAGGTAGGCTCCACACCTAAGAATATTTGAGCAACACAAATTAGACACAGTGGCTTTGAGAGAGGGGGCTGGGGAGAGTAAACACGCAAGGTGCGTGGAAGGAAAGGTGGGAATGGATCTTCGAGGAGTTAGGGGATAAATATGATTAAAATACATTCTATAAAACTCTCAATTAGTAAAAATAGTATTTTAAAAACGCAAAGAAAAATGGCATAAGCTGTTTAAATTTTTTGTGTTTTGTTTGTTCAAGACAGGGTTTTAAAGTATTTTTATAATTACATCTAGTTTTTGTGTGTGCATGTCTGGCACACCACAGCACACGTGTAAAGGCACAAGGATACATAGAAGAAGGCATTTCTCTCCCTTTTTCCATGGGTTGTGGCAATTGAACTCAGGTTACAAAGCTGGATGGTAGGTACCCTTACTCACTGAGCCATCTCACTGGCCCTAGAATACTTACTGACCTCCTTTTAGGTTGTAAAAACTAAGCAAAACAGCTACTGAGTGGTGGAAAAGATTTATTGGGCGGCTGGATGCCTGGGAGGGACTCACCTGTGTGTTTATAATTTTAGGTGCCTGTGGCATTTGATGATGTCTCCATCTACTTTTCCACTCCAGAGTGGGAAAAATTAGAAGAATGGCAAAAGGAACTCTACAAGAATATCATGAAGGGCAACTACGAGTCTCTCATCTCCATGGGTGAGGCTGAGTAAGCACCTTTGAATGAGGTGCCACAGTCCCAAGAGGGCTCAGACACTTTTTTCTCCAGTGTCCTCATTCTCGCTGTTCTCACACATTGCAGGATCTAGTTTCAATCGGAAGAAGGGCAGAGCTAACCTGCTGTGTGTATTTCCCATACATTACATTTTTTAATGTGCTTTCTTGAGTAGCTGTTGTAAATAGTTGGAGGTGGATAGATGGGAAGAAGTGATATAGGATCTAAGAGAAGTTAATTCCCTGAGTGTGGTCTTCAAACCTCAGCTGCCTTCATGGCAGTTGTCACACTCATTTATCTCTTTGTCATGCCTACTTTCCATTTTCCTCTTCTAGATTATGCCATGAATCAACCTGATGTTTTATCTCAGATCCAACCAGAAGGAGAACACAGTACAGATGACCAACCAAGGCCAGAAGCAAGTGAGATTCCTGCAGACCCTAGTGAAGGTAAACAAGAGAAAGGGTTTTATAAACCTTTTAAAAAGGCATTATTTATATGAATACACCATAGCTGTCTTCAGACACACCAGAAGAAAGCAATGGATCCTTCACAAACAGATGGTTGTGAGCCACTATGTGGTTGCTAGGAATTGAACTCAGGACCTCAGCTACAGAACCATCTTTCTAGCCCTGATTATATACTCTTAGGCGTCTTTCCTTGGTCAGAGAAGGGGACTCAAAAAAAAAAAAAAAAAAGGCTTTGAGCTGTTCTGTGCTAAAATACTTACTCCTTGAACAGACATTTAAATATTAGAGGGAGCTCTGCAATCACTCTGTCCTTTACCCAGCAATACTTCATTCATGCTAGTGAAGTACTGTACCACCAGTGGTAATCCCTCCCTTTTGTTCTTTTAAGGTGTATTTTTCTTTTTTGTATATATTTACTTCAGTACACTTTTTCTTGCTGAAAATGATCAGTGTGCTTGATTTTTTTAATACTGTTTTTATCATTTATAGTTTTAGCTTGCATTGGTATTTATCAGCCTAGATATTTACCCACACTTGAGAATATGTTTTATGTAGCCTGAACCAATCAATATGAAACATTAAAGAAAACAAACTCACAGGACTCAGTATACACTCATACTTACAGGTAAGACTTATTAAAGCAAGTGTATATGAAGCAACATCATCAAAAGATACCATGGAGGAAGCCAGAGGCAAGCTTCCCAGAGTCCCCTCACTGTGGAATCTCACAAGGCACATTTAATTCTCCCAGCAGTGAATGGGACAACAATACCAAGTGCTGTTATAGAAACCTTATTAAATTAGTGCCTAGGGTTTTCTTGGACTTCTAACACAAGTACTCAAATCCCAGATTCCCAAAAGAAAAACAGGTAGCTAGAATAGAACACAGCTTTAGCAATTGAGGCATTGTAAGATACCCTTGTCATTTAGGGAAACTGTTATGGAGAAAAAACAGTTTTCCAGTTTATACCCACCAACAGTTTCTGTAGTGGGGCTGATGGATGTAAAGAGAAGGTCCTAAGTGAATGAAATTTTATTCATTAGAAATATGATTTTTATAGTCATTTCATAGGTATGATAGCAGAAGCTTGTATTCTCAGCAATACAGGTAGAACAGGGACAAAGAGATTAGGAATTCAGTGTCATCCTTGGTCATTCCCAAAACAAGTTTGAGGCCAATCTGGTTTACATGAGATCATATTTCTAAAGGAAAAAATAAAGAAGTAGCAGTAAGCAGATATGGTGGTGCCTTTAATCCCAGCACTTCAGAAGCAAAGGCAGGTAGGTCTCTTTGAATTCAGGGCCAGCTGGAGCTGTATAGCAAAAGCAAAAACAAAAAGAAGGAAGTTTTTTAAAAATCAATAATGTTATGTTCAACAAATGAACCTTTTAAAGAGATTTATTATTAATGTGTGTGAATGTTTTGCCTGTATGTATGTGCACTACATGCCCAAGAAGGTCAGAAGAAGCTGCTGAAACTGCAGTTACAGGTGGTTGTGTACTAGGAATTGAACCCAGGTTCTCTGCAAGTGCAGCAAGTGCCTTAACCATTGAGCTAGTCCTCAACACAGTTTCATCGAATTCAAATCCCTGAAGACCATTCTCTCTTTTTCTCCACAAATAGAGCCTGGCCTTTCAACCTCAGATATTCTGTCTTGGATTAAACAAGAGGAAGAGCCTCAGGTTGGAGTCCCCCAGGAGTCTAAAGAGAGTGAGCTGTACAAAAGTACCTATGCTGGTGAGTAACAAAGAAAACAGAGGTACTCAGATCCAACGCGTACAAGGGGAGACTGAGAATGCAGCTGAAAAGGTGCTAAAAAGACAGGAAACAGGAAGAAAAGAAAGATATGGTTAGCCAAATTAGAAACAAAACCAAAAGTCCACCAAGATAAATTTAAAGTAGGAAAACACATGTTTAAAAAACATTAGTGTGTGGGGAGGCACATACACAGATCCGAGAACAACTTGTGGAAGCTGGTTCTCTTCTTCTACTATATAGGTCCTAGAAATTAAACACAGGGTGTCAGGCTTCATGGCAAGTGCACTCACCCACCAGCCAAGAAAACTTCTCTAAATTAGAATTGTCGGGGCTGGATATATCAATGAGCAGAGTGTGGTTACATGCACAAATCCCTGTGTTCAACCTCTAGCACCATGTTTAAAAAAGAAAAACAAGATTTTCAGGGAAAGAGTAATACATGTATATAAATGAATAAAAAATATGGGAGTTAGCCAAACAGCGCGTTTGAAGATGACTCTGAAAGGATAGATAGAACAGAGTCAGGTGTGGTGATGGCCTGTGATCTCTGTACTCAGGAGGCAGGATTGCCTTAAGCAAGAGGGTTGTCCAGTCTCCCTAGTAAGTTTTAGGCCAGTCAGGGTTATACAGTAAGACTCTCTGCTTCAGTCATTATTCAAAATAGAAAAGCACAGACCTGGGAGTCGGGGAGAGAAAAATAGGCAATAGACATGAAAGTTAGAGGAGTGCAAATGGAAATAATAAGAGCCTCCCTCAGGACAAGGAGAGATAGCAGTAGGCAAAGAAACAAATGTTGCCCTATATAATGAGATTTGGGGCCAGCTGTGATTTACCTCTTGAATTTGACCAATGAGATGACATTAGTGATAAAGGCACCTGTTGCCAAGCATGACCATCTAAGTTTGATTTCCTAAAACTCACATGGTGAAAGGAGAGAATCAACTACTACAAGTTGTCATCTGACCTCCACATTTACAGTGTGGGAGGAACATGTTCCCCTTACCCAAGCTTATCTGAACATTTAGCTGCTTAGAGCAACCTGCAAGAGTTGGCCAGGCATGTGAGAGGTACTAGTAAGATGGCTGTTGTCAGGTGTAACTCTGAGTCCCTTCTTTCAGATGAAGAACTTGTCATCAAAGCTGAAGATCTTGCTAGAGCTTCTTTGTGTCCTGAAGTTCCAGTAGCCTTCTCTGCTCCAGCAGCAGCAGCCGCCAAGGATACATTTTCAGATATAGCTTTCAAAAGCCAGCAGTGTGCACCCATGGCACCTTTTGGACGAACAGCCACTGACCTGCCTGAAGCCTCAGAGGGACAAGTGACTTTTACTCAGTTAGGAAGCTACCCACTTCCACCTCCAGTTGGAGAGCAGGTGTTCTCATGCCACCATTGTGGCAAGAATCTCAGTCAAGACATGTTAATGACACATCAGTGTAGTCATGCTGCTGAACACCCCTTAACCTGTGCCCAGTGTCCCAAGCACTTCCCCCCACAAGCAGATCTTGGTAGCACCTCCCAGGATCATGCCAATGAAACGCCACCCACCTGCCCTCATTGTGCCCGGACATTCACTCACCCCTCACGACTCACATACCACCTTCGGGTCCACAACAGCACTGAGCGCCCTTTCCTCTGTCCTGATTGTCCCAAGCGCTTCGCTGACCAGGCTCGACTCACCAGCCATCGGCGAGCTCATGCTACTGAGAGGCCCTTCCGTTGTCCACAGTGTGGTCGTAGCTTCAGCCTTAAGATCAGCCTCCTGCTTCATCAGAGGGGACATGCACAGGAGCGCCCCTTCTCCTGTCCTCAGTGTGGCATTGACTTCAATGGCCACTCTGCATTGATTCGTCACCAGATGATCCACACAGGAGAGCGTCCCTACCCGTGCACAGACTGTAGTAAGAGCTTCATGCGTAAGGAACACTTGTTAAACCACCGGAGGCTGCACACAGGTGAGCGGCCTTTCCAGTGTCTGCACTGTGGCAAGAGCTTCATCCGCAAGCACCATCTCATGAAGCACCAGCGCATCCATACAGGCGAGCGGCCATACCCCTGTGCAGTGTGTGGAAGGAGCTTCCGCTACAAGCAGACGCTCAAGGACCACCTACGGACCGGTCACAATGGAGGCTGTGCGGGTGATAGGGACCCTTCCGTACAGCCACCAGACCCACCTGGCCCACTCTTAACTACCCTGGAAACCTCTGGCCTAGGTGTTAGCACTGAAGGTCTAGAATCTAGTCAGTGGTACGGGGAAGGGAGTGGAGGGGTGGTTTTGTAGATCTGAGGCCTGTTGGTTATTTATGTGCACAGGAGAGCAGAAAGTCCAGGAGGAAGCCCACAAATTCCGAAACCTATAGTAATTATATCTGTTACATAAAGGAATTTGAGATCTATACTCAACTAGAGACATGCTTGTGCTTTGGAAATCTACAGCAGTTCAAGAATACAGTATTTTGAAAACTGAAGAGAATCTAGCACCCCTGTCTTGTCAGATACTACAAAAGCCAAATTACATAGCAAGATATGGCTTCTGGTCATCTTGTCAGAGTAGCAGAGAGCAGACCGCCTCTAGGTAGAGACAGGTACATGGGAAGCGTCCCAAACCTTGAAGCCATCAGGAGGCAAGAGAATGAGCAGAGCCTTTCTCTAACTGCTCAGTGGTGAGATGATTGTTGGAAGAATGTGCTTTAGCTGCTTGTTATGTTGCCTTGTGTCTGAAACCAGCTAAGTCCTGCTCACACCAGTGTAGTCACCTTTCCCTGAAATGTGATGACTGAGGCTGCATTCCTAGGCCTAGATTCTGGCGGCTAATTATTTAATGTTGGTGAACAAGAACTCTGACTTTGATAGCCTATTTAAGGGGACAGTTCTTAGCTTTTATAGCTTAATTTGAAACGCTCAGATTCTGGTGGCAGCTGTTGAAAGAGTAGAGAACTTCACCACAACCCTGGTTAGGAAATTAGGAGACTTTTCTCTCCAGGTTTAGGAGCTAAAGGTCGCAGAGATCCCAGGCATAACAGTGATTGCATGGCCTAAAAATTATGTCAGTTCATCCTTCTTTTCCAAGCCGGTGATCTGGTTTTTTCATTTCTGGTGTTTGATTCTTCTTTTTCTCTTTTGAGATTGGGTCTCACTGAGTATCCTGGCCTAGAACTTTGCTTTGTAGACCAGGCTGGCCTTGAACGAGATCTGCCTCCCTCTGCCTCCTCATGTTCTGGGGTGTTCCACAATTCGAAACCCGATTTTTTTTTTTTTTTTTACAGTCCTCAGCAGCAAAGATCACATCACTTTGTCAAGGCATCAGACACTTCAGAAAGCACTGCTGACTTCAGGGTTTTTGTTCCCTTGGTAGTGTAATGCTCTTAAGGAAAGGATTTCTTCTTTGTCTGCCCTTGCCTCACTGGCAGTAAACAGACAGGAGACCTCTCTCAGCCACCAAGAGCAAAGTATCATATCTGTCTTACCTGTTGTGCTATGTTTAGACAGGGTTTCACTGTGGAGTCCTGGCTGGCCTGGAACTCAGATCTGCCTGTCTCTGCATCTAGAGTGCTAGGGTTAAAAGCATGCTGTCATGCTCAGCCACCTGTTGTACTTTGAGGTGTCATGGCTACCATATGTTTCTTCTTGGGCTTGCTTAGACATCTGAGAGCATCTGAGCCTAGTTCAATATCTAAGTGTCTGTGCAGCCAGGTGTGTGTCTTCTCTTTTCAACTCTCACATTTTTATCACCAAAATGAGGCTGTTGAAAGAAAAAGTGAGGCTCTAGAAACCTTAAAAAGAAGGAAAAATCTTGTGATACAGTTCTCTGCCAAAATCCTGTCTTTCCTTTGGTCTCTGTCCAGACAAATCCAAATGAGACAGGAAAACCAAAGCAGAGGAACTTATGTAGAAACTTGGTGGAAATCAGCTTGCCTTGTTGTTCTGCTCTTAGTGGGTCCAGAAGTAGACAGAGAATGGAGAAGCCTACATTTGGGACAGAAAGCTTTTTGTTCCCACACTCCCTTTTTACCTCAGAGTCTTCTATAATGTCTAAAATGAGATCTGGAACTGCTTAGACATAACACTTTCTAGATAGGAAGGGGATGCTTTCCCCTTATTACTAGGCCCAACCTTCAATCTGCATAGCTAATGTAACCACAATATGAAATGGTGTTTGCCTAATTAATGTGCTCCTGGAAAAGTTCTGTCTGAACATGTTGGTCATCAGAATAATAGCACACAAAAAACTCTATTTTGTGACATTAATAACACTAGTGATCCAAGGAGACATTAGAAATCAGTGTGAAACCTGGTCTGCTAACATAACTTCCAGCCTGTAGGTGATGAAAGTCCCACGGATGGTACTGGATGATGGTAGAACCATACTATATTGGGATAAAGAGCCAAATCCCACAAGTCAGGTTTCCAGGTTCATCAGTGACCCTTAGGGACTTGAATGTGAGATCTAAAACAATAAAGTGTCAAAGCATTATCCTTGGAGTGAAGGAAGCATTTGCTAGAACTAAAGAAGAGATGCCTACTGAACCTAGGATGTAGAGCTAGGTAACATCTAAAATTCATCTAAACCCAACAGATTCACCAAATGTACACCGTTAATTGGAGGCCTGTGTGCCAGAGTGCTGCAGATGCATTCTAATGTCTTTTCTTTAAGGAGCCATAGCCAGCAAGGATCTAAACTGGCTAAAGGTAAATTATAGTTCAAATAGCAACTGAACAAGAGCCATAAAACCAGCTGGGTGATGGTGGTGCTGTACACCTTCAATGTCAGCACTCACAGGAGGCAGGAGAAGCAGGAGGATCTTAGAGTTCAAGCCCAGCCTGGTGTACAGAGGGAATTCCAGGACAGCCAGGGCTACCCAGAGAAACCAGTCTTAGAAAAAAAAAAAACAAAAAACATGAAATGAAATAAAAGGGAATGTTTGGGCCATCCCAAAAACATAAATATGTGGGATCCTCATCTCTAGACTGGCTAAAAGCAGAGACCAGCTATTGTATAGTAATTTTTTTTCCATTAGCCAATCTCCTATCAAGTAGAACCCATTTGTTGTCAAAGATTCAGAAGTGGCTCATTGGAAACTACCATCTAACAAAAGTTCAGCAAATAGAATCTCTTTGTCACCTAGTGCCTTAATAGAAACTATACATTTAATTGTGTAGTTAAAGAGGCACTTGGGTCCTGGTGTTCATGACCAGTCCCTATATCGAAGAAGAAACCCCAGAAGAGTCCTATTCATCTGTCTGCCCCCCTTATAGTGGCACAAAAGACTTCTTCAGAGTGTATCCAGGAGTTGGCACAAACCAGATTTACTCTTTGCTTGCTAGATTTTTTTTTTTTTTTGGTTGTGGACATTGGATGAGCCTCATGTTCAGCCACAGATATGAAAATAAATGTAACTTGGTTAATTGTTTAGAAAGTGAAATATTATTGATCCCTTTCTACTGGGTACTTGATAATGGAAACACCTTAGTCATGAACTCTAGAGAGAGCTGTGCTCTACATTACTTCCCTCAATAAACTCTATGAAGTTTCTGGTAGGGACTCCCCCTAAGCTTCTCTTGAGTTAAACCTATCTCAGCCAGGCTTTGTGGCTTATGAGACAATAGCAAATACTATCTCAGCCCCAAAAAGTCTCACTGAAAAAAAAAAAAAAAAAAAAAAAAAAAAAACCCAGAAAACCTTTATCCATTTCAATGGGATGGAAGACTGAAGTTTATGTCAATTCTTGAGAGAGACAAGGCATTCCTTTCCTCCTCTTATGCTTTATCTTAAACAACAAAGCAGACTCTGCAGTTGCCTGAGTAGCAGGGACACATTTTCAGATGAGGATCTGATGTTGTTATGTACATATATGTGTCTGTTTGAATTGATATTTTTGACTCTTTGCTCTGGTTCTCTGTAGCAAAGAGGCAGTCTCTTATATGAGATGTATACAACAGGCTGTTACTTTGTCAAGTTTCAGAATTCTATAAACAATATAATTGGGAGCTCAAAATTAGGGACTGGAGTGATATCTCAGTCAAGTACTGGACATACAAACATGAGCACCTGAGTTTAATCCGTAGAACTTGTGAGAAAGCCATGACGTATGCCATAGGCTTGAAACCCAGCACTAGGAAGGCTCTTGCTGGCCTGTCAGCCTAGCCTAATTGGTAAGTCATAGGTCAGTGAGAGACCTTGTCTTAAAGATCAAAGTCAGAAGCTCCTGAACAATAACTCCCAAAGTCCTTTGGTTGCCACATGAAAGTGGACACACAGGGAGGTCAGACTGATTGTGGGATGGGGTTAAGGAGGGTGCAGGAACTTAATGCTCATTATGCATTAGTACAGTATGTGGCTAAAAGCAGGGATTCTAATGCCAGACCTAGATTCAAGTCTCGAGTATATAACATTATTTTACCTTCTGAGAGGTAAACTTTGTTTATAAGGCATCTCAGAAGTATTAGAGCTTAAACACCTACAGCACCACATTTTACAGAACCAATGTGAAAGGTAATCAGACAGCCAGGCTGAACTGGAAGTGGAAAGTGTAAAGAGCCAAGATTTGGCCAAGTGTGATGGCTCACACCTGTTATTCTGGCACTTAAGAAGCTGGGACAGGAAGATTGCTGAAAATTCAAGGCCAGTTTTTAAAAACATAGGAAGACCTTGTTTTTAAAAAGTGGGAGGAGATTGAGGAGGAGCCAGAGAGATGGCTCTGACTTAATGCTTTTGTCCAAAAACCTGTGTTCAGTTCCCAGCACCCACATGTTATTTAAGGGATCAGATGCTCTCCTCTAGCCTCCGAAGCCACTAGACATGCATGTGGTACACGTATATACATGTAGGCTAGCCTCCAAAGCCACTAGACATGCATGTGGTACACATATATACATGTAGGCAAAACATTCATACACATAAAAACAAAATCTTTTACAAAAAAAAAAACTTTCACAGAAATACATGACTGTTAGCTGACCCAGCCTTTTGCTCGCACCTTTTGCATATATTTAGTATGATGTCTTACTGATTTCTTTCTGCACCTACCAGCCCCCATATGTTTCTGATGCCACAACCCCATATGGTTTAAGTTTTTTGTTAGATTTTATGTGTCAGTATCTTGCTTGCATGTATGTATGTGCACCATATACATACCTGGTCAGAGAGGGTGTTAGATTCTGTAGAATCGGAATTATAGATAGTTGTGAGCCATGACATGGGTGCTAGAAATTGAACTTGGGTTCTCTGTAAAAGCAGCAAGTGCTCTAAGCCACTAAATTAATTTTTTTTGGTTATTTTTCTTTGTTTGTTTCAAGATAAGGTCTACTAAGTGGCTCTAGTAGACCAGGTTGGAACTTGAACTCACAGAAATCTGGGTCCCTCTGACTCCCAAGTGCTGGGATTAAAGCTGTGTACCACAATGCTCCTTTTAAAACAAAGAATTTTTTTAAAAATTCTTCTCTCTTATATTAATTACATCCTGAACGCAGGCCCCCCTCCCTCCTACCCTGCCAGCAGCCTTTCTGCCCCCCATCCACTCCTCCATTTCTCTTCAAAGAATTTTTTTTTAAATATTCTTTCAAATATTTCTCTGTTTTTCTTAGTTTAGATTCTATAATGGGAAATCTAGCCCAGCTCCGCCTCCCATGCTCATCTTAGTTCTGTCGGCTGCAGTTAGCAGTAAAATCCCTCTGGCCTCTGCACCAGGGCCTGTGGACTTACTGTTCAGGAATGGGAACAATACAGAATATTAATGCTGCCAGAAGAGACAGATTCTGTTTAATGTCTATCAAGGTTTCTTCTACTTCACAAGCACCATCACAAGGCCAAACTATTCCTAGTATTCTTGTTCAAAGAACCTGGAAGATGCTGCTTATCATGTGAAGGAAGTCACTTGTCACTTCAAGTCAAGAATGGAGAGTTGGTATTTTCTGACCCTGTTTGCATTTTTGTTTGTTTGTTTATTGAAAACAGAGTCTCACTTGTGTAACCAAGGTTGCCTCAAACTCAGAATTTTGTCTTTGCTTCCTTAGTGATGGCATTAGAGATGAGTTCCCCCACCTGACACCTCCTCCTTTTTATTTTTGCTTTTTTGAGGCAGGGTTTCATGGATCCCAGGCTGACTGCAAACATGGTATGTAGCCTAGATTACTTTGAACTTCTGATCCTCCAGCTTCCTTGGTTTTATGGAGTGCTGGGGGTCAAACCCAGAGCTCTGTGCATGTTAGGCAAACACTCTACCAACTTATCTACATCCCCCAGCCTCACAGTCATAGACATATGACGGTTTTGGTCACCTTGATCAGTTAAATGTTCCTCAATATCATGTCTAAGACCATCAAGGAAGGCAGATAAATCAGCCTCATCAGAACAGCCTCAAAAGGAGTGCATTCCTAGGTTCTCACGTTAAGTCAAGTTACATTCCAAATAAAGGGCTTAATAAAACCTCAATGATCTATGTGGGTTTGTGCTTATTAGCAAAGCAGTATTTATAGTAAAATCTTGAAATTATCCTAAAAATGTGGCTGGAGACATCTCTTTAGTAGTTAAGAGCACTTGCTGCTCTTGTAGAGGACCAAAGTTTTGCCTAGCATCCATGTTGGGAGTTCACAACTGCCTGTAACATAGCTTCAGGGTTGCAACTTTTGCAAGCAAACTTTTTTAGTTGGTTGGTATTGTTTTGTTTTTTAAAACAACTTTTCTTTGAGTGCTAAAACTCACTGTGTAGACCACGCTGCCCTCGAACTCAGAGATCCTCTTGCCTTTGATGTTTTCACCACCGCCACCCAGCAACAAAACTTTTTAAAAGACAGTCTCAGCCCAGCATGGTCTAAGGATGACGTTGAACTCCTGATCTTCCTGTGTTCACCTCCCAAGTGCTGGGATTATAGGCCTTTACTGCCACATTATGTACCTCATATAATACTCATCAATATGAGTATGGAGAATAACAGGTCAGAAAAGTGGCAGGCACATTCCTGGAGACTCGATTTTGTTTAAACCAAACAGTTCAAAATTAAGTATGTACAGGAATTTAGTGCCAATTAGTTCTTGGCTACTAGTTTATAACTTAAAAATAAAAAATAGCACAAGAATTGCAATACTGTTATGGTTTGCAAACCGTAACAGATACCTACTATCCAACTTCAGTGATGAAACATAAGGATAAAAAGTTACCAAGGATAATTAAACCATCCTAATGTTATTAGCCTGTAGGATTTAGGATTATGATCTTGTGGGGTAAGGACAAGGAGATGTACAAGTGACTACTGCACTGGTTTGTTCTTGGCTGAACATGAGAATGACCTGGGGGCCCTAGGAGATATTTAAAAGCCAGGGCCATTCTGGAATGGCTTCATTGCTTCGTGACAGAGAACGGGTTTTGGGTTTTGTCTGTTTTGTTTTCCAAGTTCTCTCAAGTGATTGCCAAGTGCCTGTGAAAATTAGAAGATCACAGAAAAAGAACGTTAGTTATTGAACTGGGAATAGCCTAAGTTAGTCTGCTTTCCTGGAGCAGAGAGTGGGGATTAGAGAATGATTAAGGGTCTTCCACTCCATGGTGAGAAGCCATAATTTGATTCCAGCCATGCACATTCCAGCAGGAAAGAAAGT